>NC_091474.1:235450716-236050716 GCF_036971445.1 Narcine bancroftii | reverse complement strand
CTTCTCCCTGTTCACCCTCAGCCCATGTCCTTTGGTTTGTATCTCATCTAATCTCAGTGGAAAAAGCCTACTTGCATTTACTCATTATAATTTTGCATACCTCTATCAAATCTCCCCTCATTCTTTTATGCTGCAGGTAATAAACTCCAAACCTGTTTAACCTTTTCCTGTTACACAGTTCCTCAAGTCCCAGCAACATCTAAGTAAATCTTTTCTGCAATCATTCATTTTTACTAATATCTTTCATGTAGTTAGGTGACCAAAACTGCACACAATTTGGCCTCATCAATGTCTTGCACAACTTTACCATAACATCCTAACTCCTACACTCAGTACTTTGATTTATGAAAGCCAATGTGCCAAAAGCTCTTTTTACAACTCTAACTACCTGTGATACCACTTTCAGGGAATTGTGTATCTGTATTCCTAGATCTCTCTGCTCTACCGCACTCCTCGGTGCCCTACCATTTACAGAGTATGCCCTACTTGGGTTTATCCTTCCAAAATTCAACATCTCACATGTGTCTGCATTCAATTCCATCTACCCCTTTTTCCAGCTGGTCCAGATCCCTCTGCAAGCTTTGAAACCCTTTCTCACTGTTCAAAACCCCTCCAGTCTTTGTGTCATCTGCAAACTTGTTGTTCCGATTTATTTATCACATTATCATCCAGATCATTGATATAGATGACAAACAACAAAGGTCCCAGAACCAATCCTTGAGGCACACCACTAGTTCCTTTACAAGATTGCATGCCTCAAAATTTCTGTACCTTTAGTTATTCAGACCTCTCTCACTACCATAGATGAGTAAAATGTGTCCTCTCGATGCACCAGTCATGCCAGCAAGTCCAGCTTGAAGTTTTCACTGCCCCTTCAATCCTCCACAAATTCACCCAACCCTTTCCACAAGGATCACATATTGATGCTTCTCTGTTCATCTTAGTGAATTGATGCATCTCCAAGCAGCAGTTCAGCATATCTTGTCAGATTAATTCTCAGGAAGCACAATAAGTGATAGCAATTCATTGGAAAAGCGAGAGGGGGCAAAAGATGTAGAAATGCTTAATCTCACTTAAGGAGCTGGAATGAAATCTACACAGCAGTCAAGCCCAGATGCTGATGTATTTCTAGAGCACTTTTATCCTGCAATGGGAAATCCATGTCTTAATTACCACTTGGTCACTGCATTTCTATGAAAAATAACGTGTTGCTCAAAATCATGGTCACTTCATTCTGGATTAAGTTCATTGTCACCAGCATTATAAGTTAAGGGGAAAAAAGGATGGAATTTATGAAAGGTGTGACTCCCAAGACTCGTACAGAATAGCAAATTGTCACACTGCTGGTTCCTTGAAACACCCCTCTTTCCTTGCTCCAAACCTTGGCAAATATTCCTACAAGTATCTCCAATTCCCTTTGTGAAGGCACCACATTTTGGGATGGTTCTTTCCAATTTGCTATAATAAAATCTCTCTTGTGCCTTTAGCCTATTCCGGCATCTGCCTGTATTTTTCTTATTTCTGACAAAGGCTTAGGGCTGAAACATTGGTTACCCTGTGGAAGCTGTGTTACCTGCTCCAGCATGTCTGTGTGATGCCCACTTTCAATGGACCAAAGGTGATGGTAGATGGAATTTAATCCTGACTAATGTCAGGTGATGCATTTTGGGCAGACAAATAGGGGTAGAACATATACAGTAAATGATACAGTACAAAAAACCGTTGATGAACAGAAGAACCTTGGGGTTTAAGTCCAGAGTTCCTTGCAAATGGAAACAATGATAGATGGAGTGGAGAACAAGGCATATGGCATGATTACCTTCATGGGTCAAGGCATGGAAGATAAATTCTGGGATGTTATAGAGTCATGGAATCCTACAGCACAGAAAATACCCTAGCTTGTCCATGCCAAGCACATGTCCACCTGCTTTAGCCCCATTTGCCCACATTCGTCCTCTCCCATCCATTTAATTAATCATGTTTCTTAAAGGAAGCTAGCGTACCTGCCTCCACCATTTTGTCAGGCAGCTTGATCCATATCCCAACTATCCTCTGACTGTCTCCCTTACGTCCCTTCCTAATCCCACCCTCCTCACCTTAGAGTTATGCTCTCTTGTCTCTTAGATTGTCTTAATCTAGGAAATAGACTATCTCTTTTCACCTTGCCTATGCCACCATGACCTCAATTTTCAAAGCTTTAAGGAAAAGAGGCCAAAGTTTTCAAGTCAAGTTTATTGTCATCTGATTGTACAAGTACAACCCGACAAAACAGCATTTTCCAGTCCTCATTGCTAAACACGCAGATATACAACCAGACATAACACACATATAGATAAACAATACATATGCAGGACAAGTATTCATCTATACAAATAAATAAATAAATATTGCTTCACCGATATAAGAGTCTCAGATGGTTAATGTGAACAGTTCTTATCATTGCTCAGCATTCTCACTGTTCCTCAGCCTGGTGGTGCTAGCTTTGATGGGGTCCTCAGTGATTTTGCATGCCCTCTTCAGACAGTGATCCTGGTAGATCATGTTGATGCGGTCCTATGGACCGATCCACCGAGGAAATCCTGTCTACCATGATAACTCAGCTTCCCTAATTCTGGCAACAACTTTGTAAACCTCTTCTGTACCCTTCCCTAAAGTTGCGTTGTTATTTTGCAAAACTCTGGTTAGACATCATTTGAAGTACTGTGTGTATTTCTGGTTGCCACATTATTGGAGGATGTGGTGGCCTTTCAGAGAGTCCAGAGGAGATTTGCCAGCAGGTTGCATGGATTGGAGGGCTTTAGTTATGGAGAGAGATTTTATATGCTGAATTTGTTTTCCCTGGAGCAAACGAGGCTGAGGGGTAAACTGACAAAGGTAGCATAACCAGAATTTTTTTTTACAATGGTACAGGGATCAAAAGCAAGATGTTTAAAGTGAAAGGAAAGAGATTTAAAGAGGAATTTCAGGGAAAGATTTTTTTTTTTCATTTGATATCTGGAACTCATTGCCAGGAGGAGGCAGTGGGTCAGATACATTCATTACATTTAAGAGATATTTAGATCGACTTTAAGTAGGCAAAGCATAGAAGAATGCAGGCCTATTGTGAGCAAATGGAATTGGTGAATATGGGCAAAGCGATTGCATAGAAATGGTGGGCCGAAGAGCCCATTTCTGTGCTGTTAATCTCTGTGGCCCTATCTTGAATCAAAAGCCTCTGGTTACAACTTGCCCTACTGCAGAAATAGTTTTTTTCCTTAGTTGTCCAATCAAGCTCCATCCTCCAATACTTCTTTTAACGCTCCCATTGACCTTCTCTACACCTGGAGATTAATTCCTGAATTATAAATATTTAACAAAAATGAAATGACAGCAGGTGATTTGTACCTCATGCCTGCTTCACCGTTCAATAAAATCTTCACTGACCTGACATGTTGACTGGTTTCTATTTCCACAGATGCAGCTTGACTGGTTGAGTTCTCTCAGCATTCCTTTTTTTTGTTTGAGAAGCAGAGTTTAACATTGCAAGTCAAAGCCCTTTCAGGGGGACCGTTGGAAAGTCATTGATCTGAAGCATAAACTCTGCTTCTCACCTTACCCGACTCGAGGATTTCCAGCATTTTGTGTTGTCATTTCAGAAGGGCCCCATTGGCCTTTGTCCACCTTGCGATGCCCGAGGCTGGGATGTGGCACTTGACATGAATGTTTTTCTTTTTGCCTTTTCCAAATTTGTGTTGTGTCTGGAGAGGTTAGTTTGAGTTATGTGACAATAACTGAAATACTTACAGATCTGTCACTAAGGGTGAGAGCAATTTTCTCATGATAAATATACCTACTGACAGCTTTGATTAGATAATAGAAGATGTATCAGATCCCCAACTAACAGGGACATTTCACACCAACATCGCAAACAAATAACATGGAGACAACAATTACATCCTGAACTTAATGGCTGGATGACTGAATTGCAATTTTGTGTTTTTCTGATTGTCAATTCCAATGATCAGGCTTTCATTTCTAGGTCATGGCAACAGGGTTTGCATACAATTTGCATTTTAAGTGTGAAATCATTAAAAACTGGGGCTAAAGCTAGGAAATCAGAAGTCGGACACTCTCATGTTGGAACAGGAGTAACATATTTATTCTCTCCATTCATTAAGATAAGAGTTGATCTATGGCAGTAACTAGGTATACCCGCCTTTCTATGTATCTCTTTAGTGGACAAAACTTGCTGTCGCCAGCAAGTCACCCCAACCTTAATAGGATAGAGTATGGATTTGCCTTCTGTGGATCCCTTTGTGCCATTTTGCTGGCAACCGCCTGACCACACCAGGTTTTTTATGGTAGCAGGGACTGGCCTTAGTAGTCTCTCTTCCTCTTGCCACTGAATCAAGGCCTTGGTCTGTTTAGACCTCAAAGAGCCACAGAGATTGCCCTAACTTGTCCATGCCAACCAAGCTAGTCCCATTTGCCTGCATTCAGTCCATATCCCATTTCATGTCTCCTATCCGTTTAACTCTTTAAATACCTTTTGCATATAACAAGTGCCCCTGTCTGGCAGCCTGTTGGCTATATCTCTATGATGAAGATGCATGTTCAATCCCTTTTAAATCTTTCACCTCTCACCTTAAATCTATGTCCTCTAGTTTTAGATTGACTTGCTCTGAGGGAAAAAGGCTATGACTTATATATGCCCCTCATGATTTTCTAAACCTCTGCAAGGTTATCCCTCAACCTCACTTATGCAACAATGACTCCATGTTAAAAGAACAACAGCCAACTTGCACTCCTCAACTCCTGAAGGGTTGCTTCACCTGAGCATCACATTGCTGTCAGAACTTACCTTGGCATTCACGTTACCAAGCAGAGTGAGACACATTTGGAAGATGAAAGACTTATTGCAGGGTAAACTGAAGTGGAAGGTCATTGCCATCGTTGCCTTTGCTTACTCAGCCATTCTGTTCCCCAGCCCACACCAAATGTGTGAATTGCTCATGAGCCTTTGACACAGTAAGTTAGCACCCCTGTCCCAAACATAGAAGGACCATTTCTACTCTGACAGAATCACATCCCAAAAGGAGAAGAACTGATTTTGCCATGCCCCGCCCCCCGATGTCTCTGACCAATTTCTATAGATGCACCAGAGAAGGTATCCTGTCCAGATGCTTAATGGGTTGTGACGTAAAAATGGAAAGTAATTATTGAGAATTGTGAAAGCAGATCAGGCCATCACACAAACCAACCTCCTCTCCATAGACTCCATCAGCCCTTCATGTTGCCTGTAAACGACACATCCTACCCTGGTCACTCTCTCTTCTACTTCCTCCTGTTGGTCAGTAATGAGATGAATTGAGACAATATGCACGATCAGATACAAGGACTGTTCCTATTAGACTGATGAATGGACTTCTTGTCAGTAAAATGATCTTGCCATTGCTCTGTTCCAATTGAAGTTTTTTCCCTGAACCACTATACCCTCCACTTTTTATTTTGACTTGTCTGGATAGCATTCAGAATAAAGATTTTCACTATAATTCAGTTCACATCACCTTAAATCATTCAACTCAATCCCATTCTAAAAATGCTTGTCCCAGGCCAAAGGAAATAGAGGAGTCAATAGCTTATCCTTTTCCAAGTGTCTCTGCCTTTCTGCCACACTCTTCATCTAGCATCCAGTTTTGTTTTTTTTTGTTGTTGTGTATTAGTTACTCGTAAGAATCGTAGAGATTTGCAGATTTCTTATTTTCTCATGCCACAAAATTTAAAAAGTGACCGTAAACCTTAACACAAAACGTTATACACACGACATGTACAAATATCTTTCAGCGTCTTAATGTGAACTGGGCTTGTAAAAATCCCTTTGATTTAGACGTGGAAATCTAAATGAAGAAGTTGGAAAAATGACTGCATCATATCAAAGTTCAGAAAGCTTTCTTCTTGCACAATCCTTCCATATTTATTATCTGTTTTTCTGCCTTGGCAAGTTATGATAATATAATATTGCTTTTGTAGTTGGTGTATGATATCTGTGTGACTGCAGGAAGTAATAATTTTGGAGCAGCTATACATGGCAATAAGCTCTCATCTCAAACCAGATTGATGAAATTTGAAATGCTACCACTACAGCTGCAAGTGGGCTAAATGTCTCCTATCTGTAATTTTCAGTGCTTCTGAAGGAGGACTCTGGTAAAGGGCTGTTAGCACAGAATAACTTTCATGGGAACTGAACCTTGACTATTGTGTTTAAATATAATAAGAGAATATAAGACTTGTTCTCAGCCCAGAAAGCTTCTTGTAAATTGTTTTGAGGAGCTGTGGCTGACTCAACCGGCAACCACCTAAAGCACATATTTTCTTTTCATACTTAATACAAGCTGATTATTGGAGACAGGAGAAACAAACAATTGCTGTGCTGGAATCTTCAGTGAACAGAGAAGCTGAAGGTTTTCAACACACCAGCCAGCATCCATACAGTATCCACTGAATCTTGATAAAGGGTCCCAACCTGAAATATTTACTGGCCAGTGCTTTACATAGTTGCTGCCTGTCCTACTGAGTCACTCCAGTTCTCTTTGTTTACTTATCACTGAGTTTTCAGATCACTCCCTTGTAAGGTTTGAAGCTGCACATGGAAAAGTTTCAGTTTAGATTTTATCACACCTTGAAGTGTTTAGCTGAATTGAGTCCTCAGATTGTGAAGAATGCCCCGCTTTGGGATATCTCGCACCGGAGATCCCCATCTTATAAAAGGAGCCAGCCATTCAGGAACACGTGGAAATGAGTTCACCAGAAAGTCTACAGATGCTGGGGTCGAGTGTAATTCACAATATGCTGGAGAAACTCAGCAGGTCCATATGCACAAATGTCCCTCTGTCTCCTGTCCTCCAGCTCCTTCCCTTCCTTCTCCTGTCAGAGGCCTGTCTATAGCCCTCTCTCCCTATCACAACAGCTTTTTTCTCTTAAGCCCTCCCCCCTCTATCCATTTATTACCACTTACCTGTTAGTCTGTGCTCGTAGAACATAGAAATTTATAGAACAGTAGAGGCCCTTTGGCCCACAACGTTGTGCTGACCTAATAACCTGCTTTAACAACTGCCTAGAGTTTCCCTACTGCATCACCCTCGTATTTCTCAGATCCATGTACCTATCTAATAGTCTCTAACAAACTGTTTAGAAGAATGAGGGGTGACCTTATGCCAAGGGAGGTTGACATCTTCTGCCTCCTCCCTCCCTCTCTTTCCCCCCCACCCCCCCAGATTTTTATTCCAGCACCTGCCTATTTTTGCTTATACCCGACGAAGGACCCTGGCCTGAAACATTGGTTTCCCTTTACTTCCTCTGGATGCTGCATGACCAATGTTCCCTCTAATATTTAGTCGTCAGTGTGTGCAAAAATCTTAGATTGTGCAATTTTTTTTTTCCTGTGACAAAAGTATGTGCACACTGAATGCTTGTGCAAATGTTATCTTGAACCCGTTTCAAGATCATTTTGGTATAGCCCATCTCTCATGGCTAATAAAACTGTATTGGCATGTTTTAATATAATGCAAGTATGATTAACTACTTGTTTAATTGACTAACCGTTAGCTAAGAGATTATTTATGATAAGTATAATTATTAATTATTACATTATTTTAGATAACCAACCTTTTGTGCCAACATCAATTTCCTTCGTGCGCTAGTTGCAAAACGAGTGTGCACGCGCACAGCTTAGAGGGAACAGTGTGCGCACCTGCTGAGTTTTTCCAGCACACCTGTGCATTGGGCTACATTGAGAAGAAATGTTGGAAATGGTGAGGTTTATCACTTTGGAAGGAATTAAATTACAAATACGAAGGCTAACGGAATACTGATTGCCTGTGGAAGTGATATAATTCCTCATGCAACTTCACAGGGTGCTGATGAGACTCAACTGAAGGCTTTTCAATCCAGAGGACAGTAAAGCCTTGAAATTCACCACTGAGGGAGATGCAGGGGTTCAATTGTTAAATGTATTGAAAATGGGTGTTGACATTTTTTTAAATATTTACAGAACTATTCTTCTTTCTTTGGCTTGGCTTCGCGGATGAAGATTTATGGAGGGGTAATGTCCACGTCAGCTGCAGCCCGTTTGTGGCTGACAAGTCCGATGCGGGACAGGCAGACATGGTTGCAGCGGTTGCAAGGGAAAATTGGTTGGTTGGGGTTGGGTGTTGGGTTTTTCCTCCTTTGTCTTTTGACAGTGAGGTGGGCTCTGCGGTCTTCTTCAAAGGAGGTTGCTGCCCGCCGAACTGTGAGGTGCCAAGATGCACGGTTTGAGGCGATATCAGCCCACTGGCGGTGGTCAATATGGCAGGCACCAAGAGATTTCTTTAGGCAGTCCTTTTACCTCTTCTTTGGTGCACCTCTGTCACGGTGGCCAGTGGAGAGCTCGCCATATAACACGATCTTGGGAAGGCGATGGTCCTCCATTCTGGAGACATGACCTACCCAGCGCAGTTGGATCTTCAGCAGCGTGGATTCGATGCTGTCGGCCTCTTCCATCTCGACTACTTCGATGTTAGGGATGAAGTCGCTCCAATGAATGTTGAGGATGGAGCGGAGACAACGCTGGTGGAAGCGTTCTAGGAGCCGTAGGTGATGCCGGTAGAGGACCCATGATTCGGAAAGTGCCACTGATGTGCAAGATCAAACCTGATCTTGATGAATGGCAGAATGGGATGATAAACTGACTCTTGCTTTTATTTCCTTCTGTGGTTACGTAAGCGAGAAACATTATTGATAAAACTGATTAAGTTGTCTGGAGTTGTAAATAGCGGTATTGCTAACATTCAAGTGTGTCAAAGATTCCTTTCTGTTCTGCCAATTTGATTTGACTTGATGTTTGTAGATTTTTTAAACATTCTGTTTAAAGAACTTGGTATTGAATGAACATATCTAATCATCCACAGCCCTCCTGGGCAGAAATTACTTTTTTTTTGGAGTAAATAAATACTTCTCAACTCATACTTCATGTAATTGACTACTTATCCTGAAGTGATGCTCTTTAATTCTGGGTCCTTCAGGCAGAGGAAGCCACCATTTTAGCATTGATTGCACCATCCAAAAATGTTATATTTTTCTAAACTCTAGGAAAAAGCCCTGGAGCAACCATCCCACGCCATAAATAAATCTGTAAATCTCATACCAAAGGAAGGGCAGCATTAAGTGTTTCCATTGGTAAGCAGACCAAACCTGCAGCCAGTATCCAGCAGAGGTTTCACCGTGATTGATAGCATGACCTCTCCTCTTGTACTTCATTACTATGCAATAAAGGCTGGTTTACCTTTAATGTGTCTAATTCCTTGCAGTGGCTGCAATTCAAATTGCTGTGATTTGAGTTCAAGAGTACCTGAAACCCTCTGGACATCAGCAAATCTGAGACTTTTTGAAGATGTCACCTCGAGATTAGCGCCAGACCGTTCATGAGCAAAATCATGTAGTAAAAATCCAGAAATTTCTCCCATAAATCTGGATTGATCCTGATATCAGTTGTTTTTTTTTGATGATCAGCCACAATCTGATGGAATAGGAAGCCGTCTTGAGGGACTTAATGGCCTGCTTTTGTAATAAATTCCTGTCTGGAGCACAGGAATTCTCAGTAGGCTGATAAAGTGATCAGCCTTCAGCTGTTAAAAACCTTTGTTTTCTTGGTGAAGTCTTCAACACAGGCAATGACAGTCTTGGGCAGCAGGGTTAGCGTAATGCTATTGCAGCGCCAGCGGCTCTGGTTTGAATCGGTGCTATCTATAAGAAGTTAGCATGTTCTCCCCGTGACCGGGGTTTTCCCCCTGGTGTTCTGGTTTCCTCCCACATCCCAAAGATGGACAGGATTGCTGCGCAACAAGTAGACACTTCAAGACCGGCTGAGTTCCTCCACCAATTCTGTGTGTTGTTATGTTCAAGGTTGGTAGGTTAATTGGTCACGGGTGTATTTGAGCAGCTCAGGCTCGTGGCCCAGACAGGCTCATTACCATGCTGTGTCTCTCTTTTGACAAAACCTTGGTTGCTTATTCTAGTACATTTCCAGGTTAGATGTTAAGAACATGCCAGATATCTGATAAACATAAACAATACCACTGCGTACTTCAGAAAAGAGCAAGTAGTTCTCTTGTAGTTAAAGAAAAAGTGGAAATCTAAAATAGAAACAGAAAAATGTTGATAATGCAATGCAGGGTGGACCACATCAGTGGTGAGAGAAACAGATGTAATGTTTCAGGTCGATGACTGTTCACTGGAACACAATCGTTCAGTTCTCCTGGTCGACTGGGCAAGAATTTCTCCCTCCAAACAATTCTAAAAACATTGATTTGTTCATTTGTCATTTACGAGATGTTGTTCGTGTAAATTTCTTCCTGCATTACAGTGACAGCTCTTCAGAATTAATACTTAAATGACAAGTAATGCCTAAACAAGAAGTCATTTATCTTTGGGTGCAAGCACGTGATATGTGGAGAGCATCCGTGAGCTGCCTGTTGAACTGCACATTTTGATTTCCTGAGTGGCTACTGAAGCATAAGGCAAGTACAACTGGCAGCTGAAGCTCACGCGTGCATTTTGCTTGACCGTCAGAAGAAAAATCCCACACACACACACCCTTTGTTCGTATTCCTTCTAAACCAGCCACTCTCAACAGCGGCCATACGGCCTCCCCCCCACCCCCTACTTCCCCCAGGGAGCTACAGCACATTTAAGTAAAAGTCTTGTATTCTTTTCACCTCATGTAACATAAATTTTTTTTTACGTTTTTCATATGCAGTAAAACCCCTGATATCCAGAATTCAAGAAAGCGGCGAAAGAAAATTGAGGAAAATAAATTTTAAAAATGAAAGTAAATGAGAATAAAATAATAGGTTAAAAAATACACAAATTTAAAATTCTAAAAGAAAATGGTCTGTGTAGTAACACATAAACCTTTGGTGAAGGAGGGAGCAAATATTCAGCCGGCCTAGTGCCTTGGTCGTGCTTTGCTTGTAGCAGCTGTTTGAATAAAGTTAAGTGGAACAGCAATGGTGTCACCCAGGATGAAGAGCTGGTTGATGCCGCTCACAGTTGGGGTCTCTCTTAAAGTGTCTGTTTATCCTGCTTAGTAAGTGTTACCCTGGTCAGAGGTAAACTTGGTGGTGGGGGATGGGCAGACGAGTTAATTATCTATAATGTTATTGTTAGTCTTTCAG
The DNA here is from genome assembly GCF_036971445.1 of Narcine bancroftii. NCBI lineage: Eukaryota > Metazoa > Chordata > Chondrichthyes > Torpediniformes > Narcinidae > Narcine > Narcine bancroftii. The sequence continues at coordinate 236,039,524 of NC_091474.1, read as the reverse complement.
AGGGGGAGGAATCTGCTGATGCAGCAGTAATTAAACATTTTCAAAGAATGTGACTGAAAATGAAGTAAAATGCTTATAAGTTTAAGTACAGCATAATATTTTTGTCTTTTAAACTGTTTATTCTTAATGCAGGTGTATTAGTTAGGCATTGTAAGAATAAGTCTCAAGCAACCGGGAAATACATTTATCTGGCATCTACCAATCCCCATAAGCGACAGATACCAGGGGTTTTACTGTCGTCGGTAGGAGAGAAGTACGGAAGAAACCAAAAATAATTGCATCACTTTGAGCAAGATCCACAGCCAAAAAGATTGAGACTGGCTGATTTAGAATAGAAAGCTAATTTTAGCGCATACATTTTGCTGTTTGCACCATCTGGTGGCCGATTACCAAGGACATTTTCAGACCTTGTGCTTGAGTAACCTGTGAACTGACCAGTGAAATTTCAAAAATGCTTCTGAAGGATTGATACCAATAAAATGTACAATTCCTGCATGTTTGTGTGTCATTTTCCTTTGGAAGAGTCTTTGTGGCTTTTGAGAGAGAAACAAATTGATCTGGAAATTATAATAAAAGAAAACTGCTAATGCTGGCCATCTCACAAGAAGACAGAAAATGCTGGTAGTGTTCAACAAATCAAGCAGCATTTATTTTTTAATGTCTTCATTTGTCAGAATCTTGACAGCTTTGGCAAGGCCAGCATTCAGTGCTCACTATTCACATCAAGACACAAGAAGGTGATGGGTGCTTAAACTGCTGGGAGTCCTTCTGATGAAGTGATTCCCATTATGATGTCGGCTGGGGAGATCAAGGATATATTGTTACAGGCCCAGAGGACCTCAAAACCCAACAGCAATAGAAATTCACCAAGACAAATGGTTATTTAAATAAAAGTTGCTTTTAATTATCTTTAAACATGAAAACAGGATCAAACTTTAACTTATTATTATTAACTTAATTTAACCCCCTTCTAATTCTAAGTGTATGTGTATGTAATGTGTGTATAAGTTCAGAAAAGTTTTTAATTCACAGTCTAATCTAACTTCGCACTCCTCCAAGTTCACTGGTATCAGGCAATTTAACATTTATGAATTTCACCAGGAAGGTTCTTGTCGGTTTTCAGAGAAATTTGTTGCTTGTTGGACACAAACTGATTCCTTCCGATCAACCACTTCAGAATCTTGCCAAAGAAACTTTCCCCATCAGGGTTTTCCAGATGATAACCTCTTTCTTTCAGGTCACCACAGAGTTCCTTTTTGTTTTTATTTCCCTTATTCCAAGTGAAACATTATACAGTCAGCCATCTCCTCTTGTATGAACCACAAGAGCTTTGACCAGGCTGAACTAAGAACTGACAACCCGTCTTCCAAATGGGGTTTTCCACAAGCTTGCCAGCTTGTCCTGTTCCAGTCCCAGCTGTTGCTGCTGAACTATAAAACTGAATTCTCTCTCTCTCTCTCTCTCAGAGAAAAGCCTGTTTGACTCTCTCTGCTTAGTGCCTTCTTAGAACAGCAAACTGCATTCAGACAGACCTAATACTCTGATTTCATTTGTCTGTTGCTTTCCAAAATAATCCATTACTCCACAGCGTGTCCAATTAATACCTACTCTATAGGTATTCTTCAAAATTTTTGCAAAGGCACCTGGAGCCTGGACTGTCTGGCTTGAGCAGAGCTCTGGCATTTTAAATGAGATCTGTGTTGTGAAGTGTTTGCATGTGATCTACATTTTTTTTTAAAAACGCAATTTATCTCCTTTAAAACATATCTATATACAATATAAAATATAACAATCTGTTGCATTATTCAGATTTCAGATTTATTGTTAGAGTACGTACATGACATCAAATGCAACCCTGAGATTCTTCTTCCTGCAGGTGAGGCAGAATTACCACTAATTGGTAGTGCAAAAAATAAACTGTACACAATGTATACATGTAAACAAATGAAGAAAGGTAAACAAACTGACTGTGCAATACAGAAAAGAGTCACCAATAATATTTGCAACCTGGGAGGGTGTTGGTAGATAATATTGTTCCCATTTCCCTGGCTGACTCCTTCTTGGTGGTAGAATTTGGGGGTTTGGGAGTTGTGATTGGAATTATGTAAGTAAGTAACTCAGTGATGGTAGTTTCATTGACTGATGTAATAATAAGTGCTTAAATGTGCTTACTTTAGATTAGCACTTTTAATCATGCAAACTTTACCTATACTGAATGTTATCTAAATCTTGCTGCATACACATTTAGACATAAGAATTTTTGAGCTGTTGGAAACAGAATGGAATGCTGTGAAATTATCAGTAAACATCCTACTTTTGATCCTATAATTCTGAAGGCGGTCCTAGCTCAGAATCTGCCCTGGGGAACGACTGATAAACTGGGTCTGCAGAGAGACTAGGTGGAGTTGAGACTTCAGGCAGCTTGCCGCACATGTCCATTTTCTGTCTTTATAGTGTCTGAGATTCAAAACCCAGGTATATGGACTTCAAAATGAAATTAGCCATTGGCAATTTAGTCATGACTTTGACCAGTGAAGTTTGCATTCACGAGCATTGTAGGCTGGATCTCAAACACTGATGAGATGGAGGACAGGAGGAGGATGTAGAATCCAATGGCAACAACCTCTCGCTCAATGTCTGCTAAACAAAGGAACTAATTGTTAACTTCAAGAAGCAGTGTGAAGCATAGGCCTGGGTGGAGATGATGTAGACCTTTTAAGTTTTTGAATGCAGGTATCACCACGAGGGGCAAAAAAGTGGACCAGTGCTTCTTCAAAGCCTAAAGAAATTCAGCATGTCCCCAATTTCTTTTATCACATGGAACTAAATGTATCTCAGTGTAAATGACAGAAATAGTTCTATTCAATTCCAGAAATGGCAAGTCCTCACAATGATTATGAGAAAGTAATAAGAATCCACTGAGGTCTAAACATTTAAAATAAATGTTCCAACAAAAGACCACAACTGACTGATAAGAAAAGCTTAAAGTTTTTTTTTCTATTTACATAATAAAACTGTCAATGTAGAATTTGAGTTCATTGCTAATCAACTCCATGGTATGATGTTGTTCCACAACTCAGAGAGTGGTTACTTTGTGGAATGGGCTTCCGGGAAAGGTGGTGGAGGCAGGGTCAATTTTGTCATTTAAGAAAGAGTTGGATTAGTATATGGATGGGAGGGGGATGGAGGGATATGGGCAGAATGCTGGTAAGTGGGATTAGAGCAGGGTACTTGATCAGTGTGGACTAGAAGTGCCAAATTGGCCTGTTTCCATGCTGTAATTGTTATATAATTATATGTTATATAATCGTAACCACAAAACTTAACCCTAAACTAAAAAAAACGGATTCCGTTCATCCCTCTGCCATTGGATCCTCTACTTCCCCATCAAAGATCGAGTCAGTGTGAATCGGCAACATCAACTCTTCTATGCCAACCGTCAAGACAGGGACACTTAATGGCTATGTCATTAGTTCCCTACTCTGCTCCCTGTCCACAAATGACTGCATAACTAAGTTAGGCTCCAACTCAATCTGCAATTTCACTGATGACACCACAATGTGGGCCAAGTAACTGGAAATGATGAGTCGGAATACAGGATGGAGATGGAGATTCTGATTGGGCGGTGCCCAAGCTACCTTGCTCTCATCAAAACCAAGACTCAGGAGCTTATTCATTTTAGGAAGGTGAGGTCGAGGGGTTATAAACATCTCCATATTGAGGTGGAGAGGTTTAGAGCCTTCAAGTTCCTGGTGAATTCATATTTCAGAAGACTTCTCCTGAAGCTAGGACATTGAGACAATCATGAAGGCACACTCACACCTCTACTGTCTGAGGAGATTTGCCATGTTGTTGAATAGTCTATCAAACCTCTACAGGTGTACTGCGGAAAGTATACTAGCTGGTTGCATCGCATCCTGGTTTGGTCATTGAAGTGCCCAAGAACAAAAAATCCTCAGGTCCTTCACAGCCTCTGACCTGTGTATTTGAATGCATCTAAGTGAGGCGCTGTATTAAGAAGGTAGCCAGCATCATAAAGGTCCCTATCACCTGGTAACAACCTCTTCTACGTTCAGGCAGAAGCTACAGAAGCCTGAAGTCCAGTTCCTCGAAGTTCAAGAACAGGTTCTTTCCAGCCCCTATCAGCCTAATCATGCATTGCGCTGACACCACAAAAGAATGGTCTACATCATTGCAAAGTCACTATTTTTGCATTAGAATAACTGAATATTTATTATTTACTGTCCCTTTTTAATTATTTTATGTATGCTATTGTATTTTTTTTTTAAAAAAGGTCTATTCAGCTGCAGCAAGTAAGAATTTCAATACATATGTACATTATACAATATCTATGACATTAAACTCATAATTATTATTATCAACAGTCAACTTCTGCACCGTCATTAGACTGCTGCACTGCCAGAGTTGTTGCAGCAGTATTGCTGCTGCTGGTGTGGACCTAGGAGAGAGCAAGGAGCGGAGACTCATTGCTGCTCTGGAGGGTCCTACTGCCTGGTTCTAATCCTGACAGCTCCATACAGGCCCGTTTAAAGGAGCAAACAGTATTTTTTATTAAAGCCCTGCAACCATGGGGCCTGTGCTCTAGATGGTTTTCTGCGCATACTTTTACCTGAAAAGTGTTGTTATTCGTTTGACTTCCTGCTCCTTAATGTGAAGGTGTAATCTGATTCTCTTGAGCTCTTTAGCCACAGCTGTCTCTCAGGTCTGAATTGTTGGAGCTCTTACATAGACATTCTTCCTAACTACAGTAAAACTCACATTAATCGAGCACGCTCAGGGTTTTTTGCTGGGATGGACAGGCAGATTTTCTAGACTATCGGAATATCTTCCTATTAATACCAGAAAACCCATTTAATTCACTCTTTTATTTTAGATTTCACAGAGCATTAAAATAACTTTTCTTTTTTCAGTGAACTTCAGTGAGTTTTAAGATGTGCAGGAACCAGGGCCCCGGTGAGCTCAAAGGGAGTTTTGGGAATCGGATTCCAATGAGTTTGAAGGGAGTATGGAAAAGGGTCCCAGTGGAGTGATCCAGATACTGAACCCTCAGGACTCAGTTTATCAGATTTCCACTGTCCCATAAATCCTCCCTGCCTTCTGGAGGTTCTTTCACAAGATGTTGCCTCTTTTAGTGTTCCACCTGATTTCATTCTCCTGTGTGGTCCTGAGTGCTGTTTTATTGTCTGATAATTGTATGCAATTTCACGCCAGGTAATCCGTGCACTGATTTTTGCAATTCATTTAATACTACTTTCTTACCACTGGTTTCAGCGGACAGATAGCAATTGAAGTCAGACGGCTGGTTTAACCATCTGACCCAAATCGTGCTGATCCATTTTGCATTCCTTCCTTGAATAGACACAGCTATGACCAGTCGGCATCCTGAAGAAGAAGAAAGTGAGGAGGCCGCAGCTCAGTCACTGGAAGGCCATAAGGACCCTCCGTCTCAGGATTCGTCCCCAGGTATAACTGATGCAAACAAATCACCTTTCTATTTATTCAAATACTAATCAATAATTCAAGTCAAGTCACCTTTATTTATTGTTCGTACCACGCTCGCACAATAAAGACGAGATCACGTTTTGACAAAGCATTGATATGGTCAGAGATAGTTAAATAAATTATAGACCGCTATGAAAATATATTGAATGAACATTGATCCACTGGATTAAATAAAGTTTACTTAACAATTACCATTATGGCAAAACATGGTGTGTCTGATTCATCAGTGGAAGGGTATCTGCAGAAATAGAGAATGTTGGTGTGTCATAACTGAATATCCAATATAAAGCTTCAGGATGGCACAGTTAATGCACTGCTGTTGCATCACCAACAACCAGGTGAATCCAATGCTGTCTGTGGGGAGTTTGTATTTTCTCCCCGTGTCTGCGTTGGTTTCCTCCTCCAAGACTTCGAAACGTACAGACATCGTAGGTCCAATTGGTGTAATTGGTGGCACAGGCTCATGGGCCGGAAGGGCCTGTTACCGTGGTGTAAGTATATCTAAATTCATTTCTAATCTTTCATTGCCCTATCGTATGTCAATATGCATTTGAGAACGGCTATGTTAATCTCTTATCTCATCACACTTCTGCACTTTGATTCATTGTCTGGTGTTCTTATTCAACGTGTGGATTTCATCCATACTGTCTGGGCATTTGGCAAGATTATAGTTTTCAGTTTTTTAAAAAATCAGTCTGCACTGTTTAGTGGTCACTATTTTTCTCAGAGGGTGTTTATTTTGCAGAGATCTTGTCTGGTCAGTTGAGGTTCCATCAAACCAGAGTAGAGCAAAATTCAGGTATCCAGATAGGGTCCTGTTCTTCATTCATCATTGAGGTCTCTTCTGGGGAAGGTCTGACCTGCACAAAATGGACAGGCTGCACCTGAACTGGAGGGAGACCAATATACTGGCGGTTAGGTTTGCTAGAGCTGCTGGGGATGATTTTAAATTAGTTTGGTGGGGGGGTGGGGTTTGGGGGACTCAGAATGTGAGTGCAGATATTAGGGTAGAAGGACAAAAGCATGATGCTATGTGCTCTGAATCGGTGAGGAAGGACAGACAGGAGACAAAACATAAGGGTCTATTTCAATGCTTGGAGTATTAGGAATGGACTTAGAGCATGGATCTGAAGCTATGATGTTGTGGCCATTACAGAAGCTTGGCTGGAGGATGGGCAGAATTGACTGATGCAGGTACCTGGGTTTCGGTGTTTTAAAAGGAATAGGATGGGAGGTAGAAAAGGGGGAGGAGTAGCATTACTGGTCATGGATAGCATCATGGCTATAGAAAGCCAGGATTCTGCAGAGGGGTTGTCCACTCTCTCAGTGTGGGCAGAAGCCAGAAATAGGAAGGGAGCTATCACTGTGCTGGGAGTAGTCTATAGCCCCCCCCCCCCCACACAAAAAATATAGCCCTTGAGACACCAAGGAGCAGATAAGCAGGCAGATTTTTGAATGATGCGAGAAATTCAGGGTTGTCATTTTGCCAATGACACAAAGTTTGCAGGAGTTGTTGGAGCTGAAGGTTGTCGAACGTTACAAGAGGATATAGACAGGATGCAGAGTTGGGCAGAAAAGTGGCAGATGGAGTTCAATCCGGACACAATTTGGAAGGACAAACCAGAAGGCTGAGTACAGGGCTAATAGTTAGTTACTTAGGAGTACAGATGAACAGAGGGACCTTGGGGTTCAAATCCATACATCCTTCAAGGTCGCCACACAGGTTGATAGAATAATTAAGAAGGCTTATGGGATGCTAAGGCTTCATTAATAGGGGGATTGAGTTCAGGAGCAGAGAAGTCATGTTGCAAATCTATAAATCTCTGGTGAGACCACATTTGGAATTGTGTTCAGTTCTGGTCACCTCATTATAGGAAAGATGTGGAAACTATGGAGAGGGGACAGAGGGGATATATCAAGATGTTGCTTAGTTTGGAAAACAAGTCTTATGAGGCAAGGTTAGCAGAGCTGGGGCTTTTCTCTTTGGAGCGTAGAAGGATGCGAGGAGACTTGATAGAGCTCTACACAGATTATGAGAGTCATAGATAGGGTGGACAGCCAGCACCTGTTTCCTGAGCAGAATCAGCAAACAGCAGAGGACATGTGCACAAAGTTAGGGGAGATAAGTTTAGGGGAGACATCAGGGATACATTTTTTTTAAACAGAGAGCTGTGGGTGCCTGAAATGCCTTGCCTGGGATAGTGATGGAGGCAGAAACATTTGGGCATTTAAGAGACTCTTCGATAGGCGCATGGATGAAGGAAAAAAGAGGGTTACGGCTAGGACAGGCCGAAGGGCCTGTACTGTAGTGTTCTATGTTCTTCTATGGTCTATGTGTTAACTAACCAATAGTCCCAATCAATTGTCCAGAATATTCTTAACAGGGAGAGGAAATTCACTGTTTCCTTTCTTGATTGACTGGCTGAAATCCTGCTGGGTGCACATAGAAACACTTTGCAAGAGGAGAGAATCTAATAAATGAAGTTGGAAAACTGGCTGACGTTGTCTAAACCTGCATGCAAACAATCTCAGAGAAGTGTCTGGCTAGAGCAGTCAAGGAAACTAAGTGATAATTCTAAAGAAATGGAGGAGAAATAGGTCAAAATATTTATAGGTAATTATTGCACCGATCTTGTTTCATTTTCCATTTACTGTAATCTATGGGCTGTCTAACGCCAGATTAGTCCCAACTATTTACAGTGTGCATAATTTGGTCTCTAGCTTTGTGGGCTCGAGGTTAACTGTGTGAAGTGTTTTTGACACCTCAGTGGGCACATTTGAATTTATCTCACTGTGACTGATTATTGAGATTAAAATTGCACTTATGACGTGTTAGTAGCTAACATTATTGGGTTTGATTTCACCTTATGGAGAAGTTGACCTGTTTAACACACCAACGTCGGTTTTCTAATATCACACATCAACCTGCAAATGTCTACCCTCATTCCTGTCACAGGCAACTTATTTAAAGAGAAAATAGCTTGTAAAATTAATCATATCCATCTTCCTCTCGTTGCTTAGCTTTAACTGAAAAGGAAAAATAGCATAATCACTGGAATTAGTTACACAATAAGATTTGACTTTGTAAAAGGTGTGTATCGGATGACTGCATTTTGTTTTCCTTTATAGTGATAACAAATTCTAAGGAAATGGGAAATCAAGAAAAAAATGTAAAGAAGAAAATATATGGTCCAAAGAAAGTAAGTAATTTATAGCTTTCATCGATAATCCCTGGGTACAGTTGGTTACCAGCCAGTTGGTATATTTACTATTCAAAAGATTCATGAGCTGATTCACCTCTTTCATTTGCTTCTCAAGGGTTCCAGAGTTTAAATATCTTTTTTCCATGTAAACTTTCAATGATGTTGTTCAACAAGAAAATGACTGCTTTAGAATTTAATGTATTGGCCCTGTCAGCTTTGCCGTACGCCAGAGACGACATGTTTAAGCATCGCCTTCATATCAATTTTAACACAATCTAAACTTTGCCAGTGGGAGGAAGTGCTAATGCGTCTTCTTGTTTGCTTGCATCTTCTCATAAGCAACATACATTAAGAAAAATAAATGCGCTTTTTTTCATTTGCTTTCTTTCTCCATCATATTTTTACATATAGTCTATTTTTTTTTGCCTCACATACTTAGAGTTAGCAGGTTTCTCGAAACAAAATGCCTTGCCAATGTGAAAATACATAGAACAGTACAGCACAGGAATAGGGCCTTTGGCACAGAAGTCTGGGCCAAACATGATGCCAAATTAAAGGAAATCTCTTAATTTAATTTGATTTAGACATGTCTCACAGGGTCAGGCCCTTCCAGCCCATGGGCCCATGCTACAACCCCCATATGTTTTGAAGGGTGGGAGGAAACCAGAGCACCTGGAGGAAACCCACGCAGACACGGGAGAACGAACAAACTCCTAGTGCCGGGTTCGAACCTGGATTGCTGGTGATGTAACAGCGTTGCACTAAACCACTATGCTAACCTTGCCTCTTCTGCCTGTACATGGTCCGTATCCCATATTCATGTAGAACCATTGAACATCACAGCACAGGAACAAGCCTCTTTGGCCCTTCTAGTCTGTGCCATACCTTGTTAATTGCCTGTTCCCACTGACCTGCATGCAGTCCACAGCCCTCCATACCACTCCCATCCATGTATCTGTCCAAATTCCTCTTAATTGTTAAAATTGAGCCCGCATTCACCACTTCAGCTGGAAGCTCATTCCACAACCCATCACTCTCTGTGTGAAGAAGTTACCCCTCATGTTCCCCTCTAAACTTTTCCCCTTTCACTCTTAACTCATGACCTCTGATTTGTATCTTACCTACCCTCAGTGGAAAAAGACTATCTACATTTACTCTGCCTATCCCCTTCTTCATTTTAAATACCTCTATCAAATCTCCCCTCATTCTTCTACGCTTCAGGGAATAAAGTCCTAACCTGTTTAACCTTTCCTGTAGCTCAGTTTCTGAAGTCCGGGCAACATCCTAGTAAATCTTCTCTGCACTCTTTCTATCTTATTTATATCTTTCCTGAAGTTGGGTGACCAAATCTGCACGCAATACTCAAAATTTGGCCTCATCAATGTCTTATACAATTTTAACATAACATCTCAACTCCTGTACTGAATACCTTGAATTATGGAGGCCAATATGCCAAAAGCTCTCTTTATAGCCCTATCCATCTGTGATGCCACTTTCAGGGAATTACTTATCTGTATTCCCAGATCCCTCTGTTCTTCCACCCTCCTCAGTACCCTACCATTTACCACCTATGTCCTTTCTTGTTTTGTCCTTCCAAAATGCAACACCTCACACTTGTCTGCATTAAATTCCATCTGCCATTTTTCCGGCTGGTCCAAATAGCTCTGCAAGCTTTGAAATCCTTCTTCGCTGTCCACAACACCTCCAATCTAGTGTCACCTGCAAACTTGCTGATCTAATTTATCACATTATCATCCAGATCATTGATATAGAAGACAAACAACAATGGTCCCAGCACCAATCCTTGAGGCACACCATTAGTTACAGGCCTCCAGTCTGAGAAGCAATCATCCACAACTACTCTCTGGCTTCTCCTGTCCAGACATTGTCGAATGAAGTTCACTACTTAACTACTGTCTGAACCTTCCTGACTAACCTCTCATGCGAGACCTTGTCAAAGCCTTACTAAAGTCCATGTAGACAACATCCACTGCCTTTCCTTCATCAACCTTTCTGGTAACCTCCTCGAAAAACTCTAAGATTTGTTAAATACGAACTACCACACACAAAGCCATGTAACTATCCCGAATCAGTTCATGGCTATCCAAATAATTGTACATCTGATCTTTTAGAACACCTTCCATTAATTTACCTACTACTGATGAAAGTCTGACAAGCCTGTAATTTCTGGGGTTACTTTTGCAGCCTTTTTTAAACAATAGAACAATGTGGGCTATCCTCCAGTTCTCCGGCACCACACCTGTGGCTGAGGACATTTTAAATTTTTCTGCCAGAGGCCCTGCAATTTCCACAGTAGCCTTCCTCAAGATCTGAGGCAATGTCTTGTCAGGCCCTGGGGTTTTATCCACCCTTAGTTACATTAAGACAGCAAACCACTTCCTCCTCTTTAATCTGTTCAGGTTCCATGATCTCACTTCTTGTTTTTCTTACTTCCCACGACTTTGTGCCCTTTTTCTGAGTGAATACTGATGGAAGAAAAACATTTAAGACCACTCCCTTTTAGCATCCTCTCTGTTCTTCAAGAGGACCAATTTTGTCCCTTACTATCCTTTTGCTCTTAATATTCCTGTAGAATCCCTGAGGATTTCCCTTCATTATCTGACAAAGTAACGTTATGTCTTCTTTTAGCTTTCCTGATTTATTTCTTGAGGGGTTTTTTTTTTACACTCATCAAGTATCTCATTTGCTCCATGTTGCATATACCTGTTTTACTCCTCTCTCTTCTTCTGAACCAGATCCCCAATATCCCTCAGAAACCAAGGTTCCCTATGCCTTCTAACCTTGCCTTTGATCCTGACAGGAACATACAAACTCTGTACTCTCAAAATTTCGCCTTTGTGTTTTCTTTGGATTGGCTTCGCGGACGAAGATTTATGGAGGGGGTAAATGTCCACGTCAGCTGCAGGCTCGTTTGTGGCTGACAAGTCCGATGCGGGAAGGCAGACACAGTTGCAGCGGTTGCAGGGGAAAATTGGTTGGTTGGGGTTGGGTGTTGGGTTTTTCCTCCTTTGTCTATTGTCAGTGAGGTGGGCTCTGCGGTCTTCTTCAAAGGAGGTTGCTGCCTGCCGAACTGTGAGGCGCCAAGATGCACGGTTTGAGGCGATATTAGCCCACTGGCAGTGGTCAATGTGGCAGGCAGCAAGAGATTTCTTTAGGCAGTCCTTGTACCTCTTCTTTGGTGCACCTCTGTCACGGTGGCCAGTGGAGAGCTCGCCATATAACACGATCTTGGGAAGACGATGGTCTTCCATTCTGGAGACGTGACCCATCCAGCGCAGCTGGATCTTCAGCAGCGTGGACTCGATGCTGTCGACCTCTGCCATCTCGAGTACTTCGACGTTAGGGATGAAAGCGCTCCAATGGATGTTGAGGATGGAGCGGAGACAACGCTGGTGGAAGCATTCTAGGAGCCGTAGGTGATGCCGGTAGAGGACCCACGATTCGGAGCCGAACAGGAGTGTGGGTATGACATCGACTCTGTATACGCTTATCTTTGTGAGGTTTTTCAGTTGGTTGTTTTTCCAGACTCTTCTGTGTAGTCTTCCAAAGGCGCTATTTGCTTTGGCGAGTCTGTTGTCTATCTCGTTGTCGATCCTTGCATCTGATGAAATGGTGCTGCCGAGATAGGTAAACTGGTTGACCGTTTTGAGTTTTGTGTGCCCAATGGAGATGTGTACCTGCAACTCTGTTGTACAAGTCAGTATTTCCCAGAAATATCACAGTATTCCACAGAGTCAGTTCAGTGGAAAGCAAAGGTAAACTGTAAATAGTACCATATGATATAGGAGCAGAAGTAGGTCATTCAGCCCTTTGGGTCCACGCCATCATTCTGTCATGAGCTGATCCATTCTCCCACTCAGCTCTACTCCCCTGCATTCTCCCCATAACCTTAGATCTCCTGACTATTCAGATACCTATCACCCAACAACCTGGTCTCAAAAACCGCCTGCAGCAGCAAATTCCAAACGTTCGCCATTCTCTGGCTAAAGGAGTTTCTTGCATCTCTGTTTTAAAAGGGTGCCCTTCAATCAAGTTGTTCCCTCTTGATCTTGACTCCCCTACAATTGGAAATAACTTAGTCACATCTACTCTGTCCTGGCCTTTTAACATTCGAAGTGCTTCTTTGAGATTCCCCCCCTCATTCTTCTGAACTTCAAGAGCCGACAAGCATTCTTCATAAGCTAAACCCTTCATTCTTGGAATCATTCTTCTTTGAATCTTCTTCAATGCCTGTACATCCTTTCTTAAATAAGGATCCCAAAACTGAACCCCACACTCCAAGTGAGGCCTCACCAGTGCCTCATAAAGCCTCAACATCACATCCCTGCATCTGGATCCTATTCTAGATATGAATGCCATCATTGCATTCACCTTCTTCACCACTGACTGAACCTGGAGGTTAAACTTTAGGGTACCCTGCACGAGGATTCCCAAGTCCCTTTGCACCTCCGAATTTTGAATTTTCTCCTCATCCAAATAGTAGTCTGCCCTTTTATTCCTTCTACCAAAGGGAATGACTGTTCACTTTCCAACATTGTATTGTATTTGCCATTTTTTTTTGCCCATTCTTTTAATCTATTTAAGCCTCTTTGCAGCCTCTCTGTTACCTGTGCCTCCTCCTATTTTATTATCTGCAAAGTCCTCCACAAAGCCATTTATTCCAGTCCAAATCATTAATATACAATGAAGAACAAAGTGGCCCCAACACTGATCCCACCTCTGGTAACCAGTAGCCATCAAGAATAGGATCCCTTTATTCCCACTCTTTGTTTCCTGCCAATCAGCTAATGCTCTACCCATGCTACTTTATTTCCTGTAATTCCAGGGGCTCTCACTTTGTTATGCAGCCTCATGTGCAGCATCTTGCCAAAAAAGTCCAACTATACAGCATTCACTCCATGTTCTTTGGCTAGCCAGCTTGTGGTTTACTCCAAAAGTTGCAGTAGATTTATCAAGCAAGATTTTCCCTTCAGGAAACCATGCTGATTTTGGTCTAACTTGTCATGCACCTTCAGGTACACTGTAACCTCATCCTTGACAATCGACCTCAACAACTTCCCAACCACCAATGTCAGTCCAACAGGTCTATAATTTCCTTTCTGCTGCCTACCTCCCTTTTTAAATAGCCAAGTGACCTTTGCAATTTTCCAGTCCTCTGGAACCATGCCAGAATCTGTTGATTCTTGGAAGATCATTTCTAGTGCCTCCACAACCTCTAAAGGTGAAAGTTCCATTATTGTCATGTATACATTTAGAATGTAACATACATTAAATTCTTTAACTTTGTCTTCTGAAAGGAAGATAGAGAGTCGCCACTTTGTCAAGCGGACCTTACCCTATAGCTACTGCTTTCAGAACCTGAGGATATATTCCATCTGGTCTGGGCGAATTATCTACCCTTAGACCTTTCAACTTCATTAACACTTTCTCTCTGGTGATTGTGAGTCCACACACTACTCTTCCCTGACACCCATGAAATTCCGGAACTCTGCTAATGTCTTCCACAGTGAAGACTGATGCAAAGTACTCATTCCATCCCTCTTTCATCTTGTCCCCCATTTTAATTTCTCCAGCGTCATTTTCTATCTACTCTTGCCTTTTTTACTCATACATAAAAGCTTTTAATACCCTTTTTAATATTATTTGCTAGCCTCATTTCAAAGTTCATCTTTTCCTTCCTAATGACCTTCTTAGTTGCCTTCTGTATGTTTTTAAAAGCTTCCCAGTCCTCTAACCTCCTGCTAATTTTTGCTTCTTTGTGTGCCCTTTTGCCTTTGCTTTGGGGTTGATTTCCACAGTTGTGTCATTTTTTCAATTCAAATATTTCTTCTTTTTTGGAATATACCTGTCCTCTGCACTTCCCTTATTTCTCACAGAAACTGCACCCCTTGTTGCTGTGCCGTCCTCCCTGCAGCAATGTGTTCACAAGGAGGAGAGCTTGTCATGAAACTATGTCAAAATCTGCCTTCTGAGTTTTTTGGTTCATTCAGGAATCAGATAATGGTGGGAAAGACATTATCCTTGAATCCGGTGATGCGGGATGTCACGCCTTCCCGATGGGATTGGAGCGAAGTGAGTGTGGTCAGGGTGGAGTGAGTCTTTTGGTGTGTTTGATGGGCTGAGCCATGTTCACCACCTTACGCAGTTCAGTCTTGGGCAAAGCAGTTCCTGTACCATGCAGCGATGGATATTTTCAGTGGTGCCGCTGTAGAAGTTGTTAAGGGATACTGGTGACCTGCCAAATTTCCTCAGGCTTCTGCAGAAGGAGAGGTGCTGGTGCACTTTCCTGGCCATTGCAATAACTTAGGTGGACCAGGACACGTCGCTGGAGATGTTTATCCCAAGGAACAGCAGGCTGACTACCAACTTCACCTCACTTTTGATGCAGAGCAGGATGTGAGCTCTACTTATTCTCCAGAAGTCTGTAACTAGCTCCTTGATCTGAATGTTATGTTTTTAATGGCATAGACTGCTGCAGAGATATATCGTTAACTGAAAGTCACTTTGGGTTGTCTGAGGTTGTGCAAGGCTCAAACCAGTCAAAATCCTTTTTAGTTCCTGCACTTTCTGTGGAGCATTTTAGATATGTGTAAAAGATTCAGATGTTTCTTTTAATTGAAGGGCTATAGTGGGAGGCAAATTTTGTTCAATGTCTAGAGACTTCTGAATTATTGTTTGGAGTGCAAATGAAGAGGAAACCTTCAGCCCATCGCTGTTCTGTCTCCTGCTCTTGCGAGCAACGCTCTCTTCCTCATTATTCAGCTGCATCGGGAGCCAACTTCAGCACAATTAATTTACTTTTCAGTATCGTGAGATAATACAGGAGAAGCACAAGCGATTTTTATTGATAGATGCATGTACGGAGATGTAATTAAAAAGTACAAAGCTTTTATAATGAAAGTTTAATGAAAAAAAAATCTCTAAATAATATTTGATGAATTTTAGCACTTCTGTGGATTCTGTTGCATGAGACCTTTTGGTGTAGGTTCTGGAATATATTAAAGGATAATCTTTGTTTAAATATTCTTCCCATCTGCTAGACTTATTTAAAGGGTAGATAAGCAGGTGGGTTTGAAGAAATTCAGGCTGCATTTCCTTGCCAGTTTTCTTCACCCAAAACCATTAGCTCACACTGGGATCCAGTTCAGCAGAAACTGGCTTCTTTCTTAATAAATGACCACCAGTTTAAACGCTTGCAGTGAGGACCCAGAAGTGATTAAACTCTCTCCTTCCTGTCCCTAAGATCCGAATGTTGGATGTACTTTCCAGCAAGCTTCAAGAGCAGCTACGTCGACTGGTGCTTTGCGCCCAACAGCACTTTGCATTTATCGTGAATGTCAAACTATCCCAAGGAGCTCCACAGAGATAGTATTCGGCAAACTTTGACCTTGAGCCACCTAAAGAAGTAATAGAACAAGTGACCAGCAGCTTAGTGAAAGATTGGTGCGTTAAGAGATCCAGGACTAGAAAGACTTGGGTGGTAATTCTGAATGTCAACCCTGTCAGTGTTTGTGAATTGAATCGAACTCTTTATTGTCACATGTACTGAGATTACAGTCAAAAGCTTTGTTTTGCTACTATGCAGGCATGATTAGCAAGTTCGCAGATGACACTAAAGTGCCTAGTATTGTAGTTGGTGAAGGCGGTTGCCAAAGATGGCAGCAGGATCTTGATCAGCTGGGCAGGTGTGCAGAGGAATGGTTGATGGAATTTAATACAGAGAAATGTGAGGTTTTGCATTTTGGGAAGTCTAGTGTGGGTAGCCCCTACGCAATGAATGGTAGGGATCTAGGGATTGGCCTTTATCAGTCCGAGCATTGATTATCAAAATTGGGAGGTCACGTTGCAGTTGGATAAGACATAAGTCAGACCCTATTTGGAGCATTGTGTTTGATTTTAGTCACTGTGCCTACAGGAAAGATGGTGTCAATCTGGAGAGGGTGCAGAGAAGATTTAGGAGGAGGTTTACCAGGACCAGAGCTACCGAGAGAGAGGCTGAACAAGTGAGCGCTGGAGGATGAGCGGTGTTCTCAGAGGAGGGGAATCAGTAACCAGAGGACTTGGGTTTAAGGAGAGGGGGGAGAGATTTAACAGAACTTTTGTTTTAAACACAGAGGGTGGTGGTTGTGTGGAACGGGCTGCCAGAGGATGTAATTGAGGCAGATACTATTGTAAGGTTTAAGAAATATATTGGACAGACACATGGATAGAATGGGTTAAGAACAATAGTTCCCAACCTTTTTATTTCCACTCACATCCCATTTTAAGTATTCCCTATGCCATAGGTGCTCTGTAATTAGTGAGGGATTGCTTAAGGTGGGATGTGGAGGGAAAAGAAAAGTTTGAAAACCACTGTGTTAATCGTCCCTAATTGACTTGTTATGTGCACAGTTTCATAACTCCAGAGGAAATGGGCCAGTGACAATTTTTCTCAAGCAAAATATTTCAGTAACAATTGGGTCTCGAGCAGTGGTTCTCAACCTTCTCTTCCCAACCACATATCACCTTAAGCAATCCCTCACTGATCACAGAGCACATTTGGCATAAGGATTACTTAAACTGGTATGTGAGTGGAAAGAAAAAGGTTGTGAACCACCGGTTTAGAGGGACATGGGCCAAGCACAAGCAGGTGTGATTATTATGGGTGGGACTTTTCGGTCAGTGTGGGCAAGTTGGGTCAATGGGCCTGCTTCCACGCTGCATGATTCAATGTCAGCCAATAATTGTAAAGTGTAATAATAAAACAAAAGTGCAAGATGTAATATTAACAGTAAATCTAAGAATGCAGGGTGTGGTGTTACAAAGACAAAGTAGAGGGTACAGAGAAGAATCCAATGAGAACATTGCAAGACCATCATCTTTTTCCAATGAGAAGTCCATTTAAGAATCTGATAACAGGAGGAAAGAAACTGCAGCTGCATGTTTTCAACCTCCTGTATCTACTGTGCCATGGAAAGGGAGAAAAGCGGGTGGGATGGGTCCTTATTCGTATTCATTAATGATTCAAATTTGAGCTTGAGCAGAGGCCTAAAATGCACAAGAGTCGGTGGTGATCTAGAGGGGGCGAGTGTCTTTCCCATCAGTTCAACCAAGCCTTTAGCTTCATTCTTGGGGTCTAACATGACTACAGAAGCAACCCTGAAGCAGAGAATATTACATGGTAAAAGTTTCCAAGCCCCCATGCAAATTTTGAGAGTGTAGCCAAGTGTAATCTGTTTGTTTTGTAAATCTCCTTTTATTCTTCTTTAATATGCTAGATCAGAGCCATAAGTAGTTAATCAGATCAAATTTTTACGCACAAACTGACAACAGTTGAATAAGACCTGAAGACTGAAATCTAATTACAATTTTGGATTCTCGGGTGGCGTCTCAGAATAATTCCAAATGAGAGACACTGTCTGGAATCTAGCTAGTCCTTCAGAACAGCTTCTCTTCGTTCTTCATCGAAGTTTTGGTAACTTCATCTAGATCCTCTAGTTATTCCCAATTTAAAACAGAATTTAAATATAGCAGTATAATCATCTATTCTGTTCTTCCCTCATCTACCAATCTAGCTTCTTTGATTTGCTCTGTGATCAGAATCAGGATTTATTGTCATTAACAAATCTTGAAATTCGATGTTTTGCGGCAGCGTCCTTAGAGTGGAAGCGTTCATATTATAATCATCTTACAATGTTACTATTAAATAAATAAATAGAAATAGTGGTGCATGAAAAGTAAGGCAGTATCTTTAATTCATTGATTATTCAGGAATCTGAAGGCCGCGGGGAAGAAACTATCCTTGTGCCATTGAGTGCTCCTCTTCAGACTCCCGTGCCTTTTTCCCGATGTAGCAGAGTGAAGAGGTGAGAGTCTCTCACCTGGGCGGTGAGAGTCTTTGAGGACAGAGGCTGCTTTTTTAAGACACCGCCTCATGTAGATGTCCTTGATGAAGTGAAGTTTGGTGCCTTTGATGTCGCAGGTCGAGTTAACAACCCTCTGAGGGTTGGCGCCTCCATACCAGGCGGTGATGCAACCAGCCAGAATGCTCTCCACAGTCCACCCGTTGAAGTTTTTGAGAGTCTTTGGTGACGTGCCGAATCTCCTCAGGCGCCTCACAAAGTATAGCTGCTGGCGAGCCTGCTTTGTGATTGCATCCACATTGAGGCTGCAGGACAGATCTTTGGAGATGTTGACACCCAGGAAGTTGAAGTTCTTGACCATCTCCACTACTAAACCCTCAGTGAGGATTGGGTCATGTTCCCATGACAATCATCTCCTTGGCTTTGCTAACGTTGAGCACAAGTTTGTTGTCATAACATTATTCAATGAGCTGATCTATTTCCCTCCTGTATTCTTCCATTTGTGTTTCTGCCGTCAACTATGGTGTCGTCGGCAAACTTGCAGATGGCATTGGAATTGTGCCTGGCCACACAATTATGGGTGTATAACGAGTAGAGCAATGAGCTAAGCACGCATTATTGGGGTCCACCTGTGTTGTTGATCAGTGAGGAGGAGACGTTGTTTCCAATTCGTATGGATTGTGGTCTTCCAATGAGAAAGTCAAAGATTCAGTTTCAGAGTGGGGTACAAAGGCCTAGAATTTGTAGATTCTGGACCAGCACTGAGGGAATAATGGTATTGAAGGCCGAGCTGTAGTCGATGAAGAGCAGCCGTATGTATGAATTGCTGTTTTCAAGGTGATCCAGAGCTAAGTGGAGAGTGAGCGATATTGCACCTGCTGTAAAGCGATTGTGTCGATAGGCAAATTGCAGTGGGTCCAGATCCTTGCTTAGGTACATTTATTCTGGCCATGACTAACCTCACAAAGCATTTCATCGCAGTAGAAGTTAGTGCTATTGGGCGGAAGTCGTTGAGGCAACTCTTCTTGGGTACCGGGATGATTGATGCTCTTTTGAACCTCTGACTGCAGCGATGAGAGGTTGAAAATGTCTGTGAACACTCTAGCTAGTGTTAGGTAAAACATCATGAGATGGGAATGTGTAGGGAGTTACCCTGTACAGGGCAGTAACAAGAAGGGGAGGTGTCCTTGTACTCCTGTTAGGTAAAACATCATGAGATGGGAATGTACAGGGCTGTAACAAGATGTGAATGCATCCTTGTACTTACAAGATAAGAGAGACATTGATGGATTGAGAGGCAGGAAGCTAGCAGGGAAAGGATAGCAACAGTTTTAGTCATTGGACAAGTAATGATATGATGATGTTCTAAGCACATATCCAAGGGTATAAAAAATCACCATTTTGCTGATAACGGCAGAATGCATTCTCCGACTAACCTGGTTGGTCGCAAGTGTTACAATCCGGTAATAAAGAACAAAGAACCCTGATTTCGACTCAGCCTGGTGTTTGTCTCACTCATTCATGAACAAAGCAGACCTAACACTAGTTGGTTGGCGCAGATTTCCAGTACCCTGCCAGGTACGCAGTCAGGGCCTGACAC
Organism: Narcine bancroftii; assembly: GCF_036971445.1. Lineage (NCBI taxonomy): Eukaryota > Metazoa > Chordata > Chondrichthyes > Torpediniformes > Narcinidae > Narcine > Narcine bancroftii. The sequence continues at coordinate 236,019,335 of NC_091474.1, read as the reverse complement.
CTTGCGAGGGATAACCCTCTTGAATGATGTTCTGACGTCACCTCAGAGACAGATATCACAGGGTCCTTAGCCTTTTCTGGGCTCTAGTAGGCATTGTTTGGTTCTTCTCAAAGCGGGTGTAGAAAGTTCATCAGATAATGAAGCATCATATCCATCTATAGTGTTTGCCCTCGCTTTTTAGGCTGTAATAGCCTGCACTCCCTGCCACATCTGGCATGTATCTGTCTCCGTCTCTAGCTTCCTCCAGAATTCCCACTTTGCTTCACAGACGGACTTCCACAGGTCGTACCTGAACTTGTAAAGATCCCGATACCCGGCCTTAAACGCCCTTGTTCACACCCTCAGCAGGTTGTGAATTTTCTGATTCATCCAAGGCTCCTGGTTGGGGGGCATCCGGTACGTGCGTGTGGGCACACGCTCATCACCCAGGTCTTGATGAAGTCAGTGACACCTGTGGCACATTCATTCAAGTCTTTGATGAGTTATTGAATATGTTCCAGTCCACTAATTCAAAGCCATCCTGCAGTCACTTCTCTGCCTTCCTCAACCATATTTACGCTGTCTTCACCACTGGTGCTGTGGTCTTCAGTTTCTGCTTGTACACTGGGAGTAGAGGTACAGCCAGGTGATCAGACTTGGCGAAGTGCAGTCGTGGTATGGCTCGGTTTGCATTCTTCATGGTGTTGCAGCAGTGGTCGAGTGTCTTAGTTCCCCTGATCTTGCATGTGACGTGTTGGTGGCAGTTTGTCAGAGATCAGAACCAAGCAATGTAGATAAGCACGAATCAATTCTTAGACTCAAACCCTCTGAAAAATGAGCAGCTTTCAGCATAAATGAAATGCTGTTCAATTGAAAAGGGTGATGTCGAGAGAAAATAAAAAGAGGGCTGTGAATCCTTAAGCAGTGTGGAATATTCTGCTCACATTCCTGATTCCACCAGATGGCTAGAATCAATAAATCAGAACAATGTCAAAAATGCTTTGTATTCTCCAGAGTAAGTTCTACAGTATTATTTTTTAAGGTTGGGAACACCAGATGAAGGTAGAAAGCAATCTTCTTGTCTATCCCAGAAAGGACTAAGCTGCTGTACTCAGCTCTTCATGTGGTGACAGTGCCCTGACATGTTGCCCAGCCAGCTGCAGATCTGTGCAAAAGAAACCCTGAGAGGCTTCGGTTCAAGTTCGGTCGGTGCTTCTGCAGCAGCGAAGAAGGGACTGATGAATGAGGATAGTGTTCTCCACTTGGTTTCACTTTGTGAGACCGCCTCTGTCTCATCCCACATGGGCGTGCAGCAGCGACTGGGTTTGCCCCTAGTATTAGAGTCACATAATACAAAAGTGGACCTTTTTTTGCCCACACTATGTCATTCTGTGCCTTGCCTATTCACATGCCTGTGGAAATATCTCAAGCAGAGTTGTGCAATCTGATTCTGCCAACAGGTTCCAGACAGCAATCCCAGCCTCAAGTTTCAGACAGCAGCCCCTTCTTATTAAAAAAAACTTGCCTCTCAAATTACCTTAAAAACTTCTTCCTCCAACTTTAAACCTGTGCTCTCATGTTTTTCATGTTCTTATCATGGTAAAAAGATTCTGACTATCCACTCTCTGAAAATTTTATACATCTCTCTCAGGTCATCTCTCAGCCTCTCTCGCTCCAATCTTGTCCCATAATTAAAGTTCTAAATTCTAGTAACGTCTTGGTGAATCTCTGTGCACTCTCCCTCGTGTTGGAGAAATGCACTAAGTACTCCAAGTATGGTCTAACCCATGTTTTGTATAGTTGAAGCATAGCATTGGAACTTTTATATTCTATACCCTGACCTATGAAGTCAAGCATGTCATATGCTTTCTTTTCACTCTATCTACCTGTATTACCACTTTCTTATTTCTAACTCTTAAACTATAGTCTTAACTTTTAAACTATCCTTAACACTAAATCCATCCTCAGCTCTCTGTGTGTGTGTGTGTGTGTGAGAGAGAGAGAGATATACCCAAACCATTGCAGTCCAAGGTACTTCAAAGTTCAGTCTTTTAAATTCAATGTTGATGCCCCGAATTAATGTTGAACTGATGGAAAGTCTGGAGTAGCAGACTCAAATTCTTCTTGCGTGACCATTGAAGAAACCTCCATCCACATGAGCCGTGCTCTTAACTCTCCTGGTCCTTTTGTAGGCGAGTCTCAAACAAGATGGCCTCCACGAAGCTTCCAAGGCCCTGGCACCAGTCTCTCCAAGTAACTTCACTGCTAGTCACACTTAAAATGAAGCAGTCTCTCTCCAAGTGACCTCCACAGTTAGCCAAAATCAAAATGAAGCCCTTTGCTTCCCACAAAGACCCTCCTGACACAGGCTTTGCTCTGAATTCCACAAAAATGGCTGGACACGAGCTGCTTCAAAGAGCTGTTTTTAATTCAGTCAGAATGATTCTCCCTTGCAAAATCTCCCTTTGCAAATGTATAGAATTTTGGAACAAATTGTGACAAACCTTCCCTCAGTTCTACCAATGTATCGAATTATCACTGAGCTGTGACTTGTGTTGATTGGTAAATGTTAACTGACCATTCAGTCCCTCCTGTCAATACTATCCCTTACAGTGATAATCCCATTCTACTAAAACAGGAGTTCGTAATACAACCTCCCATTACACTAGTGATTTTTCTATCACCTGCTAACTTGCTATTCATTTCACCTTTATTCATATCTCAACCATCGAGGGTCTCAGCATGGGCCTCTACAATACACCACTGGTTGTGGACTTGCAATCAGGAAAGCATCCATCCATCTCCAAACCAACTTTGGATTGAATTAGTAAGCTTACCCATATTCCTTAACCTTCTGGACATGCAGACCTTTCAAATACCATACTCTGCCCACTTTCCCTTTGATGTCTATCCTGCTGTGGCCTTAGACAACCTTCCGCCCTGGAATGGACAACATCTACCACCCTGCCTTCATAAATCTTAAACCTCAATCAAATTACTGAGTCAGGCTTTCCCTCCACAAAGGCTTCCCTTATCAATCCCTATCTCCAAAATTTACCTAAATTCTACCCCTTCGGATTTTCACCCCTAATTTCTCTACCACTGAAGTATGGCTCACCAGCTAGTAGTTACCTGGTTTATTCCTGCTGCCTATCTAAAATAAAGGATCAACATTAGCTATCCTCCACTCTTCCTGGACTTCACCTCTGCCTGATAAAGATCCAAAAATGGCTCTTCAAGTTCCAACTGTCTCCTCCCTTGCTTTGCACAGCCTTTTAAGGTACATCTCATCCATCCATGGGCATTCCATGGCCTTCTAAATCTTTCCCCTCCTTAATACTGATATACATCATTCTATCCTTGTACTTGTCCCTAACCTCTCAATCTTCTTGGTGAGTCACACAAAATTAAACAAGAAAATTTGCAGGGGCTGGGGTCAAGTGCAATGCACTCACACAGCGTCCATTGGAAGGAAAAGGCTATCAGCGTTTGGTCCTTCATCAGATTTTCCCAGATTCCTGCTGGAGGGCTCAGTCCCGAGACATTGATTGCCTTTTACTTACTCCGGATGACGCATGACCTTCTGAGTTTCTTCAGTACTCTTGTGCATTGAAAACACATGAGGTACCCCTCTTGGACCTTGCCCACATCCTATTCAGAAGTGGAGCCACTTTATTTCTGAGTTCCATGCAACCTGTTGTTTTTGTGTCTAGTGTCAGCCTTACCTTGCAGTTAGTTTCATTGACTATTGTCAGTCACCTTCAGTCCAATGCACTTCAGTGATGCCCTTAACTTCAAGTTTCTCAAGTTACTAGTATTTTTCCACATTACTGAACAGCTGAAAATGCTCCTTACATCTGTTTAATGTACGTGCAATAGGTTTGGGTAAAATCTACAAATTAGTATGCAAAGTTTAAGTGATATAAACCAACATTTCACCAATATCCCTCCTAATATCTCCTTGCCCAGTTCATGATTACGTTATTATTTTGAGGCATCCTGCAAATGTTTTTTTTTTCTTTTTTCAAGGCACGATAGGCGTGCACCATACTGATCATTCTTAGCTTCCATCCCACAAACAGTAGCATGGCCCAAGATGCAACTGGGTAAAGATTCCTGCCTTCCCAAAGGCCAAGCTCAAATAGTAGGGGTAAACTGAACAACATCTTGGAAAAGAAGATACTTACTGTCAGCTGGGCAGATGTATTTAACTATCAGGTTAGACTTTGCACATACTGGTCTGGCCCTTCACTAAGGCAGAAGGTCAGCATTTCAGATCTCGGGTGTAGGACCTCAAGTTTGAGTCTGTCTACTGAGGGAATGTGGCAGTGTGACTCATATTCTGTATTGCCTTATATAAATATTAATTAATATCTCAACAATATTTACATGTCGTATTTCTCTATCAAATTAATAAAAAGAAAGAGGGAACCGGATCTTTAACTATTTAATTTCATGCAACTGCAATAACAACTTGACTGGTGCTGGAAATCTGATTTACAGCAGGGAAAGATGTAAATATGCTGTGGTCACAGAAACTCTTAATGTGAATCACTTCATTTGGAGGTAGAAGATCCTTGATTCAAAATGCTAACGACACATTTCCCCACCATTTTCTATTTTTTAATTTCCTTTTTGGTGGCAACTTAACAGTGAAATGTCTCAAGGAACGTTATTGAGCAAAGTGAGCTACGTTCACAGGTGATTAAAAAAGCTGCCTCAGACGTGGCTATTTTAAGGAACATCTTGAGAGGAGAGAGGCAAGAGTAACATTCCTGAACACCCCTCAGCTGTGGATGTTGCAACCAACAAGAGTAAGATTGGTATGCAACGAATCCTTGGAGTCCACTTAACAAGTGACCTATCGCGGACACGCAACATCTCCTCACTTGTCAGAAAAGTGTTACAGCGACGGCATTTCATGAGAAGACTGAAGCGGGTAATGCTACTGGTCACCATCATGTCAACCTTCCACTTATCAAGAGCGTCTTGGCCAGCTGCATCGCGGTGTGGTGCAGTTGCTGACGAAAAATAGATCAGAGATCAATCCACAGGACCATAAGAGCAGCAGAGAGGATCACTGGGGTCTCCATTCCTCACCCTGCACCCCCCCATCGTCATGATCTATCGGGATCATCGTCTGAAGAAGGCACGTAAAATTGTCAAGGATCCCTTCCACCCTGCACACAGCATCTTTCAGCTGCTCCCGTCGGGGAAGGGATCCAGGAGGATCAGAGCCAGCACCTCCAGGCTGAGGAACAGCTTCTTCCCACGGGCAGTGAGAAAGCTGAATGACCAAAGGAAGTGCTCACATGAACCGTCCAAGACTCTACTATTTACTAAACAGTGTTTATTGTATTATTTGTGTGTATGTGTCCTGTCTTGTTGTATGCCTGCATGTTTCACACCGAGGACCGGAGAATGCTGTTTCTTTAGGTTGTATGTGCAATCGGATGATATTAAGCGAATTTATTTTGTGTTCAGTCAAAGAATTTCTAGAGAAACTCACCAGGTCAGACAGCATCCATGAGGAGAAATGGTCCTGTCAACGTTTCAGGTATGAACCTTTCTTCAGACCCCAAATGTTGACTGACCATTTTTCCCATGAGATGGGAAGAGTTCATAGCTTTAGGAAAGCATGAAGTAATGGAGGGAAAATGAGGAAGAGTACCTTTAAAATTGATGGATTGATTGCTTTGCACCTGATGATTGGGAGTGAAGTGTGAATGAATTTGGTAGCGGCCAGCTAAGTGTTCATCAATGTGGTCATGTTTAGAGCAAACAATAGCAAAGATAAAACCTGGACATTGTGATTTGTTAAACACCTCAAATCTGTCCATGGTCTCATGCACTGCCAGACTGAGACCACCTGCAAATTCATGGAATAACTCCGTATATTCTGTCTGCACCCTCCAATAGGTTGTTATTAACCCTGACTTTTCCAGCTTCCATTAGCTCCCCACCCCTCTCCCTATGTCTCTCTGTCTTCCTTTTCCCTCTGTCTCTTGTCCCAAACAAGTCAGTTCTCACCTGTGTCCCATTCATAACCAATGAACATCTTTTGAATGTTGATCTGCATTCCTCCCCCTATCCATTCTGCCCTCCCCAGCTTTTTAATTCAGGCACCTGCCTGTTTTTAACTTTGAGGGGTTCAGGCCTGAAACGTGGGTTATTTATCTTTATCTCCAATGGAAGGTATGAGACCTGCTGAATTCCTCCAGCATTTCTGTTTTGGCTTGTTAAACATCCTACCATTTCATTGGGGGGGAGAATGGCGACGAATATTACCAACTCTCACCAATAATTGACTTCCAGTCTCCTCTGAACTGAGGGGAGGTTAGAATGGGCAATAAATACAACGAGCTTTTGCAGCCCGGATTGAAGATGAGGTGTTGTTCCTCCAATTTGCAGGTGGTATCATTCTGACATTGTCAGCAAGGGAATGGGGTGGGGAATGGAAATGGGTGGCCACTGGGAGGTTTGAGATGGAAGATGAGTTATTGTTCCTCCACCTTCTGACTGGAACCCTCCAAGCAGATGGCATTAACATTGACCTCCAATTTCCTTTAAACCCTCCCCCTCTTAATTTTCCCCTGTCTTCTTTTCCCCAGCACTCTCTCTATCTCTAGTGCTCTCTCTCTCGGTCTCCCCCTCCATCCGTCTCCTTTCACAGATCCAAAATTAATTCTCACCTCTCCTTCTATCATATTCCAATGAACACCTTTTTGCTGTTCTGGACGCCTCCCCCTGCCAATCCTCAGTCCCTTTATTATGACGCCTTCCCGTTCTTTGGTTACTCCTTGAGGAAGAGCTCAGCCCTGAAATCTCAGGAATATATCCGTACCTCCTTTGGACATTGCAAGACCAGCTTGAGTTCCTCCAGAATTTTTGTGTGCTTTTTAATAAATGCAACCTGTTCTATTCTATTCATTCCACAATAGTGCACCATGAAATGAAGGAAACCGGTGAATCCATGTTTACATCAAATTTCAGTCAAGCAGAATAACATTTCTGAAAGTTAATGTTCCTGATCTAAAACACCCAAGTCTCTATTTGTGACATTTTCTATTTCTTTGTCAGATTTCCAGCGCCGGTGCTTTTGTATTCTGCGTTATGTGTAACAGATGCTGATTAGTTGATTTTAACTCCTATTATTTCTGTATGTTTAATGCCCACAGCCACCTCAGCAACTCTCTTCACTCTCATCAGAACATTACCCCAGCAACGATCCTGACTACTGTGTGTGGATGCCCCCTACAGGTATATCTCATCAGAATCAGAATTGATTGTCATATAATCATATAACCATTTACAGAGTGGAAACAGGCCATGTCGGCCTTTCGAGTCTGCCCCGGTTCACTTGAACAACTCCACTAGTTCCCCCCTCCCACTCTCCGCCAATAACCCTCCAACCCCCTCACCTCCACGTACACATCCAACCTTCTCTTAAATGACAGAAGGGACCCTGACACAACTATCTCATTCGGAAGTTCATTCCATTCTGCCACCACTCTCTAAGTGAAGAAGCATCCTCTAATATTTCTCCTAAAGTGTTGCCCCCTTACCCTTAACTCATGACCTCTTGTTCCAACTTCCCCTGCCCTCAGGGGAAAGAGTCTATTTATGTCTAGTCTATCTATTCCTTTCATAATTTTAAATACCTCTATAAAGTCCCCTCTCAGTCATCTATATTCCAATGAATAAAGTCCCAGTCTCCTTAATCTCTCCCTGTAATCCAAATGCTGTAAGCCAGGCAACATCCTTGTAAACCTTCTCTGCACCCGCTCCACCTTATCTATATCCTTTCTATAATTTGGAGACCAGAACTGAGCACGGTACTCCAAACCTGGCCTCACCAATGCCTTAAACAGCTGCAGCATCACCTCCCAGCTCCTATACTCTATACTATGATTTATGAAGGCCAGCATACCATATGCCTTCTTAACCACCCTGTCTACATGGGAATCCACCTTCAGTGAACTCTACCATAACCCCCAGGTTCCTCTGCTCCTCTGCGTGCCTCAAAGCCCTCCCCTTAACTGTATATGTCCTATTCTGGTTATTTTTACCGAAATGCAACACCTCGCACTTGTCCCCACATTGAATTCCATCTGCCATCTTTCAGTCCAGTCTTCCAAACAAACCAAATCCTTCTGTAATCCAAGAAAATCTACATCACTATCCACCACTCCCCCTATTTTCGTATCATCCGCATATTTGCTTACCCAGTTAACCGCACCCTTCTCTAAATCATTAATATAAATGATAAACAGCAAGGGACCCAACACCGATCCCTGAGGCACCCCGCTTGTCACAGGCTTCCAATCTAACAGATAGTTGTCCACCATGGCTCTCTGCTCTCTATCTTCCAGCCACCTCTGAACCCATATCACAATCTCTCTGCTAATTCCTAGTGACTGTACCTTCCTTAATAACCTTCCATGCGGAACCTTATCAAAAGCCTTACTAAAATCCAAATAGATCACATCCACCACTCTACATTCATCATGTCACGAAATTCATTTTTTACAGCACCATTGCAGGGCAAATATTGCTATAAATTACATTTCAAAAGTAAATAAATAGTGCAATAAAATAGGAGAAAGTGAGGTAATGTCTCTGGTTCATTGTCCATTCAGAAATCTGATGGCAGAGGGGAAAAAGCTATCCGTGTGCCAGTGGGTGCACGTCTTCAGGCACCTGTACCTTTTTCCTGATGGTAGCAGAGTGAAGAGGGCATGGCCTTGGTGGTGGTGGGACCTGAGGATAGAGGCTACTTTATTAATGTCGCCTCTTGTAGATGTCAACAATGGAGTGGAGACTGGTGCCTGCGACGTTGCTGGCCGAGTTAACGACCCTCTGGTGTATCTTTACTGCCCTGTGCATTGGCACCTCCATACCAAACAGTGATGCAACCAGACGGAATTCTCTCCACGCTCCACATGTAGAAATTTTCGGGAATCTTTGACGTAACAAATCTCCTCAAACTCCTCACAAAATACAGCCACTGGCGAGCCTTCTTTGTGATTGCATTGACCTGGAGGCCCTAGGACAGATCCTCAGAGATGTTGACGCCCAGGAATTTGAAGCCGCATAAGAGGCTGAATTTTGGAATTTTAATCGTCAGAATTGTTCAAGAATAAAAAGTTATGCAAATGCCATCTGCCATTATTAACATCAAGAAAAATTGGCATAAATGATTTTTTTTTAATGGCATTTCTGGGTTAAAGGCAACGGAGTAGAGCCTCTTTTGCACGGCAGCAGTGACCTGGGTTTGCTCCTGACCTCAGGTTTTCTCTGGGGGGAGTTTGCATTCTCTGCCTTGTTTTCCTCCAGGTGCTCCAGTTTCCTCTCTCCTCCCAAAGATGTGTTGGTCGGATTTGTCACTGGAAATTGCTCCCAGTTTGTAAGTGAGTTATAGAATCTGGTAGGAAATGATGGTACATACTGTAAAAAGAATAGGTAATGGGTCAATTTCCAAATCAATGTGGGGAGTGAGGTGCTCTGTGAACTGGCATGGACTCAGTAGTCACCTAACTATCATAATTCTCCAGTGGGTCTAGTGGTTAGGATTTGGCACTCTCACCACCACAACCTGGGTCCAATTCCGAGTCAGGGAACATAGTCTTAGGGGCGGCATAATGGTTAGCGCAACACCTTTACAGTGCCAGCGATCGGGACTGGGGTTCAAATCCCACGCTGTCTGTACGGAGTTTGTACATTCTCCCCATGACTGCGTGGATTTTCACCAGGGGTTCCGGTTTCCTCCCACCATTTGAAACATATCGGCCGAAATGGCCTGTTACCGTGCTTTATGTCTAAATTTTAAATTTATACTACAGGAAAGATATCAATAAACTTGAAAGAGTGAAGAAACGATTTACAAGGATGATGCTGGGACTTGAGGAACTAAGTTACATGATAAGGTTAATCAGGTTAGGACTTTATTCCCTGGAGCATAGAAGAATGAGGGGAGATTTGATAGAGGAATACAAAATTATGAAGGGTCTAGATAGAGAAAATGCTAGCAGACTTTAACCACTGTGGTTAGATGAGACAAGAACTGGAGGACATGGGTTAAGAGTGAAAGATGATTCAATGATGAATCATGAAAGCGGATTTAGATAGGTACATGGACAGGCTAGATGAGCCAGAGGGGCTGTTTCTGTGCTGTGGTGTTTTACGGCAAAAATACCCAGTCACGCTGCAAGGAAATGTAGAGCCTCTGCATTTTCCATGTTTGTTAATTACCCATTGAGCTCGCCAGTGAAAGGTAAAGTCCAATCATTAATAATGTATTTATACTTTTGAAGGTTCGGCTGTTAACTTGCTAGAAAACCTCTACAGTCCAGGAAGTGAACAATTAAAAATTCCTTCATTCAAAGAATAGTTGTCGATTTACTCCACAAACCCACCCATCCCCTCATAAAACCATTTTATTTGTCAAATGTGTAAGAATTCCTTTTGGGTGTTTTTTTTTGGAAGTAGAGTACCACTACCTATCCTTGAGGGACACAACGGAGGCGAGGGGTACAAGCTCTCATCCACCTTTTTGCATATTTAAATTGTGAATTAAATCATCTGGAATGGTGAAGATGCAACTGTGGGGTTGCTACATGACAGGTGTGTCATCATCTTTATCTGGTGTGGTTCTGTGTGAATTTAAATATAACCAGTAATGTGGTTGATCCTTATAGCAGCGTCAAAACTGTCCCAGAAACCAATAATTCCAAGGGAAAATGTCGTTTCATGTTAAAAGCTGAGCAGCATCTATAAAACATACAACAGTACAGCATAGGAACCGACTGTGTTCATTCAAGTGTGTGCGCTGAACATGATGCCGAAATTAAACTAAAACTTTGCTGCTTGCACATGATCGATAGCCCTCTATTTCCTGCATGTCCGATCTCTATCAAGAAGTCTCTTAAAAGCAGCCGCTGTACAGTATGTTTCCCCACATCCGAAAAGCTTAGGCCCGGATGACCCATTAATGGCTTTAAGCATCCCAGTGGGGTCAGCAGAATACTTGTATCAGCGGCGGTTTTTAAAAAAACAACAGCGGAAGGCTTTTCAAGCATGAACTAATTCTTACCTAAGGACAATAAGGTAAAAATTGCTTAAACAATTTTGTAATCTCTGCTTACAAGATAAGATAAACGCTTCCTCATTTTTTTTTCACTGACATCGACAGTGCTATCTGGAGACCTTTTTTGCCATTGTACAATACACGAGAGCTCTCAATAATTCAAAATGCGCGAGGATTCAAAATGATGCCAACAGCACGTCAGAGCCCCACGTGAGCCTGTCGGCTGAATTTTTTTTTCAACTTGTTACCTCATGTCACCGACAATAAAAAGTTTGGATAATTGAACTTTTCGGTTAACCAACTTTAAGATATGGGGAAACATACTGTATCTGCTTCCATCACTACTCCTGGCAGCCTATTCCAAGCACCCACCACTCTCCGTGTATAAAAAAAACTTGCCCCACTCATCTCCTTGAAATACCTATTTAAACACCTGTTCTCTAGCGGGTGACATTCTTATCCTGCGATAAAAAAGATTATCCTATCACAGCACTACTACCATCAGGAAAGAGGTTCCTGGGAGAAAAAGATTATCCTATCACAGCACATGCTCTGTTTGCGCTACGACCATCAGGAAAGAGGTAGAGGTGCCACAAGACTTGTACCTCTAGGTTGAGGAACAGCTGCTACCCCTCCACCATCAGACTCCTCAATGACAAACTCAATCAGAGACTCATTTAAGGACTCTTACTTGTGCACTTTATGGATTTTTTTTATCTCTGTATTGCAATTAGTTTGTTTACATTTCTTTATTTGTTTACATGTATACATTGTGTGCAGTTTTTTGCGGTAATTCTGCCTCGCCCACAGGAAAAAGAAACTCAGGGATGTATGTGATGTCATGTTCGTATTCTGACAATAAATCTGAAATCTGGATCAATGTCATAATTCTATAAACTTCTATCAGGCCTCTCCTTAGCCTCCAACGCTCCAAAAAAAGCAACACAAGTGTGCCTATTGTCTCCCCCTAGTTCATACTCTCTACTCCAGGCACCATCCGTACCCTTTCCAAAACTTCAACATCCTTCCTGTAATGGGGCAACCAGAATAGCACACGGTATTTTGTGAATGAAAAGGTATTTGGTCCTTGCACTTGTTACATTGGATCATTCACTTTTTGTTTCTTGTCCTCTCAAAGGTCAAACAGGTGATGGGAGGACACACCTGAATGATAAATATGGCTATTGAAGGCTTGAGGGAGACAGTGCATCCCAAGAGCTTTGACCTCTCCGGGTGGAGATGCAAGACCATTATGTTGGGATTCAGGCCAAATCCCCCTTGCTTCATTGAAGCTGATTACAATACTGCTGCTTGTATCCCTGCGTTTTGTTTTTGGGCTGCTGCTGTGTGTAAAATGTCCAGTGGTTATGTACCATTGCTCTCACTGAGGACAGGAGGGTAAGTCCCAGTTCTTGCCCCTTTGGGCCTCGCAGACAAGACGAGCTTGGTGGAGAACTTGTCCACACCAATGTTTCCTGGTACCGTTATTGACATCACCCAGGGTAACAACTTTCACCACCAGCCCATCTCTGCAGACGAGATGGCGGCCCGGCCCTCCCTGCAGAGGAAACGGGAACCTTACTCCTGATGCATGAGGTGACCCTGTATCCCCTTTCATTTCCACTTGAGCCTATAAACAGAGACTGGGAAACATTTACAGCGGCAGCAGGCTTGACCATGCCCACATGTAACAGAGACTGCATTCTCACTGTCAACACAGCGAAAGTTTGGGATGAGCCCATAAGTGACTTATCAGCATGCAGTGTACTTGCATTTGGTTATTGCATGTGGTATTGTTTTGTTTACTGCTTGTTCATGTTCTCTTTCTGTATCGGAAATGCATGGGTGTAATACCAGAGAAACATTCTGGCTAGGTTCTCTACCAAAACCTGTGTTTACGTCGGGAGTTTCTTGGGGTGTGTCGCAGTCTATTCTCCCAACATTAAAAAAACAAAGAGGGCTCCTGGACTTCCTGAAAATATACCATCTGCATCCATATTTCAGGATCCATGTTGTATGGTCATTTTTAAAAGGATGATGCATTCTGGGAATAAATGTATTTACTTTGAATGGTATTTTCTTGTGTATGTTTGATGCTAAGGTATTAACTTGAAGCAAAGGTGAGCTTGGTATACTCTCTGTGATGCTTAGGTACCTGTAATTGGATTAATCCAGACATTAGTTTGGGATCACACCTGCAAGTATGGCAGCAGTCTTGACTTTGCTGCTTTATAACAGTTTAGCAACATTAACAATCAGTGCCTCAATTCCTTCATTCCACATTCTTTCAGCTAAATTGGAAAGTTCTGGCTTTGTTTCACACCTGAGTCTTAAACAAAGTACCCTAATATAATGCAGAACTGAGGGAATGATCGACTACACTGGGCAACAACATTTTTCAAAAGGTTTGCTTCCTGATTAAAAATTGGGGATTATGATAGACAACTTCAAGCTGTACACAAAGATAATTTCAGATTTGCTGCATCACATAGGAACTGAGAGAAACATTATATTAACTTTTATTAAATTTTGTATGTTTAATCGCATAACAATGCTGAGACATTGCGTGAGTTCAACTGACGTAAAAATGTTTTGCCACTGATTTTCGTTTGTACTCAGCATCTGATGCCTCTTGTGTTAATGTCCAACAATAGTCGGCCAGCATTAATGGATTCCAGTTTCTCTGATACTGCTTTCCGATGGTCGCAATGTCCTGGTGAAACCTTTCTTCATGTTTGTCACTGACGGCTCCAAGATCAGCAGGGAAGACGTCCAAGTGGGAATGCAGAAAATGGATTTTCAATGACATGTTGCGCTTCATGGTTTTGTCTGCTTGAAGCATGTTAAAATATGACAGGAAAGCACTAAAATAGGTTATATTTTTTAAAAAACTCTACGTTATAGGAAAATTTCAAGGCGATGTTCGTGCCCAAAATCAATAAAATACATCCATAAGTGTTCAAGAAGCAAAATGTTCATTGTCCAGTGCTATCAGAAATTGCAGGCTTGGACAAAATATAAAGTACTACTGAGGGAATGCTATACTATCAGAAGTACAAAGGCCCGGCATCAAAGCACAGGTACTCCCTGACTTGTGATCTATGCAACTTACATCCAACTGCTCATATACCAAATTTTTTAAAAATGTATATGAGAAAAAATATAAAATTTACACAGTATATATTGTGTTTTACAAACTATAGATTAATCTTATTGCGTCCATTATCTTGAAATGGACGCAAGTCAGAATTTTGCCCACGCGCGTGGATTACCAAAGTCTTAAAGCAAACTTTTTAATCAACTGCTGTACTTGACAAACTATAACAGGGATACAGGGCATGTAAGAGTCAAAATGTGCGTGTTAATCAGCATTCCAGGGTCCATAGGCTGGGCGTGGCCATCTTAATTCCTGTGCGCAAGCGTGGTGGGTTTGCGTATTGGACTTCGGTTGGGGCATGCATGAGAGTTAAAGGGCGTGAAATCAATATCGTTAGGGCCCTTAACTCTCATACATGCCTCACCCAAACTCCAATACATGAACCCACCGTACATGCACCTACCTAAGACTCGCGCACAGGAACCAAAATGGCTGCTCCCAGCCTATGGACCCCGGGATGCCAACTAACAAAGTACGCACGCACATGCGGTCTTCTTCAAAGGAGGTTGCTGCCCGCCAAACTGAGGCGCCAAAATGCACGGTTTGAGGCGTTATCAGCCCACTGGCGGTGGTCAATGTGGCAGGCACTAAGAGATTTTTTTAGGCAGTCCTTGTACCTTTTCTTTGGTGCACCTCTGTCACGGTGGCCAGTGGAGAACTCGCCATATAACACGATCTTGGGAAGGCGATGGTCCTCCATTCTGGAGACGTGACCCATCCAGCGCAGCTGGATCTTCAGCAGCTTGGACTCGATGCTGTCGACCTCTGCCATCTCGAGTACTTCGACGTTAGGGGTGTAAGCGCTCCAATGGATGTTGAGGATGGAGCGGAGACAACGCGGGTGGAAGCGTTCTAGGAGCCGTAGGTGGTGCCGGTAGAGGACCCATGATTCGGAGCCGAACAGGAGTGTGGGTATGACAACGGCTCTGTATACGCTTATCTTTGTGAGGTTTTTCAGTTGGTTGTTTTTCCAGACTCTTGTGTAGTCTTCCAAAGGCGCTATTTGCCTTGGCGAGTCTGTTGTCTATCTCATTGTCGATCCTTGCATCTGATGAAATGGTGCAGCCGAGATAGGTAAACTGGTTGACCGTTTTGAGTTTTGTGTGCCCGATGGAGATGTGGGGGGGCTGGTAGTCATGGTGGGGAGCTGGCTGATGGAGGACCTCAGTTTTCTTCAGGCTGACTTCCAGGCCAAACATTTTGGCAGTTTCCGCAAAGCAGGACGTCAAGCGCTGAAGAGCTGGCTCTGAATGGGCAACTAAAGCGGCATCATCTGCAAAGAGTAGTTCACGGACAAGTTTCTCTTGTGTCTTGGTGTGAGCTTGCAGGCGCCTCAGATTGAAGAGACTGCCATCCGTGCGGTACCGGATGTAAACAGCGTCTTCATTGTTGGGGTCTTTCATGGCTTGGTTCAGCATCATGCTGAAGAAGATTGAAAAGAGGGTTGGTGCGAGAACACAGCCTTGCTTCACGCCATTGTTAATGGAGAAGGGTTCAGAGAGCTCATTTCTTTATCTGACCCGACCTTGTTGGTTTTCGTGCAGTTGGATAATCATGTTGAGGAACTTTGGGGGACATCCGATGCGCTCTAGTATTTGCCAAAGCCCTTTCCTGCTCACGGTGTCGAAGGCTTTGGTGAGGTCAACAAAGGTGATGTAGAGTCCTTTGTTTTGTTCTCTGCACTTTTCTTGGAGCTGTCTGAGGGCAAAGACCATGTCAGTGGTTCCTCTGTTTGCGCGAAAGCCGCACTGTGATTCTGGGAGAATATTCTCGGCGACACTAGGTATTATTCTATTTAGTAGAATCCTAGCGAAGATTTTGCCTGCAATGGAGAGCAACGTGATTCCCCTGTAGTTTGAGCAGTCTGATTTCTCGCCTTTGTTTTTGTACAGGGTGATGATGGTGGCATCACGAAGATCCTGAGGCAGTTTACCTTGGTCCCAACAAAGCTTGAAAAACTCATGCAGTTTGGCATGCAGAGTTTTGCCGCCAGACTTCTGGGGGGATTCCATCCATACCTGCTGCTTTGCCACTTTTCAGTTGTTCGATTGCCTTATATGTCTCATCCAGGGTGGGAACCTCATCCAGCTCTAGCCTTAGGGGCTGTTGAGGGAGCTGGAGCAGGGCGGAATCTTGGACTGAGCGGTTGGCACTGAAAAGAGATTGGAAGTGTTCTGACCATCGGTTGAGGATGGAGATCTTGTCGCTGAGGAGGACTTTGCCGTCTGAGCTGCGCAGCGGGCTTTGGACTTGGGGTGAGGGGCCGTACACAGCCTTTAGAGCCTCGTAGAAACCCCTAAAGTCGCCAATGTCCGCGCTGAGCTGGGTTCGTTTGGCGAGGCTAGTCCACCACTCATTTTGGATCTCCCGGTGTTTGCGCTGAAGATGGCTGCATGCGCGACGGAAGGCTTGTTTCTTCTCTGGACAGGACGGCTTTGTAAGGTGAGCCTGGTGGGCAGCTCGCTTCTTTGCCAGCAGCTCCTGGATTTCCTGGCTGTTTTCGTCAATAGCACATTGCTATTACAGCGAGTTCAAATCCAGCACTGTCTGAATAACTTGTACCGTGACCTGCATGGGTTTTCCCTGGATGATCCCGTTTCCTCCTACCCTCCAAAACAAACAGGAATAGTGGGTGGCACAGGTGTCAATGTCCAGAATCGGTTTCTACCGTGTGGTAAATAAATTTAATTGATTTAATTTAATCCAGCACACAAAGGTATTGTTAGCTCTTGTGAGCAGTAATCAAAACAGAAAACCTTTAAGAAATATATGTGAACATACTGTGACAATTATGTTATATTTTATATTAAGTATTGATGTTTTTAGAAGATAAATTGTGGGGGGGGGGGGTTTATAGTGTAGGTCACAAACAAATACAAACACTTAAAAACAGATGTCATTTAAAATGCCAGACCTCTGCTCAAGCCAGACACTCCATGCCCTGAGTCCCTTTGCCTATAGAGAATGCCTATATAGACTTCACAAGTAAGGTATGCTGTGGAGTAATAGATTATTGTTTTCGAAAGCAACAGATGATCGAACTTGGAAGATTGGGTTTGTGCCACAGTCTGTCTGAATGCAGTTTCCTGTTCTAAGAAGGTCATGGTTTTGCAAGCAGAGAGAGTCAAACAGGCTTTTCAATGGGAGAGGGAGAATTCAGTTCTACTGGGACTGGGACAGGACAAGCTGGCAAGCTTGTGGAAAAAAAATATTTTGAAGATGGGGTGTGAGTTCTTAATTCAGTCTGGTCGAAGCCCTTGTGGTCCATACAAGAGGAGAGGACTGGCTGTATAATGTTTCACTTGAAATAAGGGAAACAAAGAGGAACTCTATGGTGACCTGAAAGAAAGAGATTATCATCTGGAAAACCCTGATGGGGCAAGTTTTTTCAGCAAGACACTGAAGTGGCTGATCAAAAGGAATCAGTTTGTGTCCAACGAGCAACACATCTCAGAAAATAGAAAAGAACCTTCCTGAGCAGTAACCATAAATGTTATAAATGAGTATAAGAATTGCCTGAAATCAGTGAATTTGGAGGAGTGAGAAGTGAGATTGGACTGTGAATCAAAGAACTTTTCTGAACTTGCATATTACATACATGTGCACTTAGAATTAGAAGGGGGTTAAGTTAATAATAATAAGTTCAAGTTTGATCCTGTTTTCATGTTTAAAGATAATTAAGAGCAACTTTTGTTTAAGCAACCATTTGTCTTGTAGAATTTCTATTGCTGCTGGGTTTTGGGGATCTTGGGCCTGTAACAATAATTTCAAAATAATTAACAACTGTTTCCATTCTGGGCTCAATTACATTTCAGAAGGTTCAAGGGTTCTTTTCCTCTTCTACTCTCACATTACCATGAGAGAGAACTTTTTTTACACCAAGGCTGCGGGACAAAGTGGTTGAGGCAGCTACTATTGCAACGTTTTTTAAAAATGTTGGACAAATATGTGGATGGGATTGTTTGCAAGCATATAAACCAATGGGGGTGAGAAATTTTGATTGGCTTTGGAAAGTTGGACTGAAGGGACTGTTTCCATGCTGTTTGACTGCAAAACAAAATATTCAACTATTTAATCCAAATTCTATTCTGTGGAATGGAAAACTAAGTTATGGACTATATTCTGCAAAGCAATAGAACTGCCCCCCTAAGCTCACATACCACCTTAAGCCATCCCATACTAATCACAGAGCACCGAAGGCATAGGGATGGCTTAAGGTGGAATGTGAGTTTACGGGGGCAGTTTGAAAACCATTGCCTTGCCCATGCACGTACCTGTCCAGATGCTGCTTAAATGTTGTTACAGTTACTGCTTCCACCATCTCCTCCGGAAGCTCAATCCACATACCAACAACTTTGGGGGGAAAAATCCTTTAAACCTTCCCCTTTCACTTTAAACCTTTGGCCTCTGGTTGTAGACACCCCAACCATGGGAAATTGGCTACATGCCTTATCTGTGCCGCGTGTACTTTTACATACCTTTCTCATGTTACCTCTCAGCCTCCTTTGCTCCAGGAAAAATGGACCGAGCATTTCCAATCTATCCTGATAATGTGCTTCTGCTACTCTTGTCCTTAGTGGTTCAATGCGTCCTTGGTAGAAGCCACGAAAATTTTTTTTAACCTCAAGCCCTCATCCATACAAGATTCAAGATCTTCAAGATTCAATTTATTGTCATAGTAATAAAACAGTGTCATATTACATGAAATTTCTTTTCTCCTGCTGCAAGGCAGCCAGATTCGTCACCAGCGGGAATTACCTGAAGCGTCTCTTACAGTTGGAGAGAGAGAAGCAAAAGAGAGGACCCCCCCCCCCCCCCCCAGAGTCAGTAGATTCACTACTGATCTGATTTTGTGAACTCTCACCTAAACACTGCTTCCTTCATCCTATGGTGCCCTTCCCCATGACCCCTGGCAAACCAACATCCCCCTCCCATCCATCCCCAAGCATAGGGCAGCTGCTACTGCATTTAACAAGAATTTTGTTATTTTCACGTATTCGATGGAACTGTTGGAAAAAGTGATGTGGCATTACAATCAACACCAGGACACTCCATACCACCTACACTGCTGGGAACAAGGTCTTCTTTATTTAAAATACGAGTGACTTGGCTGGAAAGGGGTACTGATGGTAATGATCAGCCATGATCTAAAATGGCGGTGCTGGCCCGACGGGCCAAATGGCCTACTCCAGCTCCTATTGTCTATTGTCTATTGTTAGATTTTAAGCAGGAGTGTTTGGAGTCAAAGCAGAACTGAGGACCACATAAATGAACTTGTAGAAGGTATCAAGTCAATTTTATTGTTATCTGATTGTACAAGTAAAACCTGACGAAGCAGTTCTCTGCTCCTTGTGGCAAAAACACACAGACACACAACCAGACATAACACACAGACAAACAATACATATGCAGGACATGTATTTCATCGATACAAATAAATATTGTTTCATGAATACGGATGGTTAGTATGAGCAGTTCCTTTGGTCGTTCTGCATTCTCACTGCCTGTGGGAGGACGCTGTTCCTCCGCCTGACGGTGCTGGCTCTGGTACTCCTGTATCACTTCCCCAACAGGAGCAGCTGAGAAATGCTGTGTGCTGGGTGGGTCAATGATTTCACCTACCCCAATATAAACCCTGGTTTTCCCGCCTTACCTCAGATTCATTCATTTCCTAGCTTCGCACTCTGCAATGATCCAGGGATATTGTATAGTACATCTAACTGTAAGTTCCGATAGTTATGTACTGAAGGATTTCAATGCTTCTGTGTTGCTGGGCCTGGACTTCCTGTGTCACCTTAAAAGTGTGACCATAGAGTACTCAGGCCCACTTCCTCCAATCATGGTGTGGAACAGAGGGTCCCAAAAGCCAGACGCCACATGCGGTCTCTCCACTCTAAATATTAATTCCCCCCACTCACTGTTTCTGAACCTAACTCTCGATTGCAAACCAACAGCTACAAAGAACAGCTGATACATTACGTGGGATCAGGAATTTATCAGAGCCGAGACACAGCGGCTGCTCAAAGAAAACATCATTGAGCCCAGCAACAGCCCATGAAGAGCCCAGGTGGTAGTTGTGAAAAGGAAAGAAAAGTCCAGACAAAATAGAAACAATTAATTGTTTCACATTCCTTCAAATTTCGGACGTGGTAAAAGAAATTGCATGGTATCAGGTCTATTCGACTATTGGCCTAAAAGCTGCATACCACCATTTACCGATCCATTCTGAGATCTTCCCCGACGCAGTATTTGAGGCAAACGGATGGCTCTATCAGTTCCAGAGGGTCCCTTTTGGCATCACTAATAGGGTCTCTGTCTTCTAGAGATAGATGGGCAAAATGGTCAATGAGTAAGGTTTGAAGGCCACCTTCTCTTATCTCGACAATATCACCATTTGTGGACACTCCGCAAGACCATGACGCCAACCTCCAGAGATACGGGCAAGGTCCTGAATCACATACAACTCCAGTAAGTGTGTGTTCTGGACGAAACATCTGACAATCCTGAGCTATTTGGCAGAGAATGGCGTCATTAGACCTCCCAATCCCAAAGACCAAGAAAGCCTTAAGGAAGTGCCTGGGCTTCTTCCCCTACTATGCCCAATGGGTCCTTCACTACACAGATATGGTCTGCCCCCTCTTAAAATCTATTTTTATCCCATTATCAGCCAAAGCCCAGGCGGCTTTCGACTACGTTCAGAACTACATTGCAAAGGCCACCATGCATGCAGTGCATGAGCATGCTCCATTCCAGGTGGAGAGTGATGCCTCTGACGTAGCTCTGGCCGCTACCTTTTACCAGGTGGGCAGGCCAGTTGCCTTTTTCTCTCACACCCTACAAGGCTATGTCTTTCGGAACCATCAGTGGAGAAAGAGACTCAAGCCATCAGGCACTGGAGGTATTACCTGGCTGGCAGAAAATTTACACTGCTCACTGACCAGCGATCAGTGGCATTTATGTTTAATAATGCAAAAAAGGGGAGGGGTGACATCACGCCGAAGAAGAAGTGGCTGGAGAAGAATAGCCCTCTGCAGAGAAAAGGAAAAAAGAAGAAAAACAAAGCAGAACAGAAAAAAACATAGGAGGCCTGAAAGATAAACAAACCAAGAAAACCCAACAGATGGCACCAAAAAGGGAAAAGATCAGAGAGACAGATAAAGAAGAAGACAGGAACACAGCAGAAAGAAAAGAGGTAGGCCTTACTTTAAAAAAGAATGTCCAATCCCCAAAGCCATTGGACGCCCAGCTGGGCAATGGCCCTCCTCAGATCGAACTACAAAAATGGCTCACTGAGCCACAAAGAGATGTGCAACCGCATATGCGCCTAACAAAAAAGACACTGACGGGAGAGGAGACCTGCAACGGGACAAAAATGAACCGTGAGAAAGAATCGGGCAGATGACGTTGCAGCAAGAGGTGAACAGAAGACAAGAGAAGGAGTTAGAGAAGAAAAAGATTTTTTTTAAACTTTCACAGAAAAGAGGAAGGTAAAAAAGATAATAGAGAATATTTTAACGAACAAATGAAGGCATTAAAAGACATTTTAACAACAGAATTTAACATAATAAAAATAAAAAAAGCAGAAGATAGAATGCAAAAACTAGAGCTGGTCATAGCAGATATAGGAAAAAAGAACAGATGAAGTGGAAGAAAGTCAGACAGGTGTGGAATTAGAAATGAATGAACAAAAAGAAAAGCTGAAAGATAGAGACAAAGAAATTAAAGAGATACAAGATCAGTTAATTCAAAAAGTTGATGTGTTAGAGAATTATAGCAAATGAAACAATATAAAAATAATAGGTGTACAAGAAGGCATAGAAGGATCGGACATAAAGGGATTCATAAAAAGATGGATCCCACAAGTCTTGGAAGCAGAGGAACTACAAGACAAAATAGAAATTGAAAGAGCACATAGAACATCGGCACCAAAGCCTAATTCAAACCAAAAACTATGTTCCATAATAATAAAGTTACTAAGACACACAATGAGAGAAAAAAATATTAGAGCAGACAATGGATAAAGTAAAAGAAAATAAACCATCACTGGAATATAAAGGACAAAAAATATTTTTCTATCCAGACATCAGCTTCGAGCTCTTAAAGAAACAGAAAGAATTTAGCTTGACAAAGCAGACATTGTGGAAGAAAGGCTATAATTTTAAACTACGACATTCAGCAGTATTAAAAGTATTCATTCCTGGGGAAAGAAATAGACTTCTCAGACCCGAAAGATGCCCAACACTTTGCAGAACAATTGCCGAACAGACAACAAAATGAGAAGTATTAAAAAAGAGACAATCAAAACAATGTATAGAAATAAATTGTTAAGATAATAATGTAAATATAAAGTTTAAGTTTGAAAAAGATAAAGAAAAAAAAGATAAAAAAGCTTTGTTACATTTTTGGAAAATATATAGTGTTTCTCGGGGTGGGGGCTATGGAGGGAAAAAGAACTACTACCGCAAAATCTGTTGAGGCCTGCGGTTATTACCACAATCCAAATAGATAAGGGAATTGTGGTTGTCTGGCAAGGAGTCAAAGACAACGCAATACAGGGGCGAACTATCATTATTTTGGGTAGGAATATTTTATGTGTTAATTTTAGTAGGGGTTTCTAGGATAATTTGCTTTTTACGGTGTCATCATGTATTGAGATGTGCATTTTTTTTAATTGGATGGAAGAGTTGAGGAGACAAGAGAGAATTGAAAAAAAAGTATAAGATGGGTACATTAAATTTAATGACCATAAATATTAATGGAATACATAATCAAATTAAAAGAAAGAGGTTACTGACATTACTAAAAAAAAGAGAAAATCAACATTGCTTTTGTGTAAGAAACACACTTAACGCAGATAGAACACAGTAAATTGAAGAGTGACTGGGTAGACCATGTAGTGGCATCATCATACAATTCAAAATCCAGGGGAGGAGCTATATTAGTCAACAAAAATCTACCAATCAGCATAAAAGAAATAATAACAGATCCAGCAGGTCGATACGGAATGACAAAGTGCCAGATTTATTCTGAATTTTGGAATTTACTAAACATCTATGCACCTAACTAAGAAGACCAGCATTTTATGCAAAACATCTTCCTAAAGATAGCAGATACACAGGGACTTATCTTGTTCGGAGGGGATTTCAACTTCAACCTGGACCCAATGATAGACAAAACTAGGAAGACAATTAATAATAAAAATAAAGTAACTAAATTTACACTAAAAGTAATGCAGGATATGAAACTAATTGATATATGGAGGTAGCAACACCAAAAAAAACTGGATTTGTTAAAAAAAGATGGGCAGCTGATAATGTTTGTCAATTTATCAATTTAATTCATGCAGCATAAATAAAACACCAATGGTAACTGTTACTTAGACGCAGAGAAACCCTTCGACAGGGTAGAGTGGAATTATTTGTTTAAAGTGTTACAGAATTTAAACTACTGGAAAAATGTATTAACTACATTAGAGCATTATATAATGGACCGTTAGCAAAGGTAGTAATAAATGGATATGTATCAGATCACTTTAAATTAAGCAGGTCAACAAGACAGGGATGCCCATTATCCCCTTGAACCACTAGTGGAGTTGATAAGGAAGGAAACTATGATAAAAGGAATAAAAATAAAAGAGAAAGAATATAAAATCACCCTATTTGCAGATGACACCATAGTATATTTAATAGAACCAGATAAGTCAATAAAAAAACTACTGAAAGAATATGGAGAGATATCAGGGAACAAGATTAACACCAATAAAAGCGAAGTGATGCCAATGAACAGAATTGATTATTCAGAATTTAAAAAAGAAACCCTTTATAAATGGCAATCACAGGTGATACATTACCTTGGTATCAAAATGGATAACAACCTAAAACATTTATACAAATTAAACTATGAACCATTAATTTAAAAAGTACAGGAAGATTTAGAGAATTGGAAAGAATTGCCATTAACTTTAATAGGAAGAGTAAACTGTTTTAAGATGAATGTGTTCCCACGAGTGCAATATCTATTCCAAATGTTACCAATCCCCCTGACAGAAATTTTTTTTGCAAAACTGAAGAAAATAGTTAGGAAATTTTTATGGAAAGGTAAGAAATCAAGAATAATGCTAGAAAAATTAACATGGAGCTACAAACAAGACGGTTACAGCTACCAAATTTCAAAAATTACTACAGTTAAAGTACTTATCAGATTTTTATCAGAGAGGAGAAAAACCAGACTGGACTAAGATAGAATTAGACAAATTGGGAGAAAATATCCCGGAACACATACTTTATAAATGGGATGAAAAATTGGTGCAATATAACAATTCACCAGTACTACATCACATACTTAAATTATGGAAAAGAATACACCTGGAAGAAAAAAAGATAAATTACCAAATACCAAAAATGATATTAACATAAAACCCATTAACCCCCTTTACAGTAGATAATTTATTTTTCAAAGAATGGGATAGAAAAGGAATCAAGGAAATAGAAGATAGCTTTTTGGGAAATAATTTATTAACATTTGAGCAATTAAAAGATAAATATGGAATTACACAAGGTAAAATGTTTACATATTACCAATTGAAAACTTATTTAAAAGATAAACTGGGAAATAGCTTGAGATTACCAGAAATTAGCAACTATGAATATTTAATCACAGACACAATGATTATTAAAAATTTATTGCCAACATGTACATCAAATTACGATATAAAGAAGATGAAACAAAGTTGGGAAAAAGATTTAAACACAGAGATAAAAATGAAACATGGGAGAAGTTATATGTAGGAACAATGAGGAACACGATAAATAGTAGATTATGTATGATACAATATAACTGGCTAGATAGATTGGTAGCGGCACTGAGAGGGCGGTAGTGATGCCAGTACATCATGGCGGCCACCGAGACCTGCTCTTGCGAGAACGCCTTGCTGCCCTTCGCTACGTCCACCCCGAGTCTGGCCAGAAAACTACTGCACTGGTTTCTTCATTAAACTTGGCAGCAAAGTGAACCTCACCACCCCCTTTTCCCTCACCACTCCCTTGGACCTTTCCACCGCCTACAGTGGGGCGGCAACACCCATTTTGGGAATCATTGGGATAGAACAATTAAAGGCTTGGTCGAAAGGTGATGGTACTAAGGAGGAGAAAGATTCAGGGAAGTGACTCCATGACAGCCCCAAGGACTCGATTGAGAGACTAAGTCTGAAGGAGTCACATGTTTCCAAGGGCTACAGCTGGATAAAAATCAGGGGTGGGAGTGGGAGGAGTGGTGCAAGCATGGGCATTTTAAAATGTAGGAATTATTTAACTGGAACTCCATGAGAGTCAGTAAACAAGGATCATAGGCAAACACAATTATGTACAAGTTAGAACACACAGAGAAGAGTTTTGAATATATGGATTGGAAAGTTTATCAGGATTTGGGACAAATGGGACCAGCTCAAGTAGACAACTCAGTTGCCACGGACAAGTTGGGCTGATGAGCTTACTGTCCTGCAGTACAAGTCTATAACTCCATCCAAACGATATGGATTATAGAACAAAGTGAGCCAGGAATTCATTGAAATTATAAGTTCTAGAGGTGACAATGGCTTGGGGAATGTGGTGCACTGAAGGAGCAGCAAGATCACCCCCTGCAGTAGGCTGGTGGTCGTATCACCACAGGCAAGGATTAACTAAGTAATAATTATCCTGTAGGACCCTTACAATTTTTTGGCGGGGTCCTACAGGAATTTGCACCGGAAACATTTGTTGACAGTTATCCACTCTTCTGCAGGCTCGCTGGTGGCTGACGAAGCCAATGCAGGACAGACATGCTTGGTCGCGGGGAAATTCTGTTCTGGGTTTGGTGCTACTGTGTCATGGTTCTTCCTCTGTCTCCTTTTGTCCTCAAGACCAGTCCTGCATATGTTCTCAAAGGAGGAGACAGACAGGTGAATGGTGTGACCAGAGGCCACTGGCCATGATCAATGTGACAGGCTCCAAGGGATTTCTTCCGAGAGTCATTATACCTCTTTTTTGCAGCCCCTCTGTCATGATGGGCAGTGGAGAGTTCATACAACACAATCTTGGGTAGGTGATATCCTCTATCCTGGAGACGTGCCCTGCCCAGCGTGTTCAACAGCATGGTCTCTATGCTGGTAACCTCCACCTTTTCGAGGACTTCAACATTGGTGACGAAGTCACTCCAGTGGGTGGAAAGACTCAAGGAGTTGTAAGTGGCGACGGTAGGTGACCCATGACTCGGCCGTGCAGGAGGCTCTCCACACATTGATCTTTGTGTTTTCTTCAGATGCATGTGGTATAGCCTTCTGAATGCACATGCAAAATTTGTGCAAATTAGAACCTATTTAAAGAACGTCAGTGATGGAACACCGGTACTGGGTATGAACCATGTGGAATAGCTCGGTGTCAAATAAACTGGGTAATCTGAGCAGTAGGAAGTGGAGGGAGAGCGGGCCCCTGCAGAAATCAATCAGAGTTGTTCCAGCATCATGGCAAGACAAACCATGCTGCATGTGGCCACAAGATGGGGCTGTTGCATTGTTCAACTCTTGGGGTGAAAGCACCAATCATTTTCAATATCAGTGAAGATGATTTATAAACAGTTGTCAGAATTGTGGGCAATGGACCAAAGGACAAATCGATATAAGGTGTGGAGATGGCAAGTGTTGCCTGTGGGAATGGAGTGATTCTGTGGACCACTTTTCTGATTGAAGTCACGAGGTTCGGTTGACTGGATCCAGGACCAGGGTTTGGAGATTCAATTCTCAAGCTCTCTTTCCCAGGACTTTCATCTGTTCTCAAGGGGGAATAACAAGAACATAAGGCATTAGGGCAGTGGTGCTCAGCCTTTTTTCTTTCCACTCACATTCCACTTTAAGTAATCCCTCTGCCATCGGTGCTCTGTGATTAGTAAGGGATTGCTTCAAGTGATATGTAGGTAGAAAGAAAAAGTTTGAAAACCACTGTTTAAATCGTCCCTCATTGACTCGTTATGTGCAGGGATTCATAGCTCCAAAGAAAATTGGCCAATGACCATTCTTCTCAAGCAAAATATTTCAGTAACAATTGGGTCCAGAGCAGTGATTCTCAACCTTCCCTTCCCACTCACATCCCACCTTAAGCAATCCTTTACTAATCACAGAGCACCAATGGCACAGGGATTACTTAACATGGGTTGTGAGTGGAAAGAGAAAAGTTGAGAACCACTGTCTTATGGCGTGGAGGGGAAGCAAAAGGTGCCGAGATGGATGCGACGGAGAATCATCTGAGCTCATCCGTAGCGGGACTCAATAACAGACACCAATGTCCAAAACCGAGCTTTCTTGTCCTAAATATTTTCCAATAAGCTAATGCTGTTCCATAGAGCAAAAGAAACTCAGTTCCTCTTACTGTACTCTCCTTTACGATTTTTCCACCTCCTTTGCCAAGATACACGATTCCTTTATTGCCATGTAATAAAACAGGTGGAGTAATACACAATAATGGCGTAATCTGCCATAAGAAAGACAGATTGGCCATCAGCAGAAATTGCCCAGCGGCCTTTACAGCCAAAGAAGAGTGGCAAAAGAGAGCACTAGCCAGAGTCACTGAGCATCTGTGGATTTGTTTCCAGCCTTCCCGCAGTCACACAGACTCCAATCCCAACCATCAGTAGCCGAGCTCCAGTTCTGAACCTCTGACATGATGTAAAGGTATCAGGTAACTGAAGGAGTGGGTGCTAAGATCAGATCAGCCATAACCATACTGATGTTGGAATAGGCAGACCTGCTCCCAGATCTGAATCAAAATGGTAAATACTCGAAGCCATGAGCAAACAGCCTCTGTGCAGGGTGAAACAAAGTGGGTGGCCCTTTACCCTAATTCTTTTGTCACCTTGTATGTTTCACACCGTGGTTACACTTCGTTTTCCTACATTGAAGTGCTTGCATAATGTTAGAATTTATTTAGACACACAGCACTCTTACCACACAAGCCCTTGCATCCTACGATCCTGTGCCACCCTATTACACCCTTACATTTTGAAAGGTGGGTTGGGGAACCAGAACACCCGGAGAAAACCCACGCAGCCATGGAGAAAACGTGCAAACTCCCTGTGGTGATCTGTAATTCCACCACTAGGTCACCAGGGGTCATCCCGGTCACCTTGTATAGAAAGCAGTCCAGAGCTACAGTCTAGCCTTCCAGGTTTGTCTTGCGGAGAGACAAGACCTCTTAGTGTACATATTAGTTTATTAAATTATACTTGCACTTTTTCTTTGGCTTGGCTTCGCGGACGAAGATTTATGGAGGGGGTAAAAAGTCCACGTCAGCTGCAGGCTCGTTTGTGGCTGACCAGTCCGATGCGGGACAGGCAGACACGATTGCAGCGGTTGCAAGGGAAAATTGGTTGGTTGGGGTTGGGTGTTGGGTTTTTCCTCCTTTGCCTTTTGTCAGTGAGGTGGGCTCTGCGGTCTTCTTCAAAGGAGGCTGCTGCCCGCCAAACTGTGAGGCGCCAAGATGCACGGTTTGAGGCGTTATCAGCCCACTGGCGGTGGTCAATGTGGCAGGCACCAAGAGATTTCTTTAGGCAGTCCTTGTACCTTTTCTTTGGTGCACCTCTGTCACGGTGGCCAGTGGAGAGCTCGCCATATAATACGATCTTGGGAAGGCGATGGTCCTCCATTCTGGAGACGTGACCCATCCAGCGCAGCTGGATCTTCAGCAGCGTGGACTCGATGCTGTCGACCTCTGCCATCTCGAGTACCTCGACGTTAGGGGTGTGAGCGCTCCAATGGATGTTGAGGATGGAGCGGAGACAACGCTGGTGGAAGCGTTCTAGGAGCCGTAGGTGGTGCCGGTAGAGGACCCATGATTCGGAGCCGAACAGGAGTGTGGGTATGACAACGGCTCTGTATACGCTTATCTTTGTGAGGTTTTTCAGTTGGTTGTTTTTCCAGACTCTTTTGTGTAGTCTTCCAAAGGCGCTATTTGCCTTGGCGAGTCTGTTGTCTATCTCATTGTCGATCCTTGCATCTGATGAAATGGTGCAGCCGAGATAGGTAAACTGGTTGACCGTTTTGAGTTTTGTGTGCCCGATGGAGATGTGGGGGGGCTGGTAGTCATGGTGGGGAGCTGGCTGATGGAGGACCTCAGTTTTCTTCAGGCTGACTTCCAGGCCAAACATTTTGGCAGTTTCCGCAAAGCAGGACGTCAAGCGCTGAAGAGCTGGCTCTGAATGGGCAACTAAAGCGGCATCATCTGCAAAGAGTAGTTCACGGACAAGTTTCTCTTGTGTCTTGGTGTGAGCTTGCAGGCGCCTCAGATTGAAGAGACTGCCATCCGTGCGGTACCGGATGTAAACAGCGTCTTCATTGTTGGGGTCTTTCATGGCTTGGTTCAGCATCATGCTGAAGAAGATTGAAAAGAGGGTTGGTGCGAGAACACAGCCTTGCTTCACGCCATTGTTAATGGAGAAGGGTTCAGAGAGCTCATTGCTGTATCTGACCCGACCTTGTTGGTTTTCGTGCAGTTGGATAATCATGTTGAGGAACTTTGGGGGGCACCCGATGCGCTCTAGTATTTGCCAAAGCCCTTTCCTGCTCACGGTGTCGAAGGCTTTGGTGAGGTCAACAAAGGTGATGTAGAGTCCTTTGTTTTGTTCTCTACACTTTTCTTGGAGCTGTCTGAGGGCAAAGACCATGTCAGTGGTTCCTCTGTTAGCGCGAAAGCCGCACTGTGATTCTGGGAGAATATTCTCAGCGACACTAGGTATTATTCTATTTAGTAGAATCCTAGCGAAGATTTTGCCTGCAATGGAGAGCAACGTGATTCCCCTGTAGTTTGAGCAGTCTGATTTCTCGCCTTTGTTTTTGTACAGGGTGATGATGGTGGCATCACGAAGATCCTGAGGCAGTTTACCTTGGTCCCAACAAAGCTTGAAAAACTCATGCAGTTTGGCATGCAGAGTTTTGCCGCCAGCCTTCCAGACTTCTGGGGGGATTCCATCCATACCTGCTGCTTTGCCACTTTTCTGTTGTTCGATTGCCTTATATGTCTCATCCAGGGTGGGAACCTCATCCAGCTCTAGCCTTAGGGGCTGTTGAGGGAGCTGGAGCAGGGCGGAATCTTGGACTGAGCGGTTGGTACTGAAAAGAGATTGAAAGTGTTCTGACCATCGGTTGAGGATGGAGATCTTGTCGCTGAGGAGGACTTTGCCATCTGAGCTGCGCAGCGGGCTTTGGACTTGGGGTGAGGGGCCGTACACAGCCTTTAGAGCCTCGTAGAAACCCCTGAAGTCGCCAATGTCCGCGCTGAGCTGGGTTCGTTTGGCGAGGCTAGTCCACCACTCGTTTTGGATTTCCTGGAGTTTGCGCTGAAGATGGCTGCATGCGCGACGGAAGGCTTGTTTCTTCTCTGGACAGGACGGCTTTGTAAGGTGAGCCTGGTGGGCAGCTCGCTTCTTTGCCAGCAGCTCCTGGATTTCCTGGCTGTTTTCGTCAAACCAGTCCTTGTTTTTCCTGGAGGAGAAGCCCAGTACCTCTTCAGTGGATTGCAGTATGGTAGTCTTCAACTGATCCCAGAGGGTTTCAGGGGACGGGTCCGTGAGGCGGGTTGCAACGTCGAGCTTTGCTTTGAGGTTTGCCTGGAAGTTTCCTCTCGCTTCGTCTGACTGCAGTTTTCCAACATTGAACCTCTTTCTGGGGGCTTTATTGTTCCTGGGCTTTGGCTTGAAGTGAAGGTTGAGCTTGCAGCGAACCAGCCGGTGGTCAGTGTGGCATTCCGCGCTAGGCATGACCCTGGTGTGGAGCACATCTTGTTTGTCACTTTCTCGCACCAGGATGTAGTCCAGGAGGTGCCAGTGTTTGGATCGGGGATGCATCCAGGTGGTCTTAAGGCTGTCCCTCTGCTGAAAAAGGGTGTTTGTAATGACAAGCCGCTGTTCTGCGCAGAGCTCCAACAGGAGGCGCCCATTGTCGTTGCACTTGCCGACGCCATGCTTGCCCAGGATTCCTGGCCAGGTTTCTGAGTCTTTGCCGACACGAGCGTTGAAGTCGCCCAGGATGACAACCTTGTCGGCTGTAGGGGTACGTTGGATGAGGTTGCGCAGGTCGGTGTAGAACTTGTTCTTTTCTGCTGGTTCCGCCTGGAGGGTTGGAGCATAGACACTGATGAGGGTGATGTGACGCTTGTTTTGAAGTGGGAGTCGCATGGACATGATTCGGTCCGAGAGGCCTGTCGGAAGGTTTTCGAGTTTGGAGGCAATGAACCTCTTGACCATGAAGCCTACACCAGATAGGCGTCGTTCATCCGAAGGCTTGCCAGACCAGTAGAGTGTGTAGCCCGCGCCGCGTTCTTGGAAGCTGCCTACATCTGCCAGGCGGACTTCACTGAGAGCGGCTATGTCGATGTCAAGTCTGAGGAGTTCATGTGCAATGAGGGCAGACCGACGTTCAGGTCGATGGCTGTCAGTCTTATCTAGCATGGTTCTGATGTTCCAGCATGCTAGCTTGAGTTTGTGAGCATCTTTTGAGGGGGAGGACGTGGAGGGGGAGGACGTGGAGGGGGAGGACGTGGACCTGTCCTCGGGCCTGCGCAAAGGAGCTTTTAGGTGGAATGCAGTGCGCGCAGGTCTGGCCCCACCCTTTACACCCATGGTTCGTGTGCCGTGGCCAAGCAAGCTGGGACGTGGCAGCGAGGTCCTTGCACTGCTGGTGTGGTTATTGTCAGTACACTCCCAACAGCCAGCGCAGTAACAGCGTAACTCTAACCGCTATGCTAACCATGCCGCCCTGTCACTAAACAACTTTCGTCGTGTTACGCTAATTGCATGATTTGGAAAGTAAATGAGCGCAAATTGAAAAGGTTGGAAATTTCTCTGTGGATAGGGGCAGGACTGTTTCATTACACGGCCGGCTGAGGCAGGAGCTGCATTGACTGTCCACTTGTCAGCTGAGAGTCAGCGGTTAGCACTCGCATCTCGTGACACTGCAGGCTCAGGGTTCAGGTCCAACTCCAGTCCCCTGAACTCGGGAATCTTGGCTCGCATTGCAGAGGAGAAGCCCTGAGGCCCCTCCACTTTCAGGCAGGCAGCGATCACCCTACTGCATGATTTTGCAGAGGGACAGGGATGACCTTGATGGAAATTTACTGCACAGAAAGAGACCACTATGCACCAAAAAAATAATCAACCAGCGGGTCGAGCAGCGTCAGTGGGAGAAAAAGGAATTGTTGCTATTTCAGGCCAGGACCCTTCATCGTCTTGGCTCGAATTCCAGCATGCTGTGACTGTTCCCAAAAACTATCTGGCCATTATTACTGTACTCGTTGTAGGAGATTTAAAGCCACCATTTGCCCAATTATGAAAGCACTTCATTTACTGCAGAATATCCTGAGATTTGTCAGCAGAGCATCGATGGTCGGGCACCCTCACCTCATGAGTCAGCAGGTTCATAGTCCCTGTCCAACTCCAGACCACTCCTGAGGGGTGAGCTATCGTGGACGCACATCTTCACTCGTCAGGAAGCCACAACAGCGACTGCACTTCCTGAGAAGCGGGCAAAGCGGACAGCGACCATTATGCCAACCTTCTACGGGAGCTCAACCTGGAGCATCCTGGCCGGGCTACATCACAGTGTTGGTACAGTCGCTGCAGAGAAATGGATCGGAGGTCAATCCACAGGACCATGATAGTGGCAGAGAGGGTCAGAGGAGTCTCCCTCCCCTCCCCCCCCCCCCTCCATCAACTTGATCTACCAGGATCTCTGTCTGAAAAGGGCGTCAAAATCTTCAATGTCCTCTTCCACCTCTTTCAGCTACTCCCATCTGGGAACAGATCCAGGGGTATCAGAGCCAGCCAGCACCACCAGGCTGAGGAACAGCTCTATCCCACGGGCGGTGAGAGGAACTGCTCACTCTAACCATCTGAGAGTCTCATATTTACAAAATGATATTTATTTGCATATATGAATACTTGGCCTACGTATGTATTATTTGTGTGTTATATTTAGTTGTGAGTCTGAATGTTTTGCGCCGAGGACTGGAGAACGCTGTTTCGCCGGGTGGTACTTATGTAATAAACTTGGCTTGAGGAGGTGAACACTCTTCGCTGCATGGCCAAGTACTGATCTAACCCCAAATACAAGTTTGTAGACGACACTACAAAATATCAAGAACAGAGTACAGACAGGAAGGTAAGCAAACGTTGGCAGTGTCCAGGGCAACTACCTGTCCCTCAAACATCAGCGGAAGGAAGGAACCGATCAGTGACTTCTGGAAATGGGGGAGGAGGACATGGGGTGCTGAGGTGGAGAAGGTAGAGAGCTTCAAGTTCTTAGGAGTAAATATCACCTTCAATCTATCCTGGATCAACCAAACAGTAGAGGACATCAGTTTAAGGTGAGTGGAGGGAAGTTCAGGGAAGATATCGGAGTCAGGTTTTTTTTTAACTCCGAGTGGTGGGTGCCTGGAATACATGGCTGGGGCAGTGGTGGAGGCTGGTACATTTAAAAGAGTCTCAGGGACTTGGATGTGAGAGAAATAGAAGTATGTGGTTGGAAAAGATTAGATTGTGGTGGAGTAGTTTTGCAGAGGTCAGCACCACATTGTGAGCCATAAGTCCTGTTCTGTGCAGTAATATTCAATGTTCTGTGTCATCGCTACAATCAAGGAAGCTCACCAACTTGATTTTATCAGAAGCCGAAGGAAATCCTGAGTGTCCCCAAAATCTCTTCCCAAATTTTTACAGATGCATCACAGAAAGTATCCAGCCTGGGTTCATCACAGCTTGGGACGGCAACTGCTCTGCTCTGCTCAAGACCTGCCAACATGCAAACCAAACTCCCCCCCTCCATCGACTCTGTCTATACTTCCCACTGTCTCAGGAAAGCAGCCAACGTACTGAAGGGCCCAACCCATCCAAGTCACACTCTCCCCTCACCCTTTCTATCGGACAATGAGCTTCAAAGCATGAACCTCCTGATTCAAGGGCAGTTTCTTTCCTGTTGCTTACAGACTCTTCAATGGACCTCTCACCCGTTTAAAAAAAAATGTAATATTTTACCAGCACTTTTCTCTATACCCTGCACTTAGTCTCTGACACACGATCCCTGCACTCATGATTTACCTCTTCTTCCTGCACCTTCGTCTCATTGAACTAACTGCTGTACTTGACTGGATGAGTTGACTTCACTGGATGGTACTATACATGGTATCTCACAATGTGACAATAAACAATCCAATACACATGAACATGTGGACTCTGCATGACTCTTTGTACAGCCTTATGGTGCACAAGGAACACAGGTAGTCGGGCTCGGCATCATGGGGGGTGTCATATCTGAGCCATGCCCCCTCTCCAAAATGAGTCATGTGTCGATCCCCTCCCCACCCATCATCTGGAGAACCTTGAAGGGCCATGTTTCTTCAGCAAGACACTGAAGTGGCTGGGTGTCCAGCGTACAACAAATCTCTCTCTGAAAACCGACACGAACCTTCCTGAGCGATAACCATTTAACTTTCAAGCACCAAATCCTGGTTAACTTTGTAAATGTTCAATTCTGTGCACAATTGCCTGCAACCAGTGAACTTGGAGGAATGAGAAGTGAGATTGGACTATGAATCAAAGAACTTTTCTGAACTTAGACACACATTACATACATGTGTGCTTAGAATTAGAAGGGGGTTAAGTTAGGTTAGTTAAGTCAATAGTGATAAGTTAAAGTGTGATTCTGTTTTCATGTTTAAAGATAATGAAAAGCAACTTTTGTTTAAGTAACCATTTGTCTTAGTGAATATCTATTGCTGCTGGGTTTTGGGGTCCTCTTGGCTCGTAACACCTGCACTGACAAACCATAAACATACCTAGTTAGGTCCAACAATGTTTTTATTGGCTCGTAGTGACCTGGGAACTCTTATTAGGAGAGGTAATACTAAGAAATTTATTTCTGCAATGTACCTTTTATTATAAACATGTACTATTAAACAGGGAGTGCATAAATCTAGAAGGAAATAGGAGATAGATCTAAATATCACAATCGATGATTGAAAAGGTGGTCAGATCTTTGTCGAGATTTTATGACAAATGTTATAAATAATTACCTGCATCAATTATATTTAACGTCACAAAAGTTAAATAGAATGAAATCAGACTTATCAGAGAAATGTTTTAGATGTGGTGAAGAGACAGGAAATCTTTTACATTCTACATGGTCATGTTCTAAAGCAAGCCTTTTTGGGTGGAACAAATTACAGGTACCGTATTTCCACAAAACCCAGCCTTATTTTTATTGGGAAAGATTTAAGGAACAAGACCCAAGTTGAAATGATCAACGTACCAAACGAAGTTTGTCAAAATAGCATTAGCGACGGGAAGGAAGTGAACTGCAGATGCATATTTAGGTATGGAGAGATGGAATGCAGAAATTCCGTGGAGAAAATTACATACAATTTAAGAAATAAATACACTACCTTTTTTACAAATTTGGAGCCGGTATATGCAAAGTTTAGGTGTAAATATGCAAAATTTACTTCCGGCCTCTTGAGGCCTGTGTTAAACTTCTTCCCTGAAACGGGATCCCAGTGTGCGAACCGACCCATCGAGCAATCCAGGGATCTATTCTCCTCTCTTTTCTATACTTCAAATAACTATAAATCTCATTTATACTTTCCACATCGTTTTTGTGCAGGTGGGGTATAGGGAGGGAGGGACGGGAGGGTAAGGGCGGGGTAAAAACCGTCATGCAACCATTGGGATTTTATAAACTTAATCATTACTGTTTTATTTAAATGTTTATTATTTACATGTATTAAACAAAATATTTAAAAACAAAGCCTTTAAACCTACCCGAGGGAGGTGATCGCCAGCTTCCACACTTACAGCAGGCCACTACATGGTCATTTTTTTTTTCTGGCGGAAATCATTTGGATCTGAGGTCCTCATTTCAGTCAGACTTGAAATATTCACATCTCACAGTACAATTGGTGTTTGTTTCTTTAAAAGTAATCCTGGGGAGCTGTCAACTTTATTACCCTGCAGTGGCAAAGCAGATTTGTTCAATTTATGATTTCTCACTGAACTTATTAGTCATTGAAATGTATGGAAAGACTATCGGACAAATAGCCAGCATCAGGACTCTTCTGTCTGATTCAATATTATCAGAAAACACAGCACCTTATACCATATCACCAATGATGCTGTGCGTATGTGGTTCTATTATGGAGGTACTCATCACATTGACCCAGAAATTTCCTCCTTTTTGCGCCCAACCTACGTCTGAATTTTTCTTCTGTTACGAGCCCAGAGGACCCCAAAACCCAGCAGCAATAAATATTCACCAAGACAAATGGTTACTTAAACAAACATTGCTTTTAATTTTCTTTAAACATGAAAATAGAATCACACTTTAACTTAACTCCATCTACTTACTTAGCCTAACTTAACCCCCTTCTAATTCTAAGCGCATGTGTATGTGTAAGTTCAGAAAAGTTCTTTGGTTCACAGTCCAATCTCACTTCTCATTCCTCCAAGTTCACTGGTTGCAGACAATTCTTAGACTGTGCACAGAATTTAACATGTATAAAGTTCACCAGGCTTTGGTGCTCGAAAGATAAATGTTTACCACTCAGGAAGGTTCTTTGTAGGTTTTCAGAGAGAGATTTGTTGCTCCAGGATTTCCACAACTGAGGTACCACCATTAGTCACCTCAATGTCTCGCTGATGAAACTTGCCACATCAGGGTTCTCCAGATGATAATCTCTTTCTTTCAGGTCACCACAGAGTATCTTTTTGTTTCACTTATTCCAAGTGAAACATTAAACAGCCAGTCCTCTCCTCTTGCATGAACCACAAGGGCTTTGACTAGGCCATCTTCAAAACTGGGGCTTCTTGCCAGCTTGTCCTGTTCCACTCCCAGCTGCTCTTGCTGGCTGAAACACAGTTAAGTGATATCTCTCTCTCTCTCTCTCTCTCTCTCTCTCCCTCTCACAGAGAAAAAGCCTGTTTGACTCTCTCTGCTTACAAATCCACATGACCCTATTAGAACAGCAAACTGTCCTGCAGGCAGCAGCGGCTCCAGCATTCTCTTTCATCTGTTGTCTTTGGCAAACAACAGTCCATGAGTGAAGTATTTTGAGCACTCTTCAAAGATCTTGCAAAAGGTGTGAGAAGCCACTATGTCTAGCATTAACAGAGCTCCAGTATTTCAAATAAGATCTGTTTTAAAGTGTTTGTATGTGACCTACTCAAACAAACCTTTCCCAATTTATCTCCCAAAAACTTGTATATATCTATATACTCTGTCGCAATTACCTATCTTTTTTTAAAATGTAGGCATACAGCACGGTAACAGGCCCTTTTGGCCCATGAGCCCGGGCCGCCCAATTGCACTGAATTAACCTACAAACCATGATATGTTTAGAATGGTGTGAGGAAACCCACACAGACACAGAGAGAATGTACAAACTCCTTAAAGGTTAAACCTGTTTAATCTTTTCCTGTAAGCAGCTGATCAAATATATATGTTTTCATCGTGATAACTGCAGCAAAGCTGCAAATGTTGTGACATGTTCATGACAATAAATTCTGATTCTGATTCTGACAATACAATAACTGTGTGGTGAACACCTCCAGATGGACCAACCCGGCTAGGGTGCAGGTCCAAAACGTTGAAACAGCGTCCCTTTCTTCGATTTTCAAAATACTGCCGTGACCCCCAAACTTGCCCCACTTTCGAGGTTGCGTCTGGGCCTGTGAGTCATTAGAATGGTTTCCGAGGGGACGGATGGCGAGTTCTGGGAACTGTCCCCCCTGTATCATAAATAGTAACAGGATTTTAAATTTAAAATGTAGATGGTGTGTGGTTTACTGCATGTGTGCAATACATTTTATATATAACAATTGGGGGAGAGATGGTATTGATTACACCTCATTGCAAATTTCAACCAATGTAAGTAATATATTTAGCTGTGTTGTTTTATAGTGTTGTTGTAGTTCAAATAAGCTACTGTTAAAAAAAAATGAAACCTAGACTTTGGACCTTGCCTGGATGCTCCATAAAATGTAGAAGCTGAATTCGGCCATTCAGCCCATCGAATCTATTCCAACATTCAATTCCCATTCCCCTGCCTTCTCCCCATGACTTTTGACACCCTTACAATTGCAGAACCTATTCATCTCCGGTTTAGATCTACCCAATGACTTGCCTTCACAGCCATCTGTGGCAACAAATTCCACCAATTCACCACCCGACGAAATGTCTCACGCACTTCAAGGTCAAGCTTATTGTCACATGTACTGAGGCGATGTGAGAAAGTTTGTCTTGCTGGCAGTCCAGCTTGTCAATCCATGCATAGCACAGCAGTAAAAAAACAAGAGAGTAGAGTGGTAGTGACATAGAGAGATTGGTGGGAACAGACCAAAAGGCAACATTATTTACAAGGGTACAGTCAAATAACACACCAACTCCTTCTTCATGACCCCACAGTCATAGGCTGTGTATCAAATAATAATAAGACAAAATAGAGGAAGGAGATATCAAGTCCAGTGGCACAGTGTCAACGTAAAAGCCTCTCCCTCAATGTCAGTGAGGCAAAGTAGCTGAATCAAGAAAGGGGATAGTGCCTACACCCTTGTACCTGATCACTGACACCGAAGTGGATGCAGAACACAGCTTCAAGTTCCTGGGTATGAATATCTTCAATGATATGCACTGGACCAACCACATTGGTGCAACACTGGTGTCATGATCGCACACCAACACCTCTACTTCCTTAGAAGAAGGAAGATGTTCAGCATGTTCCCAAAGTCACTCAACAACTTCTACAGGTGCCCCATTGAAAGACTCCCAGCTGGATGAATCACAGCACAGTGTGGAAGCTGCTCTGCTCAAGACTGGGAGAAGTTGGAAAAGGTGGTGAATGCAGCTCAGATCATCACACAACCCACCCCCACCTCCCTCCATCAACTCCATCCACACCTCCCTTTGCCTAGGTAAGGTAGCCAACATCCTGAGGTTCTCAACCTTTTTTTATTTCCACTCACATCCCACTTTAGGTATGCCCTGTGATTAGTAAGGGTTTGCTTAAGGTGGGATGTGGGTGGAAAGAAAAGCTTGAAAACCACTGTTCTAATCGTCCCTCATTGACTCGTTATGTGCACGGTTTCAGAACTCCAAAGGAAATGGACCAACGGCAAATTTTCTTAAGCAAAATATTTCAGTGACAATTGGGTCCAGAGAATTGATTCTCAACCTTCCCTTCCCTCCCATAATCCCACTTTAAGCCATCCCTTACTAATCACAGAGAACCAATGGCAAAGGGATTACTTAAAGTGGGATGTGAGTGGAAAGAAAAAGGTTGAGAACTGGTCTACTCCATCGGGGAGAAGGTTCAAGATACAAAATCATCCACCAACAGGTTTAAAGACGGTTCATTGCCCGCAACCATCAGGCTCTTGAGTGAACCTCACAGCAAGTGCTCCCGTGCTGCCCTTGCTGTGTGCTAATTGGTCTTTCTCATTGTAACTCTATGCTCTGCAATGTACTCTTGTCCTGCTACACTAAAAGGCTGTATTGATGTTAGAATTGACCTCTTGGACTGCTCACAATAGTACCCTTCAGTGTATTAAAGGCATAACATGACAATAAGCCAGAACTTGAACTTAAAGCTCTATAGTATGCAAACAAAGATTTTCACTACATCTCAGTAAACGTGACAATAAATATTTCAATAAGCCAAATTCACACCCTCAGAAACAATGCATAATGTTCCTGGAAATTTTAGTTACATAAGAATCAATTATACAAAACCACTAAATATCCTCTCAAACAGTTAAAATACCATCAGTGTTAATAGAAATGGCCTCAAAAGCCAATCAGCAAGCAGACTCACTATCAATTAAATCGGCTAACAATATCAATCAAGATCCACATTAATTCAGTCAAAAGTTTGACTTTATTTTTAAAAAATCAATGCCAGTGGAAAGCTGCGGTAAATCAAAATCTGTGCACAGTGCCAGCAAAAGATCTACGCTCAGGGCAGAGCAGCTCAGAGGGATGCGGGCATCGGAACCAGGATTCGAGAGGGCGCTGAGGGCAGGAAGGGCTTGCGAAGGGGAGCCTTGGGCCCCGAGGGCTTCCCGATCGTCCCAGAGGTTTGGATCTGGACCTTGGGTGGTCAACGAATCAGGCAGGAGGGTCTGGGCAGTCGCAGAGGCTGCGGGAGCACTGGAGGCGAAACCCACGGGTGCTCAGTGGCTCTGAGGGGAAATGTCTTTTGCTTCTCTTTCTCCCATGCTCTTGGTGACCATTAGTTTGCTTTACGGCATTATGCATGTTAGATTCTGTGTTATTCCCTGACAATAAAAGGTACCTTTGAACTTTTGAACCTTCAAGATCCACCCCTGGTATTTATCAAAGGAGACAGATTATGAAAAGAGCTAATGGAGCCTTTCATTCTTTCCTTCCCTTCTGAGGTATCACTTAAGTTTAAATTTAGTTTACTTGCCTCACTTCCCACAATCTCTGCACTTCCTGAGAAGACTGAAGCGGGCAAGGCGACCGGCCACCGTCATGTCAACCTTCTCCAGGAGCTCCATTGGGACCAGTCTGCCGGCTGCCTCCCAGTGTGGTCCTTTTCCTGCAGAGAAATGGATCAGAGGTCATAA
Source organism: Narcine bancroftii (assembly GCF_036971445.1). Classification (NCBI taxonomy): domain Eukaryota; kingdom Metazoa; phylum Chordata; class Chondrichthyes; order Torpediniformes; family Narcinidae; genus Narcine; species Narcine bancroftii. The sequence goes on along the minus strand of NC_091474.1, from coordinate 235,978,467 downwards.
GAGTAGCAGAGAGGATCACTGGAGTCTCTTTCCCACCACTCTCCCATCGACGTGATCTTGCCAGGATCGTTGCCTGAAGAGGGTACGCAAAGCCCCTTCCACCCTCCGCTTTTCAGCTGCTCTCATCAGGAAAGAGATACGGGAGCCAGAACCACCAACCTGAGGAACAGCTTCTTCCCACGGGCAGTGAGACTGTGAACAATTAAAGAAACTGCTCACACGAACCATCCGAGACTCTCATATTCATGAAACACTATGTATTTGTATAGATGAATGCTTATCCTGCATGTATATTGTTTATCAGCAAGTGTATTATGTCTGGTTGTATAACTGGATGTTTTGCATCAAGGACCGGAGAACCCTGTTTCATTGGGTTGTACTTGTACAATCAGATGACAATAAACTTGATTTGACAAAATTACTGAGAACGGCAGGAAGGATTCTTCTGTGACATATGACAAGTTATCTCTTAACATCATGTACACCACAGTTTACAGAATACGGAAAAACAAGGAAAGAAAAGATCAATTAGCACCAAGCAAGGGCAGCAAGCACAATGGCATTATCATGGGATTCACTCAGGAGCCCAGTGGCTTGCTGGGCCATTTCTCAGAAGGTATGTGAGAGTGAACTGCTTCGTGAGATCACACTGGAGTATTGTGTATTACCCAGGGCCTCAGAGAGATCAGGGTTGAAAAGGTAAAATATCAACTAAGATCTCGATGAATAATGGAGCAAAACAGCCTACTACTCCTGTTTTATTCAGTGGGAGGGGTGAGTGTTCAGGGTGATGGATGAGATGCCAATTGACCATCTTGCCAGTGGAACTGCACTCAGCCAGGCAAGTGGAAGGAGTCCTGCCACATTCCTGATGAAGGAAGGGCTTTGGGGTGTCAGGGTTCACTCTGGTTAGTCTAATCCAGTGGTTTTCAAACTGCCCCCTAGACTCCCATTCCACCTGAAGTATTCTCTGTGCCTTCAATGCTCTGATATAAGTGAGGGATTCCTTACGGTGGTATGTGGGTGCGACGAAAAAGTTAAAAAACTATTGTTTTAATCGTCCCTCATTGACTCATTATGTGCACGGTTTCAGAACTCCAAAGGAAATGGGCCAAGGACAATTTGTCTCAAGCAAAATATTTCAGTAATAATTGGGTCTAGAGCAGTGGTTGTCAACATTCCCTTCCCACCCACACCCCACCTTAAACAATCCCTTACTAATCACAGAGCACCAACGGCGTAGGGAATATTTAAGGTGGGATGTGAGTGGAAAGAAAAAGGTTGAAAATCACCGCTCTTGACCCAATTGTTACTGAAATATTTTGCTTGAGAAAAATTGTCATTGGCCCATTTCCTTTGGAGTTCTGAAACCGTGCACATAACGAGTCAATTAGGTACAATTAAAATTGGTTTTCAAATTTTTCTTCCCACCCACATACCACCTTAAGCAATCCCTTACTAAACACAGAGTAGTGATGGCAGAGGGATTATGTAAAGTGGAATGTGAGTTTAGCGAGGCAGTTTGAAAACCGCTGCACTAATCGAATGGTGGAAGAGTGGGAAGTATTGATTTGAGCACCATTCTATTTCTCTTTTCTCAAGGTTCATGCCCTCCTTCGAATAAAAATGAAATGATGGGGCTTTATGTCTATTCCATTGGAAGCATCATGCCTGTATAATTTGGCACCATGTTCAGCACAGACATGGTGGGCTGAAGGGCCTGTGCCTGTGCTGCACTGTGATCCAGGTCAGTGAATGGTGACTGCTCACTTCAGAGAAGAGAGATTTGAACATGGTTCATGAGAAGATTTAAACCCATGCTCTTTTTCTGCATGCCGGAGAAACTCTGCAGGTCACACAGCATGCACAGGAACCAACGTTTCGGGCCTGGTCCCTTCGTCGGGTATATGTGAAGCTGATCCTTTACTTCTCCTGGATGCTGCGTTTCTCCATCGCGTTTGTGTACTGCACTCGACTCCTGTGTTCTGCAGACTTTCGTCTTTGACTCCGTTCTTTCTTGCCTGCTTTGCTTTTGATGATTTTACATGACAGCATCCGAAGTCTAGCCAAGAGGGTTTGGCCTTTGGTTGTGCGCTGTGAGCCCATTAGATTAGCTGTTCTCAACCTTTTGTTGGCTGTGGCCTGCCTGGGACTCTGATCAAAGGTTATGGACCCCCCCCCCCCCCACCCATCCCCGTGAAGCCGTCAAATTTTGCTGGTTTCTTTCGTACTTCTCTCCCTCCGACTACATTAAAAACATTAAAAAATATTAATGTATCCTGAGGTGAGAAGTAAACAAAGCTTTTACTCTGAGCGCAACATCTGGCTTGTGATGCCAGAACAAACAGACGCATTGGAAATTATTCTTATTGAACCTGCAGGAAAGAAGAAAACATGAACCTACATATTGCAAAACAAAAAGATTCTTAGAGAGCAATGGTGGTACACAATGAGTCTTTAGGGAATCTTAAGCATAAACTCAAGGGCATTAAAAAAGTTAATAATAAGAATTTTTAAAAATAATTCTTGTAAAATGCTAATGTTAGTGAGATCCTTGAGCTTGATGTTCCTGTGCAAGTTTTTGATTTCATTCTCCTCTGCACTCTTTCTATACTGTTTATATCCTTCCTTTAATTCAGTGACCAAAACTGCACATAATATTCCAAATTTGGCCTCACCAAATTTCAACATAGCATCCCAACTCTTGTATTCTGTACTCTGATTTATGAAAGCCAAGATACTAAATGCCTTCTTCACCACCCTATCCACATGTGATTCAACTTTCAGAAAATTATGTACCATGATTCCTAAATCCCTTTGTTCCACTGCACCCTTCAATTGTCTACATTTAACGTGTATGTCCTATTTTGAATCGTCCTAACAAAATGTAGCACCTCACATTTATCAGTATTAAGCGCCATCTGCCATCTTCAGTCCACTCTTCTAACTGTCCTACATCACCTTGTAAGCTTTGATAATCTTCCTCATTGTCCACAACACCATCAACCTTTGTATCATCTCCAAATTTATTAATCCATTTTACTAAATCACTCTGAAGATCAGTTAAACTCTCTTGAATTTCCCTTTCATTGCCCCTTGCCATCTCATCAATTCTTCCAGATGCAGTGGAATTATTCAAAGGAATTGCCTGAATAGTTTCTTTGGCATTTAACTTCCTGATTATTAGAAGGTAAAATAAGTGACTCGTGGCGATACAACCGCTACACGGGCCGCACTCCTACTGGCCTCCTGCAGGGGGCACTGCTTTGAATGCAATTAGACCACCTGGGAAGTTGGCCCCCACCAGCCAGCTGTTGATCACCGGCCCATGCAAAGACTCGAGCCAGCCCTTTCGGGGACAGTCGGACACGTGGAGCTAGCAAAGATACTGAGACATGGTGTATAAAAATTTAAGCTAATTAAAGTCTGTTCTACGGTCTGTGGACTTTGCATCAGAACCATTTGCACATGACTGAGCGACGTTATGAGCATTTCCACTTTTACCAATCAATTCTCTTATCTTGTATGATGCAGGAAGACCCCTTTCTAATTTCTGTGATGCTTCTGTTTGAGCCCTTCTGGTCCTGGTTGCCCTTCTCTCAGAATAACTACCAAGTAATCCAAGGGTTTCTCTTTCTTCTCTTTAATGCACAGTCTCTAATCTTGTTTCAGCTCACTTTTGTTCAAAAATGTACTGCACTGAATACTGCTATTTTGTTGAGGAACTCAAGGGTGAAATTATTTCTGAAAGTGACAAAAATGAACGATTGCCAAAGAAAAGCACTTCTGACAAAGGTGAGCAAAAAAAAAGTCGGGTTAAATTTTACAGAAAATAATGAATAATGCATACCTTCTTCAATAAAAGGGCAGCAGAAGGAAACGTACATCCGCTACCTGTCATGAAAACTCAAAGCAAAGTGCTGGCGGTCGCAAGAAATATAGCGCAAAACATTTTGGCCTGCACACTTATTTCCTGGAATTCCAAGCCATAGAACAAAAGAGGAAAGCTATGTAGAAGGTCATTCTTCGCCAAAGCTGGCTCCATGTCAGTCAAACAAACACAATCATGGAACGCTTTGAAAAGTGTGTTAACTTTCCATATTTACCCAGGTCATTCTAGGCTGTCTCCAAATGCTGCCAACCTTAAAAGAATTTTGCGTTGCTTAGCAACTATACAGCAAAGTCCTCGACTTCCTCCAAAAAATGTTTAATCCATTCAGTTTCCGTGCCCCACCCATACCCCTTGGGCCCCCTTCATTAATGATTTTGGTCCATAACCCCCATTAAATGTGTTTTGCACCCCCCCCCCCATCCCCTGTCGAGAATGGCTGCATTAGAGCAAGGCAGGCTTCAAAACCAAGTTCACTGCTACGGTGGGTGTGAGCAGAGCACTGAGATGCAGCTCACGCAGGGCCAGGATGGCCTCAGGCTACATTAGGGCAGATGGTAGTCGCATATCACCCTGAACACGGAGAATGGAGCATCAAGATTGCTGGGGTGCCATTAGAGTTTCCATGGATGGCTTGTTGAGGGTTTCCTAATATCCTTCGAGGGAAGATTTTGAACCCGACCGTACCTGCTGTAGGCATTCGGGTTGCTAATCCCACGGCCACCCCACCAATCCAACACCCAGTGTGTCTGCAGCCACGCAAGGGCAGGGCTGACTGAAGTCGAGACGCAGTCAGTGGGTTTTATTGATGGAGAGTTATTTAAACTGAAGACTCAGTGTTAAATTGGAAGTATTTTTCATGGCAGGAGGCATCGAAGTTCCCAGCCACTGCTGAACATCAATCATTGAGGCTCTCAACAGATTTTCTGATCAATTAATTAGAGGCCTACATCTTGCCAGGACTCACGAGCACTTCTTTTTCTCTGGAGTCACTCAACTCCACTTGAGTTACTGAGGAATAGAGACAAAACAAAGGGTTGCCTCCAGCACAGGATCGAACACAGTTTGGTTTGTTTTTCATGTTGTTTCAATCCTGGGTAATGGATCAAAAGATCGACCACTCCAGAAAGCTGTGCAAATTCTCATCTGAAGTAGACCACTAGTGAACTCTGTGATGCCAGGGCCGCGTCTTTTGTTTATGTGGTGTCCACGGCTCAAAGCATATATTATGGCCACCCCAAAAGTGGCACAAGCCACTGAACCGCTGCCTCACCACACCTGGCCTCCAGCGTGGCCTGCAAGGAGTTTGCACCTTCGTCCAGTGACCGGCTGGGATACCTCCAGCCACGCCAGCTTTCTCCCGCATCCCAAAGCTGTGCAAGTCGATGGGTTAATTGGCCTCTGTCAATCTCCCCTAGAGTGTGGGTGTGTATGAGAATCTGAGGGGGATGGGAATGTGTAGAGAATAAAATCATGGGATTGTAGTCTCGCTGTGTCGCAGCGAGGGAAAGGAGTCTGTCTTGAGTGGCATCCAGTTGGAAAACTGTTTATTTGTTCACATACATGTGCGTTTTAAACATTCCCCACATGCCGCGGTGGGGGGGGGGGGGGGTGTGCTGAATGATGTCACCTTCTGCCCCGCTGTCAGAGCCCTCCTGGTTGCTGACATCCACAGTTCACCCTCGACTTTCTGAGCTGGTTTGAACTGCGCTTAGGCAAGCCACCACATGCACTCCCCCCCCTCCAGAGCCAGCGATCGGAGTGAAACATCCAGCACCTGCACCTGCTCTAGTTGTTTGGGTGGGCATCCTCACCTTTGCCTTGCGGGCAAAGCTGTGCTGGTTTGAGGCGGTCAATGGTTAATGTCTCTTCATGCTCACCAATGTCCAGTACAGCTGGAAGGTCTGGAGCGGAGCCTTCACGTGCCAATGTACTTTGGCAGTTTTGCAGCCTATGCACGTTCTGGCCCAATGCCTGACCTGCTTTTGGAGGCCACATGAACTTATCAGAGATAAACCGAATGGTCGTCCGGATGGAGGGATGGGCTAAACTGTGCAGGGTGTCAAAAATGCAGAGCCTCCAAGCAGTCCTGGCACTGAGCTTTAGCTAGTTCTGTGTAATCTGCTCCTGGAGATAGGGAATGCACTGTTTGTACAGAGGCGCGTGACAGCACGTTGGCAACCACATTTCTCTTCCCGGAGATGTGTCTTATTGTGGTGGTAAACTCTGAGACATAAGAGAGGTGGCGTTACTGGTGGGTCGACCGCAGGTCCGACACATCAGCGAAGCCAACGGCTAGGGGATTGTGGTCAGTGAAGACAGTAAACTCCCTTCCTTTGGGGAAATACCGAAAGTGCTGGTCAGCCAGGTACAGGGCTAGCAGCTCCCCATTGAAAGCACTGTGTTTGACTTCTGGGGGGTTTAGGTGCTGGCTAATGAATGCCAGGGGCTTCTATTGGCTGTTGATGAGCTGTTCCAGGACGCTGCTCACCGACGAGATGGAAGCGTCCACCATGAGGGCAGTAGGTACGTCCACTTGGGGGTGGACCAGGAGTGTGGCATTTGCCAGGGTGTACTTGATCTTCTCAAATGCTGTTGCCGTCTCTTGCATCCACGTGATCTCCTTGGTCTTGCTGGACATGAGACCAATCAGGGATAGCATGACGCAGACTGTCAAAGGTAAAAGACAGCGGTAAAAGTTCACCACCCTGACAAACTCTCATAGACCCTTAACCGTATTGGGTCTAGGAAACTGGCGGATGGCTTTGCCAGCAACAGGATGGTGCCATTGTGGTTGATCCGGTGCCCTAAACCCTTGGCAGGGTTTATCACAAGGCCGAAATCGTGCAGGCGGCAGCAGAGCAGACTCAGATGTTGTAGGTGTTCCTTGCAGGACCGGCTGGCAATGAGTACATCATCCAAGTAAACAAAGAAGAACTCCATGCCTCGCCCCACCGCATCCATCATCCGTTGGAATGTTTGTGCTGTGTTTTTCAGACCAAGTGGCATTCTGAGAAACTCAAAGAGTCTGAATGGTGTAATCAGAGCCATCTTTGGACCGTTGTCTGGGTGCTTCGGGATTTGGTGGTACCCGTGTCATAGGTTTGTCTTCGAGAAAATGCGAGTCCCATGCAGGTTGGCAGTGAAATCCTGTATATGGGGTACAGGGTAGCGGTCCGCTGTGGTGGCATCATTCAGCCTTCTGAAATCACCACACGGTCTCGATCCTCCTGCTGACTTGGGCACAATGTGGAGCAGGGAGACCCATGCACCGTTGGACCAGCGCACAATCCCCACCTCCATCTTCTGAACCTCCTCTTTTGTAGGGCGGAGCTTGTCGGGCAGCCATCTGCGGGCCCGGGCATGGAGTGGAGGTCCCTGCATGAGGATGTGGTGTGATATGCCATGCTTGGATGTTGCCGAAGAGAACTGTGGCATTATGGTGTCTTGAAACTCCACAAGAACTCTTGCAAATACGTTTCCGAAAACATTACGGAGTCCAGGTGCAGGGCGGGTAGCTTGGCCTCCACCAGGGAGAATGTCTGAAAAGTCCTGGTATCTACTAACTGTCACCCCTTCAAGTCGACCAGCAGTAAGTGGAATCTGAGGAAATCTGCCCCAAGCAATAGTTGGGATACCGCAGCCAACATGAATGCCCGCATTAACTTGTTGGCTCAAACCACAGGGGTATGGTTCGAGTACCGTAAATTCAGATGGCACTGTTATTTACCGCTGTCAGCATTCACCCTGCCTTTCTGTTCCGCATGTCATGGCCTAAAGAAGAGAGGACACTGATTTCGGCTCCAGTGTCCACCAGGAACTTGCGCCCGGAGAGCTTGTCCCAGACGTAGAGAAGGCTGTTACAGTGGCCAGCCACTGGTGGGAGAAAACTGGAGCCCGTGCAGAAAACCCATGCAGACATGGGGAGAACTCCTTGCAGACAGCGCAGGATTGGAACCCTGGTCCGATCCCGATTGCTGACGCTGTAAAGGCGTTGCACTAACCGATTCGTCAACTGGGCTTCTCTGTGGGCAGATGATCTGAAGCCCAGACAGATGAAGTTTGAAGTTGAAGTTTAGCTGTCACAAAATACCAAGAGCCGTGAGAAGGGTTCTTCTATGAACAGCATAACTGGTTACAATGGACAAAAAAATATTTTAAGTTTTGCTTCCTGAAAAGCAATTGGGGATTATGATAGACAACTTCAAACTGAACACAAAGATAATTTCAGATTTGCTGGATCATGTAGGAAGTTGGAGAAACATTACATTCAATTTTATTGAATTTAGTACGTTTCATCACGTCATGATGCTAACATTTTGCGTTAGTTCAATTGACCTAAAAATGTTTTGCCGCTGATTTTCATTTGTACTCAGCATCTGATGCCTCACATATCAATGAGGGGGAGGGGGATGGTAGGGCTGTAAGAACTGGAAGGACAGGAAAGAGGAGAGGAGAGAAAAGGTGAGCAGGATTTTTTAAACTTTATTTTTTAAACTTTATTTTTTAATAATACATAGCCAAAAAAAATTTACAAAAGTACTTCCAAAAGTTTTCTTTAAAGATTTAAATGCGACAGTGCGATTATTTTTATGGAAAGGCGAGCAGGTTTAATGGAAAGCAATAAAGTCAATGTTCATGCCATGTGGCTGGCATTTAAAGGGTGTTTTAGAAAGAGAGGGAATGGAGGTATTTGCATACATGTAAGCAGAGTTTAATATGATATCATGTTCACAGCGGACATCGTGAGCTGAAGGACCTGATCCTCTTCTGTACTAAGTTCTATGTTCTGGATTAACTTTGTAGCAAAAGCAGCACATGCTATGGCCCAGCAGTTCCAAGGGCCCCCATGCTAAAGGCTTGAACGCTATCAATTCTGATTCAGTTGTTCCATTACTATAGTACTATTGTAATGGACCCTGAGGACCCCAAAACCCAGCAGCAATCTTTAAGCATGAAAACAGAACCAAACTCTAACTTAACCCCCTTCTAATTCTAAGCGCACGTGCATATCAGTTCAGAAAAGTTCTTTGATTCACAGTCCCATCTCATTTCTCCCTCCTCCAAGTTTACTGGTATCAGGCAATTCTTTTGCTGTAAACAGAATTTAACATTTATGAATCACCAGGCTTTGGCGCTTGAAAGGTAAATGGTTACTGCTCAGGAATGTTCTTGTTGGTTTTCAGAGAGAGATTTGTTGCTTGGTGGACACCCACAACTGATTCCTTCTGATCAGCCACACCAAAGAAACTTGCTCCATCAGAGTTTTCCAGATGATAACCTCTTTCTTTCGGGTCACCACAGAGTTCCTTTGCTGTTTCCCTTATCTCAGGTGAAACATTATACAACCAGTGTTCTCTTCTTGTATGGACCACAAGGGTTTTGAACAGGCTGAACGAAGAACTCACAAACCATCTTCAAAATGGGGTTTTCCACAAGCTTGCCAGCTTGTCCTGTTCCAGTCCCAGCTGCTGCTGAACTTTAGAACTGAATTTTCACTCACTCACTCACACACTCACACTCACACTCACTCACTCACTCACACACAGAGAGAAAACCACATGACCCTCTTAGAACTGCAAACTGCATTCAGACAGACTGCGGCACTGGGCTTAATCTTCCGAGTCCGTTCTGTTGCTTTTAAAACAATAATCCATTACTCCTCATCATGTCCAATTAACACCTAGTTGTGAAGTCCTTCAGCAAAGCAGTTTCCATTGTCTTTACAAAGGCACTGGGAGCCTGGACTGTCTGGGTTGAGCAGAGCTCTAGTATTTTAAATGAGATCTGTGTTGTGAAGTGTTTGTGTTTGTTTGTGACCTACACTAAAATAAACCCACAATTTATCTATTTTAAAACATATTTATATATAATATAAAACATAACATAATCCATCACAATATCAACTTCTTCGATTTCCATTAGCCCCTCCGCTGGTCTCTTGCTTTCCCCTCATCCCTCTGACTCCATTCCTCTTGCTCCCCACCCCCTTCCCTTCCTGTCTCCTGTCAGAGAGCATTTTTATCAGCCCTCTGCCTCCCTACCCCATCACCTCTCAGCTACTTTCCCTTCCCACCTGCTATCCACCTATTACCTGCCAGCCCATGCTTCTCCCTTTCCCCTTCCCCAACCTTGTTCGGGAGTTTTGACACAGGGCTCAGGACCGAAACGTCGACCTGCTATTTGCTTCCAGTGGATGCTACGTGACTTGTTGAGTTCCTCCAGCGCTTTTGTAGATTGCACTGGACCCCCTACGAGCCAGCACAGAGACAATGGGCCGAATGCCCTCCCTTTCCGTCTGAGCAGTTGGAGGGTTAATGTTTCTCTGCACCTGGTGGCAATATGCATTGCTACATGTCATGGAGTAAAGAAATCTGTGTCCCTTGTCAGAGTACTGCTGATGCTAAGACCCAGGAAGCCAACAGGACTGTGTGTCCATGCCAAAAGTTTTCTGAGGACACGTCTCTGTTACTGCCAGCTGCTGAACACACAGCCAGCATTGAGGAACATAAGGAAAGCATCTCCCTGACACACTTTATGCCTCTGCTATTGGAGCACTGGAAGCAGGATGTTGCTTATTGATGCACATTCTCTGTTAAAAATGCCTTATAATTCTGCAGGCAAAATCAATCCTTCTCACAGTTAAATAGAGGAACACTCAACACTAAATGCTTGAACTCTAAAGAGTTTGGCTCTAACTCAGGAAGGTGCCTTGGTCAACATGGCTGAGATGGGCCAAAGGGCCTGTTTCCATGCTGTATGACTGAATGACACTTTAGAGAGAGGCAGAACAGACCTTTGAGCCTTGGGACTATTTACTATTTTTGGGCTCGATTCCTGATTTTAACCTGGGGTTTGGGACGACCAGAAGGTGGCGTAGGTTTCAGGGCAGGGAATAACTACGTGGGGGTTGGGGTGAGGGAGAGCTAGTGGGAGGGAGGAGTCAGACTTGCAGTCTGAGGTTGGTGTCTATGTTGAGTTTGGGGCCTGAGATAATTGTAAGGGTGGCGGGGGTGGGGGGGGGGTTGGTTAAATGTGCTAAGGGTGAACAGTTCGATGGCTCACATAGAGGGCCTGCGCTGCCGGCTGCCTATCTTGCATTAAAGACCCGCTCAGAATGGGAGGCCTGCAGAGAACGTTTTCTTTCTCTTTCGTCGCGGTTCCTTGAACATATGCAGCAATTCAACTGACACTTGGCATTCTCTGGCTCAACACTATTACAGCACCAGTGAGCAGGGTTCAAATCCGGCACTGTCTGCAAGGAGTTTGCACGTTCTCTCCGTCTCTGCGTGGGTTTCCTCCAGGGGCTCCGGTTTCTTCCCACCCTTCAAAATGTGCCAGGGTTGTAAGTTAGTTCTGGCACGTGGGCGGCACGGGCCAGAAGTGCCCGTTACCATGCTGTAGGTCTATTTTAAATTTAAAAGAAGTGGAGAAGTGTTCGAGATGATCCTGAAAGCCTTGACCTTCCATCGCAAATGTGCAGAGGTTGGCAGAAAAAAAAACAGCACCTTATGCATTCATTCAGCTGGAAGAGGTGCTTAAAAGGGTGACACAGTTAGTGTCACAGATACACAACGGCGCCAGCGACCCAAGTTCAAATCCCGCGCTGTCTGTACAAAGTTTGTACGTTCTCCCCGTGTCTGCGTGGGTTTCCTCCCGGGGCTACATTTTGGCAGGACTAATCAAAATAGGATGTACGCGGTGAATGGTCGGGTGTTAAAGAATGCAACTGAACAGAGAGATCTAGAAATAATGTTCCACAGTTCCCTGATGGTGGAATCTCAGGTGGATAGGGTAGTGAAGAATGTCTTTGGAATTCTGGCCTTTATAAATCAGAGCATAGAGTAGAAGAATTGGAAGGTGATGTTAAAATTGTATAAGGCATTGGTGAGGCCAAATTTGGAATATTGTGTTCAGTTCTGGTCGCCAAATTATAGGAAATAGAGAGAGGTCAGAGAAAATTCACCAGAACGAGACCTGGGTTTCAGAACCTAAGTTATAGAGAAAGGTTAAACAAGTTAGGTCTTTATTCCTTGGAGTGTAGGAGGCTGAGGGGGTTTGATAGAGGTCTTTAAAATTTTGAGGGGGATGGATAGATGTGGATAGATTTTTTCCATTGAGGATAGGGGAGATTCAAACAAGAGGACATGAGCTGAGAGTTAGGGGGCAAAAGTTTAGGTGCAACACAAGGAGAAGCTTCTTTACTCAGAGAGTGGGGTCTGTGTGGAATGAGCTTCCGGTGGAGGTGGTGGAGGCAGGAACAATAATTTGGGTAGGTGTATGGATGTAAAAGGAATGGAGGATTATGGGCAAAAAGCAGGTCAGTGGGACTCAGAGTATAAGTGTTTTGGCAAGGACTAGAAGGGCCGTGATGGCCTGTTTCTGTGCTGTAATAGTTAAATTGTTATGTATGGCTCCAGTTTCCTCCCACCGTTCAAAACGTACAGGAGTTGTAGGTTAATTGGTGTTTTTTAAGTGGCATGGGCTCGGGGGCAGGAAGGGCCTGTTACCACGCTGTCTAAATTTTTTAAATGTAAAGATTCACGGAGATGTTGCGGAGGTTCCCCCTACTGTGAATGCTACCGTGGAGCTTCGATATTTAGACTGGCAAGTCATGGAGGGATGATCGGAAACTCCATCTGGGAGGACCTCCCCTCCCCCCTCATAGCCTTCCACCCCTTCATGGGGGGGTGGGTGGGGGTGGGGGGATGTGGGGGAAGTTGTGGTGGAACCAGCAGAGCTCCAGTCCATGGCTCCAGGAACTTGGGCTCGATCCTGCCTGTGTGGTGTTTACACGTTCTCCCCGTGACCGCGAGGAGATTCTCCCCCCCCCCCCACTGCTCTGGTTTCATATTGAAAAGACCATGTGGGTTATCAGGTTAATTGACCACTGTGAACCTTCCCCCAGTGTGTCGGTGAGCAGTAGGGTGTGTGTGGAATTGATGGGGTTTAGAGGGATATGGGCCATCTAAACCCTCTAGGTGCAGAGTCACTGAGTCATACAGCATGTGAACAGGCCATTCGGCCCAACTTGCCCATGCCAACCAATATGCCCCTTGCACACTAGTCCCACCTGCTTGTGTTTGGCCAATATCCCTCCAAACCCATCCTACCCACATATATAAAAAAAAATGGAAGATACATCATGAAACGTACATGAAATTCTTTAACTTTTGTCTACTTTAAGGTAGACAGTGAGTCGCCACTTTGTCCAGCACCCCTCACAGAAGCCCATGGCACTTGATGTTCCCAGGTGGTCTCCCCTCCAAGTATTGACCAGGCCTGAGCCTGCTTAGCTTCCGAGATCAGACAAGATCGTGCGTTTTCAGGCTCTTTGGCATCTTGCATATCCTTGCAATGAATATTGAAATAGTACCTGCCCCAACCACCTTCTCCGGCAGCCTATTCCATACACGCACCACCCTCTCTGTAAAAAAGTTACCCCTTCAACTTTCTGTTGCATCTTTCCAACACCCCATCCCCTCACCTTAAGCCCATGGCCTCTGGTTACTGATTCCCCTATCCTGGGCAAAAGGGTTCACCCAATCTATTCATCTCATGATTTTATAACCATATAACCATGTAACAATTACAGTACGGAAACAGGCCATCTTGGCCCCTCTAGTCGACACCAATTTAAGTGAACTCCACTAGTTCGACCTTCTCCCGATCCCTGCCCATAACTCTCCAACCCCCTCACATCCATGCACTCATCCAACCTTCTCTTCAATGACAACATTGACCCTACTGCAGCCACCTCTTCTACTCAGCCACCACACTCTGAGCGAAGAAGCTTCCTCTTATGTTACCTCTACAGTTTTGCCCCCTAACCCTTAACTTATGGCCCCTCGCTCCAATCTCCTCTCCCCTCAAGGGGAAGAGCCTAGTCACATCCACTCTATCTACCCCCCTCATTTTGTAAACCTCTGTGAGATCACCCCTCATCCTCCTGTGCTCCAAGGAATGAAACCCCGGCCTGCTCAACCTCTCCCTATAGCTTAGTTCCCCGAGTCCTGGCAACATCCTCGGAAATCTTTCCCGCACCCTCTGCAGCGTGATACCCTCTCCTGCAGCACGGTGACCAAAACTGAACACAATAGTCCAAATGGGGCCTCAACCAACAGCCACATGATGTCAGAACTCAGTGGGCGTTTGATCGTGGAAGATCGATGCAGGAGAAGGTCATTCAGCCCTTCAAACCTTCAATGCAAGCTCAGCTAATCATGCACCTCCGAACCTGACTCTTACTTTCTCTCCATACCCCTTGATCGCTGTAGCCAAAGTGGCCGCATCCAACTCCCTTATGAGTATATTTAACAATATGGCTTCAACAACTCTCTGTGGTAGGAAGTTCCACAAGGGCAGCCCAGTAGGCATAACAGTTAGCGCAATGCCTTTACCACGCCAGCGATCAAGACCAGACATGTGTTCAAATACAACACCACCTGCAAGGAGTTTGTACGTTCTCCAAATGTCTGCGTGCGTTTTATCCTGGGCCTCTGGCTTCCTCCCACCCTTCAAAAATATACCCGGGGGGTGTAGGTTAATGGGGTGTAAATTCGGCGGCATGGACTCGGAGGACCGAATTGGCCTGTTACAAGTTCACAACTCGGTAATGTCAGTGATTTACCCCAGTTTACAAACAAATAAACAATACACTCGCTTGTTTCTTTCAGCATGCCATGGAGTCAACTTTCTTTATTCCCCTCAGACACAACCTTGCCTTCTTCAACTCCCCAAACACCACCCAGCCAAACCCCTCTGACCTTCTCTTTGGCTCACTGCCACACGGGTGATCCTGATGCTCTCACTCCCCTCCTGCCATGATTCCGAGATCCATCACCCATGTACTGATGCGTTACACTCCCAGGGATGCACGCTATTTCTCCCACGCGTCGCTTCACTTAACGCCATCAGCGGTGACCGGCACTGCTCCCAGCGAAGGTAAATACGTGACCGCGACAATTCTCTGAATGAAAAAATTTCTCCTCATCTCAGTCCTAAATGACTAATCTGCATCAGAATTTATTGTCATGAACAAGTCATGAAATTTGGTGTTTGGTGGCACTGCAAATGTTCATATTATAACATCTTGCGACAATAAATCAAAAAACATAATACCGCATGAAAAGTCAGACAGTGTCTTTGATTTATTGATCATTCAGGAATCCAATGGCAGTGGGGAAGAAGCTGTCCCTGTGCCGCTGAGTGACCGTCTTTAGTCTCCTGTAACTTTTCCCGATGGTAGCAGAGTGAAGAGAGCATGGACTGGGTGGTGGGGGGTTCTTTGAGGATAGAGACTGCTTTTATAAGACACCGCCTCATGTAGATGCCCTCGATGGAGTGAAATCTGGTACCTTTTTCAGGCTTTGCCTGTTTTTGTTCCTGTCTTTTTGTTCATTCCCTTGACTCAATCATAACTTCTTATATATGGAGGAATAATCATCCTCACCTTAAAAAGCCTGGAGCTTTTGCACTCGTACAATCTTATTCATATCTTTCCTGTAATTAGGTGACCAAAACTGCACGCAATGCTCCAAATTTGGCCTCATCAATCTCTTATACAACTTTACCATGACATCCCATCTCCTGCACTCAATATGTTGATGAAGGCCAACATGCCAAAAGTTCTCTTGACAACCCTATCTACCTGTGAAGCCACTTTCATGGAAATTATGTACCTGTATTCCACGATCCATCTGTCCCACCACACTCCACAGTCCCTCCAGTTTACCATGTACAGTACGCCCTAACTTGGTTAGTCCTCTCAAAGTGCCACACCTCATACTTGTCCAAGTTAAATGCCATCTGCCATTCTGCAGTCCATTTTTTCAGCTGGTCCACATCCCGCTGCAAGCTTTGCAAACCTTCCTCTACACCTCCCATCTTTAGTATCATCTGCAACTTGCTGACCCAATGTACCACATGATCATCCAGATGCTTGATATAGATGACAAGCAACAATGGACCCAGCACTGATCCCTGAAGTACCCCCACTAGTCACAGTCTTCCAGTTAGATAGACATCGCCTACGATGGTCAACATTGACTTATTGGGCCAAAGGCATTCTTAGGCCATACAGATCATGCCTCTGTATAAATCTCTCTGGCAGGCTGCAGAGAAAGATTTGGCTGGGACTTTAATCATTTCAATGTGTCTTCCTTCCAGTCACCAGTGCATGTTTTATTAAATTAAAGTCAGGCAGTGAGCTGAGTTAAGACCATTTAAGCTGCATCGAAAGGTATGTCACCAATGTTTACCGGATTGACAGGGAGTGTGGGAACCTGGCAGGGTCTCCACTGAACTTAAGGAAAATTGACAATAGCAGCCCTGATTTCCTAAAACCTGCCAACCTCTCGAGCCTCACCTTTGTCCCCTCCCTTTCCCTTCACTCCGGATTCACTGCTGACAGGGCCGATCCATTCACCAAGTGCCCAGCAGCGAGTTGCCTGTACGCAGGATGAGCATGGAGCAATTCCTGTTTTACTTATACCTCTCCCTCAAGTGTATTAGCTATTAGCGGGTCTTTTATTTTGAAACCACTAGAAGTGTGCCCGGAGGCTTTTATGTTGAAACATTCGGACACTGAACCCAGAGTGAGGCTGGCAGCCTAAGTGATGCCTGTGTAATGGTGGGTGCAGAACCGCACATGCGGACCGTGAAGCAAGGAATAAATAGTGTTGAAACTCCCAGAAAACTGTGTAAACCTGGACTCATTTACAGTAGGCAAAAAGCCACAACACCAAACTCCCTCTTTCTCTCTCTCTGCAACATTTGACCACTGACAGGCTGCAGCATACAATCCACTCCTTCACAGAAATCCAGTCTGTGAGGATGCAGGATGAATACCAGTGGTTTGACCTCTGGAAGGAACCCTGTCCATAAATGAAGGGCTCGAACCCATATTTTCCTCACAGTCAGGAATGCGAACATTCACCACCTCCAGGGATAAAGGCAGAACATTTTTCTAATTAAAGAATATAGAACGTTACAGCGCAGTGGAGGCTAATCAGCCACAATGAGCCAAATCTCCTCTGACTTCTTGGAAAATCAAATGCTGGATCCAGGAGAGGTCTTCTGAAATATGGACTCCCAGGAACTTGAAAGTTCTGACCCTCTCCACCTCCATCCCATCAATTTCAACAGGTGAGTGGTTCTCCTTCTGAAAGTCACCCATTAACTCCTTAATATTGGTGACGTTGAGATCAAGGTTGTTGTTCTGGCAGCACACAACCTGGTCATCGATCTCCATCCAGTTTTAAGACCATAGGACATGGGAGCAGAAGTAACTTATTCAGCCCATCGAGTCTGCGCCGCCATTTAATCATGAGCTGACCCATTTTCCCACTCAGCTCCAGTCCTCTGCCTTCTCCCCATGACCTTTGATGCCCTGACTAATCAAGAAACTATCAATCTCGGCCTTAAATACACCCATTGACCTGGCATCCACATGTTGCCTGTGGCAACACATATCACAGATTTGACACCGTCTGGCTGAAGAATTCCTCTGCATCTCTATTCCAATTTGAAGTTGTGCCCTTTTGTCCTAGACTCTCCCGCCATGGGGAAAGAATCTTTCAACATCTACTCTGTCTATGCCTTTCAACATTCAAAATGTTTCAACGAGATCCTCCCTCATTCCTCTAAATTCCAACAAGTACAGACCAAGAGCTCCTCATATGATAACCCTTTCATTCCTGGAATCATCCTTGTGTATCTCTCTGGATCTTCTCCAATGTCAGCACATCCTTTCTTGTTTTTTCAATCTTTTTATTGAAATTAAAGTTCTACATTGAAAAATACAGAGTACATAAGAATGAAGATTAAAAGTTGATAAG
This sequence comes from Narcine bancroftii, assembly GCF_036971445.1. Taxonomy (NCBI): domain Eukaryota; kingdom Metazoa; phylum Chordata; class Chondrichthyes; order Torpediniformes; family Narcinidae; genus Narcine; species Narcine bancroftii. The sequence continues at coordinate 235,960,740 of NC_091474.1, read as the reverse complement.
CCCACCAGGGGATTGAAGTTTTTGGATTAGGTGCTGTGTAATGAACCTGAGGGGATTAGGGAACTACAGGTATTGGAACCCTTAGGAAGTAGCAATGATAACATGATAGAGTTCAGTTTCAAATTTGAAAAGGAGAAGCTGCTATCAGGTGTGTCAATATTTCAGTGGAACAAAGGAAATTACAGTGGGATGAGAGAGGAACTGGCCCAAGTTGACTGGAAAAGTAAGCTAGATGGAGGGACAGCAGAGCAGAATTGGATGATATTTCTATGAGAAATGAAAGCACAGGATAGATATATATTCAAAGCAAACAGAAAATTATGAATGGAAAAATGGTGCAAATGTGGCTAATGAGAGGTTAAGGCTAAAATAAAAGCAAAATGGAGGGCAGATAAGGAAGCAAAAATTAGTGGGAAACCAGAGGACTTGGAAACTTTTTAAAACTTACAGAAAGGGACAAAGAGTCATTAGGAAAGAAAAGATGAATGATGAAAGGACGTTGGCAAATAACACACAAAAGGATACTAAGTTTTTTTTTAATATATGAAGTGTAAAAGAGAGACCCGGGTAGATATAGGACCGATTGAAAAAGATGCTGGAGAAATTATAATGGGAGACAAAGAGATGGCAGAGGAACTAAAAGAGTATTTTACATCAGTTTTGGTTGTGGAAGACATTAGCAATATACCGATAGTCAGAGGTCTCAGGGAATAGAATTAAGTACAGTCAAGATTACTAGAGAGAAAGTGCTTGGTAAACTAAATGGACTAAAGATAGATAAGTCTCCCAAACTGGATGAGGTGCACTCATGGGTTCTGAAGGAGGTGGTTTTGGAGATTGTGGAGGCACTGGAAATGATTTTCCAGAAATCAATAGACTCTGGCATGGTTCTGGAGGATTGGAAGGTTGCAAATGTAGTTCCACTGTTTAAGAAAGGAGGGAGGCAGAAAAAATATAATTACAGGATTATTAGTCTGGTGCCAGTAGTTGGAAAGTTATTAGAGTCGATTCTCAAGGAAAAGGTTATGAAATACCTTGAGGTGGTAGGTCCAAGCCAGCATGAGTTCATGAAGGGAAGATCCCACCTGACCAACCTATTGGAATTTTTTGAGGAAATCTCAAGTAGGATGGACAAGGGGAGAGGCTGTGGATTTTCAAAAGACCTTTAACAAGGTGCCTCTTCACAGGCTGCTTAATGAGAGCCCATGGAATTACAGGAAAGATATTAGACTGGGCAGAGCATTAGCTAATAGGCAGAAAGCAAAGGGTGGGAATAAAGGGATCATGTTCTGGTTGGTTGCTGGTTAAGAGTGGCATGCCATAGGGGCCGCTTCTTTTATCAATGCATAATGGAGTGAATGGTTTTGTGGCCAAGTTTGCAGATGACATCAAGATGGGTGTTGGAGTAGCAAGTGTTGAAGAAACCGAAAGGTTGGAGAGAGACTTGGACAGTTTAGGAGAGCAGGCAAAGAAATGGGAGATGAGATACAATGTTGAGAAGTGTCCACTTTGAAGAGGAAATAAACAGGCAGATTAATATTTAGATGTGGAGAAAATTCAAAATTCGGGAGAGCAAATTGATTTGGGATCCTTGTGCAGAATAACCTAAAGGTTAACCACCAGGCTGGGTCGGCAGTAAAGAAAGTGAATGCTATGTTGGCATTCATTTCAAGAGAAATAGTGTATAAGTGTAAGGAAGTGTTGATGAGGCTTCATGGGGCACTGGTGAGATCTCATTTGGAGTACTGTGTACAGTTCTGGGCCCTTTATCTAAGAAGGGATTACTGATGTTGGAGCGACTTCAGAGATTTACGAGGATTATTCCTGGAATGCAATGGCTAACATATGAGGAACGTTTAGCGGCTCCTGGACTGTATTCATTGGAGTCTAGAAGAATGAGAGGGGATCTCATAGAAACATTTTGAATGCTGAAAGGATTGGACAGATTAGGTATGAATAAGATGCTTCTGTTGGGCGTTATCGGTAAGCCCCAATAATGACGCAGACAGAAAGACTGAGGGGAGCGATAGTCTTTATTGAACTAGAGATTGCTAGCCCGGGTCCAAGCTAGGAAATAAGCGGGAAGGAGAGGGGACTTGACCATTATGGTCAGGGGTCACAAGGGAGGAGCCAAGGCAGGGAAACAGCTGGAGGGCAGGCCAGCCAGTGCACACAATCATATCACCACAGTTTCCCTTGGTGGGTGAGTTCAGGACAAGAGGACACCATCTTAAAATTAGATGGTACCCATTTAAAATAGAGTTGAGGAGAAATTTCTTTAGCCAGAGGGTCGTGGATTAGAGAAATTCGTTGTCTCATACAGCTGTGGAGGCCTGATCATTAGGGGAGTTCAAGAGGAAGGTTGACCGGTATCTAATCAGTAAAGGGATATGGGGAAAAGGCGGGAACTTGGAACGAGATGTGAGAACAGTTTAGCTCAGGGTAGATTTGCGGAGAAGATTTGATGGGCCGAATGGCTTACTTCTGCTCCTTTTTTTCATGACCTTGTGAAAGCCAAAAAATAATACATTATACTGAGATCACACTAGTTCATCCACATTCTCAACCAAAATTTTATTATAGTAACATTTTATTATATTTTTAAAAAATCTAAACCCACGATCAAAACTGAAGCTGTTTGGCAAGGAGAAAGAAAAAAAAGTATTTCTAATCAAATAAGTTACCTTATTAGTCAACACTTCTGCATTCGTATTAAATCAGAGATTCTGAAAATAATTCAGAAAGGGGTCCCCACAGGGTTTGAAAATTTAAATTCAAATCAGAAATTGAGGATCTAATCTCCTCTAAATTTAAACTCGCTGTCACGTGTGGCCATTAAGCGTGAGTAGGTGGAGCCTACAGAGAAATAAAGGCTAATACAGGCAAATCAGATGTCATTAGTGTTATGACACTCTCTAAATTGTATCCAGGTCCTCAAAGTATGTTTAACGACAGCGTTATCAGTTAATTCATTTAAAGATATAGGAAGTGAGGATCCGAGAAGGGAAATAATAGAAACATTTGTAACAGAGTTAGATTTAAAAGAGACCCTTATTGAACAGTCTTTACAGTTAATAGAACCAAAATGTAAGATTTTGTATATTGACTGCCTAATAATAGAACCTAAAGTTTGGTAAAGCAAAACCTCCATGCTTTATAGACAATAGATAATAGACAATAGGAGCTGGAGTAGGCCCTTCGGCCCGTCGAGCCAGCACCGCCATTTTACAGATCATGGTTTTTTAAGTTTTTTGTAAATGGACTTTATTTAGGCGAGGATGCTTATTCTTCAATATATAAGATTGAGTCAAGGGAATCAAAACAAGACTTAGTTGACCTGACCAACCAACAATAAGGGAAGGGGCGACCAATTTGATAATGCCCCTCTCACGTGTTCGATTAAAGTGAGAAAACATTCTTTGAAGAGTTTTTAGCATTTTTACTGATTGTTACACCCAAATAGATAAATTGATTTCTTACAATTTTAAAAGGAAGGTTAATATTTATCGGTGCCAGATTATTCAAAAGAAAAAGTTCACTCTTGTGTCGATTTAATTTATAACCTGAACATTGACTTAAACGAGAAATTAAAGAAATCATAGAAGACAAAGAAGTCTCAACATTGGAAATAAATAGGCATAAATTATCACCATAAAGTGAAACTTTGTGGGCTGTTCCCTTCCTTAAAATACTAGTCATTTTTTTAGATGCTAGAAAAGCGACATCTAAGGGTTCTAAAGCCAGGTCAAAAAGCAATGGACTTAAAGAGCACTCTTGTCTGGTTCCACACTGAAGTTTAAAGAGTATAGAATTCTGAAAATTAGTAAGAACACAGGCAGAAGGTGATAGATTATAGTAACTTAATCCAATGAATAAAGTCAGTCCTAAAATTACATTTTTATAAAGTCTTAAATAAATAATTCCCATTCTACCTGATCAAACGTCTTCTCTGCATCCAAAGATATCACACATTCTGAAACCTCCTTAGAAGGAGGGTATATAATATATAAATAGTATAGAATTCTGAAAATTAGTAAGAACACAGGCAGAAGGTGATAGATTATAGTAACTCTGCATGTCAAACTGCATGAGTTTTTCAAGCTTTGTTGGGACCAAGGAAAACTGCCTCAGGACCTTCATGATGCCACAATCATCACCGTGTACAAAAACAAAGGCAAGAAATCAGACTGCTCAAACTACAGGGGAATCACGCTGCTCTCCATTGCAGGCAAAATCTTCGCTAGGATTCTCTGAAATAGAATAATACCTAGTGTCGCCGAGAATATTCTCCCAGAATCACAGTGCGGCTTTCGCGCAAACAGAGGAACTACTGACATGGTCTTTGCCCTCAGACAGCTCCAAGAAAAGTGCAGAGAACAAAACAAAGGACTCTACATCACCTTTGTTGACCTCACCAAAGCCTTCGACACCGTGAGCAGGAAAGGGCTTTGGCAAATACTAGAGCGCATCGGGTGCCCCCCAAAGTTCCTCAACATGATTATCCAACTGCACGAAAACCAACAAGGTCGGGTCAGATACAGAAATGAGGTCTTTGAACCCTTCTCCATTAATAATGGCGTGAAGCAAGGCTGTGTTCTCGCACCAACCCTCTTTTCAATCTTCTTCAGCATGTTGCTGAACCAAGCCTTGAAAGACCTCAACAATGAAAACGCTGTTTACATCCGGTAACACACGGATGGCAGTCTCTTCAATCTGAGGCACCTACAAGCTCACACCAAGACACAAGAGCAACTTGTCTGTGAACTACTCTTTGCAGACGATGCCGCTTTAGTTGCCCATTCAAAGCCAGCTCTCCAGCGCTTGACATCCTGTTTCGCGGAAACTGCCAAAATGTTTGGCCTGGAAGTCAGCCTGAAGAAAACTGAGGTCCTCCATCAGCCAGCTCCCCACCATGACTACCAGCCCCCCCCACATCTCCATCGGGCACACAAAACTCAAAACGGTCAACCAGTTTACCTATCTCGGCTGCACCATTTCATCAGATGCAAGGATTGACAACGAGATAGACAACAGACCCGCCAAGGCAAATAGCGCCTTTGGAAGACTACACAAAAGGGTCTGGAAAAACAACCAACTGAAAAACCTCACAAAGATAAGCGTATACAGAGCCGTTGTCATACCCACACTCCTGTTCGGCTCCGAATCATGGGTCCTCTACCGGCATCACCTACGGCTCCTAGAACGCTTCCACCAGCGTTGTCTCCGCTCCATCCTCAACATTCATTGGAGCGACTTCATCCCTAAAATCGAAGTACTCGAGATGGCAGAGGCCGACAGCATCGAATCCACGCTGTTGAAGATCAAACTGCGCTGGGTAGGTCACGTCTCCAGAATGGAAGACCATCGCCTTCCCAAGATCGTGTTATATGGCGAGCTCTCCACTGGCCATCATGTCAGAGGTGCATGAAAGAAGAGGTACAAGGACTGCCTAAAAAAATCTCTTGGTGCCTGCCACATTGATCACCGCCAGTGGGCTGATATCGCCTCAAACCGTGCATCTTGGCGCCTCACAGTTCGGCGGGCAGCAACCTCCTTTGAAGAAGACTGCAGAGCCCACCTCACTGACAAAAGACAAAGGAGGAAAAACCCAACACCCAACCCCAACCAACCAATTTTCCCTTGCAACCGCTGGAACCGTGTCTGCCTGTCCCACATCGGACTTGTCAGCCACAAACGAGCCTGCAGCTGACGTGGACATTGACCCCTCCATAAATCTTCTTCCGCAAAGCCAAGCCAAAAAAAAGATAAGTAAAACAGGAATTGCTCCATGCTCATCCTGCGTACAGGCAACTCGCTGCTGGGCGCTTGGTGAATGGGTCGGCCCTGTCCGCAGTGAATCCGGAGTGAAAGGAAAGGCAGGGGACAAAGGTGAGGCTCAAGAGGTTGGCAGGTTTTAGGAAATCAGGGCTGCTATTGTCAATTTTCCTTAAGTTCAGTGGAGACCCTGCCAGGTTCCCACACTCCCTGTCAGTCCGGTAAACATTGGTGACATACCTTTCGATGCAGCTTAAATGGTCTTAACTCAGCTCACTGTCTGACTTTAATTTAATAAAACATGCACTGATGACTGGAAGAGAGCCACATTGAAATGATTAAAGTCCCAGCCAAATCTTTCTCTGCAGCTTGCCAGAGAGATTTAAACAGAGGCATGATCTGTATGGCCTAAGAATGCCTTTGGCCCAATAAGTCAATATTGACCATCGTAGGCGATGTCTATCTAACTGGAAGACTGACTAGTGGGGCTACTTCAGGGATCGGTGCTGGGTCCATTGTTGCTTGTCATCTATATCAAGCATCTGGATGATCATGTGGTACATTGGGTCAGCAAGTTGCAGATGATACTAAAGATGGGAGGTGTAGAGAAAGGTTTGCAAAGCTTGCAGCGGGATGTGGACCAGCTGAAAAAATGGACTGCAGAATGGCAGATGGCATTTAACTTGGACAAGTGTGAGGTGTGGCACTTTGAGAGGACTAACCAAGTTAGGGCGTACAGTACATGGTAAACTGGAGGGACTGTGGAGTGTGGTGGGACAGATGGATCGTGGAATACAGGTACATAATTTCCATGAAAGTGGCTTCACAGGTAGATAGGGTTGTCAAGAGAACTTTTGGCATGAGTGCAGGAGATGGGATGTCATGGTAAAGTTATATAAGAGATTGATGAGGCCAAATTTGGAGCATTGCGTGCAGTTTTGGTCACCTAATTACAGGAAAGATATGAATAAGATTGTACGAGTGCAAAAGCTCCAGGCTTTTAAGGCGAGGATGATTATTCTTCCATATATAAGAAGTTATGATTGAGTCAAGGGAATCAACAAAAAGATAGGAACAAAAACAGGCAAAGCCTGAAAAAGGCACCAGACTTCGCTCCTTCGAGGGGATCTACATGAGGCGGTGTCTTATAAAAGCAGTCTCTATCCTCAAAGAACCCCCCACCATCCATCCATACTCTCTTCACTCTGCTACCATCGGGAAAAGTTACAGGAGACTAAAGATGGTCACTGAGCGGCACAGGGACAGCTTCTTCCTCACTGCCATTGGATTCCTGAATGATCAATAAATCAAAGACACTGTCTGACTTTTCATGCGGTATTATGTTTTTTGATTTATTGTCGCAAGATGTTATAATATGAACATTTGCAGTGCCACCAAACACCAAATTTCATGACTTGTTCATGACAATAAATTCTGATGCAGATTAGTCATTTAGGACTGAGATGAGGAGAAATTTTTTCATTCAGAGAATTGTCGCGGTCACGTATTTACCTTCGCTGGGAGCAGTGCCGGTCACCGCTGATGGCGTTAAGTGAAGCGACGCGTGGGAGAAATAGCGTGCGTCCCTGGGAGTGTAACGCATCAGTACATGGGTGATGGATCTCGGAATCATGGCAGGAGTGAAAGCATCAGGATCACCCGTGTGGCAGTGAGCCAAAGAGAAGGTCAGAGGGGTTTGGCTGGGTGGTGTTTGGGGAGTTGAAGAAGGCAAGGTTGTGTCTGAGGGGAATAAAGAAAGTTGACTCCATGGCATGCTGAAAGAAACAAGCGAGTGTATTGTTTATTTGTTTGTAAACTGGGGTAAATCACTGACATTACAGAGTTGTGAACTTGTAACAGGCCAATTCGGTCCTCCGAGTCCATGCCGCTGAATTTACACTCCATTAACCTACACCCCCCGGGTGTAGGTTTTGAAGGGTGGGAGGAAGCCAGAGGCCCAGGATAAAACTCACGCAGACATTTGGAGAACGTACAAACTCCTTGCAGGTGGTGTTGTATTTGAACACATGTCTGGTCTTGATCGCTGGCGTGGTAAAGGCATTGCGCTAACTGTTATGCCTACTGGGCTGCCCTTGTGGAACTTCCACCACAGAGAGTTGTTGAAGCCATATTGTTAAATATACTCATAAGGGAGTTGGATGCGGCCACTTTGGCTACAGCGATCAAGGGGTATGGAGAGAAAGTAAGAGTCAGGTTCGGAGGTGCATGATTAGCTGAGCTTGCATTGAAGGTTTGAAGGGCCGAATGACCTTCTCCTGCATCGATCTTCCATGATCAAATGCCCACTGAGTTCTGACATCATGTTGCTATTGGTTGAGGCCCCATTTGGACTATTGTGTTCAGTTTTGGTCACCGTGCTGCAGGAGAGGGTGTCACGCTGGAGAGGGTGCGGGAAAGATTTCCAAGGATGTTGCCAGGACTCGGGGAACTAAGCTATAGGGAGAGGTTGAGCAGGCCGGGGTTTCATTCCTTGGAGCACAGGAGGATGAGGGGTGATCTCACAGAGGCTTACAAAATGTGGGGGGTAGATAGCGTGGATGTGAATAAGCTCTTCCCCTTGAGAGGAGAGGAGATTGGAGCGAGGGGGCATAAGTTAAGGGTTAGGGGGCAAAACTGTAGAGGTAACAAAAGAGGAAGCTTCTTCGCTCAGAGTGTGGTGGCTGAGTAGAAGAGGTGGCTGCAGTAGGGTCAATGTTTTCATTGAAGAGAAGGTTGGATGAGTGCATGGATGTGAGGGGGTTGGAGGGTTATGGGCAGGGATCGGGAGAAGGTCGAACTAGTGGAGTTCACTTAAATCGGTGTAGACTAGAGGGGCCAAGATGGCCTGTTTCCGTACTGTAATTGTTACATGGTTATATGGTTATAAAATCATGAGATGAATAGATTGGGTGAACCCTTTTGCCCAGAATAGGGGAATCAGTAACCAGAGGCCATGGGCTTAAGGCTTAAAGATAATACGAGTGCAAAACCTCCAGGCTTTTTAAGGTGAGGATGATTATTCTTCCATATATAAGAAGTTACGATTGAGTCAAGGGAATCAAAAAAAGACAGGAACAAAACCAGACAAAGCCTGAAAAAGGTATAAAAATTTGCGTGATGTATGTATTAATTTTAATAGTATTGATTTGACCAACCAATGAAGAAGAAAGGGGCAACCAATTTGATAAACCACCCACCCTCACTTGTTTAATTAAAGTGAGAAATTTTTATTTGAATAAGGGTTGATAATTTTTAGTGACTGTTACACCCAAATAGGTAAGTTGATTTCTTACAACTCCAATTATCCAAAATGGTCGGGACCGGGCCTATTTTGGATAAACTTACTTTTCAGATAACTGGTCATTTTTTTAAAACCTCCCAATAGCAACAGCAAATCACTGGTAACAGTGTTGAAACAACAAGGGAAGGATTATTAAGCATTAAAATAATGTTTAATTCCCACCCAAAAAAATGCTGGCCACCACCGATCACTGACACCTCCCCACTGAGGCCCTACTCCTGTCCGGGAGCCCAAGCTCCGCTGCTCCTGCCAGGACCTTGAGGTCCCCACTGCTGCCACTGGGACCCTGAGGCCTGCTGCTGTCACCACTGGGAGCCTGGAGACCCCTGGTCAATTTTGGTCTGAAATAATTTGGATAAATAAGGATTTTTGTTTTGTTTCGGATCTCCTGATTTATCCAAATTTTTTTTTTACATTTCCAATAACTGAGAATTGCTGAGAATCCCATTTTGGTAAATCAGAGTTGTGATGTATTTATTGGTCTCAGATTATTCAAAACAAAAAGTTCACTCTTCTGTAGATTTTATTTTGAACATTTTATTTATTAGTATCTTTCATACATTTCAAATTAACTTGCAATATCATTACATAATAGATACTAAATAATTTTCAATTTCCCCCCCCCCACTACCTCCCACTATCCCTAACTCTTCTGTAGATTTCACTTATAACCTGAGAATTGACTAAAATAAGAAATTAAAGAAATCATAGAAGACAAAGAAGTCTCAACATTAGAAATAAATAGCCATAAATTATCAACATTAAGTGAAACTTTGTGGGCTGTGCCCTTTCTAAAACTACCAGTAATTTTTTTATATGTTCAAAAAGCGACATCTTAGGGTTCTAAAGCCAGGTCAAAAAGCAATGGACTTAAAGAGCATTCTTGTCTGGTTCTACACTGAAGTTTAAATAATATAGAATTCTGAAAATTAATAAGAACAGAGACAGAAGGTGATAGGTATAGTAACTTAATCCAATGAATAAAGTCAGTCCCAAAATTACATTTTTCTAAAGTCCGTGAACTACTCTTTGCAGACGATGCCGCTTTAGTTGCCCATTCAGAGCCAGCTCTTCAGCACTTGACGTCCTCTTTTGCGGAAACTGCCAAAATGTTTGGCCTGGAAGTCAGCCTGAAGAAAACTGAGGTCCTCCATCAGCCAGCTCCCCACCATGACTACCAGCCCCCCCCCACATCTCCATCGGGCACACAAAACTCAAAACGGTCAACCAGTTTACCTATCTCGGCTGCACCATTTCATCAGATGCAAGGATCGACAATGAGATAGACAACAGACTCGCCAAGGCAAATAGCGCCTTTGGAAGACTACACAAAAGAGTCTGGAAAAACAACCAACTGAAAAACCTCACAAAGATAAGCGTATACAGAGCCGTTGTCATACCCACACTCCTGTTCGGCTCCGAATCATGGGTCCTCTACCGGCATCACCTACGGCTCCTAGAACGCTTCCACCAGCGTTGTCTCCGCTCCATCCTCAACATCCATTGGAGCACTTTCATCCCTAACGTCGAAGTACTCGAGATGGCAGAGGTCGACAGCATCGAGTCCACGCTGCTGAAGATCCAGCTGCGCTGGGTGGGTCACGTCTCCAGAATGGAGGACCATCACCTTCCCAAGATCGTGTTATATGGCGAGCTCTCCACTGGCCACCGTGACAGAGGTGCACCAAAGAAAAGGTACAAGGACTGCCTAAAGAAATCTCTTGGTGCCTGCCACATTGACCACCGCCAGTGGGCTGATCTCGCCTCAAACCATGCATCTTGGCGCCTCACAGTTTGGCGGGCAGCAACCTCCTTTGAAGAAGACCGCAGAGCCCACCTCACTGACAAAAGGCAAAGGAGGAAAAACCCAACACCCAACCCCAACCCACCAATTTTCCCCTGCAGCCGCTGGAACCGTGTCTGCCTGTCCCGCATCGGACTTGTCAGCCACAAACGAGCCTGCAGCTGACATGGACTTTTACCCCCTCCATAAATCTTCGTCCGCGAAGCCAAGCCAAAGAAATAAATAATTCCCATTATACCTGATCAAACGCCTTCTCTGCATCCAATGATATCGCACATTCTGAAACCTCCTTAGAAGGAGGGTATATAATATTTATTAAATGGTGTATAATGAAATGGGAATAGTGATTTTTAATAAATCCAATCTGATCAATAGATATAATAAATGCCACTCCCTCCTACAATTTAAAGTAGTCTAAAGAGCTCACATGTCCAAACTCTAATTATCTCATTTTTATGCAGATGTATCTCCTCGTTGTGCTGTGATAGATGCAACAATGGAGATGCTTCATTAATTCAATTGTTTTGGACATTCCAGAACCTTGAGAAATACCAGAATGAAATATTTCAAACTTTTCTGTATTTTGTCAAGTTAATTTTAAGCCTAATCCTTTATCTGAAGGTCAACCTATACGCTGAAATATATGGAATACCTTTATGCATATACCTGTATGAGATTATTTTGTACTGTGTGTCCATTTGTGCACACTGTGGTCTGGAGAAACACTGTTGCATCGGATTTTACATATCCAGTTAGATGATAATAAACTTGAAGCTGAATTGGAATTGTGTATTGCAAAGAATTGGCAGTACATTAGGCAACTGCAATGAACATCAGAAAACAAAACAGTGGAAAGACACAAGCTTCCAAGCAAAAAAACAACTCCCCAGCTAACAGCCCAACCCCTACCCATCTCTGGCCAGAGTGGATAAGCTTTATCTTGAGGATAAAGGAAAAAGAGTTCCACTGGCTATAAAATAAACCCACATGTCCAGTCGAGAATAAAACAAATAGTTGACCCCTCCAGTCATTGTGACATTTAGAGAAAGCTTCGCAATTTGAGGGATCACATTGGTTGAAGAACATTATTATACAACAGTAGAGTGGCGATACCCCTGCTTGTCTTCTCCGCCTGAGAAAATGGCTTCTCATCTCCTTGGATCACAGGATGTCTATCCAAGAGGGTTGGCCTTGATGTGGTAATTTCATCCCTATACCTAATTCTGTATGTGTTGACGGAGAGACAAGAAAGAGCTTTTTCTTTCATGTGGCTGGGTTGCCCTGGAAACTGGGGACAACTCATTGCTGAGGGAAACTTGAACTCAAACGATTATCTGGAGCAGATTCAAGGGAGTTCCTTTTTCAACCCCCATCTCCGACTGCAGGGGTTTTACTTTGGAGCTGATTGTTTTGCATCCTCCTGGGCTGCATTTAATACAACTGCTGGTAATCACATCTCAAACAGCTCAAACCGCCGGGGTTTTTATTAATTAGCACTGGAGACGAATTCATGGACACTCAGTGACTCGGAAGGATCTCTTTCTCTGACCGTAAGGGACACCGGGTAATTTCTGTTGATGGCGAATCTTTGCCTGCAGACTAAATGCAATTACGTATAATATTACAGCTGTTTGTTGCATGACAATAACAGAATCATGAATCTTAGTAGAAACAAAAAAAAGGAGATTTGGCAACTGAATACACTTTACCAACTGGATCGAGCTAGGAATATGGTGTTTCCTTCCCAAATGCATCTCACAGCACTTTTAAATAGTGTTATCCTTCAGTGAATGGGGTCCGTCAGCAAGGATCTGATATTTTCTGCAAAACAAGCTCTTCTTTGAAAAGTGAAAATCAATTCTTCGTGGAAAAGTGCCTGAGATCTTTGGTGCCCACCATAGAGAGAGAGATGGGAAGTTAATGTATAGGTTCTCCTGTGAAAATCCCTGGAAACGCAGCATCCCTTCAGTACAATCCGAGTGCATAGAAGAGTACGGCCCTTTGGCCCGCTGTCAGTGTGCTGACCAAGTGCTTCGTTGAGGTTTTATTTCCAGAGGTAGAATTTGAAGTGACCATTTAGAGAAGGTGCTTCTTTACAGTTGGGCTAATTGACTGCAGCCAATAAAAAGGAAGGAACCTCAAGCCATTGTGAGAGTGGCTCAAGAGGCTTCAGCAAGCAGATATGAAGGAAGAGCCACAGATGTTGGCAGTGACAGTAGCCCTGCAGGAATATGACACAGGTAAGAACAGGTGAGGTCAGGTAAGGTCTTCTTATTGCACGGAGTGAGCTGGAGGAAATGGCAGCCAGGGCAGGGGTACGGTCCTCTTTGTATGATTGTGACTTCACCTGCGAGAGAGAGCGGGAGGGAGGCACAGTTGGCATAGCAGTTAGCGCACGCCTTTACAGTGCCAGCAACCGGGGTTCGAATCCCGCACTGTCTGTAAGGAGTTTGTACGTTCTCCCTGTGTCTGCGTACATTTTCTCCAGGGACTCCAGTTTCCTCCCACCCTTCAAAAACATACCGGAGTGCAAGTTAATGGGGTGCAAAGTTGGCGGAATGGATTCGTAGGGTCAAATTGGCCTGTTACAGTGCTGTAGGTTTAATTTATTAACATTTAAATTTAAATGCATCCACACTGACCGAGTGAAGGAACTGGAGCTGGATGAGGGGGCCGAGGGGGTGATGGACAGGAGTTATAGGGAAGCAGTCACACTGAGGTGGTATGAGGGTGGAAGCTGGGTGGCCATCAGGAGAGGGAAAGGGAAAGGACAGGGTATATCTGTGGCTATTCCTCTCAATAACACACATACTATTTTGGATACTGTAGAGGAGGCTGACCTACCAACATGCTGGACCCTTGACTACAAGCCAATACTACCTGTCGTGGGTAGTAACTTGCCAGCGACACGAAGATCCTGATGTTGATTCGTTCAAAATTTTTTTAATTTATATTTCGACAAAAAGCACGGGAACAGGCCATTTCGACCAATGAGTCCATGCCACCCAATTACACCCAATTACACCCAATTAACCTAAAACCCCCTGGTACATTTTGAAAGGTGGAAGGAAACCAGAGGCCCCAGGGTAAACCTACAAAGACACAGGGAGAACAAACAATCTCCTTACAGACAGTGGGATTTGAACCCCAGGCCCAATCACTAGTGCTGTGAAGATGTTATCTTCATTACTACACCAACCATAACACCTTTAATCCAACAGAGGAAGGAGATCTTTATTATTTACTTTTACATTACTTATACAGTGGATGCTTTCAAGTCCCAATATCTGTCTCAGACTCCAGCAGAGGTCTTGAAACATAAGAGCGTCATGGCCAGCAGAAAGGCATCAGGCTTATCATCCTACATCAGTCCATCAAGGGACTGACTCCTCCTCACCCTTGACTTTATCTCCACCATGGGGTTCCTGTGGCTAGGGGTAATGTCTCCTTCAGTTCCTGCACAGGGGTCAGGAGAGAGGATGACGGGTCACAGGACCGAAGGTGCTGCAGGGGGTGGAATGGAGCGGTCGCTGGATCATACAGGCATCGTGGCACTGGCTGCCCACTGTGGACATTCTGGGGAGCACAAAATGAATGCACAGTCAGTAATTCAGCCTGGGTTTGCTGGAGAGCAAGATTTGATGCTTGTGCCTCATTTGTTCACCTTCGTGCATCAAGACTGAAAGAATCTACTCCCCAAACACATTAAAAAACTTGGTACCCAGTACTTATGGGGATTGGTAGATGCCAAATAACTGAGTTTCCAGTTGCTTGAGATTGTGTGTTGTGTGGATTGGTGAACGGTCATTTTTTTTTGCCAGTTGCTCGAGGCTGTGGCCCTTGGGTTGCTTGAATTCCAGATGAGGGGTTTTACAGTGCATCAAATGGCCAGACCAGACCTCCTGAACCATCAAGTAGGAACAAGGGTTCTTTAAACTCTTCACGCTCCCCCACAAACTATAAAGTCCGGCTGTGTGACAAAGCTCTCGCACACCCCTCCAAAAATGCCGTCCATCCATCAGCTTCAATGATTCTCCAGTGCTGGTCCAGTGTGGCTCTTTGAGACGTTTCTCTGCATAAAAGGCACAAGATGATGTAAAATAAATATGGTGGACATATAACTCCTAGACCTCCTCGTTAGTCCAGAAGACACAGCAGCACCTACAACTCCCTAAGGAGGTTGAGGGGGCCAAGGCTGCTGGCCTCCATCTTGACAGCATTTTACAGATGACTGTATTATTGTGTGGGGCGGTAGCTGGAAAGCATTCGACCAGAGGTCAATACAGAGGATCAACAAAATGGCCAAGAAGATCACAAGGGTCTCCCTTTCCTCAATTGACAATTTTTATCAGGAGTGTTGCTTAAATAGGGCTCAAAGAATGATAGAAGACCCTTTATATCCATCACACAGTATCTTTGACCCATGACCATGACCCATGGTTCGGGCTGTGAGTCAGAGGAGGCGGCGACAGGAGTTCAGGCGACTATCTGGAGGAGGAGGAGCTTGGAGAGAGGGAGGGGGTTAATTGGCCAAGGGGCCAATAAAAGGAGGGTAAGTGACCAGCAAGGAGCGGCCCAGTGAGCGAGTGGCACAGTGTGTCCTTGAGGCTTTGACTCGAGAGGCTTCAGCGTGCAGAGGCTGAGGACGAGCGTGCTGGACTAAAGGTAAGGCATTCACAGTTAATTTAATAAGGTGTGAAGAGAAGGAGGCAGGATGAGTGTGAGGGCAGTTTTCTGCTCTCAGTGTCACATGTGGGAAGTCATGAAGCCTTCACGTCTCCCGGACATCCATGTGTGCACAAAGTGGGCTGAGCTGCAGTGTCTAAGGGACTGAGTCAGGGAACTTAGCTACAGCTCGGTGACCTCACTCTGGTTAGGGAGAATGAGGCTATCGTAGACAAGAGCTACAGGCAGGTGGTCGTACAGGGTCCACGGGAGGAGGGGCAGTGGGTTACCATTAGGAGGAGGAAAGGGAGGGGTCAGGTTCATGTGCAAGCACCCGAGTCTGAAATCTTCAGAAATCTGTACTCCACCTTGAGTACTGAGGAGAGGGATAGTCAGACTATGGTGGGCAGAGATGTGGTGTCAACCTCTGTGGCCCAGAAAGGTGGGGATAAGGGCAATAGACATAGGGGATTCACTGGTTAGGAGGACAGACAGAGGCTTTTGTGGACATGATAAAGAAAACCAGATGGTGGTTTTCCTCCCTGGTGCCAGGGTCCGGGATGTGACTGTGCATGTTCAGAACATCCTAAAAGGGGAAGGTAAGGAGCCTGAGGTTGTGGTACATGTTGGTACCAATGATGTTGGAAGGAAGGAGGAAGTGGTCCTGCAGAATGAGTATAGGGAGTTGTGTAGGGAGCTTAGAAGAAGGACCACTAAGGGGGTAATCTCTGGATTTCTTCCTGTGCCATGTGACAGTGAGGGCAGGAATAGAATTAGGTGGAGGTTAAACGCATGGCTAAAGGGGTGGAGTAAGAGACAGGCTTTCAAGTTCTTGGACCACTGGGACCTTTTTTGAGGGAAATGGGTTACATCTTAATCCCAAAGGGACCAGTCTTCTGGCAGGGGCATTTGCTAGGGTTGTCGGGGAGGGGTTTAAACAAGTATGGTTGGGGACAGGGTTTCAAGTTAGGCAGGACAGCAGGTGAAGGGTTTGTAGGCTAAGGAAAGAGGCATATTTAAATAATTTGCGGGAGGAACAGCAGGAAGTAATAAAAAGATGTTGTAGTGACAACTGTGAAAATGGTAGAGAGGAGGATAGGTAGAACATAGGATGTAGGAGATCCCTGAGATGTATTTATTTCAATGCAAGGAACATAGTAAGGAATCTGGATGAGCTAAAGGTGTGGATTGGCACGTGGCATTATGATGTTGTGGCCATTAGCGAGACGTGGTTGAAGGAGGGTTGTGACTGGCAGTTAAATGTTCCAGGATTTCGCTGCTTTAGATGTGACCGAGTTGGTGGATTAAGAGAGGGAGGTGTGGCATTATTTGTCAGGGAGGATATTACAGCAGTGCTGAGGCAAGGTAGACTGGAGGGCTCATCGAGGGAGGCAGTGTGGAAGAAATGAAAAATAAGAAGGGTGAGGTTACTATTATAGGGGTATATTATAGGTCTCCAAATGGGGAAAGGGAACTAGAGGAGCAAATGTGCAAGGAAATAGGTGAGATGAAATAGGAGAAATATGGTGGTGTTGGTTGGGGATTTCAACTTTCCAAACATAGATTGGGAAACGCAGTCAGTAAAAGGGCAGGATGGCTTAGTATTTATGCAATGTGTTCAGGATTGCTTTTTGTAGCAATATGTTGAGACATCCACAAGAGGGGGAGCAGTGTTAGTTCTGTTTGGGAATGAAATAGGGCAGGTGAAGGAGGTGAGCGTTGGGGAGAACTTTGGATCCAGTGATCATAGGTCCATTAGCTTTAATTTAATGATGGAAAGAGATAGGTCAGGTCCGAAGTTGAAGGTCTTTGAGTGGAGGAAGGCCAGGTTTGAAGAAATGAGAAGGGATTTGCAGAGAGTTGTGTGGGCTGATCTTTTTGCCGGAAAGGATGTAGAGGAAATTTGGAGGGCATTTAGGGGTGAGATTTTGAGAGTACAGGATCTTTATATTCCAGTCCGGATGAAAGGCAAGACCAAAAGTCCAAGGGAGCCGTGATTTTCTAGAAAAATTAAGAAGTTGGTTCGGGACAAGAGGGAGGCCTATGCTAAATATAAGAAACAGGGGTTGAGGAGATGTATGATCATTACTTAGATTGCAGGAAGATCCTTAAGAGAGAAATTAGAAAGGCAAAAAGAAGGTATGAGGAGTCCATAGCTAATAAAGTGAAGGTGAATCCTAAGGATTTTTACAGATACATGAACAGTAAAAGGATGGTTAAGGATAGAGTAGGTCCACTGGATGATGGGACCGGAAAACTATGTCAGGAACCATATGAGATGGGAGAAATATTGAACAATTTTTTCTCGCCCGTATTCACGAGGGAAAGGGACATTGGGCTATACGAGATAAGAGAGGCAAAGGGCTTAGTTATGGAGAGGATAGGGATTAGTAAAATGAGGGTTTTGGAGCTTCTAGGGTCAATAAAGGTGGATAGATCTCCTGGTCCTGATGGGACTTTTCCCAGGACTTTAAGGGAGGTCAGGGAGCAAATATTGGGGGCACTGACAGTGATTTTTCAAAGATCACTGGATAAGGGGGTGGTACCACAGGATTGGAGGGTTGCAAATGCAGTTCCGTTGTATATAAAAGGCATTAGGTGTAGGCCAAGTAATTATCAGCCAGTAAGTTTAACTTCGGTGGTGGGGAAGGTTATGGAGGGTATTCTTCCAGATAGTGTATACGCATATTTGGTTAGGCAGGGATTGATTAGAGGCACCCAGCATGGGTTTTTAAAGGGAAAGTCATGTTTGACGAACTTTGTTGATTTTGAAGAGATGGCAAGAAAAGTGGATGAATGTAGATCGGTGGATGTGATCCATTTGGACTTTAGTAAGGCTTTTGATAAGGTTCCACATGGAAGGTTATTAAGGAAAGTTCAGTCACTAGGAATTAGTAGAGAGGGTTCAGAGATGGCTGGAAGGTAGACAGCAGAGAGTCATGGTGGACAACTGTCTGTCAGGATGGAAGTGACAAGCCAGGTGCCTCAGGGATCGGTGCTGGGTCCCTTGTTGTTTATCATTTATATCAATGATTTAGAGGAGGGTGTGGTTAACTGGGTAAGCAAATATGCGGATGATACGAAAATAGGGGGAGTGGTGGATAGTGATGTAGATTTTCTTGGATTACAGAAGGATTTGGTTTGTTTGGAAGAGTGGGCTGAAAGATGGCAGATGGAATTCAATGTGGACAAGTGTGAGGTGCTGCATTTTCGTAAAAATAACCAAAAATAGGACATATGCAGTTAAGGGGAGGGCATTGAGGCTCACAGAGGAGCAGAGGAACCTGGGGGTTATGGTACAGAGTTCATTGAAGGTGGTGTCCCATGTAGACAGGGTGGTTAAGAAGGCATATGGTATGCTGGCCTTCATAAATCATAGTGTAGAGTATAGGAGCTGGGAGGTGATGCTGCAGCTGTTTAAGGCATTGGTGAGGCCAGGTTTGGAGTACTGTGCTCAGTTCTGGTCTACAAATTATAGAAAGGATATAGATAAGGTGGAGAGGGTGCAGAGAAGATTTACCAGGATGTTGCCTGGCTTACAGCATCTGGATTACAGGGAGAGATCAAGGAGACTGGGACATTATTTATTGGAATGTAGACGACTGAGAGGGGACTTGATAGAGGTATTTAAAATTATGAAAGGAATAGGGGTCCCCTATTAAATAGACATAAACAGACTCTTTCCCCTGAGGGCAGGGGAGGTTGGAATGAGAGGGCATGAGTTAAGGATAAGGGGGCAAAACTTTAGGAGAAATACTTCTTCACTCAGCGAGTGGTGGCAGAATGGAATGATCTTACAGAGGAGATAGTTGCGGCAGGGTCCCTTCTGTAATTTAAGAGAAGGTTGGATGTGTACATGGATGTGAGGGGGTTGGAGGGATATGAGCGGAGAGTGGGAGGGGGGAACTAGTGGAGTTGTTCAAGTGAAGGGGTGATATGGCCTGTTTCTGCGCTATAAATGGTTATAAGAAGGTATAGGAGCATTATAATCAGAATGGCCAGGCTGGGAAATACTACTATATCTACAGTCAGGTGATAATGAACATGAACTTTTTGGATGAAATCTATGCAGGTTCCTTCAGAGGAGACTTTCCAACCTGGGTTTAATATATATGGGTCTTCCGCACTTGCTTGTTTAGGTTACTCCAACAGCCCATGACTCCTCAAACCAGTGGGCACAAACCCAAGGGCACCTGGTTGCAGCTCCTACTGGTTTCCCTCCAAGTCATACACCATCCTGACTTTGAAATAGGTCATCGTTCATCTGGATCTGAATCCCGGAGTTCCCACCCAACCAACGACACTGAAGGACTGCAGGTGTTCAGGCAAGCGGCCTACCGCCAACTTCTCAAGGGCGACTGGTGATGCCCAATAAATGTGGGCTTTGCCAGAGACAGCCAGAGCCCAAAACAGAACCGAGTAGATCTTTGGCTTGGCTTCGCGGACGAAGATTTATGGAGGGGGTAAAAGTCCACGTCAGCTGCAGGCTCGTTTGTGGCTGACAAGTCCGATGCGGGACAGGCAGACACGGTTGCAGCGGCTGCAGGGGAAAATTGGTGGGTTGGGGTTGGTTGTAGGGTTTTTCCTCCTTTGCCTTTTGTCAGTGAGGTGGGCTCTGCGGTCTTCTTCAAAGGAGGTTGCTGCCCGCCATCAGAACTGGAAACAAGGAGCAATGTTTGGAATGGGAGATTCCCATGCTTTGCAGGGCCAACAGAGAGAAGAACATAGTAGCAATAGAGAGGATGCAGAAGAGATTCACCAGGATGTTTTCTGGAATGGAGAGCTGTAGTTGTAAGGAAAGATTGGATAGACTGGGTTAATTCTCAACAAAGGATGAGAGGTGAATTCATTGAGGTGTATCAGAGTAGGATGGGCTTATATAGGGTGGAAGCCCAGCACCTTTGCCCCAGAGCATCAATAGCCAATACCATAGGAAAACGGTTTAAAGTGAGTGGAGGAAAGTTCAGGAGAGATGTAAGAGGCAAGGTTTTTTCTTTTAAAAATATTTTTATTGACATATACATTATGCAAAATATTGTACAGGTGCCTAACCTTTTATTCGAGATTCTGAAAATCGGCACTTTTTTCGGTAGTTGACATCTGCTCATCGAAGATGGAGTTTGGCGTCAAACATGACTTGACATGACCCTCGCTCAACTCCCGTGTATCCTGTCATGTTCTGAGCTGCTAATTAGTGGTATCATTACTTTATAAGGACCTTACCCATTGACCATGACCCTCACTCAACTCACCTTGGAACATCCCATGTCATTCTGCTGCTTTATACACACCTCTGAATCGCTGTATACTGATGCCTGACCAGCGTTGCAGTGTTTTCAGTCAGCCTCGTGGCGGTTCAATGGCCATCGTCTCTACCCATAATCCACCATGCGGCTGAGACTGATGTACAAGAACTAGCGCAGGGTAATTGAGAAGGGGGCTGTTCCCCTGGTGCTGGTGCAGCAGTGGGGGGTGGGGGAGGGAAGAGAGAGACAGCAGCCCGGCTCAGACAGACGATGGGAGGGAAAGACGGCAGCATGACCCGGGTGGGTGAGGGGGGGAAGTGATGGCAGCACAAGACAGGCAGGTGAGAGGGAAGAGACGGCAGCACAACATGGGTGGCGAGGGGGGTGAGGGGGGAGATGGCAACGCGACTCCGGCAGACGATGATTGGGGAGAGACAGGAGGACGACTCAGGCAGGCAAGGGGGAGAGATAGCAGCATAACACACAGGGAGGGAAGGTGGCAGCGCGACTCAGGTGGACTTAAAGGAATGGAAATCAAAATGATTCTGAAATCCGAAAGATTCCGAACAACGACAGGTGTCTGGTCCCAACGAACCCGGATAAAAGGTTAGGCACCTATAATATACAATTCAAAAGACAAGAAAAAAAACCCTCAATTCAGAACCCCTACCACTAAGCAAGGTTAAAAGCTGACAGGTTAGAATCAAGTGACAACAAGTGGAGAAGGACAGCAGAGCACCAAAGCTTCAGAACAACCCAAATTCTTTAGGTTATGATAATAGTCTGTAAATGGCCCCATGTCTTTTGAAAGTTGATATCTGACTCTTTAATGTCATATCTAATTTTTTCTAAACTTAAACAAGACATATCATTTAACTGTTATGTATGTGTAGGTGGAGAGTTGTATTTCCATTTGATCAAAATTGCATGTCTGGCCATTAAAATAAAATTTCATTTTGAGTTGGAGTCAATAAAACATCATCATCTTAAAATGACCCGAATGGAGCAATTAAAGGGAAAGGTTTCAAATTGAACTTGAGGATCACTGATAATCTTTGAAAGAGTTTCTGATAGCTCAGTGGTTAGAGCACTGGTCTTGTAAACCAGTTTGTCCTTTGCTGGGACCTTGTTTCTGTGAGGGGTGTTGGACAAAGTGTCTACCCATACCTTATGGTAGACAAAGTTAAAGAATTTCATGCATATAACATTACATGACAAAATTGAAACCTTTAGATGTGAACCAAAGAAGCCTCACCAATTTTTACATTTGTCAGATAAAGGATTTATATCAGAATAAAAATGAGACAACTTAACTTTAAACATGTGTACTCTATGGACTACTTTAATTACACAAATAATGCTGTGCACAAAGGGGGGTTGTATTAATCAGATCACAAATATTTCAGTTAAATCACCTTTATTTCAGAATAAACCTTTTCCCTTTACTCTTAATAATAAGTATTTGAAAACATGGGATCAGAAAAGAATTAAAACTGTTGGAGATTGCTTTGAAGCTGGATATTTTATTTATTTTCAAAGAATGAAAGAAAACTATGAAATTCTAAATAATACATTTTTTGTTATTATCAAGTTAAGGCTTTATTGTTGGATAACTTTGGTCCTTTTTTAAGATTACCAAGACAAACTAAATCTGAAATTTTGCTTACAGAAGGTTGTACAAAAAAGTTTATTTCTGAAATGTATAAATTATTACAAAGCAAGATATTCATAAATCGAGATTAAAATGGGAGAATGATTTAGGAACATTAATTGACCGAGATGATTGGATAGATGTAAGGATAGTATGACTAAGATTATTAATGTTCGATATAGATTAATGCATTATAATTTTATTCATCAATTGTATTTAACTCCTCAGAAATTAAATAAATATAATTTGTTCTTCATATTTATATTTTAGATGCACTAAAGAAGTAGATTCCTTTTTACATTCGACTTGGTTATGAGATAAGGTTAAACTTTTTTTGGATATGACTTAAGGAATTTTTAGAGAAAATTTTAAAGATTCAATTACCAATGGACCCAGCATTATTTCTATTAGGTAATGTTGAGTGTGACTTTGAGGTTGACTCAGTATCATATTGTGTTTTTAAGGTTGGCAATGGCTGTGGCAAGAAAATGTATAACCATAACTTGGGAAAAATAAGATTGATTTGGGATTGCAGAGATGGCATCTGGAATTGAAATCATGTATCACTTGATAATTATCTTTTCTTTTGAAAGTGTGGAGCCCTTATTTGGATGATATGGTTTAAAATGTTTCTTTGATTCATGGCACTTCTTTTTGTATTTTTGATGGTTTAAATTCTTCTTTCTTTGGGGTTTATTTGGGGTGGGAGGAGGGTGGGTATGAGGGGTGGGGATTGGGGGAGGGGGAGCTTGTTCATTTATTTCTATTGAATTTTTAAAATTTTAAATAAAGTATTCAAAAACAATCAGATTAAAAATGGAGTCCCAAACCTCATCCGAAAATGAAATATTCAAATCCTGCTCCCAGTTATTTTTGATTTTAATTAATGAGGTTATCCTTAAATCAAGCAAATTATTATAAATAAGAGATATTAAACCTTCATGAGAAAGTTGTAAATCAAAAAGTGTATTAAAAATGTTTGCCTCGGGGATTCGCGAAAAGCCAGAAATCTGAGATTGAACAAAAAGTCTAACTTGTAAATATCTAAAAAAAAATGAGTCAGTTGCATTTTAACACCAATTGTTGAAAGGAAGCAAAATTGTTTCGAATAAAAAGGAATTTAAAACATTTAATACCCAATCTGTGCCAGTTATTAAAGTCAGTCTCTTGCAAAGAATGTTGCAAAAGATGATTAGATATAACAGGGCTGGCAAGAGAAAAACTCTGAAATCCGAAAAACCTTAGAGGCAAGTTATTTGACTCAGAGAATGGTGGGGGCCTGGTTTGCACAGCCAGTGGTGGAGGTGGAGTCTGGTACAATTGGGACATTCAGAAGACTCTTAAATAGGCACAAGAATGTAACAAAAATAGAGGGTTATGGGAGTGAGTTAGGGAACAATTAGATGGTTGGAGTGTAGGTTTATATCTCAGCACAACATCGTGGGCTGAAGGATCTGTACTGTGCTGTAATGTTCTATTCTCACTAGGTGAGAATAGAGGGGCATAGATATGATAGACAGTCAGCATCTTTCCCCCAAATTTAAAGGAAAGCAGATGAAAAGTATTTTCACACAGAGAGTGGTGATGTTCTGGAATAAAACATACATACATACTTGTACAAGCGTGCATACAGACATACAATACGCTAACAGGCCCTTCAGCCCATGAGCCTGTACCATCAAATTACACACAATTGGTCTATACCCAGCCTCCCCATATGTTTTGGGTGGGAGGAAACTGAAACACCTGGAGGAAACCCACGCAGAGAGGGGGGGATCATACAAACTCCTTACAGAGAGCGTTGGATTCGAACCCCAGTCGCTGGCGCTGTAACAGAGTGGCACTAATCACCAACAGAGGAAGTGGAAAAGGTGAATACAATAACACTGTTCAAAAGCATTTGGGACAAAAAGGGGGAGAGGGATATTGACTTGGATAGGTATCTCGGTCAGTGTACACAAGGTGGGGGTTGGTTCCATGCCTTATAATTAGAGATTCTGTGAATATCTACTTCAATAGCACTTCCACACATGTGCCCTTCTTGCAAGAACTTAAAAATTGTCTGCCAATCAGCAGACTCCCACAGACCAGTAACCCTGCGGAGCCCCACTGAAGAGACTGTTTGTGTGGTCTGGAACAAAAACAAGGAGGGGTCATCCGCCCTCTAGCTGGGATATCTGACCGCTGAGAGTTTTGACCACTTTGTGCCAGGCTCACATATGTCTCATGATCCATCGCTTTGAACCCATGTTAGTGACTGACCTCTATAAGAACCTATGTTAGCCAGGGCAGGAGCAGGCCAGTCAGCCCCGCAAGTCTGTCCTGCCATTCAATTTGATCAAGTGGACAGCCCCACAGCCTAGACTCAGCTCGAGGAATCCAATCCTTATTGTGAGTCAGCCAATGGCTGGGTGCTGTGATTTCGGGCCTTGCTATGGGTGACAGCAATCTCTCTCTTCCCCCACAGCTTGCTCACTCCATCCATCCATCCAAAGCCCCTTCATCTCATCTACACATCTCTGAAATAGTTGGGACATCAGAAAAAGAAGACACAGGACTTCTCAAAGCTTCCGCTATTTGATCAGATCATAACTTTTCTGGGCTCCACTTTCCTGCTTGTTCCCCACAATCAATAAGACTAACCTGTTCAATGTTTGTACAACTGAACAGAGGTAGGAAACATTACTATGCCATCTACTAAAAGCCTGGGCCATCAAATGCCATTCAATAGGGGCCTGGGCAACCAATCAGCATCTAAACAGGAACCTGAGCAACCAAACACCATCCACCAGTAGCCAGGAGCAACCAATCACAATCCTTTAGGATCTTGGCAGCCAATCACTATCCACCAGAGGCCTGTGCAACCAATCACCAGTTAGCAGAGCCCTAGACAACCAATCAGTGTACACTAGAGGCCTGGGCAACCAAACACCAGCCAGCAGAGGCCTGGGCAACCAGGTCACAACCCACCATGAGCCTGGGCAGCCAGTCGCCAGCAAACAGGGGCCAGGACTATGGTATTACACCTCAAAACTGGTCCTCATCATTAAAACCAAAGTACCTGTCCCTAGTGCTGAGCCAGAACAAACATAAATTTCACCATCAGTGGAGTGGGAGTCAGTCCCTCCATGCAAGCTGGCTCTTATGTGGAAGGGTTACCACAGGGTGGGCCAGCAGTCATCTCGGTCACATTCACACAGTGATTTAATTACCAGATTATTGTGGGACAGGGAGGACGGAGTGATGGGAATTTCATCTTGGCAGGTAGAGTGTCCGACAGCTCTCAGTGAATCATTGCTACCTTTTAAATCCTCTCTGAGTTGTAGCAGTTTTGCTTCATTTGTCTCTGAGTCATCTGTGCAAGCACCTCTCTTCAGACCACAAATCCTTCACTGTGGGATACCCAGGCTGTTGCTCCAGGCTAAATCACGTCCTCTGAACTGCTGCTGGAGCACGAGATGGAAAGCCACTGGTTCCAGTGCGAGCAGGGAGCATTTTTGCTGGCGTGTTGGCCAATATTTACACCCCATTCTGAGAATGTAAGTTTTAATATACTGACTGGAAGGCAGAAGATGTCAGCTGGAGCTGATAAGAACCTCCTTATTTGGTAAGGTAGTAAAATATTATTAACCATTTGGAACAGGACAAGTCCCCGATTAACAAATCCCAAGAGAATACTAAGGAATACGTGCTTATATGCAACAGTCTATTAACATTTTCAAGAACTCTAGGAGTCTGAAAGTGTACTAATTGTGTGATTTGTAAGCCATGAGGCAGAGGTGCTGGGAGGGGACTAGCTTCTTGTGTCAGTGCTTCCTGTTGTATCAGAGTTCTCACACTTTGCAAAGTGATTAAATGTTTGTTTTCAAGCAACCTCAGGTCCACTTTAACATTTGCTGTAGTCGGCACAATCCAAAGAAAAGCTAGTTCAGGCTGAATAAGTGGCCAGCCCAGCATCAGAGAAACAGAGGGAGATAGGGTCATTAAGGTTAAATTACCTTGATCTCCCTCCATTGATCCCCTGGTGGCATGGTCCCACACCTGAGGTCGACTGGATTGTCTTGATGGGATCCACAAAAGGACCTGCAGGAAGGGATGTTAAAGTGGGCCTGAGATTGATTAAAATAAAACATGAATAAAGCTGCAAAAACAAACTTTTAATCACTTTGCAAAGCATGAGAACCCCATTACAGGCAGAAGCAATGCCATGAGCAGCTAGTCCCACTCCAAAAGAGTCTCTGCTTCATGGCTTACAATCACACAATTATTATACCTTCAGACCCCTGAGGTTCTCAAAAATTCAAATGGACTGCTTCATATAAGTCAAATCATTTATTGTCATCTGATTGTACAAGTACAACCCGACAAAACAGCGTTCTCTGGTCCTTGGTGCAAACCACGCAGACACACAACCAGACATAACACACATACAGACAAATAATACACATGCAGGGCAAGTATTTTATCTATACAAATAAATAAATAAATAAATTTTGTTTTGTGCAGATGAGATAGTTAGTGTGAGCTATTCCATTGGTCAATTAACATTCACACTGCACATGGGAAGAAGCTGTTCCTCAGCCTGGTGGTGTAGGCTCTAATACTCCTGCATCTTTTCCCTGACAGGAGCAGATGAAAGATATATGCAGGGTGGAAGGGGTCCTCAATGATTTTCCGTGCCCGCTTCAAACAACAATTCCAGTAGATCATATCGATGGGGGGGGGAGGGGGAGGGAGAATTCAGGGTTCCCCTCTGCCACTCTTATGGTCTGATCCATTTCTCTGCAGCAACTGTACCACACTGTGATGCAGCCGGCCAGAGTGCTCTCGATAGACCTCCAGTAGAAGGATGACATAATGGTGGCTGGCACAAATTCCTTAGAATTGTCTTGGGATTCATTAATCAAAGAGTCCTGTCCCTTACCCAATGGTTAAGAGTCTTTTACCACCTGACTAAATAAGGAGTTTCTTATCAACTATCAATATATTAAAACTTATATTCTCAGTTCCCTGACTTTGTGAGAGATTTTTCCATTTGAATTACCTTCTGTTTGAAAATCAATTAAAAACATTCAACTGCAAATTCTGGAAATCTGGGATCAGAACAGAAAATGCTGGAAGCACTCAGCAGGCTGGGCAGCATCTGCAGGGGTAGAGAAAGGTTTCCTGTCTGGGTTCTGTGACCCTTCCTCTGAACTCGGTTAGAGAAAGATGGACACACCTCCTCCTCCGCCGACACTCTGCAGCCAAAGGCCTCACAACAGGCCACATGGGAACCAAGTATGGGGTCCGGGATCCACAAAGGTGCCGATGACACTCAGGGCTTCCGGAGCTGGCAGCTTCCTCATTGTGTCAAGGAGCGCAGAGCGTGACTTGGAGCTCGGGGTTTCACTGCTGGAATGGACAGGAGGCCGCGCGGTGACGGAGGTTAGGCGAGCGCAGGAGGAGATGGAGGGAGCCATAGACATTCTATGTCTCCGAAGGGACTCTCATTTGCTTTCCTTTCTCTTCTTGGTGGGGATGACGACTAGTGGTGTTGCAAACAAAAGTAAGCACATTTTGTGTATTTATGTACATGTCAATAAAGGAACTGTGAACCTTAACATTCATTCCAATAAGGTATTTTACAAACAGTAGGATCCAGCACTGAAACCTGTTCACTGACTTCCTACATAAAAACAACCACACGTCATCACCCTTTGCCTTCCAAATTAGCAAACTTTCTTTGAATGCCACAGGCCCTAGTTTATGGATCAGCCTCCCCTGAGGCCTCACTGAAATCCATGTAGACTACATCAACCACACCACCCTCATCGGCACATAATAGTGGATGAGTACAGCACAGAAACAGGCCTTTCAACCCAACTTACCCATGGCAACTAATTAGTCTCCCTGAGATTGTCCCATTTGCCTGCATTTGGCCCATATCTTTCTCATCCATGTATTGTACCTGTCTAAAGGTATTTCATATTGTACTTTCCTCTACCACTTCCTCTGGCAGATTAGATGCTTGTTCATCCATCTCCTGTCCCCTCATTATGACCTTGTATTTTTCTCATATTAGCTGAGAAATCCCAAATGCAAAGCCTCCCACTTCCCTGTGTGAAAAAGTGCCTTCAGGTCCCTTTTAAATCTTTCCTTTCTCACCTTGCATCTATGCTCTCTGCCCTATCCTATCACCATTCACTGTATCTGTTCTCCAAGTGATTTTATAAGCATCTATATGGTCACCTCTCAGTCTCCTACATTCGAGGGAGATAATTACCCCCAGTCTCCTAATTTCACAAGCCCGCTCGTCCCAGTCACATCTCTGTCAATTTTTGCTGCATCTTTTCCATCTTAGTGACTTCTTTCTAATAACTGGGTGACCAGATACTCCAAATGTGGTCTCACCAGAATCTTTACAGGTTGTAACATGATGTCCCAGCTCCTGTACCCAATGGTCTGGCTGAATTAGTCACACAGGCACTTCCCTTAACCAAATGTGAGACTATCCTTGATCCGATCCGACCTCTCCAACTGCAAATCAAGTTCCAACTCAGTGACTCAAATCCCATCGGTCTCCCGCAATGTTTTCCCCCATTCCCCTGCAATGTTTTCCCCCACTCCCCCATACTTATCGATCTTCCCAACTCACCTAGTCTCCCACACTAACGCCCCACTACTCCAATCTAACCAACTCCCCATTTCCCCCAGACTGACTCCCACTCCCCCAATCTTACTCACCAACTCCCACCACCTCTCCAATCACATTCCCTGACCCCATACACCACCCCAGTCTCACTAACCAGCCACCATCTTCAAACATTTCTATTCCCTCCATTCCTGGCCACTTACCTGTCCACAAAGGGATCAAGAACTACTGTTCCCTCTTATTCTTGACCTTCCTTAACCGGGCTCAGTCCAAGGTGTTCCATTTACAGACTTTAATAGATGCTGTTGAGACTTGCTGCAATGAATCCACACAAATAATGATTGAACCACAGTTCAACAACTGACCTGTTCACCTCTAGGATACACTACAATTTCTAGATCAGTCCACACTCTGTAGAACATGGATTTATACAGAGGTCTATAGATGAATTAGTTCACTCTGGAACAAGGTGCAAATCAGCCTTGAAACCACAGTCGCACGGCATCCTATAATACCAACTGTTTGAACATTCAACACCACACAGGATCAGCACTGACTCGAATTGCAAGAAGCTACTGCTGGTTATAAACTGCGGACAACTATACATTGCAAGTTCTTTTTGCTGCTTCATCACAGGTTATTATTGCAGCTAATATATTGCAAGTTTGTATCTCAATTGTTCAGCACACATTCCTATTACACCTTGGGGATTGTTATTGCAGCTTATATACCATGGTCAGTTATTGCAGCTTATATACTGTGGACAGTTATTGCAGCTTATATACTGTGGACAGTTATTGGAGCTTATATACTGTGGACAGTTATTGCAGCTTATAAACTGTGGACAGTTATTGCAGCTTATATACTGTGGACAGTTATTGGAGCTTATATACTGTGGACAGTTATTGCAGCTTATATACTGTGGACAGTTATTGCAGCTTATATACTGTGGACAGTTATTGCAGCTTATATACTGTGGACAGTTATTGCAGCTTATAAACTGTGGACAGTTATTGCAGCTTATATACTGTGGACAGTTATTGGAGCTTATATACTGTGGACAGTTATTGCAGCTTATATACTGTGGACAGTTATTGCAGCTTATATACTGTGGACAGTTATTGCAGCTTATATACTGTGGACAGTTATTGGAGCTTATATACCATGGACAGTTATTGCAGCTTATAAACTGTGGACAGTTATTGCAGCTTATATGCCATGGACAGTTATTGCAGCTTATAAACTGTGGACAGTTATTGCAGCTTATATACCATGGACAGTTATTGCAGCTTATAAACTGTGGACAGTTATTGCAGCTTATATACCATGGACAGTTATTGCAGCTTATAAACTGTGGACAGTTATTGCAGCTTATATACCATGGACAGTTATTGCAGCTTATAAACTGTGGACAGTTATTGCAGCTTATATACCATGGACAGTTATTGCAGCTTATAAACTGTGGACAGTTATTGGAGCTTATAAATTGTGGACAGTTATTGGAGCTTATATACTGTGGACAGTTATTGCAGCTTATATACCATGGACAGTTATTGCAGCTTATAAATTGTGGACAGTTATTGGAGCTTATAAACTGTGGACAGTTATTGGAGCTTATAAATTGTGGACAGTTATTGGAGCTTATATACTGTGGACAGTTATTGCAGCTTATAAACTGTGGACAGTTATTGCAGCTTATATACCATGGACAGTTATTGCAGCTTATAAACTGTGGACAGTTATTGGAGCTTATAAATTGTGGACAGTTATTGCAGCTTATATACCATGGACAGTTATTGCAGCTTATAAACTGTGGACAGTTATTGCAGCTTATATACCATGGACAGTTATTGCAGCTTATAAACTGTGGACAGTTATTGGAGCTTATAAACTGTGGACAGTTATTGGAGCTTATATACTGTGGACAGAAATTGCAGCTTATATTCTATGGACAGTTATTGCAACCTATATACTGTGGACTGTTATTGTAGCTTTTAAGTATCCTAGGTTTGAAGTACACAAATCTAACACAGATTGAGAATGTGACTCAGGAAACATCACTTTTCTTGCAAAGTATGGAGTTCATTAATTTTTATTTGTTTTGACACATTAATCTAAACATCTACACTGCATCATTTATTTAATGCAGTGTGTGTGCGTGTGTGTGTGTGTGTGTGTGTGTGTGTGTGTGTGTGTGTGTGTGTGTGTGTGTGTGTGTGTGTGTGTGTGAGTGTGTGTGAATGTGTGTGTGTGTGTGTGTGTGTGGGTGTGAGGGAGAGGGACTGGAGCAAAAGGAAAAGAGGACTCCAGTGAGACGATAGGCCAGAGAGAAAGGCAAGGAGGGTAGAAAGGAAGAACAAGGCAGAAAAAAGTTGAAAACAAATGAAGTAGGACAAGGATAAAAACAAGATCTATGGGATAATAGACATAAAACATCAGGAACAGAGGAAGTTTAAAAGTCAAAAGAGTTATTAAGAGGCCCAATCTGCTTGAGCATTCACAAGTCACAAAGAAATTTAAGTGGCTTCAAGAAAATGCTGATTAGAACGAAAGATGATATCGAACACTGCAGCCACGCAAAGCTGAAAATCATCTCCATCTGGCCGGTTATTGATGTTCAAAGCTGCAAGCAAACCCGGTCAATTTCAGGTCATAAACCTAGAAGTTCCCTTTGTAACCTTGTGACAATTTTCATACAGTTCCAGGCTTTGGAGAGGGTGCAGAAGAGGTTCGCCCGCATTTTCTATGGCTTAGAGAGTATGAGCTATTGGATAGGTTAGACAAATGTTTTTTTTTCTTTCTGGCATACCACAAGCTTTTAGAATTAAGAGAGGCTTTGGTACTGTAAACAGTCTGAGTCTTTGGTAGTCTTTAAGCTTGTTGGTGCACAATTTCACTTTGATCCATTCC
Organism: Narcine bancroftii; assembly: GCF_036971445.1. NCBI lineage: Eukaryota > Metazoa > Chordata > Chondrichthyes > Torpediniformes > Narcinidae > Narcine > Narcine bancroftii. The sequence goes on along the minus strand of NC_091474.1, from coordinate 235,928,754 downwards.
ACATGAGAGGGGAGAGAGGAGAATGTGACGGGGGTGTGAGGGATCCTTCAATATGTTGGCTGCCTCTCCTGGCAAGTTTGTAGACTGAGTTGGATATGAACCTGGCGAATACTTGAGAACATAGCTTTAGGCCGAGAGAGGGGTAAGTTTAAATTAGATTTACGAGGCCGGTTTTTTTTCCACAAAGAGAGTGATAGGAAGCTTGGAATGTGCTGAAAGCGGAAGCAGTGGAAGCAGATACATTAGCAACACTGAAGAAACATTTAGACAGTCAGTTGAAGAGAGAAAGGAGGGTTACAGGCCGCCTTCGGGCAGAAATTAGCGTCATGGTCAGCACAGGCATCGTGGCCTTTTCCATTCTGCTGTGTAGGCTCTGGACTGGGTAACTTGAGGAAGTTATTCCCCTCGGAGATTGAGCCAAACAGCAAGGGGCATTGGTTTGTCTCCTGATCTATTATCTGTACATTCAAAGCTCTGAGATTATATTCACTGGAGTTTAGAAGAATGAGGAGGGAAGGGTCTCACTGAAATCATTAAATTATTTCGCTTTTAAGCAGATGCTGATCCATTATGTGGAAAGTGTAAAATTTTTGAAGCTTCACTGAGGCCAAATTTGGAATATTGTGTGCAGTTCTGGTCCCCAAGGAAGGATATCAATAAGGTAGAGAGGGTGCAGAGAAGATTTACTAAAATGTTGCCTGGATTGCAGTATCTAGAATACGGAGAAAGATTGAGTAGACTGGGTCTTTATTCATTGGATCGTAGAAGATTGAGAGAGGATTTGATAGAGGTATTTAAAATTATGAGGGGGGTAGATAGAGTGGATGTGAATACGCTCTTCCCCTTGAGGGTAGGGGAGAATGGAATGAGGGGTCATAAGTTAAGGGTTAGGGGGAAAAACTTTAGAAGTAACATGAGAGGAAGCTTCTTCACTCAGAGAACGCTGGGTGAGTGGAATGACCTTCCAGAAGAGGTGGTTGCAGCAGGGTCAATTCTGTCATTTAAGAGAAGGTTGGATGAGTGCATGGATGTGAGGGGATTGGAGGGTTATGGGCAGGGAGCAGGTAGGTGGGACCTGTGGAGTTCACTTAAATCGGTGGGGACTAGAGGCGCTGAGATGGTCTATTTCCGTACTGTATTTGTTATATGGTTATATGTTTTGGGAGAGCCCAAATTTAGAGAAATTTTGGAAAGACGTTTTCCAAACTTCATTAACGATTCTTAAGATCAAAATAGATCCTTGTCCGTTAATTGCTTTGTTTGTTTTTTTTTCCTCTCGTGACCCAGATGCCCGTCTGTCTGCATCTCAGGAGAAAGTTTCAGCCCTTTACCACGCTGATAGCCAGAAGAGCAATTTTATTGAAATGGAAATATGACTCTTCACCTACCCGTACCCAGTGTTTATATGATGTAATGTCCTATTCAATTAGATACAACTTCAAAGATAGAAAGTTTCAATTTATAAAGGTGTGGGGGCCCATTCATAGAATATTATTGTGATTGGAAGAATTAAGAATTTTTGAATGCACCAGAGATTCTTTGTCCAATATTGGGGGGGGGGGGGGGGGGGGGTCACCATGGGATCTACAATTTTCTTTTTTTTATATATACTCAAGGTAACCACCTTGATTAGAAGAAGGAGGTAGATTAGATGTAGTGTCTAACTTGGCAAATATGGATTTCATTTGGATACTATAAATTTATTTCAATTGTTAGATTCCAAGGTCGATCAAGTGATGTAGTTTCATCATTTTTTTTTACCTTTTTTTGTGCTTTCCTTAAAATTTGGTGTATAAGTTTATATGTTAAAATCAATAAAAATATTTTAAAAAGAAAAAAATCTATTGAAGACTGAGAGGCCTGGATACAGTGGATGTGTAGAGGATGCTTCCTATGGTGGGAGAGTTTGGGACCAAAGTGTTGTGGTAATGTGTATATACTGTTCTGTGCTGTTCTGTATCGCTGGTGCTATAAGAGGAGGAATTTCTTTACCCAGAGTATGGTGAAATTGTGGAATTCATTGCTTCAGATGACTGTGGAAGCCATCATTGGGTATATTTAAGTCAGAGATAAGACATGGTTTTGATCATAAAGGTAAATCAAGGGTTACAGACATGTTGAAAAAGTTAGTAAATCAGCCATATTGGAATGGCAGGGCAGACTCGATGGGTCGAACAGTCTAGTTCCCCTCTATGTCTTACAGTCTATACTCCAGATTCCAGTACCACTCAAAAATACCTCAGGATAAAACCAAACTTGGAGCAGAGCAGCGTAAGGGAGAAAATTATGACCAGATAGATACACACTTGAATTTTAAAAACTCTTGTTTTTGACCCCACAGATTTTCTTTGCTAGCATTTTCTATAAGAAATAACATTTCAGGTTTTAAGATCAAATTTATTAAAGAATCCATCTGGATCATTTACAGCCAAGCATATTTATAGCAAAACATGTTCCATGTGCACAGCTACATGGAAGTGTGAGATGTTGCATTTTGGAAGGACAAACCAAGAAAGGACGTACACAGTAAATGTTAGGGCACTGAGGGGTGCAGTAGAACAGTGGGATCTGGTTAATTCCATGAAAGTGGCGTCACAGTGGATAGGGTTGTGAAGAGAGCTTTTGACATATTGGCCTTCATATATCAAAGAATTGAGTATAGGAATTGGGATGTTACAGTAAAGTTGTAGAAGACATTGGTGAGGCCAGTTTTGGAGTATTGTGTGCAGTGTTGGTCACCTAACTACAGGAAAGAGATCAATAAGATAGAAAGAGTTCAGAGAAGGTTTACTAGGATGTTGCTCGGACTTCAGAAACTGAGTTACAGGGAGCATCAAAGAATGAGGGGAGATTTGATGGAGGTATTTAAAATGATGAGGGGGACAGACAGAATAAATGTAGATAGGCTTTTTCCACTGAGGGTCGGTGAGATACAGAGCAGAGGACATGGGTTAAGGGTGAAAGGGGAAATGTTTCGGGGGAACTTCTTCACACAGAGTAAAAACACACAAAATACTAAAGAAATTCAGCAGGTGAAACAGGTCCTTTATGTAGCAAAGGTAAAAATACATAACTGACATATAAGGAGAACGCATAAACTCCTTACAGGCAGTGTGGGATTCGAACCTGAGTCACTGGTGCTGTAACACCGTTGTGCTAACCACTACACTAACCATGCCACTCTTTTCACTTTCCTTGATTCACGTGTGTACAGAGGCTGCTCTCCAGAACTACATCTGTGGATTTTATTTCTCCCTTCATTTCAACATCTTTCATTTTTTCCCTTTATTCCACATTGATCTCTGAATATCAAACCCATTCTTTTCCAGTCTAATCCTCCCCACTCCAGATTAGTCTAACCCCTTGGATCCTATCAGACCTCCACCCCTACCATTGACCCACACCTTCTCCCATTTTGATAAGACTGTCTCCCTCTGAGACCACGCAGCATCTTGTAAAGAGTTTTCAAGATAGTGTTTGTTTGCCTGTAGAGTGTGTGTGTGTGTGTGTGTGTGTGTGTGGGTGTGTGTGTGTGTGTGTGTGTGTGTGTGTGTATGGGTGCATATGTGTGTGTATATGTTTGTGTGTATATGTGTGTGTACATATGCATGTGTGTGCTTATGTGTATATGCATGCATGAGGGTGTGTGTATATATGTGTATTTACCTATGCATGTGTATATATATGTGTATGTATACATATGTGTGTGTGCGTGTATATGTGTGTGTGTATGCATAAGTGTGTGTGTGTATGTATATGTGTGTCTATGTATGTTCGCATGGTTGGTTGTAGCACTTGTAAATGACTCCACCATGTCATCCCTGTGCCTGTCCTCTCTCACGTCTCCTTCCTTCATTCATCATTCTACATTGCATTCTCTCCTCTTCCACTTGCCTTGCCTACCATCCCACTTCCCTGTGTTACCCAGGCACTGCCTCCAAAATCCCACTGGAGTGAAACACGAAAGTCTGCAGATGCTGTGATGGTAGTGATATCTTTACCTCCTCTGGACGTGTTGAAGTTTGCTCTGCACTTCTGTTTCCAAAATCCCACTGTCTACATTACAATTTAATTTTTTTATTTAGTTTCATGATAAAAAAGAACTGTCCCTAACTGAGAGAAGAGAATGTTTTTAAATGCTACCCACCCTCTCACCCAAACATCTAGGTTCTATAGTACCTCCCAGATCAGAGGACAGTTTTCTGCCTGAAGCCACCCATAAACTATCATTTCTAAAGAGATTCTTTGGCTTGGCTTCGCGGACGAAGATTTATGGAGGGGGTAAAAAGTCCACGTCAGCTGCAGGCTCGTTTGTGGCTGACAAGTCCGATGCAGGACAGGCAGACACGATTGCAGCGGTTGCAAGGGAAAATTGGTTGGTTGGGGTTGGGTGTTGGGTTTTTCCTCCTTTGCCTTTTGTCAGTGAGGTGGGCTCTGCGGTCTTCTTCAAAGGAGGTTGCTGCCCGCCAAACTGTGAGGCGCCAAGATGCACGGTTTGAGGCGTTATCAGCCCACTGGCGGTGGTCAATGTGGCAGGCACCAAGAGATTTCTTTAGGCAGTCCTTGTACCTTTTCTTTGGTGCACCTCTGTCACGGTGGCCAGTGGAGAGCTCGCCATATAATACGATCTTGGGAAGGCGATGGTCCTCCATTCTGGAGACGTGACCCATCCAGCGCAGCTGGATCTTCAGCAGCGTGGACTCGATGCTGTCGACCTCTGCCATCTCGAGTACTTCGACGTTAGGGGTGTAAGCACTCCAATGGATGTTGAGGATGGAGCGGAGACAACGCTGGTGGAAGCGTTCTAGGAGCCGTAGGTGGTGCCGGTAGAGGATTATCATATTGCTTTTGACATGCAAATTAGTTGCATTTCCAAAACTTCAGAAATACTCCAATGGGAATGTTCTGTGCTGCAGAAACATAAGTTCAGTTCCAAACTTCTGAACATCCTCCACTTACATAGCACCTTAAAAGATGGCATGGTTGACATAGCGGTGAGCGCAGCACCAGCGACTGGGGTTCAAATCCAGCGCTGTCTGAATGGAGTTTGTATGTTCTCCCCGTGTCTGCGTGGCTTTCCTCTGGGGGCTCCAGTTTCCTCCCACTGTTCAAAATATACCAGGGGCTTGTAGGTCAATTGGGTGTAATTGGCCTGTAGGGCCAGAAGGAGGTGTTACAGCATTGTATGTTTGTAATGGAAGATTTAAATTGTGTTTTTTACTTTTGCAGCTCAGCAGACATAACCTAAATTCCACCGAGGGGCCAGAGATGCAGTTATCTGACGAAAGGACATCTGTGTACTAAGAACATTTAATCTTCCTGCTTGTTTTGGTCACAGACTGTCAGAGGCCTAGCCTTGATGCAAAATAAACCATTGTATTCAAAGTGATAAGCTGAAAATTATGTAATTCGATAGAAGCCTAGCATGCTAGCTTGCTCGCTTATCTTTCTTGCTGTGCTGGGAATAGGTGCTTGGGTAAGCAGTTTTTGGGTAATATAAGCCATGGTCCCGCTGCTGAAGTTTGAGACTCTCCGAGAGGTGGCAACATCTCTCAGCAAGAAGAAGAACTTCTAGAGTCCAGCCATTCAGCGCCCGAGGCCATTCAGGATACCTTATTGCCCACAGCATGCTCTTGAATCCCGGCTCCAATACCTGGCACCCATGAGCCAATCTCCAGCAGCCCACAGCCTCGATGCTGCCTGGTTTGGAGGGTATGAGTGGTGGGGAGAAGTTGGACAAACTTGGATTGTTTTCTCTGGAATGTCAGAGGCTGAGGTGGGGGGTGGAGGGTGTGCTTACCTCCCCACCATAAACCTCCTCCATTGTACGAGAGAAACGCGTTGCTTCTATTGCATGGAGACTAGTGATACTAGATGCTAGTGGTGCTTGATGCCTGCTGCGGGTGGGGGTAGGGGTGTCACAATACCTCATTTGGGGGGGGAAGGCCCGCAAATGCCCCCCTACTCGGCGCCAACACTGATTGGGCTACCGGGGATAACAGAGAAATCAGAAACAAAAATAGCATTTAAATTTAAATTATACATTTAGACATACATATAGCATGGTGACAGGCCTTTTCAGCCCATGCCACCCAATTACACCAATTAACCTACATCCCCGGTATGCAGTGAAGGATGGGAGGAAACTGGAGCACCCAGAGGAAATCCACGTAGATATGGGGAGAACTTACAAACAGACAGCACAGGATTCGAACCCAAGTCGCTGGTGCTGTAACAGCATTGCGTTAACAGCTACCCTAGACAGATGAATAAGTACAGAACAGAGGGATATGTATTGAGCAAGCATTTAAGTTTGGACCTCATGTTCCACACAGCCATGTGGCTGAAGGGCAGATTCAGAATGAATCTCCCCCTACCCGCCCAATAAGAGTTTGGCACAGACCAGAAGTGGCAAAGTGCTGTAATATTCTGTGGTTCTGGAGTGTTGTTGAAGACACACTCATCCAGGCAAGCAGAGAGTGTTCCATCACACCCCTGACTAGAGGCTTGTCGACAGTGGACTGGCTTTGAGAAATTGGGAGGTGAGGTACTCACTGAAGGATCCCCAGCCTCTCACCTGCTCTTGAAGCCATGTTGAGTGTGTTGCTACTTATGTTCAGTCTCTAGTTAATGATATCCCCCAGAATATTGCCGGTGGGTAAATCAGTGATGGTAATGGGCAAGGATGTCCAAGGACACTCGAGCAGATTTAAACACCATGCAATTATCACCAACCAATCTTCTGTTCTGAACTGAATGAATGTCTTTGATGAGGCAGCTTGAGGTATATGGGTCTAGAGCGATGGTTTGAATTAACTCAATCCCTGAGCCTCTGCAGCTCCCCCATCTGTCCCAGGGATAGAGACTCACCACCCCACAGTGTGCAGGAATCTGTCCTCATCCCAGTCTTAAATGGCCCACCCCTTCCGCTGGAACTGGGTCTCTGAATCCTACACTCCTCAGCCGGGGGTGGGGGGGTGGTGGGGGAGACAAAGCATCCAGCCTGACAAACACTTGACGGATTTTACAAGTTTAAGTGAGGTCAACACTCATTCTTCTAAACACGGAAGAATACAGTCACAGTCCATGCTGTCTCTCCTCATGCAGCAAGCTGGCCACCTGGAATTAATCTGTGCACGCACTCCCTCAACAGTGAGTGCATCTTCTCTCAGGTAAGAAGTTAATGCAAAGCACAATACATCAGGAGCAAGCCTCGTATATTTGCAGCAATAAATCTTTATTCCTATTTTTTAATCCTCTCGCGATAAAAGCTATCGTACCAAAGGTCTGCTGAGACCTCTTGAGATCTCCATATTCTCCTGAGTCTGCTTGGGATGGTCGACCCATTGGGGAGCACGGGCTCGTGGGCCAAAATGGTCTGTTACCGTGCTGTATGTCTAAATTTTAATTTTTTATAAATGAATCAAATCAGGAGAGCAAAGGCAGTTGGTCAGGGGACAGAGCAAGGGTGCGCCGCAAACCAGTGATGATCTGGATAACAGGCTCGTGCCATGCTTGTCTAAAGCCTTCGGAGTGCATTGCTCTGTGAGCCTTTCCCTTTGCATTGGCATAGACCACATTGTGAATGCTGAATGAAATATTCCATGAAGACACAGTGACTGAGAGACACCACCTTTAATATCGGGCACGGTTTGACCACTGCAGGAACCAAAAGATGAGTCTGTGTCGGTGAGATCACAGAGCATGAAACACAAAACTGGAAACTGAAAGTTGCCTGAATAGTGAATAGTGGATGTTCTGCAAAGTGGTTTATTAGTTAGGGTGTTTAAGATCCACCAAAGAAAATTGGTCAAAAAAAATGATATCTTGTCATGGAGAGATACAGCATGGAAACAGGCCCCTCGGTCCACAGTGTTCGTGCCAATACTGATACATTTTATTCTCCTTGCAAAGCCATCAATTTCCCCCAAATTCCACCCATCATCCACACACACACATGCCTGCAAATCTTTAGGAAAGAAGGAAACATTTATTACCAAAGGATGAGGATTGTGGGATCTAAGCAGCAAGTCGGGAAGCAAAGTACAGCATCTAACAAGAAAGCAGAACGTGGCGATAGATGGAACGTATTCTGCCTAAAGGTCAGTGAGGAGTGGAGTTCCACAGGGGGTCTGTCTGGTGCCCCCCTGCTCTTTGCGATTTTCATGAATTATCCTGGATGAAGAAGTAGAGGGATGGATCAGTAAGTTTGCAGATGACACAAAAGTTGGAGGTAGTCAAGTAGGTCTCATTGGTTATAACAGGGTGCAGAGTTGGGCAGAAAAGTGGCCGATGAAGTTAAATCCAGATAAATATGCAAATTAAGACAGAAAACATGGTTAAGATAGAGTGGAAGAACAGAGGGACTTTAGGGCTCAAATCCATGGAACTCTCAAGGTTGCCATGCAGGTTGATAGGGCAGTTAGTTAGGCTTACGGTATGCTGGGTGATTGAGTTCAAGAGTCATGAGGTAATGTTGCAGCTCTATAAAACTCTGATTAAACAACACTTGGAAGATTGTGCTCAGTTCTGTTTGCCACATTACGTGAAAGCTCTGGAGAGGGTGTAGAAGAGTTTAAACAGGATGTTGCCTGGATTGGAGAGAACATGCATTTTGAGACAAGGTTAATCAGGTTTATCTCTGGAGCAAAGGAGGGTAAGAGGCCACTTAATAGATGTTTACAAAATCACAAGAGGGTGGATAGCCAGCATCTTTTTCCAAGGGCAAGGGTAGCAAAAACCAAAGGACATCTGTACAAGGTGAGGGGAGGAAAGTTAGGGGAGACATCAAGAGTAGGTATTATTACACAGGGAGTGGTGGATAATGGGAATGCATTGCTTGATGTGGACGCAGAGGTTGGTACAAGCGGGACATGTAAATGGATGCGAGAAAATAGAGGGTAATGGCTGTGAGGTAGGGAATATTTCATTTGTCGAGTGAGTTTATATATGTCGGCGCAATATCGTGGGCAGGGGTGCAGTGTTAATTTTTTATGTGCTGAAGCTCACCCAAAACAGCGACAAGGAGGTGCCAGAGCTGCCCCCCCCCCCCCAACCCCGAGGTTCTGGAGCAGTGCTCCAGTGAACTCCAGCAGCCCTGATTGTGGGCCAAAGGGCCTGTACTGTGCTGCAATGTTCTTTGTTCTAGACCAGCATCTGTGGTTCTTGCATCACTGGCAATCCGTTAACAGTTCAGATGTTTTTCATCTTTCAGTTTTTAAAAACAGCTTTAAAGGAAACACATGCGAAGGCAACAGACTTCTTCAACATTCACCTCGAGATATCTGCCATGGGGGATTTAACTTCAGCCAAGATACACTAAACTGCGAATGGAAACTGGCACACACAAATACTCACTCAATAAGGGCTAATGACCAGATATCAAAGGCATCCTTCTTAAACATGCCAGTGAATTATAAACATTCAGCCAACCGTCAAAAATAAATTGCAAACACTTCCCGTGGTCAATCCACTTTACAGCATCTCAGTAGAATGGCTTTATGATCTGAACCACTGCGGGAAGGTGGAAGGTGACCACAAAAGGCAGTACTGAACTTGAATCTCTTCCCCTCCCTGGTCTAATCTGCAGAATACAGAGTCAGGAAAGAAATTGCCAGTGAGTTGAGTCTAATCACCGCACCTTTGACATGAGCGATCAAGGGGTACAGATAGAGTAAAACAAGGAAGTCTGCAGATGCTGGGGTTGAGTGCCAGACACAAAGGCACTAGAAAACTCTGCAGGTCACGTGGTATCCATAGGAAGTAAAGGATAACCAATGTTGTGGCGAAAACACAGAACTGCTGGAGGAACTCAGTAGGTCTCGCAGCGTCCATTGGAGGAAAAGATATATATACTGATGTTTCGGGCCTGAGCCCTACCTTCCTCTTTTAAATATTTTTATTTAGTTTAACATATAAACTTACATACAAAATTTTATGAAAAACATATAACAGGTCATACAAGTACAAAAAAAATGGATGGAACTACATTGGGCAGTTCCTTAATCCACAAGAGAAACAAATTTCTGACTAATGATAACCATGTTGAAACCCATAATAGCCAAATTAATCCAAATAAAAAATGTTGAAAATAAAAACAAACAAAACCTAAAAACTAAATCTAATCTACCCCCTCCCTCTAATCAAGGTAACCTTTGTAAAAGAAAAGGGAAATTGTGGATCAGATAGTGACCTCCAGACATCAGCCAGAGAAACTCCGGAATATTCAAAATTCTTAATTCTTCCAATCATGTTAATATTCGATGAATGGGCCCCACATCTTTACAAATTGAAACTTTCTATCTTTAATGTTGTATCTAATTTTCTCCAAGCTTAAATAGGACATTACATCGTGTAGTCACTGGGTATGGGTAGGTGAAGAGTCATCTTTCCATTTCAATAAAATTGCTCGTCTGGGTATCAATGGGGTAAGGATTAAAACTTTCTCCTGAGTTGCAGATGGAGGTGTATCTAGGTCATGAGAAAAAAACCAAGCAAAGCAATTAACGGACAAGGATCTATACGAATCTTAAAAATCATTGATAATGTTTGAAAAATGTCTCTCTAAATTTGGATCAGAGAAGCTTCAAAATGTTTACATTTCTCACAGAGTGGATCAATATCTGCATAAAAATGAGATAACTGAAATTTGGACGTAAGTTCCACCTTAAATTGTAATAAGAAATGTCTTGCACAAAATGAAGAATCATTCATCAAGATGAGAGAATACCAATCTTCATCTGAAAAAGTTATGTTCCAATCTCATTCCCAATCGTTCTTAATCCCAGCCATTGAGGCTAATCTTAAATCTGATAAATCATTATAAATATATTTATCCACTACGAAAACAAATGTAAGTTAAAAAAACGAATCAAGTATATTAGTATTTGAGATTCGAGGAAAATCAGAAAGCTTGAACTGAACAAAATGTCTAACTCATAAATATCTAAACAAATGTGTTAGAAAGATTAAATAGGGCTGATAATTGTTCGAAAAGCCTAAGTTATCGGGAATAAAAAGATCCTTATAACTTTGGATACCTAATCTATACCATTCCTTGAAATTTACGTCCAGCAAGGTGGCTGAAAAAGATGATTTGCCAGAGAAAAGCTATTAAACCCAAAGAATTTTATAATTTGAGCCCATATTCTCAATCTATTTCTCATTTACAGATTACGTGTCAATTTAGAAAATGAAAATGATTTTAAAAATCCTTAAATCACCAACATAGAAGTTTTTTTTTTGGAAAACCACAGTTCCAATTCTACCCAAGAACAGGAATTCACTGGCTTATCCAAATGTAATAATAAAGGTTAATTACATTTATTAATCACCCAATAGTACAATCTAAAATCTGGAAATGATCATCCACCATTCCTTTCAGTCTTTTGAAGATGGGCTTTGTTTATACATTTTTTTTTCCCCTCCTTCCATAGATAAGTAGAAATAACAAATCTAATGAGGTAAAAGAAATATTTTGGAATAGAAATTGGTAAAGCTTGAAAAGGATACAGAAATTTAGGCAAAATTTTCATTTTAATTGAATTAATACGACCCCTTGTAATAGATAAGGGTGACCATTCACATAATAGTAGGTTAATCTTACTGACTAATACCAAAAACTTCTTTCATTAAATTTTTATAACTTTTCATTATTATAATCCCTACCTACTGGAATTTTACTATTTTAAATGGGAAATTAGAATAGTTTACAAAAGATCCTTTTAAGACCAAAAGTTCACTCTTATGTAAATTTAATTTACAACCTGAAAACTGGCTAAATAGGAGAAAGTTAATATATTTAGCATAGAAACGTCAGAATTTTTTTTGGGTCTTAATAGTTTTTCTCTGGCGAGTCCTGTTGTAGATAATCAATTTTTTTGAACCATCAGTGACGGAGGTAGGTTTTAAGGAATATTTAAGGTTTTTATTTGAGATAACTTTGCTTCTTTTGAACAATAACCTACCAAATTTAATCTTTCCAATAGACATTTTTTTAGATATTTACAAGTTAGACATTTTTTTTGGTCTAAGCTTTCCTCAAATTTTGGACACTTTATTTGTTTTTTAACAATTTTTCACGCAAGGTGGATTAATATCATATATTTACAATGAATTGTTGGATTTAAGATCAGCCTCAATTGCTGGGATTAAGAATGAGGTTTGAATACAACTTTTTAGATGAGGACTGGTACTCCACTCTTAGCTTGTCTAATGATTCTTCATTTTGTGCAAGGCATTGCCTTTTGAAATTTAAGGTGGTCTAAACTTAAACAATCTCATTTTTATGCAGCTATTGATCCACTATGTGTGAAATGCAAAATTTTTGAAGCTTCACTGATCCACACGTTTTGAGAATGCCCAAATTTAGAGAATTTTTGAAAAGACATTTTCCTTTCTTTTATTTCATAATATTTAATTAAGTTTAACATATAAGCGTAAATACAGAATTAGCAAATACATAATAATTCATTTGTATACAAAAGAGGCAATAAAAAATAAATAAAACTACATCAAAAATATTTAATTAAAATGATCTATGCGACCCTTTGTTGAAGTATGAAATAAAGGAAAAAAATGAAAAAATAAACTAAAAAACTAAATCTAATCTATCCCCTGAATCTAAACAAGGTTTCCTTATAAATTAATTTAAAATTCAATAATGTGGAACCACTGAAGAACAGGCAATAAAACCACTGGAACATACCATAATTGTTAATTCTTCCAATTATAAAAAAATTCTAAGAATAGGCCCCACAATTTCATAAATTGAAACTTTCTATCTTTGATATTATATCTAATTTTCTTTAAACTTAAATAAGACATTGCATCATTTTATAGCCACTGTGTATGAGTAGGGGATGAATCATCTTTCCATTTCAATAAGATTGCTTGTCTGGCTAGAGACATGGTAAAAGCTAAAACTTTTTCCAGAGACGCTGATATAAGTTTATCTCAATCACGAGGAAAACTAAACAAAGCAATTAACAGGTACAGTTCCAAATTAATCTTAAGAATCATTGATAACATTTGGAAAATGTCTTTCCAGAATCTCTATAAATTTGGACACTCCCAAAACATATGGATCAGAGAAGCTTCAAAAATGTTATACTTCTCACATAATGGATCAATATCTACATAAAAACAAGTTCATTTAAGTTTGGACATACAGGTTCTGTGCACCATCTTAAATTGTAATAAGCAGTGTCTTGAACAAAATGAGGAATTAATTAATCAAAATGAGAGTAGAATACCAATCTTCGTCTAAGAATGTTAAGTTCAAATCTTGTTCCAATCGCTCTTGACCCCAGCCATGGGAACTGAATTTAAATCCAATAACTTATTATAAATACATGATGTTGAACCACCATGAAACTAAAACCATACATTAAAAAACAGATCAAGAATATTCATCTTGGAAATTTGCTGAAAATCCAAAATCTTAGATTGAACAAAATGTCTAATTTGTAAATATCTAAAAAAGTGTCTATTGAAAAGATTAAATTTAGCTGATAATTGTTTGAAAGAGGCAAAATTATCTTGAAGAGAGATCATTAAAACTTTGAATAGTAAAAGAACATTTCCAATATTTAGGAATTGCAATTACAAAAAACTTCATCTTCAAAAGACCTCATTAAATGGAGGATTATCAGTTGCAGATTTTAGATTATACTATTGGGCAATAAATATAGGTAATTTATTTTTATTATTATATTTGGATAAGTCAGTGAATCACCCCTCTTAGGTAGAAATAGAATTGCAGTTCTCCATAAAGAGTTCTATGTTGCCAATTTTAGGATCTTTTTCAACATTGTTCTTTTCTAAATTAACATATAATCTGCGAATGAGAAAAAGATTGAGAATTTGGGCCCAATTTAGGAAATTCTTCGAAATTAATGGCTTTTCACTGCCTTGTGCTATTATAGATGACCATCTTTTTTAACCATCTTTGTGGACACAGGCTTCAAGGAATGGCATTGAATAGGAAAGATATTTTCCAAACTTTATCCATGATTTTTAAATTCCAAATAGAGCCTTGTCCTTTAATTGGTCTGTTTATCTTTTCACATGAGCCAGATATAGCTCTGACTGCAACTCAGGAAAAAGTTTCAGCTTTTTCTCTCCTGATGGCCAGATGAGCAATTTTACTAAGTAGAAGGATGATTCTTCACCTACTCGTGGACAGTGGTTTACATGATGTAAAGTCTTACTAAATATGGGTGAAAATTACATACAATATTAAAGATAGAAATTTTCAATTTGTACTAAGATGTGGAGCCCATTCTTGGAAAACTTTTATGATTGGAAGAATTAAGAACTCTGAAGAGTCCTGGTGTTTGCCCTCCCATGCCTGGAGGTTGCTATCTGATTCCAAACTTCCTTTTGTATAGCTAATGGTAACCTTGATTAGAGGGAGGGGGCAGATTCGTTTTATAGGGTTTTTTTTTTCTTTTTATATTTGTTTTATCCAAATAATTTGGTAAATGGATTTAATTATGTACATTAAGAATATGTTTTCCATATGAATAGGCAACTGGCCAATGCTGTTATATTATTCTTTCTGATTTCTTTACATGGATACAAGATTAATTTTGTATGCAAGTTTATATATTAAAATTCAATAAAAATATTTTAGAAAGAAAAAGCCTCAGGATTTGAAATAAAAAGCAAAATCTCATCTGCATAAAGAGATAATTTATGTTCAATTCCACATCTAGTTATACCTTTGAGTTCTCTACACTGTCGGAGAACAACAGCTGAAGGTTCCAGGACTACATCAAAAAGCAAAGGGCTTAATGGGCAACCTCGCTGCATTTCCCTATTAAGCCTCAACATTTTTGAATGTTGTAAATTAGGATGATTTGAAGCCGTAGGGCATGAATATCATAATTTAATCCATTTAGAATCAGGATTTATTGTCATAAACGTCTTAAAATGTGGTGTTTGCGGCAGCGTCACAGGGCAAACAGTCATATTATAACCAGCTTACAACATTACTATAAAAAAATAATAATACAGGAAAAGTAAGGCAGTGTTTTTGGTTCATTGATTATTCAGGAATCTGATGGCAGTGGGGAAGAAGCTGTCCTTGTGCCGCTGAGTGCTCGTCTTAAGCTCCTGTACATTTTTCCTGATGGTATCAGAGTGAAGAGGGTGGCCGGGGGATGGAGGCTGCTTTTTTTTAAGACACCCCCTCTTGTAGATGTCCTCAATGGAGTGAAGTCTGGTGCCCTGTGATGTCGCAAGCCCAGTTAACAACCCTCTGGAGTTTATTCTTGTCCTGAGAGTTGGCATCCCCATACCAGGCAGTGATGCTCTCCACGGTACCCCTGTAGAAGTTTATGAGAGTCTTCAGTGACATACCGAACCTCCTCAGGCACCTCACAAAGTATAGCCACTGGTGAGCTTTCTTTGTGATTGCATCAGGATGGAGCGTCGAGAACAGATTCTCAGAGATGTTGCCAATCAGGAATTTGAAGTTCTTGACCTTCTCCACCACTGAAACCTAATGAAGTCTGGACCAAAATTAAATTTTTCTAAGATAGCAAATAGATACTCCCATTCTATCTGATCAAATGTTTTCTCAGCATCTAATGAAAGAATGCATTCTGCCACTGGGGTGGAGGGTAAATATAAGATATTCAATAGTCGATGTATGTTATAATAAGAATAGCAATTTTTAATAAAATCAGTTCGGTCAGAGTTCATAATTATTAGTAGAATATTTTCTAAGTTATATGCTAAAATCTTAGATGGAATCTTCATATCAACATTAAGTAATGAGAAAGGTCTATAAGATGTACATTCTGTTGACCTTTTCCCTTTTGTTAAGGATAAGGGAGATACAAGCCTCACCAAATTATAAAGATTTCATCTTTAAATGCATCAGCTAACACCAGGCTTAAGTGGAGCACAAGCCATTTGGAGGAAGATTTATAAAATTCAACAGGAAAACCATCTGGCCCTGGAGATTTACCAGAGTTAATGAGGAAATAGCCACAGCTATGTCCTCTCGTGAAATAGGTTTCTCCAGACTTGCACTGGCATTTTGGGCCTGAGCCCCTTCTTTCATTACAATCACAGCACATGCAGACCTTCTTGTTTTACTCCTTCTCGTACCCCGAGGATGGGGTCAGGCCCAAAACTTCAATAATATACCTTTATCTCCTAAGGACACTGTGAGACTAGTGGAGTTCCTCTGGAATTTTACCACCATCACAGCATCTGCAGACCTTAACCACTGTTACGGGTCTAGGCCTTATAGGAATAAGCTATCCAGGCATATGCCTGACTAAACAGGTGGGGGGATGGGGTAGAGGAGAGGAGGGAGAAAGGGGCAGGGGAAAAAGCATAGGCTAACAGGTCATAGGTGGATCCAGGTGGAAGGATAGACAAGAAAAAAGGTGAGAGGTGAAAGGAGGAGAGGGTAGCCCTCTGATAGGAGACAGAAGGGGGTGGGGAGCAGGAAAAAAGGAGACAGCGGGATAGGGAAAGAGATATCAGGGGAGGGTTTTAATGGAAACTGGAGGTTGATGTTAATACCATCTGGTTGAGGGTGCCCAGACAGAACACAAGGTGTGGTTCCTCCATTCCACATCCCATTCCCATGTCGACATATCTGTCCTTGGCCTCATGTACGACCAGGTTGATGCCACACATAGATTGGAGGAACATGCCCTGTAATGGAAGTCTCCACCCAAACAGCATCAATATTGAATTCTCCAATTTCCATTCCACTCCTCCTCCCCATTCTCTCACGTTCCCTGATCCCCCACTCCTGTCCTCCAGCTCCCAACCTCTTTCCCTTCCTTCTGTCAGAGAGCATATTTCTCAGCCCCCTCCCACCTCCTTTCATCTTACCCTCCCCTCCCCACCTCTTGAACAAGGGCTGAGGCCCAAAAAGTTGACAATCTTTTGCTTTCCATGGATGCTGCATGACCTGCTGAGACGCTTGGTTTGACAGTGCACGTATGCTGTTCTCCAAATACAATGATTTATGTAGACTGTATGGTGAAGAGGATTTTAGGCACACTGGCCTTCGTCAATCAGGGCAATGAGTACAGGTGGTAAGCAAGAAGCCTGCAGATGCAGGCGGCCTAACGCAGTGTACAAAAGTGCTTCAGCGTCTCAGCAGGTCATGCAGCATCCATGGAAAGCAAAAGATTGTCAACTTTTTGGGCCTCAGCCCTTGTTCAAGAGGTGGGGAGGGGAGGGCAAGATGAAAGGAGGTGGGAGGGGGCTGAGAAATATGCTCTCTAACAGAATGAAGGGAAAGAGGTTGGGAGCTGGAGGACGGGAGAGGGGGATCACGGAACGTGAGAGAATGGGGAGGAGGAGTGGAATGGAAATTGGAGAATTCAATATTGATGCTGTTTGGGTGGAGACTTCCATTACAGGGCGTGTTCCTCCAATCTATGTGTGGCATCAACCTGGTCGTACATGAGGCCAAGGACAGACATGTCGACATGGGAATGGGATGTGGAATGGAGGAACCACACCTTGTGTTCTGTCTGGGCACCCTCAACCAGATGGTATTAACATCAACCTCCAGTTTCCATTAAAACCCTCCCCTGATATCTCTCTCCCTATCCCGCTGTCTCCTTTTTTCCTGCTCCCCACCCCCTTTTGTCCCCTTCTGTTTATTGTGTGAAAAATAAAAAAAATTTAAAAAAATGTACATACTCTGACAATAAATGGGAAATCTGAAAAAAAGAGGATGATATTGCAGTTACTGTAGCACAGAACACCCCTACAGTTATACTGCAAAGCCCCATAATTTGCTACCATTGATACGGCCCTTAACTCGGCTGTTTCCAGAGTCCGTCATAAAGCTGTGTAGTGTGGACGCAGGCCCTTTGGCCTAACTTTCCCACGACAAAGTCAACTTGGACTTGCCCATCTAAGATAGTCCCACTTGCCCACATCTTGATAAACCTTTTTAAATTTAGACACACAGCATGGTAACAGGTCCTTTCGGCCCTCGAGCACGCGCCGCCCAATTGACCTACAATCCGATACGTTTTAGAAGAGTGGGAGGAAACCAGAGCACCCGGAGGTAACCCATGAAGACACTGGGAGAATGTACAAACTCCTTGCAGACAGCGCTGGATTCAAACCTGGGTCACTGGGGCTGTAACGGCACTGCACTAACCGCTGCACTAATCGCGATGCTTTTTAATCCATATACCAATCCAAGTGTCCATTCAATGTCATAATTGCAGCCACCAATATCAATTAATTTAATGTATACTATTGCCCTTTTTTTACAGAGTACCTCTTCGACTGCAGCGGCAGGATTTCAGTGCAACCAATGCTTTTCAACCTTTTTCTTTCCTCTCCACTTTAAA
Source organism: Narcine bancroftii (assembly GCF_036971445.1). NCBI lineage: Eukaryota > Metazoa > Chordata > Chondrichthyes > Torpediniformes > Narcinidae > Narcine > Narcine bancroftii. Next base: position 235,910,407 of record NC_091474.1, on the reverse strand, counting down.
TAATCCCTTTGCCTTCGGTGCATTAAATTCATCGGACAATAAATTCATTATTTTCATCTGGCAGTTCATCCCACATACCTACCATCCTCAGAATAACAAAAAGATGCCCCTCAGATACTCACCCCCTACCTAAAACTCTACTTTTAAGTTCCCCTTCTCCGGGGTAAATCTGTGATTATTCATCTTCACTATATCCTTCTGACCTGCTTTACATACTTCATTGGGATCACCCTGCAGATTCCTATGCCACAGGGGAAAGTCCTAACCCAGCCAACCTCTCCTTATAACTCAAGACTGCCCCCAACCCCCCAGTAACAGTAGCGTGCTGGAGAATCCTTTTTGCACCTTTTTCCAATTTAATAACATCCTCCAAAGGCAAGGTGACCCAAACTGCATGCAACACACCAAACGTGGCCTTACAATGTCTTCTACCGAGGTGACTTGATGTCCTGACTCCTGTATTCAATGGCCTGACTGATGAAAGGTGCCAGGGTAATGTCTTCATAAATAGGAACACAATGCTGGAGAAACTGAGCAGGTCAGACAGTGTACTTTATAGAACAAAGATAAAGATGCATAACCAATGTTTTGGGTTTGAGCCCTTCATCAAGGTATGAGAAAAATGCACGTAGGCTCCCCGAACAAAATGGTCGGGGGAGGGCAGGTAGGTGAAGGAGCACAGCTTTAAAGGCAGGAGATGGATAATGGAGGGGGGAAGACACCAGCAAACAGGGGGAGGTAGAGGGGCAGATGGCTCTGTGTATGGAGAGGGAAGGGGCAGAGAGCTGTAGGAAAAAAAAGACAGAGGGATGGGGAAGGGAGGGAGAATGGGGAGTGGTCGAGCAGAAGTCGATATTAATGGCATCCTGTTGGAAAATTAGGTGTTGCTTCTCCAATTTACAGGTGGTCTTGGTTTGACAGCACATGAGGCCATGGACAGACATGTCAGTGCGGGAGTGGGGAACAGAACTGAAATGGCTTTCTTCTTTCTTTCTTTTCTTTGGCTTGGCTTCGCGGACAAAGATTTATGGAGGGGTATGTCCACATCTGCTGCAGACTCGTTGGTGACTGACAAGTCCGATGCGGGACAGGCAGGCACGGTTGCAGCGGTTGCAAGGGAAAATTGGTGGGTTGGGGTTGGGTGTTGGGTTTTTCCTCCTTTGTCTTTTGTCAGTGAGGTGGGCTCTGCGGTCTTCTTCAAAGGAGGTTGCTGCCTGCCGAACTGTGAGGCACCAAGATGCACGGTTTGAGGCGATATCAGCCCACTGGCGGTGGTCAATGTGGCAGGCACCAAGAGATTTCTTTAAGCAGTCCTTATACCTCTTCTTTGGTGCACCTCTGTCTCGGTGACCAGTGGAGAGCTCGCCATATAACACAATCTTGGGAAGGCGATGGTCCTCCATTCTGGAGATGTGACCCACCCAGCGCAGTTGGGTCTTCAGCAGCATCGATTCGATGCTTGCGGACTCTGCCAGCTCGAGTGCTTCGATGTTGGTGATGAAGTCGCTCCAATGAATGTTGAGGATGGAGCGGAGACAGCGCTGTTGGAAGCGTTCTAGGAGCTGTAGGTGATGCCAGTAGAGGACCCATGATTCGGAGCCGAACAGGAGCATGGGTATGACAACGGCTCTGTACACGCTGATCTTTGTGTGTTTCTTCAGGTGGTTGTTTTTCCAGTCTCTTTTGTGCAGTCTTCCAAAGGCGCTATTTGCCTTGGCGAGTCTGTTGTCCATCTCTTTGTCGATCCTCGCACCCAATGAAATGGTGCAGCCGAGGTAGGTAAACTGGTTGACCGTTTTGAATTCTGTGTGCCCGATGGAGATGTGGGGGGGCTGGTAATCATGGTGGGGAGCTAGCTGATGGGGGACCTCAATTTTCTTCAGGTTGACTTCCAGGCCAAACAGTTTGGCAGTTTCCGTAAAACAGGACGTCATGCGCTGGAGAGCTGGCTCTGAATGGGCAACTAAAACGGCATCGTCTGCAAAGAGTAGTTCACGGACAAGTTGCTCTTGTGTCTTGGTGTGAGCTTGCAGGTGCCTCAGATTGAAGAGACTGCCATCCGTGCGGTGCCGGATGTAAACAGCGTCTTCATTGTTAAGGTCTTTCTGGCTTCGTTCAGCATCATGCTGAAGAAGATAGTAAAGAGGGTTGGTGCGAGAACGCAGCCTTGCTTCACGCCATTGTTAATGGAGAACGGTTCAGAGAGCTCATTGCTGTATCTGACCCGACCTTGTTGGTTTTCGTGCAGTTGGATAACCATGTTGAGGAACTTGGGTGGGGGGCATCTGAGGCACTAATGCTTTTATAAATGTGAAACATGAAAATCCCTCCATTAAGTGAACTACCACCAGTTAAACTTTCAGCTGTTAATGAGTAATATTGCAGACATGATTCAGTTGTTAAGTGGTATGTATTGGATCTGCAGGTGAGCCCCCAGTTGTATCTGTGATAACATTATTTTTAACAAAACACTAGTTAAGCTATACTTGGAGTACTGTGTGCAGTTCTGGTCACCACTCTATGGGAAGGATATAGTTGCACTGGAGACAGTTCCGAGGAGATTCAACAGGATGTTAAATGTGCTGGAGAAACTCAGCAGCTATGGGAAGAAAAGAGTAATCCAAGTTTTGGGCCTCGGCCCTTCGTCAGGTATAGCTTGTCCCTTATTTCCTATGGACCTGCTGAGTTTCTCCAGCACGTTTTTGTGTATTGAACCCGACCGCAGCATCTGCAGACTTCCTTGTTTCACTACCGGTTCACTCCGCAGCGAGAGTGGGCATGCTCCAGTCAAGCTAGACCGACCCTCGACGCTGCACCCACTTGCTGCATTTTTTCTAAGTCAAGGCTGGGTCTGCCACACCTGTCGCCTTGCCCCAGCCGATGCCTTTTGCAGGAGCTCACCTGGTCAACGGAGGTGAGTATTACCTGCCCCTCTGGCCCTCGAACCAAAGGGTGGAGTCTCTTGGGAGGGGTACCACTGAAAGCCACAGGACTCCACCTCTGTTCCACCTGGCTCACCGGCTCGCCGTCCACGCCACACAATTCCTTGACCTCCTCGTCGCTGGAAGACACACTGTCCCGACAGCAGCCGAGGCTGGTCACCTGGGGCCAGGTGCACTTCTCCCCTCTGAACTCCCTGTTGATATGTTCCAGTTCCTCTTCGGAGCTGTCGAAGTCCAATGGGTCAAATATTGTCCGCACTCCGCACAAACTCTCCAGGCCTTGCGCATGGTTTGAAGAAAATGGAGACAGGCAGCAATTCCTTTGGCTCTCTGCAAAATTTAAAGGCTAAGGTTAGGCATTATTTTCCACAGAGTGGAACTACAAGAGACCATTCACCCCACTGTGCCAAAATATCAAATGTCATCATGATCTGGTTGTACATGTACAACAAGACTAAGCAGCTTTTCTCTGGACCACGTGCACAAACTGCACATAACAGTCACATACATACATAAAGATATAATATGAAATAAATACAGTATAAACATCTATTATTTGGAATTCAAGCAACTGGCAACCTTAAGCAACCGGCAAAAATAAATAGAGGGAAATAAATAGAACTGCAAATATATTAAGAATAAATAAAAATTTAATTAAAGTTTAAAATTGTCAGCGTTCCAGGCCGGAGCCCATAAACTTTTGGTGAAGATGGGACCAAATATTCAGCCAGTGGAGTGCCTTGGTCATGTTGTGCTCGTAGTAGATGTTTAAATTAAGTTGTGTTGGCATCATCCAGGACGAAGAGCCGGTTGATGCCGCTCACCGTTGGGGCGACTCTCTTAATGTGTCTCATTATCCCTGCTTAGCAAGAGTTTTTAACTTTATTGGTATAAACCCATGCCTCACTTTATGACCGATCGAGTAACGTCCAAGGTCCCCATAAGGACTTAATAAATATTTTAAAATTTATGCCATAAATTTATGTAGTACAGTTAAGTTGATATTGGTGTTCAGGTGGCCAAGGCAAGCGTCTGCAGTTGCACAGTTGGGACATTGGGGACCTCCAGTGGATGGGTGGCTGGTGCGAGGATCCGGGGTTGGGGCATTGGGAACTTGGATGGGCAGGCGGCAAGGAGCTAGGACAGAGTCTGTGGCCAGTGCACTGGGATATCCAGGATCCGTGGTCAGGGCGCCAGGATCTCGGATGGGCGGGCAGTCGAGGTGTCGGGAGCTCTGCTGAGTGGGCAGCTGGGGTGAGGAGCTGCAGTCTGGTGTCGGGAACTAGGATGAGTATATTTCACCAACTTGAGCTCAAATTGATTTGCATCCCCACTTGCAGAACATAACAAGTCGAGGTATGGCTGAATTACTATGTATATTAATAAGGCTTTATCTGTAAATTTGGGGAGGGTGAGTTAATTATGATGTTATTGTTAGTCTTTCAGGTGGCTCTGTGGAGGGGGAGGAACCTGCAGATACAGCAACAGTTAAATGTTTTCAAAGACTGAAAATGAAGTACAATGCTTTAAAGTTTACATATTCATGCAAGTGATGTTTGTTCAGTGTAAGTACAGTTTTTTGTCTTTTCAACTGTATATTGTGGTGTATAAGATAGGCATTATAAGAGTGAGTCTCAAGCAACCAGAAAACTCACTTATCTGGCATCTACCAATCCCCATAGGTGCCAGATAGCAGGGGCTTTATTGTAAACATTTAACCCACCAAGTCCAATATCTCATGCTTATCTCACATTAAATTCAATCTGCCATTCCTTGGGCCACTTTCCCAGTTCATTAGATCCTGTTGTGATCTCAGATAACCTACTTCAATGTCCACTATACCACCAATTATTGGGTGCCATGGTTGATGTAGTGGTTAGCGCCACACTAATACAGCACCAGCGATCCAGGAATGCAGCACTGTCCATAAGGTTACGTTCTCTCCTTGACCTGTGTGAGTTTTCCCCTGGGTGCCCTGGTTTCTTCCCATGTTTCAAAGCATACGGGGTTAGTAGGTTAATTGGGTGGCATGGGTTTCCACGGCTGGAATCAACTTCTAGTGTTGCAAAGAAAATTTATAAAATTTAACTTTTGAGTCATCCACAAACTGACTAATCATACTGACTACATTTTCACCCTAATTGTTAATCGAGACGGCAAATAACAATGGCCTTAGCACCAGCCCCTGTGGCATGCCACCGGACACAGGTCTCCAACCTGAAAAACAACCCCTTCTGTCTCATACTCTCAAGCCAAGCCTGTATCCCACTGGTCAGCTCACACAAAATCCCACGTGATCTAACCTTCCCAATCAGCATACTTTGCAGGATTTGTCAAAGTCACAGAGCATAGAAATCTGCAGCCCGGTACAGACCCTTTGGCCCATAGTATTGTGCTAACCTAACAACTTCCTAGAATTTCGCGACTGCATAACCTTCCATTTTTCTCAGTTCCACGAACCGAACCAATAGTCTCTTAAAAGATCTTATTATACCTGCCACCACCACCACCATTATTGCTGGCAGTGCAGTGAAGTCTGTGTGAAGAGCTTAACCCTTGCATCCCCCTGTACTTACTCCCAAGCACCTTAAAGCTATGCTCCCTGGTGTGAGCAATTTTAGCCTTGGTGGGGGGGGGGGGGGAAAAAGCCTCTGGACATCCACACAATCAATGCCTCTCATAAACTCTCTCCCATGTTACCCTTTTACCTTTGATGTAATTGTAGAATCACTTTGGATTCATTCTTATCTGTCAAAACTCGCTCGCGTTCTGCAACTGTACTCCTACATTCCCGTACCCCTGTAAGAATTCACTTGATCCCGGCTGCCTATATTCCTCCTTCTCTCACCATCCAAGGTTCCCCAGCCAGTCCTGTTAGCCTTTCCCTTCACGAACAGCAACTTTCCGTCCCTGAGCTCTTGCTATCTCGCTTGTAAAAAATCCTTCCACTTGCCAGATGTTCCTTTATCTGCAATCAGACTCTCCCAATCAACTTGCAAGTTCCTGTCTCAAACCTGGTTCAGGACTTGAACTTGAGGTCCAGAACTATTGTTTTAAAACTTATGAATTAAGGTCACTGGACCCAAAGTGTTCTCCATCTGATGCTCTAATAATTTTTCAAGCATCATTTCCCAAGAGATGGTCAAACATTAGGCCTTCTCCAGGCAAACAGTTTTTAAATTTTTTTTAAATTATTTAAATAAACAATACGGTTTCAGATCCTTCCGGCTCACAAGCCCTCGTCGGCTAAGTACACCCACGGTGACTGATTAACTGAATAACCCTGTACGTCTTTGGAACGTGGGAGAAAAATGGAGCAGCTGGAGGAAACCCACGCAGACATGGGGAGAACATCCTTACAGACAGTAGCTGATTCAAACCCAGGCCGCTAATGGTGCCAAACAGCCACCCTAATAGTGCTGCCCTTGCCACTAACGTTTCCTGGCCAACGGGATTCCCTCTACACGCCTGCCCTGAGTGAGAGCAGCAACAACTCTCGAAGTTCAACATCAAAGAACACAGAACGTTACAGCTTAGGTTGTGCCAACTGAGAGAAACCCTCTCCACAACCATCTAACCCTTCCATACCTCACATCTAATGCCCTCTATTTTCCTTACTTCCATGTGCCTGTTGAAGAGTCTTTTAAATGTCCCTATTGTACCAGCCTCCACCACCAGCCCCGGTAAAGCATTCCAGGCACCCAATACTCTCTGTTTTAAAAAAAACTTACCTCTGACACGTCCCCTAAACTTTTCTCCTCTCACCTCACATAGATGCCCTCTGGTATGTGCTATTGTCACCTAGGAAAAGAGTTGGCTAGCCACACTATCAAGGCCTCTCGTAATCTTGTAGACCTCTATTAAGTCACCTCTCTTCTTCACTCCAAAAAAAGTTTGCTTCATGAGACCTTCCAAAATGCATCACTCCACACTTTATCTGGATTGAATTCCATCTTCCACTTTTTCATTAAACTCTGCGTCCTGTCCATATTCTGCTGTTACCTACAACAACCTCCTACACTTAATCACAATACCTCCATCCTTTGTGTCATCTGCAAACCTACTGACCTATCCCTCCTGCATCTTCATCCAGGTCATGTATAATACTCATTAAGAGCAGAGTCCTCAAAGAGATCCCAGTGAAACTCCACTATTCATTGACCTCCAGGCAGAATACGTTCCCACCCTCTGCATTCTGCAGGCAAGCCAATTCTGAATCCACACAGCATGCCTCATGACTTTCTGAATGAGTTTATCATGGGGGACCTTGTTGAACACTTACTAAAATCTATATACCCCACATCTACCATCCTACCTTCATCAATTTCTTTTGTTACTTCCTCAAAAAAATCCAATTAGGCTCGTGAGGGACAACCGGCCCCTCACAAAACCGCGCTGACTATCCTTGAGAAGGTTATACTTCTCTAAATCCCATCCTTGAGAATCCTTTCCAATAGTTTTCCCACTGCTGGTGTAAGACTCACTGTCCATAATTCCTAGGATTCTTTCTCCTTGTTACCTTTTCTAAACAAGGGGACAACATGTGCCCATCTAAGAGTCTTAAATGTCCACATTGTACCAGCCACTAGCACTACTCCTGCCAATACATTCCAGGCACCCACCACTCTTTTTTTTTTTTTTTTTTTTAATTTTTTTTTTTCACACCATAAATCACATTAGCCATGATATACACTTTTTCTTTTTCACACATATACTCTTTATGTAAAAAAAGTTACCCCTGATATCGCCCCTAAACTTTCCTCCCTTTAACTTAAACAAATGTCCTCTGGTATTTCCTATTGTCATCTTTGGAAAAAGGATGCTGGTTGTCCACCTCACTCTCTCATAATTTTGTATATCTCTATTAAGTCAGCTCTCATCCTTTGTCACTCTAAAGAGAAAAGCCCTAGCCCTGTCAACCTTGCTTCATGCGACATGATCTCCAATCCAGGACAAAGAGGCCCATCCAATCGCCTAAATATTCATTCACCCCACCATCAGTGCATAGTGGCTGGTGTATGCATTGCAGTTACTCACCAGGCCATCTCTGACAGCACCTCTCATCCCAAAACCACATCAACATACCCCCAAACCTTGGGAACTGATCCTCCACCGTGCTATGAGATGACCTCCCCTCACCCCTTCCCTTGTCAAGAGCTTCCCACAAGGAGAAGCATGCGCTTCCCATCCATCCTGTGGCATCCCCTCAACACTTTGCAGCTGCACCAAAGTCCTAGAGTAGTCAGCAGACACACAGGAGACAGGATGCTGGGACCCTGGAGCAACACACCATCTACTGGAGGAACTCAGCGGGTTGAGCAGTGTCAGTGAGAGGACAGGAACAAAGTCTTTATGAAGGATTCTAGCCTGGAACGCTGATTACTCGTTTCCTCTCACTGAGTTACAGTGCCAATGACCCAGGTTTGAATCCAGCGCTGTTTGTAATGAGTTTGTACATCCTCTCTGTGCCTGTTCTGGTTTCTTCCCACTCTCTAAAATGTATGGGGGGTTTTAGGTTGATTGGTATATTTAGGCAGAATGGGCTCGTGGGCCTGAAGGACCTGCTATACAAGAACATAAGAAATAGGAGCAGGAGACAGCCATCCAGTCCATTCAATGTGATCATGGCTGATCTGATGATTGACTCAACTCCACCCACCTGCCTTTTCCCCATATCCCTTAATTCCTTTCTAATGTAAAAATCTATCTAACTGAGCCTTAAGTATGTTTAATGAAATAGCTTCAACCACTTCCCTGGGCAGAGAATTCCACAGATTCACGAGTCTCTGGGAATAACAGTTTTTCCTCATATCCATCTTAAACCTACTCCCCTGAATCTTCAAGGCTGTATCCCCTAGTTCTGGACTCACCTACCAGTGAGATATAATCCCAGGCGATTTAGTCTCTCCTCGTAGGTCAAACCCCTCATCTTGAGGATCAACCTGGTGAACCTCCTCTGGACTCCCTCCAAGGCCAGTATATCCTTCCTCAAGTATGGAGGCCAGAACTGCACACAGTACTCCAGGTGCGGCCTCACCAGGACCTTGTACAGTTGCAGCATGACCTCCCTGCTCTTGAATTCAATTCCTCTAGTGATGAAGGCCAACATTCCACTTGCCTTCTTAATAACGTGTTGTACCTGCAACCCAACATTTTGCAATTCATGCACCATCACTCCCAGGTCCTTCTGCACTACAGCCTACTGCAGTCTTGCACTATTTAAATAATAATCTGCTCTTCTATTTTTCCTACCAAAGTGGTTGACCTCACATTTACTAACATTGTTCTCCATCTGCCAGACCTTTGCCCACTCACCTAACTTAACTATATCCTTCTGCAGCCACTCTACATCCTCTGTACATTTTGCTTTTCCACTCAATTTAGTATCGTCCACAAACTTGGCTATACGACACTCTGTCCCCTCTTCCACATCAATGAATTAAATGGTGAACAGCTGCAGGCCCAGCACCGACCCCTGCGGCCCCCCACTTACCACTGTCTGCCAATCAGAAAAACACCCAACTCTTTGCGTTCTGTCAGTTAACCAATTCCTGATCCATGCCAATATACCTCCCCCGACTCCATCCATCTCTATCTTATTGTTAAGTCTCTTGTGTGGCACCTTATCAAATGCCTTCTAGAAATTCAAATATACAACATCAACCTGTTCCCCTCTATCTACCGCACCCATTATATCCTCAAAGAACTCCAGCAAGTTTGTCAAACAAGACCTGCCCTTTCTGAATCCCTGCTGCATCTGCCTGATGGAGCCCTTCATTCTAAATATCTCGCTATTCCATTCTTAATGACAGCTTCAAGCATTTCCCTGACCGCAGTCATTAAGCTAACTGGCCGATAGTTACCCATCTTCTGCCTACATCTCTTTTTTAAAAGGTGGCGTGACATTTGCTGTCTTCCACTCTGCTGGGACCTGCCCAGAGTCCAGAAAATTTTGGTAAATGACTCCCAACACGTCGACTATAACTCCCGCTATTTCCCTCATTACCCTGGGATACATCCCATCAGGACCAGGGGATTTGTCCACCTTCAGTCCCATCAATTTCCTCATCACTATCTCTTTGTAACAATTAATTTATCAAGACCGTCATCTCCCTTCACATCCCTATCACCACCCTTTGGCATGCTGGACGTGTACACAAAATATCTGTTCAATGCCTCGCCCATTTCCTCATTACTCAATATCGATTTCCCTCTCTCATTTTCCAAGGGTCCCATGTTGACTCTCGCCACCCTCTTCCATTTTATATATTTGTAACATTTTTTGATACCTATTTTAAGTTTTGTGCTAATTTACCTTCATAATCCTTTCTCCCTTTCCTTATTTCTCGTTTAATTGTCCTTTGTTGCCTTTTAAGGTTTTCCCAATCTTTCAGTTTCCCACAACTCTTGGCGAATTTGTACACACGAGCTTTTAATATTATACTTTTCTTTATTTCCTTAGTTAACCAAGACTGACTCTTCCCTCCCTTATTGCGCTTATTTTTGTTGAGCACTGTGAAAAATTTCTTACCGTGCTGTGTCTAAATTTAACATATTTAATTTGATGCTGCTCCACCCACAATCGGACATCGTGAAATAGCAGGGCCAGACTCGATGGGCCGAGTGGTCTAATTCTGATCCTGCATATTATGCTCTTGTGGACCCGCTAAGTTACTCCAGCAGATTGGGTTTGTCTGCTGTTTGCTGCCAAACAACTCGGCAAGATGGGTTGGATGTGAAACTACTCAGTCTGAAGGAGTGTCCCAATTCGACTGGATCTAAAGAGGAGCCGGGCCTCAAGGGTTGACGGTCAGCAAAATAAAAATGCCAGCTGAAGGTCCATCGCCTCTTCCCAACCCATCTGAGGACGGGCCTCTTCTTACCTTGGTCGATTAACGCCAGTTCCTGATTCTCTCCTTCCAACCCATCGCTGGTGTCCTCACTGCTGGCTGAGTAGGATATCTACAGAGAAAAGATAGGAGACGCGACACGTTACCAGAGAAGATTAGAAGGGCTGGACATCAACCATTTGCGGGTATTTGTTCCATCGGCCCGTCATCCCTCCTTCATCGCCTGTTGCCCCCGTCTCACCCCTCCCTCTCCTCCTCGCCAATCCCGATATATGGGGACTTCCCTCCTTCTACCTCCGCAGAGCCCACTGAGCTCCTTCAGCATCACACACAAATGTGCTGGAGAAGCTCAATTAGGTCACGCAGCATCCAGAGGAAGTTTCGAGCCTGGGCCCTTCATAACCGAAACACTGGCTACCCTCTACTTCTTGTGGATGCGGTGAAACCTGCTGAGTTTCTCCAGCACCTTTGTGAATTGCACTCGACCCCTGCATCTTCAGACTTCCTTGTTATTTAGGATTATTTTATTTTCATGTAATAAAACAGAAAATGTAATATTACATGATATTAAGGTAGGCAGAGATGCACCATCAGCAAAAATATCCCGGTGCCCCCTTACAGTCAGAGATAGAAACCAAAAAAAAGACCCAGAGTCACTAGGCCCTTTCATACAGACCAAAAGCCCGAGTGTAAAGGCGGAGATTCTCCACCCTTACGTCAGGAGACTTACCTCCATGAATGCCCTGTGGCCGGCTCTAGGGCACTGACTGCTATCCCTCTGGGGGGGGGGGTAAAAAGGTCAGCAGCGGAGCGCGCCTAGCATGAATGTAATGCCGTTGTGAGCAGCTGGCTAGGGGGCGGGCTGGTGATGCAGGAGCGGGATTTTTAAAACATGGACAGCTCGGGGAAACTCGGCAGGGGGCGCTACAGCTCCAGTTCCCCCCCCGCCTCCCACCCACCTCCATCGGCTCCGGAGGGCGCTATGAGTCCCCGCTTAATGTGAATGAGTCACAAGCGCAGCCCTTTAGAGCTGCTCCACATACGGTACGTTTATATTTCTCCCTCAGTGCTTACAACTGGCCACCTGGTGGAGGCTTGCCATGAAAGTGCCCTAATGAAGGCCTTTTTACACAGAAAACCCACTTAGTTGGCATGTGAACGACCATTCTTTAAAGGCAGATCGAGTCATTCACAATGAACCAAGAAATTCTGGGTAAGTGCGACCTTTCAAATAAATCCCAGAGCAAAAGGAGGCGGGACCTGCAGCATTACAGTGCCAGCATCCTGTGTGAACCCTTTCAGACAGAAGCCTTTGCGAGATGCATTGGCTCTGATACTATCTACCTTGGTAGTATCAGTCATGGGATGAAAATGACTCCACGTCCCACTTTCATGCATTTATACGGGTGGGTGAAGCAGTTAAAAGACAGTTAATTCCTGTCTTTTAATGGCTGTGTAAAAGGGGCTCGAGTTTCCAATGATGTTCCTCCAGCGCTCCCGTAGCCTCCGCATCCACACGGTCTTCAGTCCAAACCATCGGCAATCTGAGCTCTAGATCTCCGACACCCTCTCGGATTCCGGTTCCAGTACCCCTTTCAGCCAGTCTCCAACAGTCCGCAGCCTGGTGGGAGTCCCTTGACCGCAGTTGCCCTCAGCCTGCTTGGTTTCCTCACCTCGAGTCACCAACAGCCGCCGTGTTCTCCTGCCTGCCTGCCCGAGTTCCTCCAGCAGTTTACAGATATGGCGGGGGTAGAAGAGGACGACATATCATAACGAGGGATATGGCAGTTTACTTTTTTTGCTACCATTCCCAGTTTTCTCAGAGGCCAGTTGAACCCTTGGTTTCCAAAACAGATTCAATTCCTGGTGTGAAGAGGCTCTCACAATATCATGAATTCAGGTGTTTCTGAACTTCTCTATGCAATGGTAAGCAAAGTGTGGGCCAGTACATTCCAGGTCAGGATGGTGCACATCTTCACTCAGGTACTAGACACATAACTTTCCAGATTCAGTTTGGGAGGGTGTTCTAGTTTAAAATCACTGGCAAACAATGTGTCCTTATCATATCAGAACCTGTATTTCTACATTTAGTAGGTAATTTGTCTCACTGCATCTCTGCTGGTTCACACACCACCCCCCCACCCCATACACCCCTAAATAATTTCCTCTGGAATCTCTGCTCCCCAATTCAATTCCCCGTCAGATTCCACTACTCACACTAGTGCGAATTTTACAGTGGCCAACTAGCCTACATCTTCGGGATAGAGGAGGAAACCCCACACCAACTTGGGGAGAACTTGTAAACTCCACACAGAGAGCATCAGAGGTCAGGGAGCTGTGATACAGCAGCACTAACCCCTGTGCTCCAATCCCTAGCATCAGGAAGTCAGGTGAATCACATGCAAACTTTCAGGGAGTTCCTATCTCCGAGTGAGTGAAGTTCTCCAGGTTCCATTACCCACACATCTGCCCTGGCCCCCTCCCCCCCTCACATCCAACAAGGATAGGATTCCCCTTGTCCTCACCTACCACCACCCCAGCCTCCACATCCCAACATATCCTCCTCCACCATTTCCACCACCTACTACATGAGCCTACCAGTCCCTCTCCGCCTTCCATTAGGATCATTCCCTCGGTGACTCCCTTGTTCACTCCTCCATCCCCACCATTCGTCTCCTTGGAACCTACTCCTGTGATCACAGGAGATGCTCCACTTGTCCGCACACCTCCTCCCTCAGCACCTTTCAGAGCCCCAAAGAGTCCCTCCAAGTGAAGCAACATTTCATTTGAGAATCTGCATGCGGTCATCTACTGCATCCGGTGTTCCCGCAGTGGTCTCCTCTACATCGGAGAGACTGGACGCAGACTGGGAGATCGCTTTGTTGAGCACCTCGGCTCTGTCCACCACAATAGCGTGGATCTCCCAGTGGCCAACCATTTCAATTCTCCATCCCATTCTCTTACCGACATGTCTGTCCATGGTCTCATGCAACTGACAGACTGAAACCACCCATAAATTAGAGGAACCTCATCTTCCGACTGGGCACTCTCCAACCAGATAGCATTAATAGCGATGTCTCTGGATTTCACTAAACCCACCCCCACCTCCTTCTTCCCCTCTCATCTCTCCTTTCCCTGTCTCCTTTTAGACAGACATGATCAATTCGACCTAGTCCTTTATCTCATCCAATTAACACCTTTTGCTGGTCTGGATTCCTCCCCCATTGTTTGAATTCCGAGAATTTCTGATACATCCTGCTTCTGCCTTTTAAATTCCTTGAAGAAAGGCTCAGGCTCGAAACGTCGGCAATATGGCCTCCCACGAACACTGAAAAGACCGGCCGAGTTCCTCCAGCATTTTGGTGTGTTCACTACAATCACGGCGACTGCAGCCTGTCATGTTTCACTAAATTTACCTATCTGCTCTGTTTACTTTGGCTTACAGGTAAATTCCTAGATTTAGCTTTTTCTATAAATAAATGCAACTTAGCACAACATAATTCAATTAGATCCTATTTTCAGGAGGTAATAGAGTGGCTTTATGCTGCTCAATATCAACCCACACTGTAATAGGTTGAACCCAAGAAACACATATGCCTGCCCTTTAAACCACTTGGCATTTAATGACAGAGGATATGAAAGAAGATACAACAGTTCTTTTCAAATTGGACCGAGCAAGAACAACTTATTCTTCTGGTTTGTTATCTAGTTGGTGCTTGTAAAAAAGGATGGCTTTTAACAGCCATTGTTATTAAAGTTTAAACTTATTGCAATGTGGGAGGACACTGGAGCACCCGACAAAAACCGACAAGGGTGAGGTGTTGCATTTTTGGAGGTCAAAGGCCATATACATACACAGTCAATGGCAGGACTCCTCAAGGCATGGATGTGCAGAGGGATCTCGGGACTCCAGGTCACCTGGATCCTTTAAAATGGCCATGCAAGTCGATAGGGTGGTAAAGAAGGTGTGTGATATGTGTGGCCTCATTTGGCAGAGCATGCAGTCTTATAAAGGTAAGGCAGCCACGTTGCAGCCGTATAAAATTTCATTTTGGCCAAACTTTGAGTTTTGTGTGCATTTCTGGTCACTAAGTTACAGGCAGGATGCGGAGGCTTTGGAAAGGGTACAGAAGAGATTTACCAGGATGTGGCCTGGTTCCGAGAATAGGAGTCATGAGGAGAGATTAGACCAGTGGTTTTCAAACTTTTTTTCTTCCACTTACATTCCACTTTAAGTAATCCCTGTGCCCTCGGTGCTCTGTGATTACTAAGGGATTGCTTAAGGTGGAATATGAGAGGAAAGAAAAGGGTTGAGACCCACTGATTTAAATGAATGCTTGCCTGAAAAGTTGGTGTAGGGGACAGGAGTTGTTGTTGAATTGTTGGGATCTCTGTATCACCTGTACAAAAAGAACAGGTTGCACCTTATCTGGAGGGAGACTAATATCCTGGCAGGCAGATTTGCCTCAGCTTTTGGGGAGGGTTAATCAGAATGAGAAGCCAATGAACAGCAGAAGAAACTCAAGTAGATGCAGCACTGAAGGCCTTGTATTTAAATGCCCACAGGATAAGAAATAAGGTTGATGATCTAGTCCAATGGTTTTCAACCTTTATCTTTCCATTCACATGCCACTTTCAATAATCCCGATGTCATCGGTGCTCTGTGATTAAGGGATTCCTTAAGGTGGGATGTGAGTGGGAAGGGAAGGTTTAGAACCACTGCTCTAGATGCAGTTGTTACTGAAATATTTTGCTTTAGAAAAATTGTCATTGGCCCATTTCCTTTGGAGTTCTGAAACCATGCACATAATGAGTCAATAAAGTACGATTAAAACAGTGGTTCTCAACCTTTTTATTTCCACCCACATACCACCTTAAGCAATCCCTTACTGATCACAGAGCACCTGTAGTATAGAGAATACTTAAAGTGGTATATGAGCAGAAAGAAAAAAGGTTGAGAAGCACTGATCTAGTCACACAGCTGGATGTTGGCAGGTATGGCATTGCGGCCAGCACTGAGTCATGGCTGAAAGAAGATCACAGCTGGGAACTACAATAAATATCAGTGGATACGCAGTGTAACAGAAGGACAGGGTGGGTCATTCTGCTGGTTAAAAATGAAATTTAATCTTTTGAGAGAGGAGACATTGGATCAGAAGATATACAACCCTCTTGGGTTGAATTAAGAAAACTGCAAGGATAAAACACCCTGACAGGCCTCCAAACACTAGCCAGGATGTGGAGTGCAAACTACAGAGGGAGATAGAGAAGGCATGCAAAAAGTGCAATATTCCAATAATCACGGGAGATTTCAATATGCAAGTTAATTGGGGAAAACTAGGTGGTGCAGGGACCCAACCAAAGGAATGCCTTCAGGATGGCTTGTGGCTGAGCTGACCAGGGATATGGAAATTCTGGATTGGGCATTGTGTAATGAACCAGAGTTGATAAGGGAACTGAAGGGAAGGGAACCCTGAGGAGGCAGTGATGATAAGATGATAGAATTTCCCCCTGCAGTTCCAGAGGGAGAAACTAAAATTAGAGGTGTCACCTGCTGCCAGTGGAATAAAAGGGACCTGGCTAAAAGTTCACTGGAAAGGCACACTAGCAGGGAGGACGGCAGAGCAGCTGCATGAAGGTGAAAAACAGGGTTTGGCACGGAGTGTACGCCATGTAAGAAGCTCCCTCTCCTGTGTGTGCAAGTAAATAGTTTGCTCAGTAGTCGTCTTGCTATTCAGCATGGAATAACAAACAGAGAGTGTTTGGTCATGCACTTTGGTAGAAGAAATAAAAGGGAGGATTATTATTTGGATGGTGAGAAGATTCAAAATTCAGAGGTCCAAAATGACTTGGGAGTCCTCATGCAGAATATCCCAAAGGTTAAGCTCCAGGTTGAGTCAGTGGTGAAGAAGGAAAATGCAATGTTGGCATTCATATCTCGAGGAATAGGATACAAGAACACGGATATCATGTTATAGGCACTGGTGAGGTCTCACTTGGAGTATGGGGTCCAGTTTTGGGCGCCTTCTTTAAGGAAGGATGAGCTGACATTGGAGAAGATTCACAAGAATGATGGGATTAGCATGTGTGGAACATTTGACAGCTCTTGGCCTGTTCTCCTGGAGTTCAGAAGAATGACGGGAGACCTCATAGAAGCATTTTGTATGTTGAAAGGCCTGGACAAAGTAGATGTGGCAAAGTTGTCTCCCATGGTAGGGGAGTCTAGGACAAGAGGGATTGAAGGGCATCCATATAAAACAGAGGTGCAAAGGAATTTCTTTCACCCGAGAGTGGAATTTGCTGCCACGGGCAGTAGCGGAGGCCAGATCACTGGATGTGTTTAAGGCAGAGATAGATAGGAATTTGAATAATCAGGGTATCAAAGATTATAGGAAGAAGGCTGGGAAGTGGGGCTGAGTGGGAGAATGGATCAGCTTATGATGTAATAACGAAGTGAACTTGATGGCCTGAATGCCCTGCTTCTGCTCCTGTGATCTCATGATCTTAAGAGTGGCTGACTTGCCTGAACAGCATGCAAAGCAAAGATTTTCACTGTATTTCAGTACATGTGAGAAACTTATTTGTTCCCCCCTCCCCCCCCCCCCCCCTCCCCCACCTCTGGTGTGTCAGAGGCTGAAGGGTGTGGCAGTTTAAAAAATGAGAGGTTAGGTAATCAAAACCAACGCTGAACAACCAAAGGAACTTCTCACACTAATCATCCGAGACTCTCCTATTCATGAAATAATATTTCCGTATTTATGCCCAGAAGTACTAACTTCTACTGTGATGAAATGCTTTGAGAGGCTGGTCTTGGCCAGAATTAACGCATACCTAAATAAAGATTGGGACCCAATGCATTTTGCATATCGTCACAACGCTCCACGGCAGATACAATATCACTGGCTCACCTCAAAAACAGCAACTCATACATATAGCTGCTCTTCATAGATTACAACTCAGCCTTCAATACCATTATTCCTTCAAGAAGCTACCCCCTCCCCCCCCAATCTGCAAATGGATCCTTGGCTTTCTCATCGGAAGACCACAGTCAGTACGAATTGGAAACAACGTCTTCTCCTCACTGATCATCAACACAGACACACCCCAAAGATGCATGCTTAGTGCACTGCTCTACTCGTTAGACACCCATGACTGTGTGGCCGGGCACACAAGTTTGCCGATGACACCACAGTTATCGGCAGAATCAAAAACAGCAATGAGAAAGTGTACAGGAGGGAGATAGATCAGTTTGTTGAGTGGTGTAAAAGCAACAACCTTGCACTCAACATCAGCAAAAGGGTCAAGAACTTCAAATTTCTGGGTCTCAGCATCTCCGAGGATCTCTCTTGGAGCCTCCACCTTGATGCAATCACAAAGAAGGCTTGCCAGTGGCTATACTTTGTGAGGTGTCTGAGGAGATTTGATATGTCACCAAAGACTCTCGTAAACTTCTACAGGTGTATTGTAGAGAGCATTCTGGCCAGTTGCATCATTGTCTGGAATGGAGGCGCGAACTCTCAGGATGAGAATAAACTCCAGAGGGTTGTAATCTTGGCCTGCGACATCACAGGCACCAAACTTCACTCCATCAAGGACATCTACAGGAGGGAGTGTCTTAAGAAAGCAGCCTCTATACACATACACACACACACGCTCAGGGACACAAGCACAGATATTTCCTCATCTGAACATATGACAAACTCGGTTGTCTCAGAAACAATGCTGAGGAGAGAGGCCTGTGCAAGTCCGTACAAAATTGAAAAAAAAAACAAATAACACTGCAGATACTGCAAGCCTGAAATAAAAACAGAGAATATAAGCGAGGGAGAAACCAGGCTGACATTTCACATTACTGTCCGATCCATTGAGTATCTCCAACATTCCTTGCTTTATTTGTTGGAACGGCTTTGTGAACTTATCATGACATAATCAGGATGTTTGGTTCAACTAATTTATATTTCAGGCAGCCTCCTTTAATTGCCTTTTCCATTCTACCCCCTAATTGGGAAGCACCAAGCTTCCCCACGGAAATATCAATCCTTTCCAATTCAACCAATCCATGCAGCAGCAAGCTAAGAATATAAGAACATAAGGACATTAAGGCAGGATTAGGCCATCTGGTCTCTTCAGCCTGCTCAATGTTCATGATCAACTTCGTTCCATCCTCCTTAGAGTCCATTCAATTTTGAGCAACTGAGATGTTAACAACCCTTTCGAATAATGCTTTCCACAAATTCATAGTCTCATCGAAATCTCTGCCCCAGATTCAATAGACTTTTGTAGTTCAGCATCTACCCTATCAAGTTCTGACATTTGTACATTTCAATGGGATCACCTACCATTTTTCTGAACCTCAATCAAAGTTCAACAGCATGAAAACAGACCCTTCAGCCCAACACAACAGATAGTCCCATGTGCCTGAATTCACTCCATATCCATTCAAATCTTTCCTATCCATGTCATTGTCTAAATGTCATTTAAACATCACAATTATCCCATTCACTTCCTTTGGTACCTCACTCCATATCCCCACCACCCACTGTGTGAAGAACCCCCCCCTCCCCAACTTTTAAATCCGTCCCCCTCAGGTTTTAGACTTTATCCTGGGAGAATGTTGTTCCAACTCTCCTCGTAGGACAGTGTTCTTAATCCAGTAATTAATTTAGTGAATACTTCAATGCATTCCATGTTTCCATATGATATACAAGGCCATTTAGTCTATTTATGCCAGCTCACAAAGCAATCCCATTCCCCCATTAATATTCTCCAAAGCAAGTTCAGGCAAGCAGATCAAAAATGTACATGGTTTTCCAAATGTCAAGTCAACAACATTAATGCTACCATGTCATTTTCCTTCCTAATTACCTGATGTACCTGTAATGTTCTCTGATAATGTATACTAACACATATTATGATCTCTCAACATTAAAAAAAAATTGTTATTCTTCTCAGAAAGTAGATAATTCCACAATTCCTCATATATTCTGACAATCGATTCATTTATGGCCCTTAGAATCCTGCTTTTTTTGATTTTACACTAACCTGCACCTAATGCTAGCTTGCAAACACCATTATACATCCAAAACCATCCTTCCTGAAAAAAAACTCTTCCTTAATTCCTCACTTAATGTGGGTGTTGTCACATTTGTGGCCCGAAATGTGAAGTTAATGAAACATTAAACACAAGTTTTATCAGGTAAACTTCTCAGTGGCTTTTTATTTTCCCGTTTCCTTTGTTCTCCTGCTTGTGTTCTTATCTCTCTCTCATACCACGTGACTTCCGGTATATCTCATACATATTCATTATCATGACATCCCTCCTTTAATCAGAAATAAACTTTACCTTCACTTACCAATATCCTTCGGAAACATACAAACATCGTAACTAATGATAATACAATAACTCAACTACATAAAATTTACTTCCTACAGCACTCATACATGCACTTTATGATATAAGATTAAATACTGTCCCAAAGTTCTTCTTAAAACTATGGCACAAAGTCTTCGTATCGTTTGGGCACTTTCCGGTTTCGTTTCGGCCTGCCTGCGATATTGTTGTCGCTTCTCGGTTGTTCACTCTCAGCGTCGGAAATACTGCTCGCCACGGCTTCGGGTGTTTCTGGGGCTCTAGTCACTTCATCAGGAGTGCTGGTAACTGCCTCTGGAACATCATCAGGTCTCTCAGTTTCAGCATCTCGTATTGGCCTTTCAATCTCTTCGCTCGATATATCTCTGGACTGGTACCTTTTTACACCTGATATATTTCTCTTATACAGGACTCCAGTCGGAGACTTGACTGTCACCATACTGCCACTTCTGGATACGACAGTATAGGGTTGATGGTAATAAGGTGTGTCTAGCTTACCACCAGTTTCATGCCTCACTAGAACATTATCTCCTGGCATGATGTCTGAGTACTTGGCTCCACGTTTCGAATCTGTGTACAGCTTTGCTGCACCTTTCTTTTCAGCATCGTGGTCCCTCATCTCCTGGTCGTCTCGGATTTCCTTTATTTCTGGCATTTTTGTGCGGATTTTTCTCCCAAAAAATGCTTCTGCAGGACTTTTTCCAGTGGTTGCATGAGGCGTTGCTCGATAGACAGCCACATAAGATAGCAATGCTTCTCACCAATTTTGTCCTTCTGCGTGTGCAATCCTCAATCGTTTTTCAATGGACTGATTTTGTCTCTCTACTTCCCCGTTGGCTTGCGGCCATTTCGGAGTTACTTTATGATGGTGGATACCTCTGGTCCTCATGTATTCCGCAAATGTCTCTGAAATGAATTGTGGACCATTGTCAGAGTATAATGTAACAGGTAATCCATATCTTGCGAATATCTCTGCTAATGCTTGCATTGTTTTTTCAGTGGTTGTGGACTTCAACACCACGTACTCATAGTATCTGCTGTAGTAATCTATCACTACCATAATTGATTCACCCGTCGGTAAAGGTCCAAGAAAATCAACAGCTACGTCGATCCATGGTCCTGTCGGAAGTTGCGTACTCCTGATCGGGTCTGGCGGATTACTCCTACTTGTGATTTGACATCCATGACAAGTTTTAACAAATTTCTCTGCGTCTTTATCACAACCTGGCCACCATACCTTGGTCCTGAGGTTTTGCTTGGTACCAACAATACCTAGGTGTCCTTCATGCGCTATGGATACGATCTTCGGTCTCAATCTTTGCGGTATCACCAATCTGCAACCTCTTAATACACACTGTCCAATGCAACAAAGTTCGTCTCTAATGGGAATGTAAGCCTTGTGAGTACACTTGTCCCATTGTCCACTCTGTATGCATTCTCTTACTTCCATGAGTTCTGGATCACGTTCGGATTCTCTCTCGACCTCCTTCGTAGTCACAGCTTTCGGTGTCGCCTGAATAGCTACGAAGTGTACAAAGCTCTCTGTTTCTGTTCCCAATTCTGACTTGGATTGTGGACCTCCAACCTTCACCAATCTGGACAGCGGATCTGCAATGTTTGCTTTCCTTGCAATGTGGATTACTTTATATTTGTAGGGTTGTAGTCTGAGTACCCATCTCTCTATTCTGGCACATGGTTTGGATCTAGGTGCATAGATCACCTCTAATGGCTTATGATCTGTGATGAGTTCAAATTCAATGCCGTATAAATATGCATGGAACCTCCCACAGGCCCATACAAGTCCGAGTGCTTCTTTCTCTGTCTGAGAGTATCTTCTTTCCACATCCGATAACGATCTGCTGGCATAGGCAAAGATTCTTGGTCCTCCTTCATGCATCTGGACCAACACGGCTCCTAAACCAACTGGGCTGGCATCCGCTAAGACTTTGGTTGTTGCCGCCGGATCGTAATATCCAAGAGTTTTTGCATCTGTCAGGCTTTGCTTCAGCGCTGTGAACGCTTTCTTCTGCTCAGATCCAAAATGAAATGGTACACCTTTCCTGGTTAGTTTCCTTCATGGTTCTGCCACTGTAGCGAAATTAGGAATGAACTTTTCACAAAAATTGACCAATCCCAGGAAACTCCTCACCTCTGTTGCGTTCTGAGGTGCACGTGCCTCTTCAATAGCTTTCACCTTGGCCTCTGCAGGGTTTAGTCCTTCCCGTGTAAGTCTGTGTCCCATGAAGTCCATTTCTGACACACCGAACTGGCACTTGTTTCCATTCACGTTAAGGCCTGCTTCCTGTAGTCTAGATAGTACACGCCTCAACCGTTTGTCATGTTCTTCCTTCATTGGTGCACGGACTATGATGTCGTCAGAAATGTTGTCAACTCCAGGAATGCCTTGAATCACTCGATGGATTTCATACTGGTAGATCTCCGAAGCTGCATTAATTCCAAATGATAGTCTCTTGTAACGATACAATCCACAGTGAGTCACAAATGTTGTTACATCTCGGGAACCTGGATCCAGCTCTAATTGATGATAGCCCCATTTCAGATCAATTTTTGAGAATACCTTGCTAGTAGTTAGTTCTTGAAGTATTTCCTCCACTGTTGGTATAGGGTGTCGTTCTCTAATTATAGCTTCATTGGCCATTCTCATGTCAACACATGTCACCCTTTGGTTTGGGCACAATTACTACGGGACTGACCCATTGTGTCGAATGTTCCACCGGTTCAATAATGTCTTGTTCGATCAATTCTTTAATTTTGGCTTCGACTTTCCCACGAAGTTCAAACGGAGTTCGGCGCATTGGTTGTGCCTTGGGTTTGACCGTTTCATCTACCGCTATCTTCAATTGTCGACCTTTCAGCTTTCCTACTCCTTGGAAGACTGCGGGGAACTCTTGCTTCATATCCTCGTATGACTGAATTGAATTGACACAAGCTCCAATATGAAGTATTGCCAGGTCTTGCGCTGTGCTTCTACTCAGCAATGGTTCTCCCCTCTCTTCTATGACCATAAACTCTGCTTCGGTGTACTTATCTCCAGCTTCAACAGTTGCAGTAAAACATCCAATGGTCTGCAATGGCTTGGTTGCTGTGTATGGATACAGTTTCTTGGAACACTTCTTTGAGGTACAGATGATCTTTTTCCTTTTCAACTTCTCCCATAAATGCCGATCAATCACATTACTGTCACTGCCTGAATCTACAATGACCTGCACTGTCACTCCACCAATGATCACTGGGACCTTCTCATGACGTATCTCATTCAACGTAAATTGGTAACAACTCTGTCCCTCCTGGTATCTTTCTTTCCAGGATACTTTCCTTTCCCCCAGGCTTTGCCTTTGGAAATTGTACTCTTCCTCTTCTGGTCTGCATTGGACTTGCTTTTGCACTTCTTTGCAAAGTGGTCCTTACCTCCACACTTTCTGCAAACTTTGCCTTTGGTCGGGCAATATGGGTCTTTTCCAAAGTGACCTCGGTTTCCACATCGATAACACTCCACGTCCTGTGTCGACATATATCTTGGCTGATTATGTCGATGTGAGAGCCTCTTAATTTGCTGGCTTGAGTTGTCTTTCAGGGTCATGGTATGAAATTGCCCTTCAACAGCCTCTAATGCAGCAGCAATGGTTAAAGCATCGGTGAGTTCCAACTCACTCCCTCTTTCCAGTAGACGTCTTCTGAGTTTATCTGATCTGCAGTGCTGTACGACTTGATCCAATAATTGGTTGTCCAAATCAGCTGGCATGTAATTGCATCCAACAGCTAGCTGGCGTAGTCTCGTCACGTACTGAGCAATTGTCTGGCCATCTTCTTGTCTCGTTCTCCGAAACAAATGGCGTTGAAATGTAGCATTCGCTGTCACTACATAGTGTGCATTTAATGCATCTACCGCTTTCCGGTACTCATCCTTTCTTCCAGTATTCAAAAGTGTCTTAAATGTTTCCCGAACTGAGGGTCCCGCAGTGAAAAGAAGTAACGCCCTCCTCTGCACTTTTTGTTCAACTGTACCGGTATCTAGAAATAGGCCATGACTGTCGGCGTAGGATTCAAATTCTTCCAGCCATGCCTTCCACTTCACACTTACAGTACTTGCATCACCAGTCGGGTCAAAATGAGCAATTCCACTATGTGTTAGAAAGTTACCGTCTGCCCCAGCCATGAGGAAATATTCCAGCCCCAAAAGTACTGAGACAAAGAGAAAATTCTTATCACCTTGAAGTTGTCTGTAATCCTCTGTAATCTTGTTTAGTCTTTAATTTTCTTCAAGCTTCTTTCATCCTCGTCGCCGATGTCACATTTGTGGCCCGAAATGTGAAGTTAATGAAACATTAAACACAAGTTTTATCAGGTAAACTTCTCAGTGGCTTTTTATTTTCCCGTTTCCTTTGTTCTCCTGCTTGTGCTCTTATCTCTCTCTCATACCACGTGACTTCCGGTACATCTCATACATATTCATTATCATGACAGGTGTGACTCACATTTCTATCTAGTTCATAGCTCCAGACACACTCTCATTTCAAACTGAGATGTTTTAACTCACTCTCGAGGCGTGGGTCTGATCTGAGAGGGCAGCCTCTACAGCCCTGCACCAGAAACCAGGTGCAGAGGCCAGTATCAAATCACACAAAATGTGGATGTAAACCAGATCGGATAAGGGCCGATGTTTCTTTCCCCCAAGGGTATCAATGAAGCAACTGCAACCCCTCCTCCTAACCTCGCCACAATTTGGGGCCCCAAGCAGTCCTTCCAATTGAAGCAACACTTCACTTGTGAATCTCCAGCAGTCGTTTACTGCAACCAGTGTTCCCGATGCGGTCTCCTCCACGTCGGTGAGACTGGATGCAGACTGGGAGATCATTTCTTTGAGAACCTTCGCTCTGGTCATTGCAATAGCAAAGACTTCACAGTGGACAAACATTTTAAATCAAAAAACCATTCCCACACCAGCATGCCTGTCCTTGGCTTCATGCACTGCCAAATGTGGGCTAGCTGCAAATTGAAGGAACCACACCTTGTATTCCATCTGGATACTCTCCCACCAGACATCATTAACATCAACTTCCCCAATTTCCATTAAACCTCTTACAGTGAACTGAGATTCAGTGGTAGGGTTCTGTGCTGATGGCTGGCCCCGGCTCTGCCCCCCATCTGCCCACATATAACCCTGGTTTCCCGCCTAATCCCAGAACCCATCTTAAGACCTCTGTTGAACCCTGCCCTTAGTTGTAAGCTAATAAAAGTGTTTGTTCTCCCTCCACTCGTGAGAGCTTTTATTCGTGCTACAGTTTTATTAGGTCATTCCCTAACGATGGAAGCGCTACTCAAGCCAGGCCTGCTGCTGACAGACCCTCTATCCCCCGACGTGGCTGAGGAGTTCACATACTGGCTAGACTGCATCCAGGCCTACCTGAACATGACTAGAGATGTCTTCCACGCCGATGAACTCAGGAGGTCTGCAATCGTTTCAAGGGTAGAATGAAAGTGTATGCAGTCATCAGGAACTGCTCTACATAAGACGCTGCTGTGAAGTGTTGAAGTATAGTTACCTGAAGTCACAGAACGAGGTCCAAGCAAGGCACCAACTTGCTCTTCATGCCAGTGGCCAGGAGAGACCATCGATGACTACCTGCTGGATCTGTGGACACTTGCCAAGAAGTACAGGTACGAGCGGCTAAGGGACACTCTAGTCGCAGGGGTCCGCTCGAGGTACACAAGGCAGCGACTGCTCGTCGGGTAAGAAGGACCTGGCTAGACATGTTGAACTGGCCAAATCACTGGAACAGGCCATGCTCAAGAACAGCAGCCTCGAAGCCAGCAAGTTTGCCCACCCAGGCGAGCCCTTCCAAGGACCAGCGGCTCCCGCTACCCCTGCCCTAACGGCAGTCACTTCCCATGCTAGGGAGGGCTTTTTTTGCATCAAGAGCCAGCATCCCCGATCTCATTGCCCAGAAAAAGACTCAGGGTGTTCCAGCTGTGACAAGAAAAGACATTAGATGAGGGTTTGCCACGAGAGGGGAAACCTCGGGATGTCCACGGCCTGCACCGTTCCAGATCCGATTCCAGCCCCAAGCCATTGGCCCCAAATTCTCATGAAACTGCTTGCTGTAAGACATGCCAACGGAGGGTGGTGGTGAAGAAACAGCACGAAAAGACTCGGTGGCCATCTTGCCACGATCCGAATTCAAAATTCAGCGCTGTTATCATCTGAGGAGGAAGAAAAGTGGTTATCTTGCCGCGCCACGAGGTTGACACCATCTTACCCACGCAGGGCAACCCAGGATGGTGGGGGCCACTCGAGTGAAGAGCATGGAGTCTCTAGAGAGTAGGCCTCAATGGTCCTAGATCAGGACAGACCTCACCAGCTCAGTAACTCCACAGTGACTGTAAAGGTAAACAGACATTCCACTAAATGTTTAATCGACACGGACTCTACTGAAAGCTTCATAGATTCACGGACTGTGCAAAAATACAATCTGAAGATGTATCCTTCCAATTATCGCATATTTCTTATGTCTCAATCACATTCTACATGTGTACAAAAACATTGTACATCTGTTGTTCAAAGGGAGGGTATTTCTGTAAATTTTGCTTGTATATTCTTGATGAACTGTATGCTCCGGTGTTGTTGGGTTTGGACTTCCTGTGTCACCTTAAAAGTGTGACCTTGGAGTATTCTGGTCCCCTCCCCCACATGTAGCCTCTCCACACTGAATATCAACCCTCCTCCTCTATTCTCAAATCTATCCGCAGACTGCAAGCCAATTGCCATTAAGCAGACCGAGGGTTTATAAAGTCGGAGACTCAGCGTCCACTGGAAGAGCCTAGCACCAGCCCGTGGAGAGTGCAAGTGGTGGTAGTTAAGGGGGAAAACAAGTCCAGGCTAGTAATTTACTACAGCCAAAATGTTAACCGGCACACACTCCTGGACACATACCCTCTCCCTTGTATTTCGGACATGGTGAATGACATCACGCAGTATTGGGTCTATTTGACCATCAACCTGAAAGCTGCCTATCACCAGCTGCCAATCCATTCCAAGAACAGTCCATATATGGAGGGTCCCTTTTCGTATTACTAATGGGGTTTATATCTTCCAGAAGCAGATGGAAAGAATGGTGAATGAGTATGAATTGAAGGCTACTTTCCCCTACCTCGATAATGTCATCATCTGTGGCCACACCTTAGAAGACTATGACACCAACCTCCAGAGTTTTCTCCACACGGCAAAAGCCCTGAACCTCATTTATAACTCTATGTGCATGTTCAGGACTAAACTTGACTATGTGGTGGAGAATGGCATTATTGGCCAGACTCTGATAGGATGCACCCCCTGTTAGAGCTCCCCTTTCCCAGGACCACAAAGGCTTTGAGAAGATGCCTGGGGTTTTTCTCATATTATACCCAGTAGATCCCTCAATACGCTGATAAGGTTCACCCCCTCTTAAAAGCCACTAATTTCCCCCTCTCAGCTGAAGCCAAATGGCTTTTAACTACCTACAGAACCACATTGCGAAAGGCACCATGCACACGATAGATGAGAATGTACCTTTCCAAGTGGAAAGTGACGCTTCGGACGTTGCCCTGGCCGTTAACCTCAACCAGGCGGTAGGCCAGTTGCATTTTTTTCCATGGACATTACAAGGCCATGAGCTCCGGAACCCTCTGTGGAAAAGGAGACTCAGGCCGTTGTAGAAGCCGTGAGGCACTGGAGACACTTCCTGACTGGTAGAAGATTTACGCTCCTCACTGACCAGCGCTCGGTCATATTCATGTTTAATAATATCAAGAGGGGCAAAATCAAGAATGACAAGATTGCTAAGTGGAGGATCGAGCTCTCCACCAACAATTATGACATTGCCTATCGGCCAGGAGCCCTTCATGACCCTCCAGGTGCCTTATCCAGAGGAAGCTGTGCCTCTGTACACACCGGCCAACTGCAGTCTCTGCATAATGAGCTCTGCCATCCAGGGGTCACCCTCATGGCCCACTTTGTCAAGGCACGCAATCTACCCAACTCTATGGAAGACATCAGGGAGTTGACCAGGTCTTGCCAGGTCTGCATGGAGTGCAAGCCGCACTTCTATCGCCCCGAAAAAGTGCACCTGATCAGGTCATCCAGGGCCTTTGAATGGCTGAGCATCGATTTTAAGCGACCCCTCCCCTCCATGAATGGGAACACCTTCTTCCTCTCCGTCATGAGCACTCCCATTTCCCGTTCACCATTCCATGCCCGGACACGTCCACCTCATCAGTTATGAAGGCTCTAGACTCCATTTTCACTCTGTTTAGGTATCCCAGCTATATCTATAGCGACCAGGGCTCATCCTTCATGAATGTCGAGCTGCATCAGAACCTGCTGGTGAGGGGAATCATGCAACCCCTGGGGGAACGGGCAGGTTGAAAAGGAAAGTGCCACAGCCTGGAAGGCTGTCAAACTGGCCCTGAAGTCAAAAGACTTTCCAGACTCTTGCTGGCAGGAAGTCCTCCCCATCAAGCTCCACTCTATTCAGTCGTTACTAAGTACCGCGCCCAACGCTACTCCTCATGAGCTTCTATTCACCTTTGAAAGAAGTTCAGCAAGGGGAACTACACTCCAAGTCTTGCTCACGACTCCTGGTCCAGTCATCCTTAAGAAGCACATGAGGAGAAGCAAGACCGACCCCCTGGTGGAAAGGGTGAAATTGCTCCAAGCCAATCCCACGTATGCCTACGTGGAGTGCCCGGATGGCAGCGAGGACACCGTCTCCATCAGGGACCTGGCACTCACCAGAACAGAGGGTCCGTTGCCTCAAGTGCCCTGCGAGCCATGGAGCTCATTCTCGCAGTCCCCATTCAAGGCCTTGGGGGAAGTTGGGTTCAGGAGGAAAGTTCATCCCTCTCCACCTTTGAGCCAGAGAACCTGCCCGCCTCTCCTCCCTCACAAGGGGATCATGAAACCAAAAGAGTCCAAGGTCCCCCGAGTGCTAAGGTACTCCAGTAGGATCTCCAGACCCCCCAGACCCCTTAAATCTGTAAATTTGTAAATAATGGGTTTTTTTAACCACTTGTTTCTGAATCCATGTTCTCTGTCTTCATTCACAGACCCTAAATTCTACAGGAAGGGGTGAATGCAGTGAACTGGGATTCACTGGTGGTGTGTTGTGCTGAAGGCTGGCCCTGCCTCCTAGCTCCGCCCTTATCAGCTCACTTATAACCCTGGTTTCCTGCCTAATTCCAGAACCCTTCTGAAGACCACTATGAGACCCTACCCTTAGTTACGAATTAATAAAAGTGTTTGCTCTCCCTCCAGTCGTGAGAGCTTTAATTCACACTACACCCCTCTCTTTCCCTATCCCTCCAGCTCCCACACCCTTCCCTCCCCTCTCCAATGGTGGATTAACTACTACCAGGACCCTAGGCTGAGCTTTAATAATGATAGATGTAAGTGAAGAAGGTACATTATTTCATATGTTTTGGTCCTGTTCCTCACTTTCCAGTTATTGGAAAAGTATCTTCCATACCTTGTTTTTTTGTTCTTCATGTTATTTTGGCTCCTCGTCCTTTTCTTGCCCAGTTTGGAGTAAGTAAGTCTGCTGAATTTAAATGTGTCTGGGCTACAATCCCATGTAGTTGCCTTTGCTCTTCTTATTGCCAGAAGAGCTGTACTGATGGGATGGACGGATGCTGTCCCTCCAACACAGATTCAATGGTTATCTGATGTGATAGCGTGCTTGACTCTAAAAAAAAAATTAGACGCTCTACTAACGTAATGAACCTTAATTGGCTAAATTTATGGGGTCCTTTCCTTAATTAGTTTGAGAATTTATTACATTATTGGATCCCATTTTACAGTTTGGTGGTCCTTTCTTTCATGCATTAATGGAACATACATGTTTAACCATAACTGCACAAGGGAAGGGTTAGATTATTAGAATAGTTTTTGTTTTTTTGTCTCTTTCATAGGTTGTTTACAGCTATTTGTTAATATATGTTTACTTTGTTGGACATATATTCTTGTTATTACCTCTGTATGAACATACATATACATAAAACTGAATAAAAATATTAGGAAGAGAAATGAGAATGAAACAAGGGTGCGATGGAGGATGAAATATCCCAATCTATATTACAGCTATGAAAGTCTTCTGATGGAAAAGGCAAGCCCTGTACAGTGAATAGGGGAAACTCCCTGCCGCTGAGCATGTTGGGATAATTCGTTCCATTAGCAAGCTCATTGACTTTTTATTTACACAAATCCCATGCCACTTACTGTCAAGAGACTGAAATGACAAGCTCAAGAAAGAAAATAGGAGGGTAGAAACAAAAATGAAAAGAATGGAATAAAACCAGAAAAAAAATGTTAGAAGCATCAGTTGGTCACGCAGCAGATGTGGAAAGTTAGAAGAGACTTCCACCTGGAATGTTAACTCTGTTTCTCTTTCCATAGGTGCTGTTTGACTTGCCATGTGTTTCCAGTGTTCTGTCTTTATATCAGATTTCCAGCAAAGAGTCATGGAATTTAAAACCATGGAATCAGGAGGTAAAAATAAATGCTTAAGTAGCATTTAAACATAAGTGGGCAAAAAAGATCAGCCTGGACATGGTGGGTCAGAGTGCCCATTTTTGTCCTATCCTCCATAACCTCCTCCTCCTTCTCCCCTACCCCTTCTCCCCCTCCCTCCTTCTCTCACTCCCTCCTCCCTTTTTTTGATTCTCCTCCCTCCCTCTATACATGTAATTTTACCTGCTCTATCTTAGTCGATAAAGAATTCAGACCCGAAGCATTGACTGACCATTTTTGCCAAGTTTCCCCAAGTTATTTGTCTCCCTGTTTCTGTTCTATGCGACTCCCTGAAAGCCAGCAGCTAGGTTTTCCAGCATCTTGATTCAACTTCCCATGGTTCAGACGCTCCGCGTTCCTTCAATCTGTTCCTCTGCCCCATCCCAAATTAAAGCTGCCAATTCATCGTTGGCAAAATGACTGGCTGGAAGCCACGCCGGCTTTGAAAAATAACCACAATTCAGTGCCAACTTCAACAGGAGAATTTGTGGCCTCAGAAGTCATGGATGGCTGAGGGCGAAGCGGAAAAGGAAGTGAGGTAATGTTGGCAACAGAGACGAGCAGGTCCTGGTCTCACATTTTCCCAGTTGCAAAGGGAAAATTGTCACTGCCAAGGATGAGATCACAAGATATCAAAGCAGAATTGACCCATTGAGCCTGCTCCACCATTCTAATCTTGAGCTGATCCATCCACCCACTCAGCCCCACTTTCTCCCCGTAACCCTTGATGCCCTGACTAATCAAATACCTGTCAATCTCTGCCTTAAATACACATGGCATGAGGCCATTCAGCCTAGTATTTAAGAGAATTAAATCGTAAGTCCTGCCTTGCCTTACAAATCTCTCACTCCCACAGCCATGCATTTCCCCCCTCCTTTTAAAGATGATTTCCAATTCTCAATATTCATTCTACCTTGAAGGACATCAGCTTGCATCAGAAACACTTTGGGCAGTATAGTGAGACAGTTGATCGCACTGTTGCTCCATTGGCCCATGAACAATCAGGAGCTCCAGTGCTGTCAGTGTGGAGTTTGCATGTTCTCCCTGTTGGGAGTTTCCCCCTGGAAGTGGGGTGGGGGCTTTGTCCCACATCCCAAATACAGTTGATAGGTGCAGTCACAAAAGTGCCAGCGGAATTCAGCAGACCTCGCGGCATCCATAGGAGGTAAAGATGTATTACCGACATTTCGGGTCTGAGCCCTTCTTCAAGGTAAGGTTTATCAATTTTGTCCCCAGTATATGGGAGAGTGGTGGAACTTGGGATGGCATCGATGGCAAGTTGCGGAACATAAAATGGCATTAGCTTAGGATGATGTGAGTGGGTGCTCCATACAACATGATCACAGGCCCTTTTAGCTCTTGAGCCCATGCCACCCAATTACACCCAACTGACCTACAACCACCGTACGTTTTGAGGCATGGGAGGAATCTGGAGCGCCTGGTGGAAACCTACACAAACATGGGGAGAACATGCAAACTTCTTACAGACAGTGCCGGATTCAAGCCCGGGTCGCTGGCGCTGTAACAGCGTTGCCCAAACCCCTCTGCTGACCGTGGCACCCACTTGAAAGGCAGAGAAGCAGGGAAATGCTTAGATAGGGTATTGGTGAACTCCCCTCCTCCCTGAAGACTTCCCGGGTAACCCTGGTACCCAAGCACACCGGCAAGATTGCTACCCCCTCGGAACTACGCCCTATTAACATCTCTTCCATTCTTTTAAGGGCATTCCATCGCATCCTGGCATTCCGATGGGCTCAAGGACTACATCTCACTTCCCATCAATCCGGTTTCCTCCAGTGTGACGGCACCTTCGAGGCGGTGAATCTACTGGATTGTGTGTTAAGGAGAGCAAGGGAGCGCACGCTAGACACGGCGTTGGCCTCGATAGATGTTTCCAAGGCATTCGACTCTGTGAAGCAGAAACTCAGCAGGCCATGCAGCAGGTTTCTCCAGCACCCTTGGGTGTTACACGAGAGCCCAGCATCGGCAGGTAGCAGGGAAGTTGACACTCCTGGCGGGTGGTAGTACAGCTAGGGGATCTAGCCTCAAGATTTGGGAAGCAGAGATGAGGAGGAACTGGTTCACCCAGAGAGTAGTGAATCTGTGAGATTCTCTGCCCAAGGAAGCAACGAATACTGAAGGCAACCAGGAGGCTGCAGATGCTGGCCAACCCCGACAGGTTGCATTTGAAAGCCGTAGAGGCTACCTCATTACATGTGTTTAAGACCCAGTGAGATAGATTTTGGCATTAAGGGTTATGGAGAACAGGAGGGTAATGGGGCTGTGTCCACAGATAGATCAGAGAGGATCTTACTGAATGCTGAAGTAGGCTTCACGGGCCAGATGGCTGACTCCTGCTCCCATTCCTTATGTCACGCTTCTAATGTTTACAACATGGTGCTTTTGCAGGATCAATTCAAGTAAGTTCGGGCAGAACATAATGAGGGGCAGGTTTTGCCTTACCAAAAGAGGGCTGGGAGATGATGATCGCCTTGTTAGCTTAAAGCATATTCGCTAATGCTGGAGAGATTAACTGTGAAGATAATCAGGCAAGAAGAATGAGAAGATCCTCGATTTCTCAGAGGATTGTTGGGCTGAAGGAGATTAGAGAAATAGGAAGGCCGAGGAAAGATTTCAAAACAGTGGCAAACACTTCAAATAAAGATACTACTTAAGCAGGGTCCAGCAAGTCACACAGTGTGGAAGGAAGGACCAGGAGGAAGAACAGCCAGTTGTACTAATAGGAAGCAATGTTTCAGGCCCGAGCGCTTTGTCAAGGTGCGAGCAAAAGGCAGGGCAGGCACCTGAATAAAAATGTTGGGTGGGGGAGGATGGCAGCAAAGTTAGCGTAGCGGTTAGCACAGCCACCTGCAAGGAGTTTGAATGATCTCCCCGTATCTGAGTGGGTGTTCCCCGTTTACTCTGGTCTCCTCCCACTCTCCAAAACATACAAGATCATAGGTTGATTCGGGTGCAATTGGGCAGCGGAATCGGCTTCTACTCCGTTGTAATTGTTTTTAAACTGGGCAGGGGAGGAGCACAGGCCAACGGGCAAGAGGTCTGGGATGAATACGGATTAGAGGGCAGAAGAGGAAGAGGCTGAGAAGGTGAAGGTGAAGGCAGCTCTCCAAATGGAGAGGGAAAACATGAACTGGAGGAAAGCAGACGTCTCGGGAGAGAGATGAGGGGAGGGGCCACATGAAAACAGGAGGCATCCACATTAACACCATCTGGTTGGAGAGTGCCTTGGCAGAATATTAGGTGCTGCTCCTCTTCTACCCCCACCACCCTCCTTCTCCCCCCCACCCTCCCCCCCACCTCCCACCCCGACCTTTTATATTCAGGTGCCTGTCTGCTTTTTGCTCATACTTCACTTCTGTGAGGGACGTTGGACAAAGTGGCGACTCTCTGTCTTCTTTACAGTAGACAAAGTTAAAGAATTTTCACGTATACTACATTCTAAATGTAGTATTGCGTGACAATAATGGAACCTTTACCTTGACGAAGACCCCAAGCTCGAAATGTTGCTTATCTTTTACTTCTGAAAGATGCTGCAGGACCTCCTGAGTTTCTCTAGCACTTTTGTGTACTGCACCACATCCCCAGCGTCTGCAGACTTTCTTGTTTAACTTACAGGCACGTAATTGGGCATAGGTAAGACCTCTCAGTCAACTGCTGTCAGCTCCGCACAAGCTTTGAACTGTTAAAGGAGCCAGCGGCAGTTTCATTTAAAACCCCGCGGCCATTGGGTCTGTGCCCAAGATGGCGGCACCTACGATCGGCAGCAGCCAGGAGGGGTTGCAGACTCCAGGGCCGCGAAGGACTGGCGTGGGGCACCGGAAAACAGGAAGACCATCCCGTCTGAGATGGAGATGACCCACGGGACGGTGACCACAGAGGCAGGCCAGAGAGGGGGCTCCGTGGCTGAAAGACCCGCGCATGCGGCGAGGTGAGGAACCTGCGGAGGCTGAAGGCTGCTGGAGACTGCTGTCGGGAGACTCGTGCCTGTCTGCAGGACGGCTGGAACTGACTGAGGGGGTACTAGGTATTGGAACTGGGATGCGAGGGGGGTGCCGAAGGATCACTGGCCTTAAATGCCATCGATCGCAGCCTGAGCAGGTGGCGAATTTCATCCACGGCTGGGATACTCCATGTGGGCACACACTCTCCTCCTCGGCCGCCCAACTCGCGCTGCCGGTCTCTCCCCCTCGCCCGCCCAACTCGCGCTGCCAGTCTCTCCCCCCTCGACTGCCCGACTCATGCTGCCATCTCTCTCTCCACTTGTCGGATTTTGGAGCTTTCCGGATTTTAGATATCCAGATAAAGGATTGTGTACCTGTAGTCTAGATCTCCAATTAAAAGCAGGCCTGCAGGATTCTGTGTGGCTGTGGAAGCTCCGGAGGCAAATCTATGGACACTCGATGACTCTGGGGGGTGGTGGGGGTGGGGGGGGGGGGGGGGGCACTCTGCTTCTCCTTCTCTGACTGTAAGAGGCGCTTCAGGCAATTTCTGCCTAACAGCAAGCAAAAGCAATTTCATGTACTATGACTGTTTTATTATAATGACAATAAATTGAATCTCGAAATAGACAAGTGAACAGACTGGGTGACCAGTCTTCCCTCCCTCAGTTAATAATCCTGTCTGCTCGGTTGAATGAAGGAACCCATTTAGTGGAAATTCAGGAAGGATGACTTTTTACTTATAATGACACAGAAGGACGCAAGGACCTATTTCCCCACTACGTGACTCCAGACTGTTCATAGCACCATCCTGGAGATTACACTTTAATTCCAGGCAACATCAAGGTACAATCCTTGGTAAATCAAATTGGTGCCACTCTACAGCAGCAGAGAGACATCAAAGATTGCTAAAGAGACATGGCTAAATGGGGACATTCTGGACACTGCTCTACTGTCTGAGGTCTTCAACCTCCACCGTGCAGATTGGACAATGGCGTCAGGAAAAACCAGAGGAGCTGGTGTTTGTGTCACCGTCAATTCATCGTGGGGCACAAGTGTGACAGTTACGCCCCAGTCCTGCTCTCTCAACCTGGAACATCTGGCGATCAAGTGTCACCCATTCTCTTCGCCAAGGGAGTTCACCACCATCACCCTAGTCACCGCATACAATCTGCGCACACCCCCTCCTCCCCCGGCTAACATCAGGCCGGCACTGGAGGGGCTGAACACTGTGATCAACAGCCATGAGAGAGTGCATCCTAATGCCTTCTCAATCATTGTCGGGGACTTCAATCAGGCCAACTTGAAGAAGTCTCTGACTGAACTACCACAAACCCGCTACCTGTGAATACAGAGGAGTCAACACACTTGACCACTGCTACATCACCATGAAGACCACTTATCGAGCCATCCCACGCCCCTTACTTGGGTAAATCTGACCAACTGGCTGTTCTCCTACTCCCGGCATACAAGCAGAGACAGAAGGCGACACCACTAGTGGTGAAGACGGTGAGGGAGGCAGAGGAGTGCCTGCAGGCCTGCCTTGAATCAGAGATCTGGACTACCATATAAGCATATAACCATATAACCATATAACCACTTACAGCACAGAACAGGCCAGTTCGGCCCTACTAGTCCATGCCGTAACAAATTTCCACCCTCCTAGTCCCACTGACCAGCACCCGGTCCATATCCCTCCAGTCCTCTCCTCTCCATGTAACTATCTAGTCTTTCCTTAAATGTAACCAATGATCCCGCCTCGACCACGTCTGTCGGAAGCTCATTCCACATCCCTACCACCCTTTGCATCAAGAAATTTTCCCTCATGATCCCTTTATAATTTTCCCCCTTCAATCTTAAACCATGCCCTCTAGTTTGAATCTCCCCCACTCTTCATTGAAAAAACCTATCCACATTTACTCTGTCCCTTTTAAAATCTTAAACACCTCTATCAAGTCCCCCCTCAATCTTCTACGCTCCAGAGAAAAAAGCCCCAGTCTGCACAACCTTTCCCTGTAACTCAAACCTTGAAATCCTGTCAACATTCTCGTGAACCTTCTCTGCACTCTCTCTATTTTGTTTATATCTTTCCTATAATTTGGTGACCAAAACTGTACACAGTACTCCAAATTTGGCCTCACCAATGCCTTGTACAATTTCATCATAACCTCCCTACTCTTGAATTCAATACTCCGATTTATGAAGGCCAACATTCCAAATGCCATCTTCACCACACCATCTACCTGAGTATCAGCCTTGAGGGTACTATTTACCATCACTTCTAAATCCCTTTGTTGCTCTGCACATCTCAATAGCCTACCAATTAATGCATATGACCTATTTAGATTTGCCTTTCCAAAATGTAACACCTCACACTTATCTGTATTAAATTCCATCAGCCATTTCTCAGCCCACACCTCCAGCCTTCCTAAATCACCTTTTAATCTACGGTAATCTTCCTCACTGTCCACAACACCACCAATCTTTGCATCATCCGCAAACTTGCTTATCCAATTCTCCACCCCTACTTCCAGATCGTTAATATATATAACAAACAATAGTGGACCCAGGACCGATCCCTAAGGGACTCCACTAGTCACCGACCTCCAATTGGACAAACAATTTTCTACCACTACTCTCTGACACCTTCTATCCAACCATTGCTGAATCCATTTCACTACCTCCTTATTTATACCTAATGCCTCCACCTTTTTTCCTAACCTCCTGTGGGGAACTTTGTCAAAAGCTTTACTAAAGTCTAGACAACATCCACAGCTTTCCCTTAATCAACCTTTTTTGTAACCCCCTCGAAAAACTCAATCAGGTTTGTCAAGCATGATCTACCCCTGACAAAACCATGCTGATTACTCCCTATCAATCCCTGTACCTCCAAATATTTGTAAATACCATCCCTCAGAACACTTTCCATCAACTTATCCACCACAGACGTCAAACTCACGGGCCTATAATTCCCAGGTATACATTTGGACCCTTTCTTAAACAACGGAACCACATGCGCCACCCTCCAATCTTTTGGCACTACCCCCGTGACCAGTGACATCCTAAATATCTCTGTTAATGGCCCCACCATCTGTCCGCAAGCCTCCCTGAGTGTCCTTGGGAATATTTTGTCCGGTCCCGGAGATTTATCCACCTTTATCTTTTTCAACACAGCCGTCACTACCTCCTCGGTTATCCTTATATGCTTCATTACCTCCACACTATTTTTCTTTACTTCAACTGGTTCAATATTTTTTTCCCTAGTGAATACCGAGGCAAAGATATCATTCAAAATTTCCCCCATTTCCTCTGACTTCTCACTCAGCCTACCCTCGCTATCTACAGGGGGTCCAATTTTATCCCTCACTAATCTTTTACTTTTAATGTACCTATAGAAACCCTTTGGATTTATTTTTACTCTGTCTGCCAAAGCCTCTTCGTGCCTTTTTTTGGCCTTTCTAATTCAAAGATTTATCTTCACACATGAATGAATTTGCCACAGCTGTCATCGACCATCAGGACCTGTGTGGTGGAGTGTGTGCCCACATGTACATAATCAAGAATATCCCAGCCGTGGACGAATCAAAAGTTTTGCCACCTGCTGAGGATGAGATTGGTGGCGTCTAAGGCCAGTGATCCAGTTCTCTACAGGAAGTCCAAGTACGAACTGCGGAAGGCCATCACGGCACCAAAGAGAAGGTGGAGCTGCCTCAATGACAATCGCCCAGTCGCACTGTGAGGAAATTCTTTGAGAGGTTGGTCATGGCCAGAATTGACTCGTACCCAAATGAAGATCTGGACCCACTGCAAGTCGCCAACCGTCATAATCGCTCCACAGCAGATGCATTATCACTGGCTCTCCACTCAGCTCTAGATCACCTAGACAATATCCAGACATACATCAGGCTACTCTCCAACGACTACAGGTCAGCTTTCAGCACCATCATGGCCTCGATGCTGGTCAATAAGTTCCAAACCCTGGGCTTCTGCAAGCGAATCCTTGACTGCCTCATCAGAAGCCCACAGTTAGTCCCAATCAGAATCATTGTCTCCGCCTCACTGGCAATCAACACAAGCACACCTCAAGGGTCCACTGCTCTCCTCACTCACACCCACAACTATGTGGCCAGGCACAATTCAAATCTGGCCTACAAATTTGCCGATGGCGCCACAGTCGTCGGCAAAATCACATCAGTAATGAGGAAGCGTACAGCAGGGAGGAGATAGATCAGCTGATTGAGTGGTGCCACACCCACTGACTTGCACTCAACATTAGCAAAACCAAGGAGTTGATTGTGGACTTCTATCCGGAGAACATGAACCAGTCCTCATGAGATTAGCAGTGGAAAAGGTTAAGAACTTCAACTTTCTGTGTATTTATATCTCCAAGGATCTGTCCTGAAGCCTCCAAATCAATGCAATCAAGGCGGTGGCTCGCCAGCAGCTCTACTTTGTGAGGAGATTTGGTAGGTCACCAAAGACTCTTGGAGAGCATTCTGACTGGTTGCATCACTGTCTGGTACGGAGGTGTCAATGCTCAGGACAAGTTGTAAACTCGGCCGGCGCCGTCAGGGGCACCAGTCTCCACTCCACTGAGGACATCTACAGGAGACAGTGTCATAAGAAAGCAGCTTCTGTCCTCATGGACCGTCACCATACAGGCCACGCCCTCCTCACTCTGCTACCATCAGGGAGGTGGTACAGGACCTTGAAAATGTACACCCAGCGGCACAAGGACAGCTTCTTTCCCTCTACAGTCAGAAGTCTGATTTTTGCACTAATTTCATTTTTTTTAATGTAATTTTAATCGCAATGTTTGCACTGTTGACGCTGCAGCAAAACAATGAATTTCATGACATGTTGATGACAACAAATTCTGATTCTGGCAATTCCCAAGGACTGCAAATCTAATGCTTTTCAAAGGGCCAGAAGTCCGACGATTACAGATCTAAATTAAACTTTGGTGGCGTGCTCAGTCCCTGAGTGATGCAAATCATGATTGGACAGGTTAAGAAAGTGGTCAATTAGACGCATATGGATTCCTGGGCTCCGTACCAGTCAGAATGTTCTTCACGATACGCCTGGAGAAATTTGCAAGAGTTTTAGTGACATACCAGTGTAGAGCTCGTCGAAAGAATCAAAGACTTGTTGATCCAAACCAAGGCTTTTATTAGCAAAAGACAGGAACTCTTCACAGGTGGCCGACCAGTCCGGAATGATCCGACCTGGCTAGGGACACAACCCTTTAAGGCCCAGACAGTAGGCGTGGCTTAGCTCTCAGCCAATCGCTGTAAGCACAGTCTAGATACTGTAACTATATACACTATATACATTGATGATAGATCTGTACTATGACAACCAGATCTACCCAAATTCCTCTCCGTTCAAAAAGGAGAAAGGCTGAAGATGGGAAACCACAGGGCAGTTGTTTACCAG
Source organism: Narcine bancroftii (assembly GCF_036971445.1). Classification (NCBI taxonomy): domain Eukaryota; kingdom Metazoa; phylum Chordata; class Chondrichthyes; order Torpediniformes; family Narcinidae; genus Narcine; species Narcine bancroftii. The sequence continues at coordinate 235,870,292 of NC_091474.1, read as the reverse complement.
TCAATTATTAGCAAGATGAGTCAACAACAGCTGAACACTAAAAATAAATATAATTAATCCTAGTCAATGTGGATACATGAACATCGAACATCGAAATATAAAACATAGTACAGGCCCTTCAGCCCACAGTATTATGCCGACTAATAACCTACTTAACGACTGCCTAGAATTTCCTTATTGCATAACTTGTAGCGTGTACACTACGTGAAGTGTGGAGTAAGGACAACACACACACACACACACGCACACACACGCACACACACGCACACACACGCACACACACCGCACACACACCGCACACACACCGCACACACACCGCACACACGCACAGTCGAGGTCGAAGACAGATTTATTGCCTGACAGCTCTGTTTATATTCACTCCCTGCCTTTGACGACAGGGATGACATCATCGCACCACCGGCCTCCGACTGGCCGGCATTCCCGCCATTGCCCGCCGTGCGGCAGGTCACGTGAGATGACAGCCATTGGGGACCCTGCCCATCACCACATTCGCCAGCCATTTTGTGAGGCGGGTCGCGACTCGGTTCGCGGGCCGCTATAAACTTTCTATTTTTCACTGTTCCATGTACCTCTCCAATCATCCCTTAAAAGATCCCACTGTACCTGCCTCCACCAGTGTTGTCAGCAATGCATTTCATGCACCCACCACTTTCTGTGTGAACATTTTGCCTCTTGCTTACACCAAAGTACCTTAATATTAATGCCCTCTAATATTGGCCATTTCAGTCCTGTGGGGGGAAAAAACCTCTGGCCGTCCACATGGTCAATGCCTCTCATCATCCTGTACACCTCTATCAGGTCAGTCCTCATCCTCTGTCGCTCCAAGGAGAAAAAACTAAACCTATCCTCATAAGGCATGCTGTCCAATCCACCAGCCCCCTCCCTGACTCTTTCTAAAGGCTTTAGTGAGGCTAGAAAAGGCTTGCACATTGGTTGGCACTGCTTTCTGATGCAAGGAGTCTATTCTGATTCAGATTCTATCCAGGACCATCCTTCCCCCTACTGTGCAGCCCTGGCTTCCCATGATAAAGATCCATCACAAGCCCCTTGAAAGTTTAGAAAAATCATATCAATGGCTGGTCTCAGATGACTAACTCCCAGGAGAGCTACTCGCACCCAAAGGGAGTGGACAGCCTTTCTCTCCTCAAAGTTCACCTCTTGGTCGAGACCGTCATTATTTGGGCCTTAATGGTTGTAACATCAGCAGATTAGATTTCACATTTATTGTCAGAATACATTCATGACATGACATACAACCCCAAGATTCTTTTCCCCGCAGGCAAGGCAGAGTTACCACTTAAAATTCAAGATTCAATTTATGGTCATGTAATAAAAACAGTGTCATATTACACAAAATTGGTTTTGCCTGCTGCAAGGCAAGACAGATTCGCCAGCGGCAGAAATTGCCTGAAGCACCTCTCTCTGTCAGAGAGTCACGTCCCCCCAGAGTCACCGTGACCATGGATTTGCCTCCAGTGCTCCTGCTGCCCCTGTAGCCACACCGTCTAGTCCAAACCATCGATAACCCAAGCTCCAGATTTGAACCTCCGATGCTATTAGGATTCTTTCAATGCCCTAGGCATCCCCTCGCATCCTGACCCCTTCAGCCAATCTTGAGCCAGTCTCCAGCCTGGCGTGAGTCGTCTCCAGCTGTGAGTTCTTCACCTCGAGCCCCTCACTGGTCTGCGGCCATGGTCACTGTCCTGCGGGCCGTCTCCTCTGCTTCTCCTTCTCAGACAGGGATTGGTCTCCCAGTTTTCTAGTGCCCTGCACCAGCCCTCTGCTTCCTTGGAGTCTGCAGCCCCTTGTGGCTGCTGCCAACCATAGGCTCCTGACCCCTCAGACGCAGGATTTTTAATAAAACTATCGGCAGCTCCTTTAACGGACCTTTCAAAGCCTGCTCTGAGCTGACAGCAGTCAAACTGGGTGGTTGGACCCCACGGGAGCGCTATGTTTCCGCTCCCCGCTCTCCATCGGTTCACACCAGAAGCACTGCTGTTATTGCTATTGCAAAAAATATTTTTAAACATACACATGTAAAGAAATAAAGAACCGTAAACAGATAGCAAATGTAAACAAACTTACTGTGCAATACAGAGAGAATGGGTTAAAAATCAATAAAGTCCAAAGGTAAGAGTCCCTGATAGAGTTTGTCATTGAGGAGCCTGATGGTGGAGGGGGGAGTGGCTGTTCCTGAACCTGGGGGTGCGAGCCTTGTGGCACCTGCACCTCTTTCCTGATGGCAGCAGCAAGAACAGAGCGTGGGCTGGGTGGTGAGGATCGTTGATGACTGCTGCTGCTTTCCAACGGCAGCGTTCCCTGTTGATGTTCTCAATGGTGGGGGGAGGAGGGGAGGGAGTTTTGCCTGTGATGTCCTGGGCTGTGTTCACTTCGTTTTGCAGGGCTTTATGCTTAGGGGTATTGGTGTCCCCATTCCAGACCGTGATGCACACTTTCCACTGCACATCTGTGGAAATTTGCCATACCAAACTTTTGCAAACTCCTGAGGAAGTGGAGGTGCTGACAGGCTTTCTTCATGATGCCTGCCATTATTGTGTTAGGTTCAGGAAAGATCGTCTGAGATGAAGACTCCCAAGAACTTAAATTCACTCACCATCTCCACCTCTCATCCCCCCAATGATCACTGGATCACACGATATCCTCTAGTTTTCCTTTCCTGAAGTTAACACTCAGCTCCTTGCCTTACTAAAATCCACATAGACAACATCCACAGCCTTTCCTTTATCAACTTTCCCAGTAACTTCCTCAAAAAACTCTCTAAGTTTGGTTGAAAATGTCATGCACCAAACCACGTACTTTATATAGCAAAGATACCTTGATGAAGGACTCAAGCCCAAAATGTTCATTACATATCTTTATCCTTGTTATATAAAGGACACTGGGCATTTTTACACGAAAGTTTGGAATTATTCCAAAAAAAAGAGCACACTTACCTCCGGCGTTTCATTTACACAGGGGCACTTTTACACAGCCTTCCTATGGTGGGGAGTTTGTTGGGGTGGGGGGGAAGGAACATTGTATTTATTAGGTTTGTTTCTTATAGAGTGGCTACAGTCAATTTAGACTGCAGCCTCTCCATAAAAATGTGCAGGGATACGAATGGGAAAAATTATGGGATGGAATTTTTTATGCAAATTCCATCCCGTCATTTTTACAGTGCCACCGGAGCAGAGATTTTCCTGAGATTTTCTGCTGTTTGGTGGCTGTGTAAAAGTGCCCACTATTTACCTGCTGAGTTTCTCCAGCATTGTGTTTTTATTTCAAATAAGGTGCACCCTCCTCCATGCCACCCCCCCCCCCCCCCCACCCACCATCAACGTGATCTACCGGGATCGTTGTCTGAAGAGGCCACGCAAAATCACTGAGGACCCCTTCCACCCAGCTCCCTTCGGGGGAAGAGATGCAAAAGATCGGTTCCTGGACCTGGTGGTGTGAGTCTTGTGGCACCGCTTTCCTGATGGTAGCAGTGAGGACAGAGCGTGGCCTGGGTGGTGTGGATCCTGCTGCCCTCCGACGAGGGCAGCATCACCAGGGTGGCTTCTTCCCACGGGCAGTGAGAATGCTGAACGACCAAAGGAACTGCTCACACTGACCATCCGAGACTCTCACATTCATCAAACGACATTTATTTATTTATTTGTATGGGTGAAATTCTTGTCCTGCATATGTTTGGTTTGTCATTATGTATGTCAGTGATTCTCAACCTTTCTCTTTCCACTCACATATCACTTTAAGTAATCCCTCTACCATCGGTGCTGGTGATTAGTAAGGGATTGCTTAAGGTGGGATGTGGGTGGAAAGAAAAAGTTTTAGTCGTCCCTCATTGACTCATTATATGCACGGTTTCGTAACTCCAGTGGAAAGGGGCCAAATGACCATTTTCCTCAAGCAAAATATTTCAGTCACCATTGGGTCTAGGGCAGTGATTCTCAACCTTCCCTTCCCACCCACAACCCACCTTAAGCAACCCCTTACAAATCACTGAGCACCGATGGCATAGGGATTACTTAAAGTGGGATGTGGTGGAAAAGAAAAAGTTTGAAAACCATTGTTTTAGTCGTCCCTCATTGACTCGTTATGTGCACGGTTTCATAACTCCAGTGGAAAGGGGCCAAATGACCATTTTTCTCAAGCAAAATATTTCAGTCACCATTGGGTCTAGAGCAGTGATTCTCAACCTTCCCTTCCCACCCACAACCCACCTTAAGCAACCTCTCACTGGCCTGGGGAATACTTAAAGTAGGATGTGAGTGGAAAGAAAAAGGTGGAGAGCCACCGAGTGTGTTACGTCTGGTTGTGCGTCTGCATGTTTTTGCACCGAGGACCGGAGAACGCGGTTACGTCCGGTTGTACAATCAGACGACAATGAACTTGACCTGTGTCTGCCCTCCTGTCTTACCTGCACCACACTGTACAATCAGACGACAATGAACTTGACCTGTGTCTACCCTCCTGTCTTACCTGCACCACACCACTGTTGATTGTCTCCAAATCAGTCCTTGTCTATTCAACTACTTGTGTGTCTATTCTTTCAGAATACCTGACATCCACTTTTTTTAAAAAAAAACTGTTTCTTCTGGTTTAATTAATAATTCCTACTCAACACTGAAAGGCAATTGACCAACAGAAGTGCCTAGGTAACGGAATAAGAAGTGAAAGGATTGAGAGAGGGCGGGTGTGCCCGTCAGGGCCAAGACTCCGCAGTTGATGCGCTGGGCAGAGTTTGCAAACAAGGAAACTTTCTTACCTTGACGTGAAAGGGCTGGATCTCATTCAAGGTTTGAGCCCTCAACTTTTTGGTTAAGATCTTCAGCATTGTGTTGGGTTTTTTCAATTAATTCTCTGTAAACTTTTCAAAACAAAAACTAAGTGGAAAAACTTTCGAGAGTGGCAGCGAATCGGTGCATCAAAGCAAGGACTTTGTTGACCCCCAAGTCTTCGCCCTTGAAGCTGTCACGGTTCTGGCTGACTCCTGAAGCCCGAGTCGGCTTCTGCAAGCTCTCCCACCCCCCCCCTCCTCCCTCCCTCCTCCCCCCCTCCTCCCTCCCTCCTCCCCCCCCCTCCTCCCTCCCTCCTCCCCCCCTCCTCCCTCCCTCCTCCCCCCCCTCCTCCCTCCCTCCTCCCCCCCCTCCTCCCTCCCTCCTCCCCCCCCTCCTCCCTCCTCCCCCCCCCTCCTCCTCCCTCCTCCCCCCCCTCCTCCTCCCTCCTCCCCCCCCTCCTCCCTCCCTCCTCCCTCCCTCCTCCCCCCCCTCCTCCCTCCCTCCTCCCTCCCTCCTCCCCCCCTCCTCCCTCCCTCCTCCCCCCCCTCCTCCCTCCCTCCTCCCCCCTCCCTCCTCCCTCCCTCCTCCCTCCCTCCTCCTCCCTCCCTCCTCCCTCCTCCCTCCCCGAGCGAGCGGTGGGAGAGGCAAGGAGAGCGGAGACGTTTCCCAACCCGTTCCGGACCCCGCGCAGTCTGCCCCGCCACGGCGATTCAGGGGAGCGGGCTCCCGTTCTGCCCCGCCTGCCTACATCAGGGACGGGACGGCTCCCGCTTCACCGGGGGGCAGGGGGTTGGGGGGGGGGTCGAACTTAAATCCGCTTTTAATTTCCCCGACATCGTGTTCGTTTCACACCCCCTGTTGGTTACAGTGCAGAGCCGATGGAGTGATCCGGCGCCGTGGCAGGCCCTTCAGCCCCCTGGTCTATCCCACTCACCATGTTCAAGCTTATTGACGCACCGTGAGAAGGGCGAGCAAATCAACAGCACGAATGAGAGGACCAAAAATAGAGGCTATCCTCAAATTGGAGGAGCAGCACCCTGTCTTCCGACTGGACACCCTCTAACCACATGCCATTAACATCGACTTCTTCAGTTTCTGCTCAACCCCCCCACTCTCTCTCCCTGGCAGATTTATTGTCAGACAAACATCACATCACATACAACTCTGAGATTCCTTTTCCTACAGAATGACTACGACTTGCTAGTGCAGAACAAATAAAGAACTGGAAAGAGATAATGCGTGTAAACAAACTGCAATACTGAGGGAATTAAAAAATCAATAAAGTGCACAAGTCCCTGATTGAATTTGTCATTGAGGAGACTGGTGGGGGAGGAGGAGCAGCTGTTCCTGGACCTGGTGGTGTGAGTCTTGTGGCACCGCTTTCCTGATGGTAGCAGTGAGGACAGAGCGTGGCCTGGGTGGTGTGGATCCTGCTGCCCTCCGACGACAGCGTTCCCTGTAGATGAACTCAACAGTGGGGAGGATTTTGCCTGTGATGTCCTAGGCTGTTTCCACTACCTTTTGGAGAGCTTTATTCTCAGGAGTATTGATAGTCCCATACCAGATCGTGATACAGCCGGTCAGCACCCTTTTCACTACACCTCTGTAGAAATTTGCCAGGGTTTCTGTTGCCATATCAAACCTCCACAAACTCCTGAGGAAGTAGAGGCGCTGACGTGCTTTCTTCAAGATGCCATTGGTGTGCTAGGTCCAGAAAGATTCTCTGAGAGAGTGCCTCCCAAGACCTAAATTTGCTCACCTCCTCCACCTCTGATTCCCCCATTCATGACTGGATCATACACCTCTGGCTTTCCTTTCCTGAAGTCAACAGTCAGCTCCTTAGTTTTGGTGACATTGACTGCAAGGTCCATTCAGCCAAGTTTTCATCACCACCCTTTATACAACCCACTAGCAGGATGTGGATTGGCAAAACCAGCATCTGTTACTTTTCCCTTGAGCCCCCTTCAGAAGGGAGTCCAGTATCTGTGGTAGTATGGGTTCTATCACCAATGTGTATATGTCTATATTGTGGTATAGGATGGTGGTGATTGGCTGAGAGTGTAGGCACACCTAGGTCTTAAAGGGTTGCTCCTAGCCAGATGCAGATCATTCTGGACTGGTCGACCTACATGATACGCTCCAGTCTTCTAGTTAATAAAAGCCTTGGTTTGGATGAACAAGCCTTTGATTCTTTCGACGTGCACTACAATTTTATTAACTAGAAAGGTTTCAAGGGATAGAGCATATGCTGCGACCAGAACACTTCAACATTGACCCACAGTTGGCTACAGCTTCGAATGACTTTAAGCACTGGGTGAGGTGTTTCGAAACTTACCTATAACTCTCTGAACCTGCCGTGGAGGAGGACGGCCATTGACTACTAGTATTGATGTCTATGGTGTCCCTGAGAGTCTATGAGAGCATCCAGGATGCAGCCACTTACACTGCAGCCATGAAAGTGTTGTAAGGACTTTACGAGCCACCGGTAAACAGGGTCTACGCCCAGTACAAACTAGCGACCAGGAGGCAACTGCCCGGTGAGTCCTGTAGAGCTTATAGCCAAGCACTAAGGGCACTGGGCAGAGCCTGTACCTGCTCAGACAGAACTGCTGCTGAGACCACCGACGATCTCATTCAGGATTCTTACGTGGCCGGGGTCCGATCGAATGAGGTGAGGCAGCGCCTGCTAGAGCATGGGGGAGAAAACCTAGAGGACATGATCCAGATCGCAGAGACAATGGAGGATTCAGTCTTAAGTATGGACGCTTACTTTCAGGGCTGGACCCCAGGCTATGAAGTGAGTAGGATGCCCTCCCTCAACACTACTATCCCACGGCCCATCAACAGCCTGTTGGCCGCTGCTACACTGTCTAATGCGATCCCGAAATGCTACTTCTGCATGAGGGACAAGCACAGCAGGTTCCAGTGTCTGGCAGGAAAGCCAGGTGCCAGAAGTCCCTTAAAAATGGCCACTTTGCTGTCGTCTGTCACTCCAAAATGGCCACCGTCAAACACACGGCCTTGTGTGAAGCCCAACCATCACCCTCCCATTCAAACATTTCTTCTTCAGTGCTCTCATCCAGTGAGAGTGAGAGCTCCACTGCGGCAGCGCCTGACGTTACAGGGCAGGTGCCGAGCGCAGAAGGTACAGCCCACACTCGCCGTGATGACATTGGCCTGCTTGGACATCCCACACGGAGCAACGACCATCCAGGCCCAAGCCACGACTTCAATAACCGCTTCCGCCGCCATCGCCACTACTGACGCTGCCGACCAGGGACCCGCTGCTGCAGCCGCCACAGCCAACACTCCCGACCAGGGACCCGCCATGACCGACACTGCCGACCAGGTACCCGCTGCCACGGCCGTCGCTACTGCTGCTACCGATGCTGCCGACCAGGGACCTGCTGCCACCGATGTTGCCGACTAGGTACCAACCGCTGCGGCCGCCGCTACTGATGCTACCGCCACCACCGACGCTGCTGACCTGGTACCCACCGATACTACCGACCCGGTACCCACTGCCGCTACCGCCAATGACTGCCTGTCTGACCGTCCCACCACCACCATCTACAAGCAGTGACCCCCAGCACTTTCCGTTGGCTGGCCGACACCCCCAGCAGGTTGCAAGCAGCAGACCCAGTCCCTCAATGCTGACAGCTCCAGCCCGACCGCTTCTGTGATGTCACCACGCACACGCAGTGCACTTCAGGCCTGATGCTGCGTGACGTCATCACATAAGACTCCACTGTTCCCAGCATAGGACTCTGCATCAGTGACCCTGGACCAGAACTGCCCCCATCCTCTTACAAAAGCAATGGAACTGATTAAAGTGCATGGACACCATACCAATTGTTTATTTGACTCAGGATCAACCGAGAGTTTTATCCGTCCAGACCTGGCTCACTGTTGCGGACTGGTCATTCTCTCCACTGACCAGGAGATTTCATTGGTGACCAGGTCACACTCCACTGGGATAAAGGGATATTGCTTGGTGACCCTGAAAGTCCAGGGCATCACATTTACCGATTTTAAACTGTTAGTCCTCCCCCAACTGTGTGCTCCCGTATTGCTGGTACTGGATTTTCAGTGCCAGTTCCGAACTATGGGGGGGGCCTCACACCCCACTCTCTGTCTGTAACCACTCCACCTCGGAGGCCTCCTGCCAGCGACAGCCCAAACCACCCGCCCCTGTGCCCAGGTGCCCCACTTGTAGCCTCTCCACCTTCCGGGTCACTCACCCAGCAAACCTCACCCCTGGCTGGAAACCAATGGCCACCAAAAGCCGGCTGTATAGTTACGAAGACAGGAAATTCATCAAAAGCGAGGTGTGCAGACTGCTGGAGGAGGGCATTATTGAACCCAGCTCAAGTCCCTGGAGGGCCCAGGTGATCATGGTCAAAAACGAGGAGAAACCACAGATGGTGGTTGACTACAGCCAGACAGTCAACCGCTTCACACTTCTGGATGCGTACCCCCTCCCATGGATCACGGATGTGGTGAATCAGATCGCCCAATACCGTGTGTTCTCCACCATTGACTTATGTTCAGCCTATCACCAGCTCTCGATCCACAGAGAAAACTGAGTTTTCACGGCTTTCGAAGTGAACGGGCAGCTGTATCAACTCCTCAGGGTACTCTTTGGGGTTATGAATTGTGTCACGGTTTTCCAGCGGGAAATGGTAGACCAGAACGGGCTAACAGCTACTTTCCCGTATTTGGACAATGTCACCATCTGTGGCCATGACATGCAGGACCATGATGCCAACCTCGAGAAATTTTTTCACACTGTGATTCGGCTGAACTTAACCTACAAATTCGACAAGTGAGTCTTCCGGACCACTCGGCTTGCAATTCCAGGTTGTGTGGTAGAGAACGTCATTAGAGACACTACCTCACTGGTAGGCATTTTACACTGCTGACCGACCAATGTGCAATCTCCTTCATGTTTAGCAATACCCAACGAGGTAAGATCAAGAATGACAAGAGCGCTAGATGGAGAATCGAACTCTCCACCTTCAATTATGACATACTGTACCAGCCTGGTAAACTTAACGACCCACCAGATGTGCTCTCCAGGGGGACTTGCGCCAATATACAACTGGACAGGCTGCAGAGACTCCATGAGGAGCTCTGTCATCCAGGGGTCACTAGGTTCGCACACTTTATTAAGGCTCGCAACCTGCCCTACAAGGTCGAGGAGATTTGCTCCATGAACCGAGCCTGCCCGGTGTGCGTTGAGTGCATGCCCCACTTCTTCCATCCAGAGAACATCCACATCATCAAAGCCACCCGACCCTTTGAACATCTAAGCGTGGACTTCTAGGGGTCCCTACCATTGACCAACCGTAACACCTATATTCTTATGGTGATCGACGAGTATTCTCGCTTCCCGTTCGCTGTGCCTTCCTCGGACATGACCGCCTCTTCAGTCATAGAAGCCCTACACAGCATCTTCGCCATCTTCGGGTACCCCAGTTACATCCACAGAGACAGGGTGTCCTTGTTTATGAGCGCCGAGCTGTGGCAGTACCTTCTGGAGCGTGGTATTGCTTCGAGCAGGACCACCAGCTAGAACCCACGCAGTAATGGGCAGGTCGAAAGAGAGAATGCCACCATCTGGAAAGCGGTTATGCTTGCCCTCCAGTCCAAAGGCCTCCCAACTGCTCACTGGCAGGACGTGCTCACTAGCACCCTACACTCCATCCGCTCCCTCCTATGCACCATGACCAATTTCGCCCCCCATGAAAGGATGTTCTCTTTCCCGAGGAAATCCGAATTGGGAATAACCACACCGGCGTGGCTCACGGTTCCTGGACCTGTCCTCTGGCAACCCCCTCATCTGGTACTCAAAGAATGACCATTTGGTTGACCGAGTGATGCTGCTCCATGCAAACCCGCATTATGCATACATTGAGTACCTGGATGGGCGGGAGGACATAGTCTCGGTAAGGGACCTAGCCCAAGCCTGATCAGACCCATCAGTGCACCCAACCCAACCTCCTCCAACTCCTTCTCCCCTAGGTCACGTGCTCGAACAGAGGGATCAGCACCAGCCCACCAACTCAGTCCAGCCTGTCGACAACGCCGTTGGGAAATTGAGCAAAGCGCCCCCCAATGAGCCCAGCAGTGACATGACTCCAGTGACCCTAATCCCAGCACCATGGCGGACACGCCAGACGATCAGGCCCCCCTGACCGTTACAGCCTCTAACCTCCCACCAGTTCCCCCCCCACCCACTTTTCTTTTTTTACAAACCTCCATTCTCCCCGGGGTCAGTTCTCAAAGAAGGGGTGAATGTGATAGTATGGATTCTATCACCAATGTGTATATGTATATATTGTAGTATAGGATGGCGGGCAGGAGCAAGGGGGAGACGGCGGCCCCGGCCTCGATCGAGTGAGGCAGGCGGAGGCCCCGGTACGGGCAGAGAGTTGGAGGCGGCGGCCCCAGTCCAGGCACAGGGAGAGCAGCAGCGGCCCCGGCCCCGGTCCGGGCGAAGGGTAGACGGCGGCGGCCCCGATACGGGCAGGAGCAAGGGGGAGACGGCGGCCCCGGCCTCGGTCGAGTGAGGCAGGCGGAGGCCCCGGTCCGGGCAGGGAGTGGGAGGCGGCGGCCCCAGTCCGGGCACAGGGAGAGCAGCAGCGGCCCCAGCCCCGGTCCGGGCGAAGGGTAGGCGGCGGCGGCCCCGATCCGGGCAGGAGCAAGGGGGAGACGGCGGCCCCAGCCTCGGTCGAGTGAGGCAGGCGGAGGCCCCGATCCGGGCAGAGAGTTGGAGGCGGCGGCCCCAGTCCGGGCACAGGGAGAGCTGCGGCGGCCTCGGCCCCGGTCCGGGCAGTATGGACTGACCTAGGAGGGGAGGCAGACCCCTCCAGCCCGGGTAAGAAACCTGCATAGGAGAAGGCCACTCCGATATAAAACCTACGACCCAAGGACCTCGCTGCCACGTCCCAGATTGTTCGGCCACGGCACACGAACCATGGGTGTAAAGGGTGGGGCCAGTACTGCGCACACTGCACTCCACCTAAAAGCTCCTTTGCGCAGGCCCGAGGACAGGTCCACGTCCTCCCCCTCCACGTCCTCCCCCTCCACGTCCTCCCCCTCCATGTCCTCCCCCTCAAAAGATGCTCACAAACTCAAGCTAGCATGCTGGAACATCAGAACCATGCTAGACAAGGCTGACAGCCACCGACCTGAACGTCGGTCTGCCCTCATCGCACATGAACTCCTCAGACTTGACATCGACATAGCCGCTCTCAGTGAAGTCCGCCTGGCAGATGTAGGCAGCCTCTAAGAACGCGGCGCGGGCTACACACTCTACTGGTCTGGCAAGCCTTCGGATGAACGACGCCTATCTGGTGTAGGCTTCATGGTCAAGAGCTTCATTGCCTCCAAACTCGAAAACCTTCCGACAGGCCTCTCGGACCGAATCATGTCCATGCGACTCCCCCTTCAAAACAAGCATCGCATCACCCTCATCAGTGTCTATGCTCCAACCCTCCAGGCGGAACCAGCAGAAAAGGACAAGTTCTACACCGACCTGCACAACCTCATCCAACGCACCCCTACAGCCGACAAGGTTGTCATCCTGGGCGACTTCAACGCTCGTGTCGGCAAAGACTCAGAAACCTGGCCAGGAATCCTGGGCAAGCATGGCGTCGGCAAGTGCAACGACAATGGGCGCCTCCTGTTGGAGCTCTGCGCAGAACAGCGGCTTGTCATTACAAACACCCTTTTTCAGCAAAGGGACAGCCTGAAGACCACCTGGATGCATCCCCGATCCAAACACTGGCACCTCCTGGACTACATCCTGGTGCGAGAAAGTGACAAACGAGATGTGCTCCACACCAGGGTCATGCCCAACGCAGAATGCCACACTGACCACCGGCTGGTTCGCTGCAAGCTCAACCTTCACTTCAAGCCAAAGCCCAGGAACAGTAAAGCCCACAGAAAGAGGTTCAATGTTGGAAACCTGCAGTCAGACGAAGCGAGAGGAAACTTCCAGGCAAACCTCAAAGCAAAGCTCGATGATACAATCTGCCTCACGGACTCGTCCCCTGAAACCCTCTGGGATCAGTTGAAGACTACCATACTGCAATCCACTGAAGAGGTACTGGGCTTCTCCTCCAGGAAAAACAAGGACTGGTTTGACGAAAACAGCCAGGAAATCCAGGAGCTGCTGGCAAAGAAGCGAGCTGCCCACCAGGCTCACCTTACAAAGCCGTCCTGTCCAGAGAAGAAACAAGCCTTCCGTCGCGCATGCAGCCATCTTCAGCGCAAACTCCAGGAAATCCAAAACGAGTGGTGGACTAGCCTCGCCAAATGAACCCAGCTCAGCGCGGACATTGGCGACTTCAGGGGTTTCTACGAGGCTCTAAAGGCTGTGTACGGCCCCTCACCCCAAGTCCAAAGCCCGCTGCGCAGCTCAGACGGCAAAATCCTCCTCAGCGACAAGATCTCCATCCTCAACCGATGGTCAGAACACTTCCAATCTCTTTTCAGTGCCAACCGCTCAGTCCAAGATTCCGCCCTGCTCCAGCTCCCTCAACAACCCCTAAGACTAGAGCTGGATGAGGTCCTCACCCTGGATGAGACATATAAGGCAATCGAACAACTGAAAAGTGGCAAAGCAGCAGGTATGGATGGAATCCCCCCCAGAGGTCTGGAAGGCTGGCGGCAAAACTCTGCATGCCAATCTGCATGAGTTTTTCAAGCTTTGTTGGGACCAAGGAAAACTGCCTCAGGATCTTCGTGATGCCACCATCATCACCCTGTACAAAAACAAAGGCGAGAAATCAGACTGCTCAAACTACAGGGGAATCACGTTGCTCTCCATTGCAGGCAAAATCTTCACTAGGATTCTACTAAATAGAATAATACCTAGTGTCGCCGAGAATATTCTCCCAGAATCACAGTGCGGCTTTCGCGCAAACAGAGGAACTACTGACATGGTCTTTGCCCTCAGACAGCTCCAAGAAAAGTGCAGAGAACAAAACAAAGGACTCTACATCACCTTTGTTGACCTCACCAAAGCCTTCGACACCGTGAGCAGGAAAGGGCTTTGGCAAATACTAGAGCGCATCGGATGTCCCCCAAAGTTCCTCAACATGATTATCCAACTGCACGAAAACCAACAAGGTCGGGTCAGATACAGCAATGAGCTCTCTGAACCCTTCTCCATTAACAATGGCGTGAAGCAAGGCTGTGTTCTCGCACCAACCCTCTTTTCAATCTTCTTCAGCATGATGCTGAACCAAGCCATGAAAGACCCCAACAATGAAGACGCTGTTTACATCCGGTACCGCACGGATGGCAGTCTCTTCAATCTGAGGCGCCTGCAAGCTCACACCAAGACACAAGAGAAACTTGTCCATGAACTACTCTTTGCAGATGATGCCGCTTTAGTTGCCCATTCAGAGCCAGCTCTTCAGCGCTTGACATCCTGCTTTGCGGAAACTGCCAAAATGTTTGGCCTGGAAGTCAGCCTGAAGAAAACTGAGGTCCTCCATCAGCCAGTTCCCCACCATGACTACCAGCCCCCCCACATCTCCATCGGGCACACAAAACTCAAAACGGTCAACCAGTTTACCTATCTCGGCTGCACCATTTCATCAGATGCAAGGATCGACAATGAGATAGACAACAGACTCGCCAAGGCAAATAGTGCCTTTGGAAGACTACACAAAAGAGTCTGGAAAAACAACCAACTGAAAAACCTCACAAAGATAAGCGTATACAGAGCCGTTGTCATACCCACACTCCTGTTCGGCTCCGAATCATGGGTCCTCTACCGGCATCACCTACGGCTCCTAGAACGCTTCCACCAGCGTTGTCTCCGCTCCATCCTCAACATCCATTTGAGCGCTTTCATCCCTAACGTCGAAGTACTCGAGATGGCAGAGGTCGACAGCATCGAGTCCACGTTGCTGAAGATCCAGCTGCGCTGGATGGGTCACGTCTCCAGAATGGAGGACCATCGCCTTCCCAAGATCGTGTTATATGGCGAGCTCTCCACTGGCCACCGTGACAGAGGTGCACCAAAGATAAGGTACAAGGACTGCCTAAAGAAATCTCTTGGTGCCTGCCACATTGACCACCGCCAGTGGGCTGATATCGCCTCAAACCGTGCATCTTGGCGCCTCACAGTTTGGCGGGCAGCAACCTCCTTTGAAGAAGACCGCAGAGCCCACCTCACTGACAAAAGGCAAAGGAGGAAAAACCCAACACCCAACCCCAACCAACCAATTTTCCCCTGCAGCCGCTGCAACCGTGCCTGCCTGTCCCGCATCGGACTTGTCAGCCACAAATGAGCCTGCAGCTGACGTGGACTTTTACCCCCTCCATAAATCTTCGTCCGCGAAGCCAAGCCAAAGAAAGAAGAAGAATTAGCTGAGAGTGTAGCCACACCTATTGGCAGGTCTTAAAGCGTTGCTCCTAGCCAGATCCAGATCATTCTGGACTTGTCAACTGAAATATGATACGTTCCTGTCTTCTAGTTAATAAAAGCCTTGGTTTAGATCAACAAGCCTTTGATTCTTTCAACGTGCACTACACACAGACACACAGCTGGGCCTGGAGTCACTTTCAGACGAGGATTTTAATAGACAATAGACAATAGACAATAGGAGCTGGAGTAGGCCATTTGGCCCGTTGGGCCAGCACCCCCATTTTAGATCATGGCTGATCATTACCATCAGTACCCCTTTCCAGCCTTTAGCAGAACTAGGGCTTTTCTCATTGGAGTGAAGATGAATGAAAGGCAACTTAATAGAGGTCTGCAAGATTATGAAAGGCATAGATAAGGTGGACAGCCAGCACCTTTCCTCCAGGGCAGGAGTAGCTCATGCCAGAGGACAGGGGAGACATCAGGGGTAAGTATTTTTTTAATGTTTTAGACTGTAACAGGCCATTTTGGCCCACGAGTTCGTGCCACCCAATTAACACCCAACTAACCTGCACCCCCGGTACATTTCAAATGGTGGGAGGAAAACGGATCCCCCGGGGAAACCCACACAGACACGGTCAGAACGAACAAACTCCATACAGACAGTACGGAATTCGAACACCGGACCCAATCGCTGGTGCTGTAAAGGTGTTGCACTAACCACTGCTCCAGAGAGTTGTGGGGGCCTGGAATGCCTTGCCAGGGGTGGTAGTGGAGGCTGGAACAATAGGGGCATTTAGGAGCCTCTTAGACAGGTACATGGATGAAAGAAAAATAGAGGGTTACGAGGTAGAGAGGAATTAATTTTTGTTTTGGTAGGTACATGTATATATGGATGGACACAATCTCGTGGGCCGAAGGCCTGTACTGTGCCGTAATGCTCTATGTTCTATGCATGAAGTGAATGGATGCTTGCAACTGTCCACTGATCACATGTTTATATTATTGATGGTGACCTTTCCAATTGTGTTTAATTACAGGACACCTGGGGCAGCTCTGTTAGTGCAATGCTTTTGCATTGCCAGGGTTTTGGGTTCAAATCCAGTGCTGTCTGGGACACCATCTTCGAGGAAAAATTACTTCTTATACAGCTAATGCAAAGAAGAAAACTAATAAGAAAAAATTAGATTTAATTCATCAGATTAAACCAATTAATTTACAGTACACACAAGTTAAAATCCCTGATTTATATAAAAGGAGAGTTGAACTTCAAACTAAATTTGATCTTCTTTCTACTTATCCCATTGAAGAGCAACTTTTCAATGAGTAAGAGTCAGATCTACATCGATGGTGAAAAATCTGGTAAGCATTTCGCCAACCAATTGGAAGGAACGGCTGCTGAGAGATAAATTAATAAGATTCGGATGGACGATGGTATGGATACTACTGATCATTCTAAAATAAATGTTTCCTTTTGAGAATTCTATTCCAAGTAATATACTTCTGAATCCAATAATGATAATAGTTCAATGGTGGACTTTTTGGACCACTTTAATTTTCCTACGCTTTGTCAGAATAAACATATCAGTTTGGAGGCACCTCTCTCTCACGAGAAAATACTCTTTGAAATTTCTTCTTTACAATCTGGTAAATCTCCAGGAGCTGATGGGTACCCTGTGGAATTTTATAAAACCTTCTTTAAATTGCTATGATTAATGACTCATTTAAACAAGGGAATCCTCCATTATCTTTTACTGAAGCTTGTATTTCTCATCTGAAAAAGGGGAAGGATCCACTCGAATGTGCTTCTTATAGGCCTATCTCTTTACTTAATGTAAATATAAAGATTTTGTCTAAAGTATTGGCCCATAGATTGGAGAATATTTTACCATCAATCATTTCTGAAGATCAAACTAGCTTTGTTAAAAACACATTATTCTTATTTTAATATACATCATTTATTGAATATTTTATCTCCCACCCCTATCCCTGAATGTGATCTTTCTTTAGATATAGAGAAAGCTTTTGATTGGGTGGAATGGGATTATCATTTGTAACCTTAGAAAAATGTAATTTTGGACCATATTTTACTAAATGGATTAAATTATTATATTTATGTCTTACTGCCACAATTCTTACTAATTTATGAAAGACCTTTTTATTTGTATTAATTTTGCTTCTTTTGAACAATTTGTGGTAAAATTCAACTTTCCAAATTCTCATTTTATTAGATATGTACAAATTAGACATTTTATTCAGTCTCAGATCCCTGACTTTCCAGCAATCCCCGAGGCGAACATCCTTGATACCTTTTGATTTACAACTTTCTCATAAAGGTTTAATATTTATAATAATTTGCTTGATTTAAGAATAGCCTCGTTAGTTAAAATCAAGAAAAACTGGGAGCAGGATTTGAATCTTTCATTTTCGGATGAGGTTTGGGACTCTATTTGTAATATGATTAATACAACCTCATTTTGTTTATGACACTGTTTGTTTCAATTTAAAGTGGTCCATAGAGTACACATGTCTAAAGTTAAATTGTCTCATTTTTATTCTGATATAAATCCTCTGTGACAAATGTAAAATTAGTGATGCCTCTTTGGTTCACATGTTCTGGACTTGCCCTAGTTTAGAAACATTTTGGAAAGATTCTCAAGTTCAAATTAGAACTTTGCCCTTTAATTGCTCCATTCGGATCACTTCAAGATGATGTTTTACTGGATCCAACTCAAAACCACATTTTATCTTTTACTTCATTTGATAGCCAGACGTGTAATTTTGATTCAATAGAAATACAATACTCCACCTACACAAGGGATATTACCTCTTCTTTAAGTTTAGAAAAAATTAGATAGGGCCATTAAAGAGTCAAATATTAACTTTCAAAAGACATGGAGCCTATTTAATGGACTATTATCATAATCTTAAGAATTTGGGTTATTCTGGAACTTTTTGGTTGTGCTTGTTCATCTCCAAGTTGTTGTCACTTGATTCCTCTCTTCTTTGTAAAATATCATTTTTGAGTTTAATTTTTTTTTAAACTTGTGTTGATCCAATAACATAGATTAAAAGATAAGAAAAGAAAAACAATTTGTACTTCTCAAATAATGCATCTTAAAATCTCGATCCAACCCCTTTTACAAAATAACTCAGAAAGAAAGAAAACAGAAATAAAGGAAAAATTATGACCTTCGCCCCCACCCCTCCCCCCACTATTCACCAAACTCCTCCCACTAAACAAAGTTTTCTTGTATATCTAAAATACTTAGGAAATGAAAGACAACATTCAGAAACCAGACAGCACTACTCAGAAGCATCCAAATACCCTAATTCGTTAAATTTTTGTAATACTCCATGAACAGGCCCCAAGTCTTGTAAAAAATCACTTTTACATCTTTAAAATTGTATCTAATATTTTTCTAAACTTAGGAAAGCCCTCCTATAACCATTGAGAATGAGTGGATGGGGTACTGTCTTTCCATTTCATCAACATGTCCCATCTAGCTATCAATGAGGTAAAAGGTAACATTCACTTCTGAGATGAAGTCTATACTATTTCCTCTTCTTTAGAAAATCCAAATAAGGCAACTAAGGGATGTGGTTCTAAGTTGATGGTAAAAAATAACTGATAAAGTTTGAAAATAATTTTTCCAAAAATCTTCTAAACCTCGTCAAGCCCAAAACATCATCGAATAATCTACATTTCTCAGATAATGAATCGATATCAGAATACTGCGTCAGGTTAAACATAACTTTCCAAGTTGCCGTATGGAGAGACAATATCTTTCTTTCTAGTTCTGTCTGTAGTAACTGAGTCAGGATCTCTGAGAGCACACATCTCACATCTAGTATAGTTGTGCACCACCCTGGTTTCCCCAAAGACATTTCCTATCTTGGCCATCAGTCGCGCGGTATGGGTGCATGTTCACATTTGGGCACGATATCCCAATTCTATCTCCTCCTGCACCGTGTTTCCCCATACATTTACGATTCTGATTCCTTCCCCAACCTTAGTCCCTACCTTCTGTATCTTATTCTGTAGTGTCTCAATATCTTCAACATTCAATATTCCCATTCCAGTTCCTAAGCCTTCCAGGACTCCTTCTACTAGTCCCCATTTACCACGGCATTTAGCCACCTTTAGTTCAGGGTAGACATTCTGGCAGGCTTTAGTATTGTCTGAGGTATCATACTGAATGTGGAGGGTGAGGTTTATAAACAGGTACGACTGCAGCATCTTCTGGCAAGTCTCAAAGAGGTGATGTAAGTGTCCACCCTGGGTATCTATGGGTGTGGGGAGTGTTGGTCTGTCTGCAGGGGGGCTAGCAGCTGTCCTTGTGGATAGGAGGTTTATGGTTACTGCTGTGGGGCCCGCCATTGTTGGTACTGGGGCTAAGTCCTCATCCTCTTGGTAAAAGACATAAGCATAATTCGCGTTGAGCGCTCCCTTTTTGCATTCCCCAATCCATCAGAATAGGTTGGGGAAAACATTTCCCCCTCACCACACTTTGCGCCAGTAGGGATCTGCTCGCTGTTGATGCCATCATTCATTCAGCTCTGGGGGGCTCAGGGATCTAAGGGTCATTGTAAGGTTCCCAGTTTTGTCTTGGAGAGGTCTTATTGTTAGTTCTGGTGATGCCCCGCACCCCAGGAACCCTGACTGATCCCCATTCCAGATGATTCTACAATACATAGTGGAGTTGTCCCAGCACCCCTTAGCGTCGGGGTTCTCCTCAGGAAAGATCTTGACTGTCTCCTCTATGATTACTTCAGTCAATCCCCTCATTATCAGCCCCAGTACCTTGATTGTTGTCCATGCAAGCATCACCTTTGTTTGTATCACCCTCCCGGAACGGTTGTGTGGATCCAGCCGTCCAGTGCATCTAACTTCAAGGTGGTTCTTGTGACTAGAAGGACTTGGGAGGGTCTTTTCAACCCAAGGGAGAAAGGAACCGTCATGACCGCTTTCACCATTACCTGATCTCCTGGTAAAAATGGGTGGGTGTTTCTCTCCATCCATGGTCCCTGGGTGGCTTTCATCTTATCATACATTCGAAGGGCAGCCTCACACAACCCTTGGGCATATGCTAGGATGCTTTCCTGTATCCAAATCTTGGTAACCTCTTCCAGCATCATAGGGGGTTTTATTCCCGTGATCATATGGCGCCCCATCAGAGCCTCATGTGGAGACAATTTTGTATTCCAATTTGCCTGATTGCGTCGTGCTTATAATACTATAGGCAAGGCTTCTGGCCTGTAGACCTGTCTCGTCACACGTTCTTTCCAGTCCCCTTTTTACTTCTCCATTTAATCTCTCCACCATACCAGAAGATTGAGGGTATGCCCATTATTTCGCTTACAGCAGTCACTCTCTTCCACATGAAGTGGGAGCCTCGGTCGCTATTTATTCCCCGCGGGATCCCAGACCGGGGAATCAATTCTTTCATCAGAATCTTAGCTACTGTCCGAGCGTCATCACCTTTTTGTCGGGTACACTTCTATCCATTGTGTAAACGTGTCAGCGATCACTAATAGATATTTAAACCCTCTTCAAGCTGGCATGTTGGCAATGTCAATCTGCAAATTCTCGATAGGGGCGTGAGCAGGGGGGAGTTTATCAAATTTGGCAGGCGAGCATCCCCGATTGTTTTGCTGACAGATCAGACAGTTTCTCACCTGCTGTTCTATGTTGGTAGAGATTCCAGGTGGAAACCAAATTTGCTTTATGCTATGTATCATTCCTGCCTTTCCCAAATGGGCTCGTCTGTGTGCTAACTGAACTATAGTCCGTTACAGACTTCTTGGACACACCACTCGACCATCGTTGCTTTTCCATATGCCTTTGACCATCTGGCATCTGTGGGTTTCCCACATACGCCGTTCTTGGGCAGAAACCCCCTCCTGTGCAGTTTTCAATTCTAATTCCTGTATCATTTGGTATTGCTCGGGAGTGTTGACCTTTTGGTTGAGGGTCATGGGTAACATGGGGTTCTGTTGGCTGATGACTAGTTTGGCTGCCATGTCGGCCCGCTCATTTTCCCCTTGTCACAGGATCATTCTGATTGGTGTGAGCTTGACATTTAACAATGGCCAACTCTGCCGGGAATGGATGGCTTCAAATAGCCCCTCTATCATTTCCGCATGGCTTATCCCCTTCCCACTGGCTGTAATGAACCCTCTATTTTTCCATATCTGGCCGAAATTGTGGGTCACCCCAAAAGCTCTTTTTCCGTCTGCCAATACACACGCTCTAGTTAAGGCGAACAGTTCTGCCATCTGTGAGATGGTGCCTTCCGGTACGGCATATGCTTTGATAGTTTTGTCATCATTCACTATGGCGAACCCCACATATAGCACTTCGTCCCGGAGCTATATGAAGATGTGAAGACCCATCAACATATAAGGTGATATCTGCTTCTATTGAGTCAGTCTTTAGGTCAGGTCGGGCTGGTCACAAGCTCGGTCAGTGTCACGCAGTCGTGTCCTTCGAGGTCTTCCTCTTCTGTTTCAGGCAATGGATGGGCAGGGTTGTAAGGGCCCGATCTTTTGTAAGTGTAATTGGATCAGGATAACAGTACCACCTCATATCCTGTCCTTTGGGCTGTGGTGAAGTGCTGTGTTGATGTCGAGTTGAGCAGCAGTGGTATGGCTTGATCCGTGACCACCGTGCATGGCCGATCCTGCACCAGCGATACCGATTTTTCTACTATCTCTGCCATGGCGGCCACCGCCCGCAGACACGGGGGCATCCCCATTACTGTTAACGGGAGTTTGGTGGAGTAGTAGGCTACAGGCCTCTTCCCTCCTCCGTGCTGTTGCACCAGCGCTCCACAAGCAAATCCATTCTTCTCTGCTGCGTATAGCGTGAAGAGTTTCTCATAATTAGGGAGGCCCAGAGCAGGGGCTTGAGTCAGAGCCTTCTTAAGATTCAGAAAGGCTTGCTCTCTTTCCTTCATCCACTGCACTTTTTCCGGTTCTCCCTTCACAGGAGCTGCTCCTGGTGCTGCCTCCATTTCTCGATATTCTGGTATCCACTGTCTGCAGTATCCCACCATGCCCAGGAAAGCCAGGATTCCCTTTTTTGTGGTTGGTTTGCTTATCTAGAATACAGCTGCTATCCTTTCTGGGCCCACTCTTCTCTCTCCCTCCTGTAAAATGTATCCCAGATGTTTTACTTCCTTCTGGCAGAATTGCATTTTCTGCATGGAGACACGGTGGCCCCGGCAGGCGAGGAGTTGTAGCAAAGCGACTGTATTTTCAACGCATGCAGCATTGTCGGGGGAGGCTACTAGCAGGTCGTCCGCATATTGCAAAAGGGTCGAACCCCCGGGCAGGGCAAGCTCCATCAGGTCTCTTCGCACAGTGGCTGCGTATACAGTTGGGCTTTCGGTATAGCCCTGGGGAAGGCGTGTCCATGTATACTGTTGGCCCTCATAGGTAAAAGCAAAGAGATATTGGCTCTCTTTTGCGAATGGTATGGATAAGAAGGCGGAACACAGGTCAATGACAGAGAAAGTTGTGACTGTGGCAGGTATGGTGTACAGGATCATGTTGGTGTCTGGAACCACTGGTGCAGTTTGCGCCACAATGTAATTTATGGCCCTGAGGTCCTGGACAAATCTCCAGACATTCTTGTCCTTCTTTGGTATGGGCAAGATTGGCGTATTGCAGGGGTTTTGTGTTTGAACAAGCACTCCCTGTTATTCCAGGTCCTCTATGATGCCTCGTACGCCTTCAACAGCAGCCGGAGAAAGGCGATATTGTTTTACCGCTGGCAGGGGTGGTCTCTCCCTCACTGTAACCTTATGCGGCAGTGTGCCCACACTTCCATGGAGACCTGCGCCATCAATAGTGGATTGACTGTGGTGGACAGGTTCGGCGGAAGGACGCTGGCACTATTTTCCTTCCCAGCCGAATGCTACCGGTGTCAGGGGAGTGAAAGAGGATGTCTACACTGAAGTCTCCTTCTTTCAACCATAAGTCAGCGTATTCCTCGCAAGCCCTTTCTGCCCAGTTTTGGGATTCTCATAGCCAGTGATTGTGTTTCTGCAAAGTCGTTCGGCTGATGAGGCCGACGCACTGCCAAGATGATGTGTGGGGCTGTGTGTGGCAGTCAGAAACGAGATGTCTGGTCCAGGCTTAATTTGGCCTGTGCCCCTATCCCCTCTGGTCTGAAAAACAGTCACGGTCTCACAGTTACCTCCTCAAAGTCCCTTTGTCCTGTTATATGTGTGACCTCCTCTCTGGGTGCAAAATACCCAGAAGTCACATGGAAGTCCTTTACCTCAGCCACAATTTGCAGAACAGCACCCAGTTGCTGCAGGGCCGAAAATTCCTGTGGCCTTTGTAATAACCTCATGACTTCTTCCAATTGTTTGAGAAAGGGGTTAGTCTCTAGCCACCAGCCAAAGTGAGTTGGATTTCTGTTCATATCGAGTTCATCGTCTGCCGTTGTGCGGATGACCTGATATGTGTGAGAGGTGGTAAATCCATAAATATTCCCTCCTCTGTACAGTACAATGTCACATTCATTTTGCACAGAGCCTGTCTTCCTAATTTGGGGACAGGGGTAGTGGCTAAAACAATCTTCTTGTATCTTGGTATCTCCAACCATTAAGGTCATTGGTTGTGAAAGCGGATCTATCATGGGACTACCGGATACCCAACATAACATAACATAACATAACAATTACAGCACGGAAACAGGCCATTAGGCCCTTGCAGTCTGCACCGAACCAAACCCCCCTTTCTAGTCCCACCTCCTTGCACAATGCCCATAACCCTCCATCTTCTTCTCATCCATATATCTGTCCAACCTTTTCTTAAATAATACAATTGACTCCGCCGCCACTATTTCTCCCGGAAGATCATTCCACACGGCTACCACTCTCTGAGTAAAGAAGTTCCCCCTCATGTTACCTCTAAACCTCTGCCCCTTAATTCTTAACTCATGTCCTCTTGTTTTAATCATTCCTCCTCTTAACGGAAATAGTCTATCCACATCCACTCTGTCTATCCCTTTCATAATCTTAAATACTTCTATCAAATCCCCTCTCAACCTTCTACGCTCCAAAGAATAAAGACCTAATCTGTCCAATCTCTCCCTATATTCTAGATGCTTAAACCCAGGTAACATTCTGGTAAACTTTCTCTGCACTCTCTCCACTCTGTTTATATCCTTTCTATAATTAGGCGACCAGAACTGCACACAGAACTCCAAATTAGGCCGCACCAACGTCTTATACAATCTCAACATCACCTCCCAACTCCTATATTCCATGCAATGATTGATAAAGTCCAGCATACTAAAAGCCTTCTTCACCACCCTATTCACGTGAGTTTCTACCTTCAGGGAACAATGTACCGTTACTCCTAAATCTTTCTGCTCTTCTGTATTCCTCAATGCTCTCCCATTTACCACGTATGTCCTATTCTGATTCTTCTTACCAAAATGAAGCACCTCACACTTATCAGCATTAAATTCCATCTGCCACTTTTCTAAGCAGCCCAAATCCCTCTGCAATCCTTGAAAACCTTCTTCATTATCCACTATTCCACCTATCTTAGTATCGTCTGCATATTTACTAATCCAATTCACCACCCCATCATCTAGATCATTAATGTATATAACGAACAACAATGGGCCCAATACAGATCCTTGAGGCACACCACTGGTCACCGGCCTCCAACCTGACAGACAATTATCCACTACCACTCTCTGGCCTCTCCCTTTCAGCCAATGTTCAATCCATTTGACTATCTTAAAATTTATACCTAAAGACTGCACCTTCCTAACTAACCTTCCATGTGGTACCTTATCGAAGGCCTTACTGAAGTCCATATAGACAACATCCACTGCGCTACCCTCATCCACATTCCTAGTCACCTCTTCAAAAAATTCAATCAGATTGGTCAAACATGACCTTCCTCCCACAAATCCATGTTGAGTGCTCCTGATCAGACCCTGTCTATCCAGATGTTTATAAGTACTATCTCTAAGAATTTTCTCCATTAATTTACCTACCACAGACGTCAAACTTACAGGCCGATAGTTGCCAGGCTTCCTCCTTGAACCCTTTTTAAATAACGGAACCACATGCGCAATGCGCCAATCCTCCGGCACTATCCCCATATCTAATGACATTTGGAAAATTTCTGCCAGAGCCTCTGCTATTTCCTCCTTCACTTCTCTCAATGTCCTGGGGAAGATCCCGTCTGGTCCCGGAGACTTATCCACCTTTATATTCTTCAAAAGCCTTAAAACTACACCTTTTGTAATCTCTATATTCCCCATATTTACCCAATTTGCTTTTTTTTAATCCCACATCTCCCAATATCCTTCTCCTTAGTGAATACCGAAGAAAAGAAACTGTTCAATATCTCCCCCATTTCTCTAGGCTCCACACACAGTTTTCCACTCTGATTTTCTAAGGGACCAATTTTGTCTCTAGCTTTCCTCTTACCATTAACATATTTGTAGAACTCTTTTGGATTAGTTTTCACCCTGCTTGCCATAGTTTTCTCGTACCTTCTTTTAGCTTTCCTAATTCCTCTCTTAAGATTCCTCTTACATTCAATGTATCTTTCAAACATCTCCTTAACTCCATGCTTCTTATATCTAATGTACGCCTCCCTTTTTCTTCGAACCAAGTTTCCAATATTCCTTGAAAACCATGGCTCTCTCAAACCTTTTACCCCTCCTTTTAACCTAACAGGAACATAAAGCTTTTGCACTCTCAAAATCTGATCTTTAAAAGACTTCCATCTCTCTACTACATCCTGCCCATAAAACAAATTGTCCCAATGCACACCCTGCAAGTCCTTTCGCATCTCCTCAAATCTAGCTTTTCCCCAATCAAAAACCTCAATCCTTGGCCCTGATTTCTCTCTTTCCATAATGACATTGAAGCTGATGGCATTATGATCACTGGACCTGAAGTGCTCGCCAACACTAACCTCCGTCACTTGACCCATCCCATTTGCCAACAGTAGATCTAACACTGCTCCTTCTCTGGTCGGCACCTCTACATATTGTTGTAAAAAACTATCTTGCACACATTTCACAAACTCTAACCCATTCAGTCCTTTCACAGAATGTGTTTCCCAATCTATATGTGGAAAATTAAAATCTCCCATAATGCTGCCAATTGTCTTATAACTAAGGGGGCACTCCCAAGGATGGCGGTACAGAGGACATGGTGGCTCCGGTATCAACCAACATAAAACTCTCCCCCTCTGTCCAGCTCACTTTTCCTTTTGCGTAAACAGTCCTTCCCTGTCCATATTAGCCAATACCGTAATAGTATCCGCCCAGTTCTTTCCTTGCCAGTTCAATTGCTTCACTTTATACATTTTTGCATCTTGGGTCAGCATACAATTCAGCAAGGTTTGTACCGCCAAGGTCTGGTTATCATGTAGGAGCACCCCAGCATTTTCCTCCCTGGTGTTTTTAAATTGAACTATGAATTCCATTATCTTGTCTCCAATTTTCTGGAGACAGCAGGTGACCTCTCCAATATCCCCATGACTTTTGGCACTCGCATGATAGCTTCTCTTCCTCTGTTTTGCATGGACTCATGGACTCATTCCCATTATCTGCCATAATGTTGTTTGTTTTCCAATCCCCGTTCTCTCCAGGTGGTACAGTGAATGATTCTTTCTCCGCCTGCCAATGAGAGCCGTAAGTGGCCTGAAGTAACGACCGGACATCTCCTGGTAGGGGATGGTAAAGGTGGCAGGTCTGGTCCAGCCAGTGGTGAAATCTAGTGGGAGCCTTAACAGGGTCAGGGGCATTGGTGATCATATCCTGTGCCTCAGCTGGCATCCAGAGTTTCAAGATTGGGGTGTTGCCTATCATAACTGTAGAGTATCAAGTAGTAGAATCAGGTAGACCAGTTTTGGTCTTACTCCAGGTACGGACCTGCGTTCTGGGATCCCCTTCCTCTTCCTCAGTGCCCTCCTCCATCCTCGGGAGGTTCCCTCTCACTGGGGGATCCCTGGG
This sequence comes from Narcine bancroftii, assembly GCF_036971445.1. NCBI lineage: Eukaryota > Metazoa > Chordata > Chondrichthyes > Torpediniformes > Narcinidae > Narcine > Narcine bancroftii. Next base: position 235,843,102 of record NC_091474.1, on the reverse strand, counting down.
TGGGGTGCCTTCATCCAGGGGTGCGGCAGGACACTTGCAGGAGCGGGTATGGGTGGAGGTATTTGGACCAGCCACCACCCCCACTGTCAAGGCAGTTCCCAGCACTTGTTTGAGGCCATAGACAGCAGCGGTCTGAATTAGAGCATCCATCCTTTCCTGTCATAGTTTGTGGGCAATCGTGGATACAGCAGGACAGGTTGAGGGGCCCTTGCATTCGGGTCTGGATATGGAGGCGGTTGGTTCGTGGGGCTTGAAGGCGATTTACTCTGTGGTGGTTTAGGCCATGGTTGGTGGTGCCCTGCCCCCTCAGTCCAGGCTATAAAACAGTCTCTAAAATAATTAACATCCCACATCTGATCCCCTCCTCCTGACTGAATGTCATCTTTGAAGTAGGATATTACTTTTAAGTCAAATGTTCCCCCATATGGCCAGTCACCTTGGTAACATCATTAGAGATCATTACTGAACGGCATGGCATAGTCCCAGTTACCTATCTTGTTCATTATGATGTTCGCTGGTGAGCTCGGAGGCTGCAGCAGGTCTCCTACCAGTTCCTTTCGTTTGCGTTGTTGTTTCAATCTTGCCTTCGTAGATCTTCCCAAGGCAGGCTTTGGCTTTATCCCAGTGTAGAGTGCATCGAAAGAACCAAAGACTTGTTGATCCAAACCAAGGCTTTTATTAACTAAAAGACTGGAACATATCACATGTAGGTTGACCAGTCCAGAATGACCTGGTCTGGCTAGGAGCAATCCTTTAAGACCTGCCAGTAGGTGTGGCTGTGCTCTCAGCCAATCACAGTAATCCTGCACTACAATCTGTACATATACACATTAGTGATAGAATCTGTACTAGCACACTCGGGAACGGAACCAGCCGCTCGACCAGGCTCTGTTTCTTTAGTCTGACAATTTCCCATCTGTCTGTGAAATTAAAAGAATTAGGATACACAAGATAGCAAAGCAACAACAGTTTTCTTCTACCTTTATGCGTGTCACCAGTGTCTCTTCCTTCTACGTAGTCACCCCGGGCTGCTTTAGAGTTCAATTTACCTAAGTCTTATCAGCATCTCACTCCATCCTTGCGGAGGTCTCGACATTCACCTCACCCTTCTATACAGGGGTCTTGGTGTATGAGCCTGCCTCACCCCCTTTCAGCTAGGTTCTTGGTCAGGGCCGTCACCCACTCACTCCTGTCCGTGATCCTGCAAACGAGGATCCTGCCGACTATGCCAGATTCTGTCAATGATTTCTTCAGGACTCTATAATTATTTAAATAGGAAACACAGCCCGGGAGATCGTTTCAGAAGAGTTTATTGACAAGGTTAACCTTAGAGAGTCCACAACAGAGACTCTGCCCGTATGAGGCAGAGAACAATCTTTTATAACCCAAAACAAACAAGTCGTTAATCAATTGCTACAGGATATGTACTCCTTCTCGCACAATACGGTTACAAAGCAGATTGAAAAGCAGGAAACATACAAGGACGCATCCTTATCGCATTTCAACAACTTCTTGTGAGTTACTCCCTCACCCCCTTCTGTCTTGGGGTCTACATGACTAAAGTCATGTTCCCTTCCACACCTTGTCCATGGCGTAAAATTTGAAATCGAAGAGGGATTGGGTCGGTTATGTATTTTCATCTTCTTTTAATTCGAAAGCAAGAGGAGTGCAATTCTGATTCATAAGAAAATAAAATTTGAACTTGAATCTTTGGTGGAATCAGCTGGTCGAATTTTAATGATTAATTGTAAACTCTTTGCGGAGTCATGGTCTTTGTTGAATGGGTACGCACCTAATGTCGATGATGAACAATTTATGTCTGAAGCTTTTTTAACTTTAAGTCAAGCTAAAGGAAATATTCTGATTGGGGGAGATTTTAATTGTGTATTAGATCCATTGTTGGATAAATCTCCAAAAATTGTGAAAAAATCAAAAGCAGCGGTCCATTTGGTTTCTTTGATGAAAGACTTAAATTTGATAGAGGTTTGGAGAAGGTTAAAGCCTACTGAGAAAGATTTTTCATTTATTCCTCACATCATGATTCATTCTCAAGGATTGATTTATATCCTAAGATTTATATATAAAATCTTTGATCTCTTCTAAAAGGATTAATTGTTCTAGAAACCTGTTCTGTCTTTGATTGCCATGCTAATACTTTATGAGCTCTCTCCCCTAATTCATAATATTTTTGCCTAGTTCTTTGTAATAATTTCTCTGTTTTATGTCTGTGATTAATTATAATATATTTTTTTATTTATTAATTGTATCTTTTTGTCTCCACTGAATCCTTCTGCATATCTTTCTCTAAATTTTCTATCTCCTTTTCTCATTTGTCAACTTCCCTGGAATACTGCTTTTTAATTTTAGTTGAAAAGCTAATATTTGACTTGTTAGATAAGCTTTTAAAGCATCTCACAAAATAAATTTACTATCAACCAAATCTGTATTTATTTTCAAATATTGCTGTATTTGATTTCTTATAAAATTATAAAATTCACCATTTCTCAACAATAAAGAATTAAATCTCCATCTATGGGGAGTGTCTATTTTTTCAGAACCTAAAAATGATGTTATCAAAAGAGGATGATCTGACAAAATTCTACTCTTATATTCAGCAAATACTATACATCCTTGCAATTGGGCCGATAATTTTTAAAAAAATCTATGTTAGAAAAAGAATCATATCTAAAAGAATAAAATGAATAATCCTTTTCCCTAGGATTCAATCTTCTCCAAATATCAACTAAATTCATTTCTTTCATTAATGATAAAATTTGTTTTTGCCATTTTAGTTCTAGTTTCAGAGATTTATCTAATAAATGATCTAAACAGCAATTAAAACCTCCACCATTCATTACATTTTTCTATGCTTGCACCAAATTTAAAAAAAAAGAATCTTGAATAAATTTCTCATCATTAACATTTGGGGCATAAATATTCATAAGTCCAAAATTCCAAATGAATTTCACAGTTTGCAACAAGAAATCTCCCAACTGAATCACTGATAACTGATTCTAGCTTAAAGGACAACTTCTTATAGCAACACCTCTTGCTTTCGAATTAAAAGAATCTATAACTTGACCAATCCAATCTCCTTTTAACTTTTGATGGTCCTTCTCAGTCATATGTCTACTTTAATTTTCTTTATACAAGCCAAAACCCTCTTTCTCTTTATTGGGTTGTTGAGCCCATTAACATTCAATATCATAAAAATCAAATTCCCACAGCCCTCGATGGTGGGACTCCAATCCACAGCTACTCATAAAAATAAAATACATCTCCTCAACAGAAAAGAAAGAAACCCCTAAAAATAGAGAAAAAATTGCTTACAGCAGCACATCCCCCCCACCCCGTCCATTTCACAGGAAGTGAACAACGCCACCAAGTGGCCAATGACTTGGGAAGGAGAAATAAACAAAGCCCAAACAGAACAATTTAAAAAAAACAGTAATCAAGAATGTTTCAAGTATGATGAGCTGCCTCCAAGTCTCTAATTTGATTACCATCAACACCATTTCAGTCAATTAATGACATTCCACCTCCTGTGAACCATTTTTTTTCTTTTCTTGAATCAACTTCATTTGTTGAAAAGATTGATCTTGAATCTCCTTCTGTTTATTATCAGGCAATGAATTGGCAAACATAAGGACATCATCTTCATCAGTGAAGAATTGTGATTGAGATTCTCCGTTTAAAAAAAACCTTGAGTGTAGCACGATATCTAAAAGTGAATTTATATCCTTTTTCCATAACACAACATTGGCAAGATTAAATTCCTTACGATGTTTAATAATAACTTGACTCAGATCTGCATTAAAAAATATTCTATTATTTTCTACCAACATTGGGGTCTGGTGCTATGTCACATTTGGTACTGCAACTCTCAAAGTCATTTCTTTATCTTGATAACATAGTCACCTAATTAAAATAGAGCTCCGAATCATTGCCAGTGAGTATTTGAGGCACAGTCCCCATGGTTAATCACAACCAACAGAGGCCAAGAAGGTCATTTATATAAATGCTTGTACTGCGATGCTGCCATGAAACAACGAATTTTGTGACATGTTCACGACAATAAATTCTGATTCTGGTAATAGCTTTGCACTAACCCAGTGGTTCTCAATCTTTTTCTTTCCACTCACATACATCTTTAAGTATTCCCCATGCCATTGGGGCTCTGTGATTAATAAGGGATTGCTTAAGGTGGGATATGAGTGGGAAGGGAAGGTTGAGAACTACTGCTCTAGACCCAATTGTTACTGAAATATTTTGCTGGAGAAAAATGGTCGTTGGCCCATTTCCTTTGGAGTTCTGAAACCGTGCACATAACGAGTCAACGAGGGATGATTAAAACAGTGGTTTTCAACCTTTTTCTTTCCACCCACATCCCACCTTAAGCAATTCTTTACTAATCACAGAGCACCTATGACATAGTGGAATGTGAGTGGAAAGAAAAAGGTTGAAAATCACTGCACTAACCGCTACGCTAACCGTGCCGCCCTCATCTTCAGCTCATAATGTTGTGCTGACCCATGTAGACCTACTCCACAACAATCTAATCCTTCCCTACCTCATACCCATAACCCTCTAATATTCTTATATCCATGTGCCTGTCTAAGAGTCTTTTGAACGTCCCTACTGTACCAGTCTCCACTATCACCCCAGAAATGCCTTCCAGACACCCACCACTCTCTGTGCAAAATAACTTACCAGTACCTCTGGAATCTCTGCTAAACCTTCCTCCACTCACCTTAAATAAGTGTCCTCTGGTATTTGCAATTTTCACCCCAGGAAAAAAGGTGCTGTCTGTCCACCCAATTGATGCCTCTCATAATATTATCTACCCTCTATTAAGTCTCCTCTCATCTTTCATTGCTCCAAAGAGAAAAACCTGAGCTCTGACACTCTTGCAAAGTCCATGAATTGGGGAAAAAAAATAGTAGACGGTGCCGTGGGTTTCTCAGGGATATAGGATTGCACTGTGAGGAAGGTCAATGAATGCACTGCAAGGAATTGAGATGGGACAACTGTGGCAAAAAAGAATCATGATACTACTGAACTATGCCGTGACAGAGCCTTCTCCTGGCCTTCATAGACCATTGCAATGCTGTTCCCTATAGCTGCTTTGAGGTGGATTAGCTGGGAGACTGAGGCTCCGGAGCCAGCTGTGGGTGTGTGCAAAGTGACATTCAGGTGGCAGCGCTGAAGGCGCTGTTTTCTGGCACCTGAAAGGTCCACAGCGAGGAGAGGCGCCACAGAGCAAACGCCGGCTCCTGTCAACTGTGGCCTTAGTCCCGCCCGCTTTCAGGTGCCTAGAGGAAGCACTCGGAAGTGGAGACTACACCTACCCGAGGAGGGTTTGGTAAGTACTCCTCGGGTCAGGGTTCTCCGCTTTCAGATGGCCTCCCAACTGCAGCATTCGGGTATTTTAGGCGGCTTTACGTTGGGGTATTCTGGCCACCGGAAAGTACCTTTTATGGATGTATCAGAGACAGTTCTTGGACTCAAGCTGTAACCATTGATCAGATGTGAACAGAGCAGGTTTTTATGGGGTGAGGGGGTTAAGGACATCTCTGGAAAAGGCAGCATTTGTTGCCCATCCCTTAAGAAGGTGGCACGGTCAGCGTAGCGATCAGTGCAACACTGTTACAGCGCCAGTGAGTGGGGTTTGAATCCGGCGCTGTCTGTAAGGAGTTTGTACATTCTCCCCGCGATGGTGTGGTTTTTCCTCCAGGGCTCTGGAGGAACAACCCTTTAAAATGTACTGGGGTTGTTGGTCTATTGGGTATAAGTGGGGGGAACTGGCTCATGGGCCGGAAGGGACTGTTACTGGGTTGTAGTTCAAAATTTTAATTTAAGGTGATATTCCTTCAACTGTTGAGGGATTCTTGTGAAAGGTACTCCCACAGTACTGTTGGAGAGGGTATTCTAGTCAGTGGACCGCACAGCAGTGAAGGACTGATACTGTACAGGTGCTCCCCTACTTACAATGGTCCGACTTATTATTTTTCAACATTACGATGGTACAATAGGGTGACGGTCATTATTTATTTTCAGGTAATACGTTAAAGTAAGGTAATCGCCTCCTTGGTCAATCACTTATTTTAGTTCAGTTGGAAAGAGCGGGCTGGCGGGATCAGTGTGGGGACTGATACAGCTCTGTTGGGACAGAGGGGGGCAGTGGGATCAGTGTGGGGACTGATACAGCTCTGTTGGGACAGAGGGGGCAGTGGGATCAGTGTGGGGACTGATACAGCTCTGTTTGGAGAGAAGGGGGCAGTGGGATCAGTGTGGGGACTAATACAGCTCTGTCGGGAGAGAAGGGGGCAGTGGGATCAGTGTGGGGACAGATACAGCTCTGTTTGGAGAGAAGGGGGCAGTGGGATCAGTGTGGGGACTGATTCAGCTCTGTAAGTGTTATACAAGGCATACCTGTATTCTTTTTTGACTTACAGATTTTTTAAGTTATGATGGGTTTGCTGGAACGTAACCCCATTGTAAGTTCAGGAGAACCTGTATTTCCAAAACAGGATGCCTTGTGAATTAGAGGAGAGCCTGTGGGTTGGGGTCTTGTTGTGTTCATTCATTTAGCATCCGCTAGCTTGTGACTTTCGTCCTGGAACTGTCCTTCAAGGCTACCACCCCCCAATCTCTTTCTCATCAGATCTCCAATGACCTTCCTGTCCTCTGGAAATACAGGAGATCTTCCCTGGTTTTCACCTCCTGGACGTCTTCCACTGCAGAATCTGAACGCCTTCTTGATTTTATTGAAATACTCCATGTGCCTACACCTCCTCCCTTTCCACCATTCGGGGCACCAAACACTCCTTCGAAGTGAGGCAAGGTTTCACCTGGGCAGGGTCATCTGCTGTGTCTTCTACTCCAAGAATGGCCCCCTCTACATTGGGGGGACTGGATGCATGCTGGGAGATCATTCTATTGAGCACCTTCGCTCGGTCTGCTGCAATAACGGGGACCTCCCAGTGGCCAACCATTTCGATTCCACGCACCATTCCCACACACCAACATGCCTATCCATGCACAACCAAACCGGGGTTCCCCACAAGTTGGAGGGACAGCACCATCCTGGCATTCTCCATCCAGACAGCATTAACATCTGCCTCCAATTTCTGCTGACCTCTTCCTATCCCTTTCTCCTTCCCTCAGCTCCACTTATCCACCTTTCACCCCTTACCCGTTAGCCTGTGTTCCTCCTCCTTCCCCTTCCTCTCATCTTCCCTCTATCCTTACCTTTTTATTTAGGCACCCGTCTGCTTCCTTCATGCCCCAGCCTGAAAATTGGCTCCCCTTTACTTCCTACGGATGCTGTCTGACCTGCTGAGATTCTCCAGCACTTCTGTGCCTTGAGCTTGTGGATCCTCTCTCACGGACAACCATTGTTGTTCCTTCCATGGTGCCCAAGGCCTCAGCATCGTCGAGAGCAATTCTCCTTGTCCTCACCTACCGCGCCACCTTCCTCTATGTCCAAAATGTAGGCGGGTGCCCGAACATAAAACGTGAGAGCAGCAGGGATTACAGGTGGGGAAGCAATGAGAGAGGACTCCCTTCAGAGACCAAAGGAGATCTCCTTCAAAGTAGGCATCCCCCGAAGAGATTTTGCAGTTTTCCCTTTGGAGAAGTAAAAACACACCAAAATGCTGGAGGAACTCAGCCAGCTTCTATATAAAGATATAATGCCGATTTTTCAGGCCTGAGCACACAGGAGAAGTGTTCTTCCTACATTTTGCTCATCCCTTGATGAAGGGCTCAAGCCCGAAATGTTGGTTATGTATCTTTATCTTTGCTCTATGAAGTGCACTGTTTAGACCTGCTGGGTTTTTCCAGCATTGTGCTTTTACAGGAGACGGTGGAGTTTTCAAACAAGAATTGGAGGTAACTAATTCATGCAACTACTGAGAGAGAGCAGGTTATGGGGACAGATGACTCATCAAGGTGCTGGTATAGGTTCAATGAGCTGAATTAACACATGTACATACTATTACCTAATGAGATGGCATATGCATTTAGTGGGTACCATCAGCCTGGTTTGGGAATTCAACTGCCCAGGAACACAGAAGGTAACAAACGTAGTCAGGTCCACCACAGGCTTGGACTTCCCATCCACTGAAGATGTCTGTGTGAGGCGCTGCCTTAAAAAGGCAGCTAACTTCATAAAGGTCCCCCTTCACCCTGGTCACAAACTCTTCTCACCCCTACCTTCGGGCAGAAGGTACAGAAGCCTGAAAACCAGCATGCCTATCCATGCACAACCAAACCGAGGTTCCCCACAAGTTGGAGGGACAGCACCATCCTGGGACTCTCCATCCAGACGGTATTAATATCTGCCTACAATTTCTGCTGAAATCTCCCAGGAGTTTATTTCCAACAGCTATCAGGCTTTGAATCTCCCCTTGTTACAGTAATCAGGAACCAGTGTGACACCACAATAGAGCCGTCTGCACTATTGATCAATTGCGGTTGGTGCCCCATGTAGCATGCAGCGCGAATAAAAGCTCTCACGACTGGAGGGTGAACAAGAGCTTTTATTAGCTTATAACTGAGGGTAGGGTCTTACTGTAGTCTTTAGAAGGGTTCTGGGTTGAGATGGGAAACCAGGGTTATGTGGGCAGATGGGGGCAGAGCCAGGTGGTCGGGCCAGCCATCAGCACAACTCACCACCAGTGAATCCCAGTTCATTGCATTCACACCATCTTGCAAAATTTAGGGTATGTGGATTCAGAAAAAAAGTTGAAAAATATACAGTTATTTACAAATTTACAGATTTAAGCGGTCCAGGGGTCTGGAGATCCTGGTGGGGCACCTTACCAATGAGGGAGCATTGGAGTCCTTTGGTCTCCTGGTACCCTTGTGAGGGAGGAGAGGTGGGCTGGGTCTCCGGCTCAGTGGTGGAAGGGGGTACATTTTCCTCCTGAACCCCGAGGCCCTGACTGAGGGGTGGTGAGAATGAGCTCTGTGGCTCGCAGGGCACTTGAGGCAACGGACCTTTTGTTCTGGTGAGTGCTAGGTCCCTGATGGAGACAGTGTCCTCTCTGCCATCCGAGTACTCCACATAGGCGTACGTGGGATTGGCGTGGAGCTGTTTCACCCTTCCCACCAGGGGATCGGTCTTGCTTCTCCTCACGTGCTTCCTGAGAAGGACTGGACCAGGAGTGGTGAACCAGGTTGGAAGTGTAGTTCCCGATGCTGACCTTCTTTCAAAATTGAATAGGAGCTTGTGAGGAGTAGCGTTGGTCGCGGTACATAGTAGCAACCGGATGGAATGGAAAGCTATAGGGGGGACTTCCTGCCAGCATGAGTCTGGAAGGCCTTTTGACTTCAGGGCCAGTTTGACAGCCTTCCAGACCGTGGCATTCTTCTTTACAACCTGCCCATTCCCCCAGGGGTTGTAGCTAGTAGTCCTGTTAGATGAGATGCCCCTCACCAGCAGGTACTGACGTAGCTCGTCATTCATAAAGGATGAGCCCCGGTCACTATGAATATAGCTGGGATACCTGAACAGGGCAAAAAAGGAATCTAGGGCCTTTATGACTGACGAAGTGGACATGTCTGGACATGGAATGGCGAACGGGAAGCGGGAGTACTCATCAATGACAGAGAGAAAGAACGCGTTCCCGTTTGTGGAGGGGAGAGGTCTCAAAATCGACACTGAGCCATTCAAAGGGCCCGGATGACTTGATCAGGTACACCTTTGCGGCGCAGTAGAAGTGTGACTTGCTCTCCGCGCAAACCTGAGAAGACCTGGTCATTTCCCTGACGTCTTCCATGGAGTAGGGCAGATTGTGTGCCTTGACAAAATGAACCATGTGGGTGACCCCTGGATGGCAGAGTTCATTATGCAGAGACCACAGTTGGCCGGTGTGTACAGAGGCACAGGTTCCTCTGGATAAGGCATCTGGAGGGTCATTAAGGGCTCCTGGCCGATAGGCAATGTCATAATTGTAGGTGAAGAGCTCGATCCTCCACTTAGCAATCTTGTCATTTTTGATTTGGCCCCATTTGACTTTATTAAACATGAATGCGACCGAGCGCTGGTCAGTGAGGACCGTAAATCTCCTACCAGCCAGGTAGTGTCTCCAGTGCCTCACGGCTTCTACAATGGCCTGAGCCTCCTTTTCCACAGAGGGTTTCTGGAGCTCATGGCCTTGCAATGTCCCAGAAAAATATGCAACCGCTCTGCCCGCCTGGTTGGGGGTAGCAGCCAGGGCTACGTCTGAAGCGTCACTTTCCACTTGGAAAGGTACATTCTTATCCACGTGGATGGCAGCTTTCGCAATGTGATTCGGGAGGTAGTTAAAACTCGTTTGGGCTTCAGCCAAGATGGGGAAATTAGTGGCTTTTAAGAGGGGGTGAACCTTATCAGCGTATTGAGGGATCCACTTGGCGTAATATGAGAAAAACCCCAGGCATCTCCTCAAAGCCTCTGTGGTCCTGGGAACAGGGAGCTCTAACAGGGGGTGCATCCTATCAGGGTTGGGGCCAATTATGCCATTCTCCACCACTTGATTAAGGATAGCCAGACGTTTAGTCCTGAACACACACTTGTCAGAGTTATAAGTGAGGTTCAGGGCTTTCGCCACATGGAGAAAACTCTGGAGGTTGGAGTCAGGGTCTTCCAAGGTGTGGCCACAGATGGTGATGTTATCGAGGTAGGGGAAGGTAGCCTTCAACCCATACTCATCCACCATTCTGTCCATCTGCCTCTCGAAGATAGAAACCTCATTAATGATACTGAAAGGGACCCTCTGAAATTAATAGAGTCAACCGTTAGCCTCAAATGCCATATATGTTCAGTCCTCAGAACAGATTGGCAGCTAGTGATAGGCATCTTTCAGGCTGGTGGTCCAATAGACCCAATACTGCGCAATATCATTCACCATGTCCAAAATTCAAAGGAGGGGTTAAGTGTCCAGGAGTCATACAGATTAATAGTTTGGCTATGGTCACTTACTAGCCTGGACTTGTTTTCCCTTTAACCACTATCACTTGTGATCTCCATGGGCTGGTGCTAGGTTGACCGAGCTTTATAAACTCTCGGTCTGCTGAGCTATACCTCCTCCTCTTAGTGGCAATGGACTTGCAGTCTCCTGAGAAATTCATGAAGAGAGGGGGAGGGGTCGATATTCAGCGTGGAGAGGCTTCATGTGGGTTCTGATGTTAGGGGCCCTCCGTTGCGAACCGTTACGAGGGGAGGGGATCAGAATACTCCAAGATTACACTTTTAAAGTGACACAGGAAGTCCGGACCCAACAACACTGAAGCACACAGTTCATCAAGAATATACAAGTAAAATTTACAGAACTCCCCCCGCACTTTGAATGACGTTTTTGTACACGTGATTGAGATGCAATAAATATGCGATAATTAGAAGGATGCATCTTCAGATTGTATTTTTATACAGTCTGTCAGTTGAACCTGTGTCAATTAGGCATTTAGTGGAATGTCCGTTTACCTTCACAGTCACTATGGAGTTGCTAAGCTGGTGAGGTCTGTCCTGATCTAGGGGCATCGAGGCTCAGATCCCAGAGACTCCATGCTCTTCATTTGAGTCGTCCCCCCCACCCCCCGGGTTGCCTTGCGTGGATAAGATGGTGTCAACCTCGTGGCATGGCCATGGCCAGCCTCCTTCTCCCTCGGACGATGACGGCATTGAATTTGAATTCAAGTCACAGCAAGATGGCCACCAAGCCTTTTTGCGCCATTTCCTCACCGCCACCCTCCGTTGGCATGTCGCCCAGCAATCGTAGCAGACAGCTTGGGGGTGGAATTGGATCCAGGAGCAGTGCAGGCCATGGATTTACACGGGCTTTCCCTCGCCCAATGCCCTTTCTTGCCACAGCTGGAACACATTGAGTCTTTAGCCAGGCAACAAGATCAAGGATGCTGTCTCTTGCCTCAGAAAAAGCTCAGGAAGCGGCAGCCATTAGGGCAGGGGTAGTGGGAGCAGCCTGTCCTTGGAAGAGGTCACATGGGTGAGCAAGTTCACTGGCCTTGAGGTCGTTGTCCATGAGTTTGGCCCGTTCCAGCAATTTGGCCAGCTCGAGGTGGCTAGCCAAGTACTTCTTTCCCAATGTAGAGCAAGTCGGTGCCTCGCTAGGACCTCGTTCTGTGCCTTCAGGTACCTAGCCTTCAATGCTTCAATGGCAGCGTGTCATACGCAGGGGAGTCCCTGATGACTGCATACCCTTTCGCTCCTACCCTCGAAACGAGTGCGGACCTCCTGAGTTCATTGGTGTGGAGGACGTCTCTGGTTGCATTCAGGTAGGCCTGGAAGCAATCTAGCCAGTACATGAACTCCTCAGCCGCGTGGGGGGGGGGACAGAGGGTCCGTCAGCAGCGTACCTTGCTTGAGTAGCGCTTCCATCATTTGAGAATAAGCTAATAAATTGTAGCGTGAATAAAAGCTCTCATGACTGGAGGGAAAACAAACGCTTTTATTATTTCATAATTAAGGGTAGGGTTCAACAGTAAAAGGGTTCTGGATTTAAAGGGGAAACCAGGGTAGTATGTGGGAAGATGGGAGTGGAGCCAGGAGGCGGGGCCAGCCATCAGAGAATCCCAGGTCACATCACACACACAATCAATTCCAATGTACACACAGTCCTAGACTCATTAAGCTGACTGAGCTGGGTTGGGGAGAGGTGACAGTGAAGGGTTGGGGAACCATAACCATTAGAATTCCCGCCATAGAACTCTCAGCTCTTTACCTGAGTGCAGCCAGGACAATTCCGAGAAAGTACAAGTATTGACTTGCAAGCAGGAACCTGCAAACAGCTGACATGGGGCAGTTACAGTTTAATGTTGAGAGGACAAGAAAAATTTTAAATGTCAAGGTACCGTGAGATCAGGGGAACTTGAAAACACACCTCTGCATTTTACCAACTTCTGTTAACCCCCCCCCCCAAGCTTCTCTCTTGCCTTATCTGTCCCTTTCCTCCAGCTCTCCAACCCCTTCCCTCTCCGACCAAAGAACTACCATCTCCCCCCGTCCCCCAGCTTTATTTCTCTTCTACCCTCTCACCTGAATCCACCTATGGCCTCTTTTACCTGTTAGCCTGTGATCCTCCGCCTGCCCCTTCCTCCCTTCTCTCCCCCCACCCCCCAACATTTTAACTGTTTTTGCTTATACCTGGCAAAGGACACAGCCCGAAATATTGGTTGCCCTTTAGCATCTTTTTGTATACTGCTTGTGTGGCAGAGTTGTCCACAAATCGGACTGGGCAACATATTAAACTAAAGACCTCTTTCAGGAAGACAAGGCACAGAGAATTGACTTCTGCTGTGATCTGAGTCAGATGGGATTTTCGAGTCCAAGAGAATTGACCCACTGTCGCCACCTCTAGAGGGGGTTCTTGCATAAGACAGATTTCCACAAGTCTTTCTTGTGCAATTGAGCCAACAGATGGCAATGCAGGATGGTTTGATCAACCAGTGGTTGCCCAGAGATCTTTCTTCTTTCTTTTTCTTTGGCTTGGCTTCGCGGACGAAGATTTATGGAGGGGTAATGTCCACGTCAGCTGCAGGCTCGTTTGTGGCTGACAAGTCCGATGCAGGACAGGCAGACACGGTGACAGCGGTTGTTCAGGTGTTACATATTCTCCCAGAATCACAGTGCGGCTTTCGCGCTAACAGAGGAACCACTGACATGGTCTTTGCCCTCAGACAGCTCCAAGAAAAGTGTAGAGAACAAAACAAAGGACTCTACATCACCTTTGTTGACCTCACCAAAGCCTTCGACACCGTGAGCAGGAAAGGGCTTTGGCAAATACTAGAGCGCATCGGATGTCCCCCAAAGTTCCTCAACATGATTATCCAACTGCACGAAAACCAACAAGGTCGGGTCAGATACAGCAATGAGCTCTCTGAACCCTTCTCCATTAACAATGGCGTGAAGCAAGGCTGTGTTCTCGCACCAACCCTCTTTTCAATCTTCTTCAGCATGATGCTGAACCAAGCCATGAAAGACCCCAACAATGAAGACGCTGTTTACATCCGGTACCGCACGGATGGCAGTCTCTTCAATCTGAGGCGCCTGCAAGCTCACACCAAGACACAAGAGAAACTTGTCCGTGAACTACTCTTTGCAGATGATGCCGCTTTAGTTGCCCATTCAGAGCCAGCTCTTCAGCGCTTGACGTCCTGCTTTGCGGAAACTGCCAAAATGTTTGGCCTGGAAGTCAGCCTGAAGAAAACTGAGGTCCTCCATCAGCCAGCTCCCCACCATGACTACCAGCCCCCCCACATCTCCATCGGGCACACAAAACTCAAAACGGTCAACCAGTTTACCTATCTCGGCTGCACCATTTCATCAGATGCAAGGATCGACAATGAGATAGACAACAGACTCGCCAAGGCAAATAGCGCCTTTGGAAGACTACACAAAAGAGTCTGGAAAAACAACCAACTGAAAAACCTCACAAAGATAAGCGTATACAGAGCCGTTGTCATACCCACACTCCTGTTCGGCTCCGAATCATGGGTCCTCTACCGGCACCACCTACGGCTCCTAGAACGCTTCCACCAGCGTTGTCTCCGCTCCATCCTCAACATCCATTGGAGCGCTCACACCCCTAACGTCGAGGTACTCGAGATGGCAGAGGTCGACAGCATCGAGTCCACGCTGCTGAAGATCCAGCTGCGCTGGATGGGTCACGTCTCCAGAATGGAGGACCATCGCCTTCCCAAGATCGTATTATATGGCGAGCTCTCCACTGGCCACCGTGACAGAGGTGCACCAAAGAAAAGGTACAAGGACTGCCTAAAGAAATCTCTTGGTGCCTGCCACATTGACCACCGCCAGTGGGCTGATAACGCCTCAAACCGTGCATCTTGGCGCCTCACAGTTTGGCGGGCAGCAGCCTCCTTTGAAGAAGACCGCAGAGCCCACCTCACTGACAAAAGGCAAAGGAGGAAAAACCCAACACCCAACCCCAACCAACCAATTTTCCCTTGCAACCGCTGCAATCGTGTCTGCCTGTCCCGCATCGGACTGGTCAGCCACAAACGAGCCTGCAGCTGACGTGGACTTTTTACCCCCTCCATAAATCTTCGTCCGCGAAGCCAAGCCAAAGAAAGACATATCAACATACAAAATAATGTAAATCTGTATATGCAGTTAAATATGTATAGAGAAAAAACACAAAAATAAATTTGTTAAGCTATTAAAGAGTTTAAAAAAAAACAAATGCTATTGGACTTCTCCCACTGTTTACAGATTCCTAAATGAACTGCTTTTTCCCAAAACTAGACTTTATTGACAATAAATTATGTGCAGGGAAGTAAACTGATCCAAGTCTTTTCACACCCTTAGTGTCATTCATATCTCGACATTCCCATCTATGTACATACTGTAAATATTTGAGTATAATGCAAAAAAAATTCCCCTTTCAAAAATAGGAGGGGGTCACATTATACACGAGAGTAAAATTTTAAATTTTTTTTCTGCATCTCTCGAGTCGGGCCAGGGAGACGTCAGCGCGACTCAGGCAGGTGAGGGGAGGGGGGGTCATGAGAGACGGCAGCGCGACTCGGACGGGTGGGCGGAGAGACGGCAGCGCGACTCAGGCGGGTGAGGGGAAGGGGGGTCGTGAGAGACGGCAGCGCGACTCGGACAGGAGGGTGAGCAGCCAGAGAGATGGCAGCATGACTCAGGAGGGTGAAAGGAGGGGTATTATACACAGGGGTAAAATGTTTCCCCTTTACCCCTCAAAAATGGGGGGGGGGGTCGCATTATACACGGAACACGTTATACATGAATATTTACAGTAGTTACATTTGTTCTCCAACTAAGCCATTACCAGGTCAATTTTCCCACCTCTTTTCTTTGAGGGACTTCCCCTTGGTCTCAGCCCCTCAATGTCTCCTGCATTACCTTTGCTCGGCCTGAACTGATCTTTCTCTCTCTCTCTCTCTCTCTCTCTCTCTCTCTCTCTCTCTCTCTCTCTCTCTCTCTCTCTCTCTCTCTCTCTCTCTCCCACTCCTTCTCCCCTCCCTTTCCTCCACCCTAACTTTTCAGTCTGTGTTGTCTTACTTGCTATATTGTATATAGGTTCTCTAGCTGGACCTTGCAATACAAACTTCCTCACATGACAATAAATATGGACACAATAACACAGAAACCTGCAGCACAGTACAGGCCTTTCAGCGCACGGTGTTGTGCCAACCCACTCTAACAATTGCCAAGATTTTCTCTACCACATAACCCTCCATTTGCCACAGTTCCACGTACTGACATTGAGATTGAACTTGAAAATATTCTTGTAATCAGAGACATTGATCCAGCAGACTGATTTAGACTTAACTTAGGCCAATCTAGAATGACTTCACTGGTTTAGACCAGTGGTTCTCAACCTTTTCCTTTCCACTCACATACGTCAAGTAATCCTGATCCCATCGGTGCTCTGTGATTAGTGAAGGATTGCTTACGGTGGGATGCGAGAGGGAAGGGAAGGTTGAGAATCACTGCTCTAAACCCAATTGTTACTGAAATATTTTGCTTGAGAAAACTTGTCATTGGCCCATTTCCTTTGGAGTTCTGAAACCGAGTCAATTAGGGACGATTAAACCAGTGGTTTTCAAACTTTCTCTTTCCACCCACATATCCCCTTAAGCAATCCCTTACTAATCACAGAGCACCGATGGCATAGGGAATACTTAAAGTGGTATGTGAGTGGAAAGAAAGAGGTTGAGAACCACTGGATTAACCAGTTTCAAATCAGACTGATGTCTTCTGATTTAGAATACCTTCTCATCTTCAATAAGGCCAGCATTTATGGCCAATCCTTAATTGCCTTTGAGATGGTGTTTCTGTTGAGGATGCTCTCACGGTGCTGTTGTGGAGGGTGTGCCAGTGTTCAGACCAATCGACATTGAAGGATCAGTAATATATTTCTTATTCAGCCTGCCTTGTGTTGGCAGGGAAGTTATAGATGGTGGTAGTCACATGCAATCACTCCTCTTCCCCTGCTGTGTGGTAACGCTGTGATTCGGAAGGTGCTGTTGGATAGAATGATGAACAACCGGAGTGCACATTGCTGGAATCCATGGTGTGGGCACAGTGTGCTGGGAAGGGGGTATTAAATGTTCAGGGTATTGGAACAGGTGCCAATCCTGGATGGTGTGCTTCTCCTTCAGTGTTGTCGGACTGTACTCATTTGGACCCAGACTGAGACAGTAGATTAATGCAAAGGCTTATGAATCAGCAAATCAAGATGGAAACTAATTAATCAGTAAATCCAGACAATGCTGAATAGTCAGTCTATCAACAGCGTGATTAATCAGCAAATCAAGATGTAAATCAGAATTTATTATCATGAATGAGTCATGAAATCAGTGTTTTTGCAGTAACATCACAGAGCAAACATTCATATTATAAACCATTTTACAACATTACTATAAAAAAAAGTAAAATTAATAGTGGACGAAAAGTAAAGCAGTGTTTTTGGTTCATTGTTCATTCAGGAATCTGATGGCACTGGGGAAGAAGCTGTCCTTCTGCTGCTGAGTGCTCGTCTTTAGGTTCCTGTATCTTTTCCCCAATGGTAGCAGAGTGAAGAGGGCATGGCCTGGGTGGTGGTGGGGGTCTTTGAGGATAGAGGCTGCTTTTTTAAGACACTGCCTCACGTAGATGGAGTAAAGTCTGGTGCCTGTGATGTTGCAGGCCGAGTTAACAACCCTCTGGAGTTCATTCTTATCCTCCGTACCAGGCAGCGGTGCCACGAGCCAGAATGCTCTCCACGGTACTCCTGTAGAAGTTTACGAGAGCCTTCAGTGACATACCGAACTGCTTCAGATGCTCTCAAAGTACAGCCGCTGGCGAGCCTTCTTTGTGATTGCATCAACGGGGAGGCTTCGGGACAGATCCTCGGAGATGTTGACGTCCAGGAATTTGAAGTTCTTGACCCTCTCCACTACTGAGCCCTCGATGAGGAGTAGGTCACATTTCCCTGACTTCCTCCTGAAGTCCACAATCATCTCCCTCATTTTTCAATCAGCAAGTTGAGATAGAGATTGATTAATCAGTAAGTAAAGACAAATGCTGGTTAATCAGTTAATCAACAGAGTGATTAATCAGTGGATCCAAGTGCAGAAAAAGGGATTAATTAATATGTAGATCCAGAGGTAGAGGCTGATGATCGAGACAGAGGCAGAGACTGATTGATCAGTAGACCAAGGCCTCTGTATTGGATCCAGACTGATTCATACCAGACTCGAGCTGAAAATGGACTGAGCAGCAGAGCCAGACAAAGTGAACAACAATTTTTTTTTATTACGAATAAATATTAAAACAATATGTTCTAAAAAATATTTTTACGGCTCACATGACAATCCTCCTGGCTTTTGCTTACTGCTCTTTAGACTGAGAATTAGATATTTATTCTTAGAGACTCCAGGGCAATCTGGGTGGGTTGGCAGCTTTAGAATTTGCTGGCACTTGCTCGTTGCTTTAATAGAACCTTTCCAATAGTCCTGCATGTCATTAGCCTCTTAGATCCACCCCTCCCTTTCATGTGCAGTATCGTAAGCATGTGCTCGTAAGATGGCAAACAAACTTCAATCTATTGACCAACGTTATTGCGCCACCGTAGAATTAGCCTATGCCAAGAGATGGGAGCATCTAGAGTTGCAGCTCGGTTAACTCCCAGGACCCATCTCAGGATCAGAATCAGAATTTCAAAGTCAAAGTTCAGATTCATTGTCACGGTGCTTACACGACATCACATACAATCCCTGAGATTCCTTTTCCTGTGGGCAAGGCAGAATTACCACTTGTTGGTGGCGCAAAAAAAAAACTGTACAGAACGGACACGTAAACAATTAAAGCAATGTAAATATATAAACAAGTGCAGAAGTGAGAGTCCTTAAATGAGCCCCTGATTGAGTTTGTCATTGAGGAGACTGATGGTGGAGGGGTAGCGGCTGACCCTGAACCTGATGGTGCGAGTCTTGTGGCAGCTACACCTCTTTCCTGACGGCAGCGGCGAGAACAGAGGGTGTGCCAGGTGGTGAAGGTTTTTGATGATTGCTGCTGCTCTCCGAATTTATTTATTGGCATGAACATGTCACGAAATTCGTTGTTTCGTGGCAGCATTACAGTACAAATATTGCTATAAAATTACATGTAAAAATAAATAAATTACTGCTTTTCTCCGTTGTTGCCCTGGCTCCACACAGAGTTCAAGTTTCCAGTTCAGATGTATTGCCACATGTACCAAGATTCAGTGACAGAGGTCGTTTTTCCAATGGAATATATTTATTCATTTCTATGTACCATTGCTGTACTCTCAGGCTCTCTTCTAATTTCCAAGTTGACATTATACATTTTTTTGTTACAGCTAAGGTTATCATAATAAATCTTTTTTGTGCTTCATCCAAATCGAGGCCTAATTCCTTACTTCTTATATTACTTAGAAGAAAGATCTCTGGATTTTTTGGTATGTTGTTTTTTGTGATTTTATTTAATACCTGATTTAGATCTTCCCAAAACCTTTCCACTTTCTCACATGCCCAAATTGCATGTACTGTTGTTCCCGTTTCCTTCTTACAGCGAAAACATCTATCTGATAATGTTGGATCCCATTTATTTAACTTTTGGAGTATGGCGTATAGCCTGTGTAACCAATTATATTGTACCATGCGTAACCTCGTGTTTATTGTATTTCTCACAGTTCTGGAGCATAACTTTTCCCATGTTTCATTTTTTATCTTTATGTTTAGATCTTGTTCCCACTTTTGTTTAGGTTTACAGCATATTTCATCATTTTCTTTCTCTTGCAGCTTGATGTACATGTTTGTTATAAATCTTTAAAATATCATTGTGTCTGTAATCACATATTCAAAGCTGCTTCCTTCTGGTAATCTCAGTCTGCTTTCCAATTTGTCCTTTAAGTAGGTTTTCAGTTAGTGGTATGCAAACATTGTACCGTGAGTTATACCATATTTGTACTTCATTTGTTCAAAAGATATTAAATTATTTCCCAAAAAACAATTTTCTATTCTTTTGATCCATTTTCTCTCCCATTCTCTAAAGGAAAGGTTATCTATTGTGAAAGGGATTAGTTGATTTTGCGTCAATAATAATTTTGGTAGTTGGTAATTTGTATTTTTCCTTTCTACGTGAATCTTCTTCAAAATGTTGAGCAGATGGTGCACTACTGGTGAACTTCTATGTTGCACCAATTTTTCATCCCACTTATAAAGTATATGTTCTGGTATCTTCTCCCCTATTTTATCTAGCTCTAACCTGGTCCAATCTGGTTTTTCCCTTGTTTGATAAAAATCTGATAGATATCTTAATTGTGCTGGTCTATAATAATTTTTTAAGTTTGGTAGCTGCAAACCACCTTGTTTGTATCATTCTGTTAATTTATCTTGCGCTATCCTCGGTTTTCCCCCTTTCCATAAGAATTTCCTTATTATTTTCTTTAGCTCATTGAAGAATTTCTCTGTTAAGGGAATTGGTAACAATTGAAATGGGTATTGTATCTTTGGGAAGATATTCATTTTAATGCAATTTACCCTTCCTATCAGTGTTAGTGGTAAATCTTTCCAATGTTCAAAGTCATCTTATAATTTCTTCATTAATGGCTGATCATTTAATTTGTATAGATGGCCTAGATTATTATCTAGTCTAATACCTAGGTATCGGTTTGCTTGTGTTTGCCATTTAAATGGTGATTCTTTCTTAAACTTTGTGTAATCCGCATCATTCATTGGCATCGCTTCACTTTTATTTGCATTAATCTTGTACCCCGATACTTCTCCATATTCCTTCAATTTCATTGGTAATTCTTTTATTGATAATTCTGGTTCTGTTAAGTATACTATGACATCATCTGCAAATAGACTGATTTTATATTATTTCTCTTTTATTTTTATCCCTTTTATTTTATTTTCTGTTCTTATCAGTTCTGCCAAGGGTTCTATACCTCAAGCAAACAGTGAGGGAGATAGTGGACATCCCTACCTAGTTGACCTGCTTAATTTAAATTGGTTCGATATATATCCATTTACTGTCAACTTCGCCAATGGTCCCTTATATAATGTTTTAATCCAATTAATATATTTCTCTGGTAGATTGAACCTCTGTAGTATTTCGAATAAATAATTCCATTCTACCCTGTCAAAGGCTTTCTCTGCATCTAAAGCCACCGCCATTGTTGGCATCTTATTTCCTTGTACTGCATGGATTAAGTTAATGAACTTACAGATATTGTCCGTTGTTCGTCTTTTCTTAATAAATCCAGTTTGATCTAGTTTTACTAATTTTGGTACACAATCGGCCAATCTGTTTGCTAATAGTTTAGCTATTATCTTATAATCTGTGTTAAGTAGAGATATTGGTCTATACGATGCTGGTGTTAGTGGATTTTTCTCCGTCTTTGGTATTACTGTTTTGCATGAATCTGGCATGTTTTGTGTTTCTTCAATCTGGTTCCAGGAGAGGAGAAATTAATAAGTCTTTAAATGTTTTATAGAATTCTATTGGGAGTCCGTCCTCTCCAGGCATTTTATTGTTTGGTAGCTTTTTTAATGTATCCTGTATTTCCTCTATTTCAAATGGTTTTATCAATTTGTTTTGCTTCTCTTCTTGCAATTTCGGTAGTTCAATTTTAGCTAGAAACTCATCTATTTTGTCTTCTTTCCCTTCGTTCTCAGTTTGGTATAATTGCTCATAGAATTCCTTGAAGTTTTCATTGATCTCTGTTGAGTTTATGTAATTTGTTTGTCCTTTTTCCTTGATGCCAATACCATTCTTTTAGCTTGTTCTGTTTTAAGCTGCCAAGCTAGTATTTTGTGCATTTTTTTCTCCTAGCTCATAATACTTCTGCTTTGTGTTCATTATGTTCTTCTCCACCTTATACATTTGTAGTGTTTCATATTTTATTTTTTTGTCTGCCAATTCTCTTCTTTTTGTTGTATCTTCCCTTGTTGCTAGTTCTTTTTCTGTATTTACTATTCCCCTTTCCAGCTGTTCAATTTCCCGATTGTAGTCCTTCTTCATCTTAGCTACATAACTTATTATCTGCCCTCTGATGAAGGCTTTCATTGCATCCCATAATATAAATTTGTCTTTCATTGATTCTGTATTTATTTCAAAGTACATTTTAATTTGGCGCTCAATGAATTCTCTAAAATCCTGTCTTTTAAGTACCATGGAGTTTAATCTCCATCTATACATTCTCGGTGGGATGTCCTCCTGTTCTATTGCTAATAGCAGGGGTGAGTGATCCAATAACAATCTAGCTTTATATTCCGTTTTTCTAACTCTCCCTTGGATATGGGCTGACAGCAGGAACAGGTCAATCCTTGAGTATGTTTAATGTCTACTCGAATAATATGAGTATTCCTTCTCCTTTGAATGTTGTTTCCTCCATATACCCATAAGTTGCATTTCCTGCATTGATTTAACCATAAATTTGGCTACTAGGCCCACTATTTTTATGTTGTTTCGCCTACTGTAGTTTTCCAATACGTCAATTTTTTTGTGACAATAATCTTGTGTCTCTTTAATTTTTTTTTCGCTCTCTTCCAACTTCCCTCTTAAATCATTTATCTCCATTTCTACAGCAGCTTCTCGTTCCTCCACATTTTCTACTCTTTTCCCTATTTCAGTCATGACCAACTCTAAGCTTTTCATTCTGTCTTCAGCTCTTTTCATTTTTCTTTTGATTGAACTAAATTCTAATGATCGCCATTCTTTTAATGACCTAATTTTTTCTTCGAAAAACGCTTTATCTAAACTTTGTCCTTCTATTTTACCTTCTTCTTACCTTTGAACTTCTTGGTCTTCTTCCTCCTCTTCTTCTGTGTCTGTCTCTATGTCAGTGTCATTTTCTTCTCTTCTATGTATCTTTGTATCTTCATCCTTCTCTGGTGAACTGCCTCTGTATCCTTGCTGGGCCTCCAGCTGCTATGTCTCCTGTTGTTGGGCCTCCTGCTGCAGGTCTGTAGAGCACGTCGAAAGAACCAAAGACTTGTTGATCCAAGCCAAGTCTTTTATTAACTAAAAGACTGGAGCATATCACAAGTAGGTCGACCAGTCCAGAATGACCTGGACTGGCTAGGAGCAACCCTTTTGTATGCAGTTCTGGTCCCCAAATTACAGGAAGGATATAATCAGAACAGAGAGGATGCAGAGAAGATTTATTAAAATGTTGCCTGGATTGCAGTATCTAGAATATGGAGAAAGATTGAGTAGACTGGGTCTTTATTCATTGGAGCATAGAAGGTTGAGGGGGGATTTGATAGAGGTATTTAAAATTATGAGGGGGATAGATAGAGTAGATGTGAATAGGCTGTTCCCCTTGAGGGTAGGAGAGATTGGAATGAGGGGTCAAAAGTTAAGGGTTAAGGGACAAAAGTTTAGAAGTAATATGAGAGGAAGCTCTTCACTCAGAGAGTGGTGGCTGAGTGGAATGGCCTTCCGGAAGAGGTGGTTATAGCAGGGTCAATTCTGTCATTTAAGAGAAGGGGGTTGGAGGGTTATGGATAGGGAGCAGGTAGGTGGGACTAGTGGATTTCACTTAAATCGGTGCAGACTAGAGGGGCTGAGATGGCCTGTTTCTGTACTGTAATTGTTATATGGTTATATATGTTTTTTTGCTTGGAGAGACAGAGGGTGAGGAATGACCTGATAGAGGCGTGCAAAATGATGAGGGGCATTGATCATGTGGATGGCCAGAGGTTTTTTTCCCAATGCTGAAATGCTTACACGAGGGGACATGGTTTTTAGATGCTTAGGAGTAAGTGCAGGAGGGATGTAAGAGGTACGTTTTTCGCACAGAGAGGTGGGTGAACAAAATGCACTGCCATCAACAGTGATGGAGACAGATGTAATCGGATCTATTAAGAGAATATTAGATATGCACATGGATCTGAGAAACAGCAGGGAAATTCCAAGCAGCTGCTAGAGCAGGTTATTAGGTCAGCACAACACTGTGGCCGAAAGGCCGGGACTCTGCTGTAGTGTCTATGCCGACAGCTCCTTAATTCCCCTCGAGCCCACCGTTGGCTCCAGCTTCTTCCAAGAACACTACGCTGTATTTTCTCTCTGTGGCAGTGACATGATTGGGGGTGGGGCGGCGGGGAGCAGAGGGAGCAGATTGTGAACTGGAGCTGAGACGAGAAGAAGGTGTGAGACATACCTGGGATAGCTGTGGTTTGGTAGCACTGAGCCAGAAAGTTTGGGGGCTCAAAGCATGAGTTCCAGAGCTTTGAGCAGATAATCTCAGATAACATTCAATATCCTGCATGTGCATGCATTTCTCACCTTGAATCTAAGCCAGTGGTTCTCAACATTTTTCTTTCCACTCAAATGCCACTCTAAATAATCCCTATGGCATCAGTGCTCTGTGATTAGTAAGGGATTGCTTAAGGTGGTATGTGGGTGGAAAGAAAAAGTTTGAAAACCATAGTTTTAATTATACCTAATTGACTCGTTATGTGCACAGTTTCATAACTCCAAAAGAAATGGGCCAATTACAATTTTTCTCAAGTAAAATATTTCAATAACAATTGGTCTAGAGCAATGGTTCTCACCTGCCACCTTCAGCAATCCCTTACTAATCACAGATCACTTACAGCACAGGAATTACTTAAAGTGGGACGTGAGTGGAAAGAGAAAGGTTGAGAACCACTGATCTAAACTATAAAGAGTAAACAGGGAAACACAAGAAGAGAAGGAGACCTGCTAGATCAGCGTTTCCCAAAGTGGGTTGCGTAGAACCCAGTGGAAGAAATGAGTAGTATTAACTATAATTAGCAATAACTGTTTTCCTTTAAATTACCTTTAAATCTCTGTGTTTCTGCGATGGCAGCAAACAATTGCCTCGACCCTAACAAAACAAAATGGCATCTTGAGGCCTGATGTTAGCAGCATAGATGTCAAGCCCTCAAGATGTCATTTTAACCAATGAGACTTGGATTTCTTTTGGTGCAATTTTTAAAAAATTAAACTGAAAGATATCCCACGTGTGCAGTACAGCAGAAATGGCTTTTGCTGACTCTTTGAGATCCCCCTCCCTCACGCTCACTTGTTCCCTCCCCCTCTCCGCTCTCTCACTCGCTCACTTGCTCGGTTCTCCTCCCCTCCCTCTCATTGAGGTCGATATGGGAACTGGTGATAGAGTCGGTGAGGGCACCTGAATGGTGTTAGTCAGGATTGGGATTGGGACCTGTGTTGATAGGGTTGTCGGGGGCTACTGTAGGTTTGCAGTCGGTGTGACCACCAGAGGTGACAGTGGCTCCAGCACCTGCTTGGCAGGGACTGGGGTTAGAGATGGCGGTGTTGGAAGCTGGTGCCTGTGGGCAGCAGGGGCCATGTTGGAGGGATCAGGAGCTCCACCTGCAGGCAGCTGGGGATGAGGTGGATATCACGACAGAGGTGTTGGGAGATCCGGCCTGTGGGCGGCTGGGAACGGGTTGAAACCCGCGTCTGGAAGGTCAGTGATGTTGGTCATTTGGGGTCTGGGAGGTCAGAAGAAATGGGATTTTGCAAGCACTGCCTCAGATTGCTTACTGTTTAAGAAAAATAATTCAACTTGAATTAGACTCAACCACGCTTGAACCAGAACTTGAAGCCATTCTACTTATGGTTGAACTTGAAGCCATTCTACTTGAAGCCATTCTACTTCTGATTCATAACCATGGGGTTCTGTGATTTCCAAGTGGTCCCCAAAAGAGTTCCGTGAGCAAAAAATGTTTGGAAAGCCCTATGCTAGACTATATGCACCAACTTTGTTTAACCCTTTCATTACATTCTACATACACTTAGATTCACTGCATTAATCTCATTGAAACCTATCGAACACTGAAAGGCCTGAATAGAGTGGATGTAGACAGGATGTTTTCTATGGTGGGGAAGTCTGGGACCAGAGGGCACAGCCTCAGAATACAAAAACGTCCTTTGAGAACAGAGATGATGAGGAATTTCTTTACCCAAAGGATGGGAATTTGTGGAATTTACAGCTGTAAACACCAAGTCCTTGGGGATATTTAAGAGAGGCTCTTGATTAGGAGGGGAATCAAGGGTTACTGGAGAAGGCAAGAGAAAGGGGTTGAAACAAATATTAAATCAGCCATGATGGAATGGTGGGGTGGACTCATTGGGCTTAATGGCCTCATTCTACTCCGATGTTTCATAGTTGAACTTAGTTTAATTAATTTTAATTTAAAGATATAGCATGGTAACAGACCCTTTTGGTCCACAAGGTCGTGCCTCCCAAATACATCCATGTGACCAATTACCGTTCTGACCCCCTGTACGTCTTTGGAACATGGCAGTCAGAGAAAACCCACGCAGAAACAGGGAGAATGTATAAACTCCTCGAATCCGGGTCGCAGGCACTGTAATGGCATTGCGCTAACCACCACTCTAATCATACCACCCCACCATTTTTCCCTTTTGATAAAGCTAGTTCATGAATGCACGTTGTTTACCAATGTACCCAATTCACAGCTTATGCACAGAGCCACATAGTACAGACAAAAGTCTCTTCAGCCCATCAAATCAAAAGACTGGTGAGACTCAACGGGATGGACAACATTCTTAGAGCAAAATGGTCTCGCAAAAGTGTCCAGGCCCGAAACATTGATTGTTCATTCCTCTCCATGGATGCTGTCAACCCACTGAGCAAGGCTCTTATTTGAACATCGAGCATAACAGCTCAGTACAGGCCCTTCGACCCACAATGTTGTGCCGACCGATATATACCTATTATACTAATCTAAACCTTCCCTACGTCACACCCATAACCCTCTGTTTTGCAAGCAACTGTGTGCCTGTCTGAATGTCCCCATTGTACCAGCCTCCACCACTACCCTGAGCAATACATTCTAGGCACCCACTACTCACTGAGTTAAAAGCTTACCCCTGACGAATCCCCTAAACTTTCCTTCACTCACCTTGTACAGACCTCCTCTGGTATTTGCTACTCTTGCCCAGGGAAAAATGTGTTGACTGTCCTCCATATCTAGGCCTCTCATAATCTTGTGGAACTTGTTTGCTCAAAGTTCCGGGATCTACAAAAATTGTGTTTCTCTGATGGACATCTCAATGGTAAACGCCGATACCCTTGAACTTCACTTTTCTCTATACCCTGTATTTTGTCAACACTGTATCCTGCAGTCTTTGACTGACTCCATCACTACCTGATCAAAGTTCAAAGTTCAGATTTACTGTATATACAGTCAGAGTACATACACGACATCACATACAAACCTGAGATTCTCCTTCCCACAGGAAAGGCAGAATTACCACTTATTGGTAGTGAAAAAAATCTGTACTCAAGAAGATACGTATACATGTAAACAAATAAAGAAATGTAAACAAACTGACTGTGCAATACAGAGAGAGAAATAAATCAATAATGTGCAAAAATTAGTCCTTAAATCTTTCATGATTGTAACACCTGCTTTACTTAATTATGGGTTAACTTGCCGAGACAGCACACAGAATAAAGCTTTTTACAATGTCACAGAACACATCACATAAACAATTCAATTTTCCACACTGGCCAGTTTTTACTCTCCCTTTCCCATATTCCCATCAGCTCCCAAACCCCACCCCAATACTACCACCCACCACACCAGGGCTGGCTTATACCAGACAGTTAACCTCCCAACCCTCTTGAGAGCCTTGAGAGGAAATTGAAGCTCTGCAGAGTGCTAGTGATTCTCCTGGAAGTCAGAGACTAGTTTGTTGCAGTTTCCACATGGTCTTGTAGATTTTAGCTAATAAAGTATAGTTGTTTTAAAAGAACTCAAGTTTCTTTATTACAATAAAAAGAAACATCACATTGTACCAAAAGTGGAAGTAGCACCAGAAGTTTTCAGAGTGAGAATCAGTTGTTATTAGCAAAGATATGGAAAGTGTAAAGTTTCCTGATGCTGTAAATTGGACTGGAAATGACGACCACAAGTGCAGGTTGTTCAAACAAAGATTCATGCTGTACCTGCAAGCCTCTGGAGTTGATAATAAACCTGATACACAGAAGATTGCACTGTTACTTACCATGGCAGGCCCTCAAGCACTAGAGGTTTTCAATAAATTTGTTTTTGCCAAGGCAGTTGACCAAGGCAAGTTTGTCAAGGTTACTGAGATGTTTACTGAGGTGAACATTGTTCACCAAAAATAAATGAAACATTTGAAAGGTACTGTTTCGCTCGTGCACGCAGCTGCAGGGAGAGAGCTTTGATACTTTTTTAACAGACTTGAAATTAAAAGCAAGAACATGCAATTTTGGATTGCAGTGAGATTCAATGATACTTGATCAACTTATATTTGGGATTATTGATAAGAAAGTGAGAGAAATGTTGCTGTGAAAGGTAGAGCTTAACTAAGTTGGAGCTGTGAAGATATGCCATGCCAGTGAATTAGCTCTGCAGCATAAGAAAAAATTTGGTGAGAGTGCAAAAGCCAGTGAAAACTAAGGTATAGCTGTCACCATAGTGTGTAACCACGCACATAAACAAAAAATGAGATATAAGAAACAACAAAAAGATGGAGAGACTTTCAATTGTATATGACATGACACTCAACATGCACCACAACAATACCCTGCCTATGGAAAAGTCTGTAATTAGTGCCAAGGGCAGAATCACTATGTAAAGCAATGTTTTTCCAAAGGGAAACAAAACAGAAGTGAAAGCCTGCACACTGTACACACTATAGAAGAAACTGCCCTGTTGATACACTTTTCATTGGCGCGGTAGTGCTGGAAGATTCTAAACCAACAGACACTGAACAGCCAAGCGTGAACAGAGTCGAGCAGGACAAGTGGACTGCATCATTGCATACAAATGGAACAAATATTCCTTTCAAGCTGGACACAGGGGCAAAGGTCAATTTGATCTGTGAGCACGAAATCAGGGCAATGAAGATAAATCCATACATCCACCTAAAGCCTAGAATGGACAGAGCATCAACACAAAAGGTACATGTAAACTCAAGGTGAAAGTTAAAGATAAAGAGCCCTACCTCATGTTTGCAGTAGTCCTAGGGGGACATGAATCACTGCTGGGTGACAAAGCATGTGAAAACATAAGTGTAGTCAAAAGGGTGTACACACCGGGGAAAGCTATTGTGTTAGCTGATGCGTTATCCAGGGCAACGACGCAGAGTGAGGCACACAAAGAGAGTTCCACAGAGACAGATATGATTCTCTATGTGAATCTGATCACTGAATCTCTTCCTGTATCTGACATGGAATCTAAGCAGATCACAGCTGAAACAGAAAAGAACCCAGTTCTACAGAAGGTCATTAAGAATCTGAATGAAGGCTGGCCGAGAGGTGAATGTCAGCCACGCTACAACATCAGAGCAGAGCTGAATGATATCAATGGGTTTCAACTCAGACAGAGCAGAATTATCATTCCTCAATCACTGTGACAAGAGATGCTGAAAAGGGTGTATGAGGGGCACCTTGAAATGGAAAAATGCAAGAAGAGGGCCAGAACTGTTGTTTATTGGCCAGGGATTAATGCTAACATTGACAGGCTGGTTTCCTGCTGTGAGACACTTTTGAAACATTATGCAAAGCAGGCAAAGGAACCCATAATCATAAATGATGTACCAGCAGAACCACGGGCAGAAAGTTGGGACTGATCTGTTACACATGGATGGAAATAACGACTTGCTGGTTATTGATTATCTATCAAACTATCCGGATATTGCACTGCTTCCTAACATGTCTGCTGCTTGTCTGATCAAATATTTGTCTTTGCACAACATGGAATTCCTCAAATGGACTACAGTGGCAATGGACCATGTAGAGCTGTAGAGAATTTGTAAACATTTCAGAACTTTACAGAAGAGTATGATTTTCAGCATGTGACTTCAAGTCCTCTACTTGCACAGTCAAAGGGTAAAGCAGAGAAAAGAGTCACATAGTTAAACATTCGCTCAAAAAAGCTCAGACCTATATCTAGCTCTATTGAGTTGCAGAGCTTCGCCACTTGAACATGGCATGCCACCTGCTGAGCTTCTGATGGGACATAGACTAAGCACCGCACTTCCCTACTCTGCAGACCTAATCAAGAACAGAGATGTCGAAGATGTGGAACAGAAACCAAAGCATCTGCAAGGGAAACAAAAAGCTAACTATGACAAGTCAGTGAGAAGCTGAGGGCCACTGGGGCAACAGGACACAGGGAGACCCAGAGATTCCAACACATGGGACAAAACGGCGTCTGGTCTGGAGGAAGTAACTCCAAGATCCTTCATTGTCAGGACGGAGATTGGTCAAATACTGGGGAGGAATCGAAAGAGCCTGCTGAAAACGCAAGAGACTCTGCATGAACAGACAAATGCAGACGATCCAGCCTGCACAGCAATAGAGAAAACACCACCAGTGCTAGACAGGAGTGGACCAGTAGAGCCAACACAAGCACCTGTGTTAAAAAGATCCATATGCGTTATCGAAGTACCTGGCAGGCTTAATCTCTAAAAGAAAAAAGAACTTCTCACTGTGGCTGATGTTTGTGTTGAACTTTAAATTGAAATAAATATTGCATTAGTGTGTCATGTTGTTAGATTTAACATCTCCAGGAAGATAGAATGCTAGTGATCCTCCTGACCAATAGTGGGAGTCAGAGACTAGTTTGTTGCAGCTTGGGTGGATTCGAAATGGATGCCTCCAAGAGGTCTTTCTGTGTGTGTTCTAGCTAATAAATGTAGTTATTTTAAATGAACCCAAGTTTTTTATTTCAATAAAAGAAACATCACATAACCCACACACTGCTGAGGTGCGGGAGGAAATCGAAACTCCACGGGAAACCCACGCTGCCACAGGGAGGGCATAGTGTATGATATTGTTTGCTCCAGGTCTTACCCCCAAAGGTTGATGCATTTGCTCTTTCAATGTTCACAAAGACTCTCTGGCTTTGGAGGCAGTGCAGAGGAGGTTTGCCAGGTAGATTTTGGAGAAGAGGGGCTTATTCTATGAGGAGAGATTGGGACAGTCATTGCTGGAATTCAGAAGAATGAACATAGAGGGGATCTGACAGAAGGTTCAAAGATTATGAAAGAGGTAGATAAGAAGCAGGAATGTTATTTCCACTGGTAGGTGGGACCAAAACTAGGGGACACCACCGCAAGATTTAAGGGAGTAGATTTAGGACAGAGAAGAGCAGGAACTGCTTTTCCCAGAGAGTCGAGATTCTGCAGAATTTTCTACACAAGGAAGCCTCGTTAAATATATTAAAACCTGTTAAATAGATTTTTTTTCAGAGGGAGGATTTAAAGGTTGTGGAGAACCAGTGGGGAGAGGGAGCTGAGTCCACGGCCAGATCAGCCATGATGTTATTGAATGGCAGAGCAGGCTCGACGGGCTGAATGGCCACCTCCTGCTCATGTTTCTCAAGTTATCATGGGTCCGAGCTGACCCATCTACCCTAACGCTGCAGTGATTCCTGATCATTATCCCCAAGTTCCCATCAACATCCCACAGGTTCTGCCGCTCACCCACAAACTGGGAGAAGTTTACAGTTGTTGTTTACCTGCCAATGAGGGTGGAAACATACACATCCTGGAGGAGAGCGTGCAAACTTCACAGAGACAGCACTGGAGGTCAGTGTCGAACCAGGGTCCCTGGTACCATTTTACTATTCCACCGTGTCGCCTCTCTTCATGAGGACACCCCTATCTTCCCACTGAGCCAACCTTTCCACCGCACGGTGTCCCAGAATGATGTTTCCTGCAGCAGGCATTCCGGGCACTGATGTGAGCCCTTCGCAGGAGAACTACTTTGTCCAAAGAACAACCGCCTAAAGGCATAATTGTGAAAGTCGGTGCAATTGCTTGGGTATTTGGGGACAAATGCAATGAATATCTGAGCCCTCAAGAACACCAGACTGTTGTGAATGAGAGTATTTTGAGAAAGGGCAGGGAAGACCATAAGCTATAGGAGCAGATATAGACCCTGATCCATTTCCCCCTCAGTCCCACTGCCCAGCCTTCTCCCCATAACCTTTGATGCCGTGACTAATCAAAAGCCTGTCAATCTCTCCCTTAAATACACTTAATGACCTGGCTTCCACAACCGCCTGTGGCAACGAAATTCCACAGATTTACTACCCTCTGGATAAAGAAATTCCTCCACGTCTTAGCGGACATCCTTCAATCCTGAATTTGTGCCCCTCTTGTCCTAGGCTCTCCCAGCATGTTGAAAGGGATGTGTTTTGCCTCCAAATGTTTCTATGCTTGGGCATCAATTCTGGAAAAGGGAAGGGTTATAGTTGGGGTTAAGAATGAAATATGGACACGGATCATTTGTCAGGGTACGGTAGCTGCGAACTACTTGAACTGTCTGGTTAGTTCTTCAGATCCCATCAATTGCATTTTGTACCCTTGGGCCTGGCTGGTGGTTACATTGAAGTCACATGCACCAGACTCATCAACTATCATGTACCTGACACCTAGACTGGTCCTGTTACCATAGGCAAAGCTGCCATGAAATTGCCGAGGTGCTCCAGAGAGTTGAGTTAATTACGTCCTTCCAAAGATCAACAGAGACACATCTCGTTAACATGCTGACTTACAGAATGTTCCAGTTTGAACTATTTGTTTTTGATTTAGTTGTGTTTGAATTAAGTCATGGTCTCATCTCCTTTTACTACATCCTCCTGGGTTACTGTACTGCTGGCTGATGGTCGGACTCATTTCCCAGGATATTTACTCATCTGTTTCCAACAAATCTGGTAACACCAATTCACTGACCTCAGTTTGTTGCTGACCTAGAAAATGTTTGCAGTGCCCAAGTGTGTGTGTGTGTGTGTGTGTGTGTGTGTGTGTGTGTGTGTGTGTGTGTGTGTGTGTGTGTGTGTGTGTGTGTGTGTGTGTGTGTGTGTGTGTGTGTTTGGTGTGCGTATGTTGTGTGTACATGTGAATGTTTGTTTGGTGTGCATGTATGTGTGTGCACACGTGCGTGTCTGTCTGTGTGTGTGTGTGTGTGTGTGTGTGTGTGTGTGTGTGCGCGTGCGTGTCTGTGTGTGTATGTACTTGGTGTGCATGTGTTTGGTTTGTGTATGTGTGTGTGCATGTGTATGATAGAGCCAAAGGGTTGTACAGTATAGAAGCAGGTCTGTCCACTTCGGGTCAACGCTGGCCATTATGCCAATCAATAGTCCTCCTATCAGAGAGCTGCTGCTCCTCCATCACACAGCTTTTTTCTCTTCCACCGTCCCACTTGAATCCAACTATAACCTCTTCTCTGTTAGCTTGTGCTCCTCCCCTGCCCCTTCCTCCTTCCTCTCCTCCACCCCTCCTCCTGCCTTTTTAATTCAAGCGCCAACCTGCTTTTGATTATACCCAGCGTTGTTTCCCCTTGACGTCCTATAGATGCTGTGTGACCTGCTGAGTTTCTCCAGCACGTTCCTGTATCAACCCCAACTTCTTAGGACTTTCTTGTTTAATGACTGTCCAATGTTTAATGTTCTTTTTTAATGCCTATCGTGTATGTGCTCTGACAATAAATCTAAAATCTGAACCCACTTGTCTGCATTAATGCCATATGCTCTGCTCATTTAAGCACCTGTCCAGATGCTTCTTAAATGGTGCACCTGATCCTGCCACCAACACCTCCCCTGGCAGCTCATTTCAGATACTAATTATTCTGTGTATGAAATGTTTGCCTCTCAGATGCCTTTTACACTCCCTCCTCTGTCTCACCTTATACTTGTGCCTTCATTAGACACCCATCACAGGAATCAGACTCTGGCCATGGTACCGTTTTATACACCTCTATCAAGACTCAAAACACCGTCATTATCATGTCCATTCAATACACAAACTTATCCACATTTGCTTGCCATAAAGGCATCCCAAGACGTGCCAATTCCAAAAAGAGAAAGGGAAGCAAGTGAGTCCCGTCAGAGATGCCAAGTGTCTGTGGATGCACTCCCGCAGCCTGCTGCTAATCCAGTGGTGACCCCGAGCTCCCCATTCCAAACCCCCCCCCCCCATCTGATATGATCAGGAAGTAGTCTGCAGCTGAGGCCCTTCAAGAGTCCGTTCACCATCGACATCATCACAAGTCAGATTTCAGATTTCAGAGTACATGCGTGGCGTCACATACAACCCTGAGATTCTTTTTCCTGCGGGCGAGGCAGAATTTCCACTTATTGATAGTGCAAAAAAACAACTACACAGTGTACACATGTAAACAAATAAAGAACAGTAAATAGATAATGAATGTAAACAAATCGACTGTGCAAATACAGAGAGAATAAAAAAATAAAATGCACAAGTAAGAGGCCTTAAATGTGTCCCTGATTGAGTTTGTGGTTGAGGAGTCTGATGGTGGAGGGGGAGCAGCTGTTCCTGAACCTGGTGGCGCGAGTCTTGTGGCAACTCTACCTCTTTCCCGATGGCAGCAGCGAGAACAGAGCGTGGATCCTTGACGATTGCTGCTGTCTTTCAATGGCAGCGTTCCCTATAGATGTTCTTGATAGTGGGGTGGGTTTTCCCTGTGATGTCCTGGGCTGTCCTACTACCTCTTACTCAGGGGTATTGGTGTCCCCATACCTGATCGTGTTACACCCGGTCAGCACACTTGTCACCACTCCTCTGTAGAAATTTGCCAGGGTTTCTGGTGTCATACCAAATGTCCGCAAACTCCTGAGGAAGTAGAGGCACTGACGTGCTTTCTTCACGATGCCTTTAGCGAGAACTGGTCTTGATTCCTGGTTCCCAGGAGCCAAATTCCAGCAGCCCACGGCCTAGCATGAATCCTTCAGCCCTTAGAACCCTTCTCCGTTCTGTTGCCATGGGATCCTCTCCCAGGGAAGACCTGCGCCGGTCCAATGATTTCCCCAGAGCCCGCACCCCTCATGGTCTGAGCAACCAAACATGGGCACTACCATTTTGGGCACAGACCCCTGTGGGTTCGCCAAAATTTTTAAAACACCATTTGCCCTTCTTAAAGGCTGTTTAAAATTTGTCCGTGACCATAGCAACGAGACAGTAGGGCCCTGCAGAGATGTAGACGCTCTCCTGCAGCTCTCAGGTTCACACTAACGGCAATGCTGTCATTACCACAGCATTAGCACCACCTGCCATCTTGTTTTGACACCTATCAGCCTGCTCCATCCCAGAGGCAACGATCCAGGCCATCCAATCTCTTCTGATAAACTTAAACCTCGCAATTCATCTTGGTTCGGAAAGGAGGATCAGGTCACCGAGTGGTGGGCTCGAACAACACAGGCACAGGCCCTTTGGCACAACTCATCCATGCTGGCCATGTTGTCAGCCTGATCTAGTCCCAATTTGCCTACATTGTTCCCATATCTCTCTGACCTTTGTACCTGTTTAAATGTATTTTAAATATAATTGCACCTGCCTCCATTACTTCCACTGGCATCTTGTGTGAAAAAACTACCACTCACATTCCCTTTTAAAGATTCAACATTCAATACTCCTTTGTAATAAAACAGGTGTCATATAACATGAAATTGGCTTTTAGTCTGCTGTAAGGCAGACAGATTCGTCATCAGCAGAAATTGTTCAGCGCCGCTTACAGTCAAAGGAGAGAAGCAAAAGGAAGTGTCTCCCCCCCCCACCCCACCACCCACCCCTAGTCATTAGTATCCAGCCATCCTGCACCCTCTGCAGCCACACAGACTCCAGACCAAACCAGTGGCAGCCTGAGCTCCAGATCCGAACCTCGGACACGATTAGGAACCCTTCAGTGCCCTCAGCACCCTCTCATATCCCCATTCTGATACCTAGTACCGTTTCAACCAGTCTTGAGCCAGACCTGGCAGTCTGCATCCCAGTGTGAATCAACTGCAGCCACCATCTGCCCACAGCCTGCCTGGGTACCTCGCCTCAAGTCACCAACACCCCGGCGTCTTCAGCTGCAGAACCCCCTCCCTGATCCGCCTCCATGGTCACCGTCCCGTGGGACATCTCCTCTTCTTCTGCTTTGTCAAACAGGGATGGGGGTGTGGGTAGGGGTGAGAAATTAGAATAATGGAGAGATAGGAAAAATTTCTCTGTTGGAGGTTTCTGTGTGTGCTGTCATGGGCAGCAGAGGGTTAACGGTATAAAGGCGAGAACCAGGAATAGAATATGCAGGAAAGCAAGGGTGCTTAAGTGCCAATTAAAGGATGGAAGTGGATTCCAGACGAATGGCAATTAATTGTGTCATGGCTGAGACCTGAAATGTCATATACCCAGCTTGGCAGATCACCGTCACCTCAGCCAATTGCTCTGTTCCCCCGGAAATGCACTGCCTTGGCAGGGAGGGAGAGAGGTGGAAAACTACATATGTAGCAGTAGTAGTGGAGCCAGGATGAGAGCAGAAAGAATAAATCTGACAGTTAAACTTGTGTGTGTGTGTGTGTGTGTGTGTGTGTGTGTGTGTGTGTGTGTGTGTGTGTGTGTGTGTGTGTGTGTGTGTGTGTGTGTGTGTGTGTGTGTATGCATATATGTACATGCATGTGTGTGGATATGTGAGTGCATTACATGTGTGTGTGGTCATGTGTGTATGTGTGTGTTCATGTGTATATGTGTGTGTGAGAGAAGGTGTGTGTGAGTGCACACATTCACCCATGTACATGCATGTGTGTGGATATTTGTGTGTATGTGTGTGTGTGTGGGTGTGTGTGTGTCCATATATCTGTGTATGTTTATATGTTGTTGTAAAAGAGAGTTGTTTAATTAAGACCTGAAGAAGTGGGAATAGAAATAGACCACTTAGCCTTTGAACCTGTTCATCCATTCCCGAGGGTCAATGCTGGACTAACCTTCTTCAATTCTTCAATCCCCTTTCCTGTCTTTTTCTTATAATGCCAGGTCTCGGTATAAATCCAGGGACTTTGTATGATAGCAGAAACCGATTCAAGCAGGGCTTTCAACAGAGACTTTAATGGACATCAAAGGGGAAATAACTTCCAGCGCTCTGTAAAGGGATTGGGAGAATTGGGTTGAAGAGGAGGTTGGAACCGAGACAAGCAATTGGCCAATTAGTCTCCCTCTGTGCACTGACAGTTCTCTGTTTCTATGCTATAAGCAGAAAGGACATCTTTCTTTAGCAAAGAATCCAACAGATTGACAAGGCTTAGAGGGGAGTCGAGGTGGCCCAGAACTTGCTGCTTGAAATGTCGTAGAGGCAGAAACACTCATGATCATTAACCCTACATGTTCAGCTCTTTTAGTCTGTGCTAATCAATTCTGCCTTGTGCTACTGACTTACACCCATTCAATAGCCCTCCATACCTCTCCCAATCTTCAAAAATGTTAAAATTGAGCCTGCATTCAACACCTCAGCTGGCAGCTCGTTCCACATCCCCACCACTCTCTGTGTGAAGAAGTTCCCCCTCATGTTGCCCCTGAACATCTTCCCCTTTCACCCCTAACCCATGTCCTCTGGTTTGTATCTCACCTACCTCTAGTGGAAAGAGTCTGTCTACATTTATTCTGTTTATCCCCCTCATAATTTTGTACACCTCCATCCAATCTCCCCTCATTCTTCAATATTCCTGGTATAAAGTCCTAAGCTGTTTAACTTTTCCCTGTATATCGGTTCCTCAAGAGAGAGAGAGAGAGAGGTGTTGTGTGTTGGTGTTATAAACAGGGCTAATCTGTGTTTCTAGCCAATAATAACCCTAGGTGATTTAAATTAGCCATTGGCAAGGTATGTACTAATGGGTGACCAGAGTCCAACCTTGATTGACAGGTGATGTGACTTCCGAATAAGTTTCAGATGGGGAGGACACATGACCACTCGTAATTGACACATTCCTCCACACACATTTGAATTATTCTTACGTTCCTAATTCAATGTGTGAATTCTCTTTCTCTGGCTGCAAAGGGCACCGGGCAATTTTTGCTGTCGGTGAATCTTCCTTATGTTAGACTAAACTAAGTTTTGCGTAATATCCCATCTTCTGTTTTATTACGTGTGGTGGTACAACCACTAGCCTACTGCAGGGGGCGACCTCTGTACCTGCAGGAAGACCACCTAAGGGGCTGACTCCACCTGGCTGGCTGTCAATCAGCCGACCTGACTATAAACCTGAGCCAGCCCCTCCTGAGCCAGTCACATGGGCAGGAATGGCCACACTTGCTTAACATAAGAGCCACAAACAATAAACTTTGGAAGTTTGAAGGCCGCAATCACGTGATCGCAACCAATCTGACTAAAACTACCACTGTGAGCAGCGGCTGGTACGATTCCTGTCTCAGCCACCTTACTGTATATGCTGTTGTATAGAATGACCCTGGAATTCCCACCTAAAATGTTGGTTATGAGTGATACCCTTTCAAAAAGGCATCCCCCCAAAAAAATCTGGCACTCACTGCTGACCAGTGGATGCTGTTAAAAGCAAATCACAATATTTCAATAAAAATAAATAAATAAAATTTTACATTTTATTGGAATATTGTAAAATAAACTACTGTCGCCACCAGTGACAGGCCATTTAAAGCCTGTACAAAGCCGACAGCACTGGATGCCACGGAGACTTCGCAAATAACTAACGGGGCATGTGTAAGATTACATTGGAGCCAGCAAGAAGATGCAGCGGAGTTGCAACTTTGTTGTCAAGGTAAGAATTTTAGACTCTTTGTATGTGTCTTGGGTAAACTTATACCTCTCATTTTGTTCATTTTAGATTGGTCACAGTGTTTGAGCTACCGAAAGAAAATAGACACACACACCGAGAGCAGTTCAGTTTATACAAATGTTTATTACAAATTCAAAAGCTGATTTCACACTACAATATGCAAGCCCTTCCCAACTATACTTATCAACGCATGGACTGGTCCCAACTGCCGAAGCGAGGCAACGACTGCACACTTGTAGTAGGTTGTCAGGGCGCTGGTAGCAGCTTCTCCACCTCCCCCGACCGGAACGTTGTTCGGACTCTGGCTGTTCTTCCTTCTTGACAAGGGGTGTTCCCACCCCTCGGAGAGTCTAAACTTCAGCAGCGGGACCACAGGCTTATATACCCCAAAAACAATTAATCATGCGCCTCCTCCTTCTAACATTTGTCAGTCAAAATCAAAACTGAACATTATATTCTACCTGATGATGGCAGTGATCTCTTCCTGCCCCCCAGGGAGACAATATTGTGGAATGCACACTGGTTTCATGGGGGCTGGCACCATCACAGGATCCCACTTAGCCTGACCCACTACTAGTTTTTTTGTAATAGTTCGAATTCCAAATTCAAAGTGTATCTTCAGATAAGTCCCCATGGCTGAGTTTAATTACATCTGCTAGTTCTGAAAGTAAAGTGACGTGCGTGTGGACCCAGTGTCGTCAGTTCCACATAAGCAAAAAGCATCTGGGTACATGGTTTTAATCCTCCATTACAGTATGGGACGACCCAAATGAAATTTACGATCATCCTATACAACGGTATATATGTTACTGTTGCGAGCCACACATTATATGTCAAAGAGCCGCATGAGGCTTGCGAGCCGCTGTTTGGCCACTCCTGCACACAGGGAAGCCACCAAGGCATGAAGTGGTGTTCAGCCTTTCACTGGAATAAAGCCTGTTTTACAGTCTTTTCTGAGTTTGTGCTTGCCTGCTACCTCAGCGCACCACAGCATGACAACAAAATAATCTTGAATCCTGAATGAATGTAGCTTTTGGGAATCTGAAGCTGCAATAACTCCATACATCGTGCACATGGAAAACTAAGTAGCATTAGACTATTGAACAGTACAGCATAGGAACAGGCCCTTCAGCCCACAATGTCAGTGCTGAATGTCATGTTCAATTCAAACTAAAAATCTTGCACACCCATCCCCTTCATGTTCACGTGTCTATCTATAGAGGGCTCTGAAACTTTGCTGCTATTATTACAACAGAGAGAAAAGCCGTGGTGGGGATAATGTTAGTGGAGGGAATGAAGATTTGTACCAGCGAACCTAGGCTGCCTTGTCCTGGATAGTGCCGATCTTCAGAGATGGCGTTGGAGCCAGGCAGGTGGAGAGGGCAAAGAATCTTGTAAAAATGGTCGAGCCCTTCGCCAAGGTATGAGAAAAAAATAAAAAGGTATGGAATGGAGAGATAAAGGGGCTGGGGCAAGAGCACAGGCCAAGGGCTATAGGTGGACACAGGGAAGAGGGCCTGCCTTCCCTGTGCCATGGTGGTGGTATATTTAATCCTTAAAACACACAGTCAGCTCTCAAACCAACCTCTCCTACCCCAAGAGAAGCCACATTCTCACAGAGATTTCTCCAGTGGTTCTCTTCTACTTTCTGTTGAAATCATACCTAAGACCAGTGGTTCCACAAATAATGTTTGAATTTTCTTTTTCATTTGTTTAGACATACAGCACAGTAACAGGCCCTTCCAGCCCACACGCCCATGCTGCCCAAATGCCCCAATACTACAATCCCCGTACGTTTCGAAGGATGGGAGGAAAACAGAGCATCCGGAAGAAACCCACGCAGATCACAGGGAGAATGTACAAACTCCTTACAGACTGCACCAGTTTCAAACTCCAAAAGTGTTGCTCTTACCATACGCTGAGTGGTTCCACTTAGGTCACAATTTTTCTTCCAATGCTGCACTAGACACAAAAGCGTTTGAACCAGACCATTAGACTCCACTGTGAGAGGGACAAACACCAGGCCGACTTTAGTCTCAAAAGCTCAATCAAAGCAAAAATGGCCGAGAACTTTCTTGCAGTGCATATCAACAACAAACCATTGTGTGAGTGTGTGTGTGTGTGTGTGTGTGTGTGTGTGTGTGTGTGTGTGTGTGTGTGTGTTTGTTTGTGTGTGTGTCTGTGTCTGTGTTGTCTGTGTTTGTGTGTTTATGCATGTGTGTGTCTGTGAGTATGTGTTTGAGTGTTTGTGTGTCTGTGAGTGTGTGTTTGTGTGTCTGTGAGTGTGTGTGTGTGTGTGTTTGTTTGTGTGTGTGTCTGTGTCTGTGTTGTCTGTGTTTGTGTGTTTATGCATGTGTGTGTCTGTGAGTATGTGTTTGAGTGTTTGTGTGTCTGTGAGTGTGTGTTTGTGTGTCTGTAAGTGTGTGTGTGTGTGTGTGTGTGTGTTTGTGTGTGTGTCTGTGTCTGTGTTGTCTGTGTTTGTGTGTTTATGCATGTGTGTGTCTAGGAGTATGTGTTTGAGTGTTTGTGTGTCTGTGAGTGTGTGTTTGTGTGTCTGTGAGTGTGTGTGTGTCTGTGTGTGTGTGTCTGTGAGTATGTGTTTGAGTGTTTATGAGTATGTTTGTGTGTCTGTGAGTGTGTGTGTGTGTGTTTGTGTTGTTATGACCCCAGATGCATTTTTATATCTGGGTCAGGCTAATGATAATGTTTTAGTTGGTGGTGATTTTAATTGTGTTTTGGAACCTTTATTAGATAAATCTCTGAAGAAAGTTAAAAAATCCAAGATGGCAATTCAGGTCCAAGTGTTGATGAAAGATCTTAATTTAGTAGATATTTGGAGACGTCTTAATCCGACAGAGAAAGATTTTTTCCTTTTATTCATTTAGACATGAATCGTTTTCAAGGATTGATTTCTTTTTAGTATTGGCACATTTACAAGGGAAAATACAACAAGGGGAATATAAAAGTAGGGTGATTTCAGATCATTCTCTGTTATATTTTACATATGAAACTTCTGAGAAAATTCAAATAGCTTATCGTTGGAGATTTAATACAATGTTGTTAAAAAATATGGAATTTATTGATTTTTTGAAAAAACAAATTAATTTTTTTTGAAAGAAAATTCTAATTCTGTTCAAAGTAAGTTTGCATTATGGAATGCTATGAAAGCCTATTTGAGAGGACAAATAATTAGTTATACTTCTAAAATAAAAAAGAATCGATTAAATCAGAGTCTTGAATTAGAGAAACAGATCGAGGAGTTAGAAAAGGAATTTCAGAAAGATGCTACAGAAGATCAGAAAATAGAATTATCTAGGCTGAAATTGAAATATAATACTTTGCAATCTTATCAATTTGAATGTGTGATTAATAGGACTAAACAATGGTATTATGAATGGGGGAGAAAGCACATAAGGTATTGGCGTGGCAATTAAAGAAAGAGCAGGTTTTGAGGACTATTAATGCTGTTAGACGGAATTCCCTTATAAACCTCGTGAGATTAATGATGAATTTTACTCATTTTATAAAAAGTTATATACATCTGAAGGAAAACAAGAAAATGGATTGATTGATTTTTTTTATCACAGTTGAATTTACCGACATTAGAGGATGTAGATATACAGGAGTTGGAAGCACCATTTACTGATTCGGAAATTAAAATGGCTATGCTGGAAATGCCGAACGGTAAATCGCCTGGTGATGATGGATTTTCAGTTGAATTTTATAAACTTTTTTATAATGATTTATCTACATTGTTTGGGGATGTATTACGTCAAGTTGGAGAACATTATGATTTACCTGAGTCTTGTTCTAGTGCTTTAATTACAGTAATTCCTAAAAAAGATAGAGATCCTTTGAAAATATCTTCATATAGACCAATTTCGTTGTTAAATGTAGATTATAAAATAATAGCTAAAATATTAGCAAATAGATTGGCTAAATTTTTACCTAAATTGATTCATATGGATCAGACAGGTTTCATAAAGAATAGATATGCCTCAGATAATATTCTGCGTGTGATTAGTTTGATTAATAGATTTCGACAATCTGTAGATCACCTGATGGTGATATCTTTAGATGCAGAAAAAGCATTTGATAGAGTTGAGTGGAATTTTTTGTTTAAAGTTCTGGAGAAATTTAAGTTTGCTCCTATTTTTATTGGTTGGATTAAGGCTTTATATAGTAAACTGGTAGCTAGAGTATTGATGAATGGATTGATTTTGGAACCGTTTAAATTGACTTGATCAACTCGTCAAGGTTGTCGTTTATCACCAGCTTTGTTTGCGTTAGTGATCGA
The DNA here is from genome assembly GCF_036971445.1 of Narcine bancroftii. Classification (NCBI taxonomy): domain Eukaryota; kingdom Metazoa; phylum Chordata; class Chondrichthyes; order Torpediniformes; family Narcinidae; genus Narcine; species Narcine bancroftii. Next base: position 235,800,222 of record NC_091474.1, on the reverse strand, counting down.
ACCTTTGGCACAGCTGATAAGACAAACTACACAGATACAAGGTATGAAAGTTTTAAATGAGGAATATAAAATTAATTTATTTGCCGATGATATATTGGTGTACTTAACAAATCCAGCTCAATCACTTTTACACTTGAAGGAGTGTCTGATCCAATATGGATGTCTTTCTGGATATAAAGTTAATTGGGAAAAAAAATGAAATATTGCCAGTAAGTGAAGGAGATTATTCTGCTTATAAGAATATTATTAATTTGAGATGGACTGATCGAATTAAATATTTGGGTATAATTTTGAATGTTAATTATCAATCTTTATACAAATTAAATTATGTTCTGTTAATTTAAAAAATTAAAACTGATTTGATTAAATGGAAAGATTTACCTATTAACTTATTGGGTAGGATAAATACAATTAAGATTAATATTTTTCCACGTATGCAATATTTGTTTCAATCTATTCTGTATTTACTTGATAATATTTATTTTGAGATTTGAACAAAATGGTTAGGAAGTTTTTATGGAGAGGTAAATTTTCAAGAGTAGCCTTGAATAAATTAACTTGGAAATATGAGTTAGGGGGATTACATTTACGACATTTTTGAAATTATCATGAAGCAGCCCAACTTAAATTTATTAGTTCATTGATGGATTTGGAACGGCCCCCTAGTTGGGCCAAAATTGAGATGGCAAATATTTCTGAATTTGAAATACATCAATTTTTGTTTAGATGGAATATAAATTTGTTACAACAATATAATGTGCCTATACTAAAACATTTAATGAAGCTATGGACGAAGAAAAAGAAAATGATAGGTTCTAGGGGTAAATTATCGGCTTTAACTCCGTTGTATAATAATCAACTTATTTCTTTCTCAATACACAATCGAAGTTTATTACATTGGAGATTTAAAGGTGTGGAAAATTTGGGAGATTGTTTTAAAGAAGGTAAAATTTTATCTTTTAATCAGATGAGGGACAGTTATGGTATTGATAAGAACTCTTTGTTTCTTTATTATCAAATTCGATCTTTGGTAAAGCATGTGTTTGGTAGGGATATGATTTTACCTGAAATGACTAAATTTGAGACTTTTCTTATGAAGGTACCAGAGAAGGGTTATATTTCATTTATGTATCAAATATTACAGGATGGTATAAAAAGGGTTGGGATAAATCTAAAATTAAATGGGAAATGGATGTTGGTTTTATTTTTACCAAGGATGATTGGTTAGATATCTGTTATAATAGTGTACCTAGACTGATCAATGCACGCTATGCAATGATTAATTATAATTTTTTACATCAATTATACTTAACACCTAAAAAACTAAAAAAGTATGGTTTTAATCAATCAGATTTGTGTTTTAGATGCGGTAATTCTGTTGGAACTTTTTTTCATGCTGTTTGGTCATGTATATATTTACAATCTTTTTGGAAGAAAATTCAATTGTTTTTAGAATATCTGTATAAGATTAAAATACCTTTAGATCCAACAGTATTTTTATTGGGCAGTTTGCAACCTCTGAAAGGTTTGGGATTAGATAAATTTCAACTTGCTTTTGTATATTTAACTTTATCCGTAGCAAAAATATATATTGCTAGTACATGGAAAGATACAAATATGATTGATATTAATAGATGGCATAATGAGATGAAATATTGTTCAATAATGGAAAAATTACGTATGTTTCACATGATAATTATAGTTTTTTTATTAATAAGTGGTTGTTATATTCAGAATATTTACATTTCAATTTAAATTGATTAGATTTTAATATGTATGCTTAATTTTTTTTAATATTTTTCTTTTTTTTTTCCTTTTTTTTAATGGCTCTCCTTAGGAGAGTTGGCTGAAGGGGGGGGGGTTCTTTTCTTTTTTTTTTCTTTTTTTTCTCTATATATAAAAAAATAACATTCATGATTAGAGTTCATTGTTGTATATGTTATGTACTAATTGTTTTTTGAACGACATAAATAAAGTTTAAAAAAAACTTAACCTAACTTAACCCCCTTCTAATTCTAAGTGCACGTGTATGTAAGTGTGTGTATAAGTTCAGAAAAGTTATTTAATTCACAGTCCAATCTCACTTCTCACTCCTCCAAGTTCGCTGGTATCAGGCAATTCTTATTACTGTGCACAGAATTTAACATTTATGAATTTTCACCAGGCTTTGGTGCTTGAAAGGTAAATGCTCAGGAAGGTTCTTGTTGGTTTTCAGAGAGAGATTTGTTGCTCATTGGACACCCACAACTGATTGATTCCTTGTGAACACCTACAACTGATTCCTTCAGTGTCTTGACGAAGGAACTTGCCCCATCAGGGTTTTCCAGATGAAACCTTTTTCTTTCAGGTCACCAGAGTTCCTTTTTGTTTCCCTTATTTCAAATGAAACCTTATGCAGCCAGCCATCTTGTCTTGGATGGACCACAAGGGCTTTGACCAGGCTGAACTAAGAACTGACAACCCGTCTTCAAAATGGGTTTTTTTCCATAGGTTTGCCAGCTTGTCCTGTTCCAGTTCCAGCTGCTGCTGAACTGTAGAACTGAATTCTCTCTCTCTCTCTCTCACTCAGAGAAAACCACATGACCCTCTTAGAACAGCCAACTGCACTAAGGCTGTGGTTCCACACCTAATCTTCCGAGTTTGTTCATTTGTTGCTTTCCAAAACAGTAATCCATTTCTCCACAGCATGTCTAATTAACGCCTACTTGTGAAGTTCTAACAGGCCAGGTATCCAAACATGGTGAAGATCTACACCAGTGTCTTGATAACAGAAGTGGTGGAGGCATCAGGGTAAGGGATGGCAAAGAGAAAACGGGAGTATTCATCTATGACTGAGAGGAAATAGATGTTCTTATTCATGGAAGGCAATGGTTCTTTGAAGACAACGCTGAGTCACTCGAAGGGCCAAGTGGCTTTGACTACATGGGCCTGTGGCAGGCGGTTTGCACTCTGCCCAGACTCTGCAGGACTCGGTCATGGTCTGGACTTCTTGGATGGTGAAGGAGAGGTTCCGGAACTTGATGAAGTGATAAAGGCGCATGACGCCCAAGTGGCAGACGGTGTCGTGCTGCGCCTGCAGTTGTTCGGACTGCACGTTGGGAGTCGTCGAACTTCCTCGGTATGTACTGGATGACATAGCTGAAGGTGGCCAGCTCGACCCTCCAGCCCAAGATCTTGTTGTTCTTGATCTTGCCTCTGTGGGTGGTACTGAACATGATGCCACTGCATGCTGGTCAGTGAGAAGGGTGAACCTGCCTGCCAGGTACTGGTGCCAGTGGCGGACTGCTTCCATGAATGCCTAGGCCTTCTTTTTGATGGCGGAATGTCCCAGCTCTGAACTGTGGAGGGTCTTGAGAAAAAGGCCACGGGTCTTCCCCCTTGAATGAGGGAAGCCGTGAGGGCAATGTCAGAGGCATCGCATCGTGGCATCGGCGATGTCCTGCCTAATATGAGCAAAGGCCACTTGCGCTTCAGGGGGGAGGGGAAAGGTGGTGGCTTGGGCCAGTGAGTGGAGCTTGTCCGAGAAGTGGGAGACCAACTGGGAGTGGTAAGAGAAGAGCCCTAGGTACATGTGGAGAACTTTGAGCTTGCGGGGGAGGGACAATTCCACGGTGTTCAGGGTCAGGACCGATGATACCATGTTCCACAATGCACCCCAAGATGGTGAGGTGGGTGGTGCTGAACATGCACTTCTCCCTGTTGTAAGTGAGGTTCAGTGCCTCTGCTATATGGAGAAATCTCTCCAGGTTGGCATCGTGGTCCTGCTGGTCATGGCCGCAGATGGTAACATTGACCAGTTTCAGGAAGGTCGCTCCTAGATTGTGCTAATCTACATGCAGTCCTTCTCCTTCTGGAAAACAGAGACCCCATTTGTGACCCCAAAAGGAAGCTGGTGGAACTGGTAGAGGCACCCATCTGCCTCAAAGGCAGTATAAGATTTATCCTGGGCATGGAAGGGGAGCTGGTAGTAGGCCAACCAGGTCAATCATGGAGAAGACCCTGTAGTGGGCTATCTCATTGACCATGTCAGTGATGCAGGGCAGAGTGTACAAGAGTGCATCCAGCTGGGTGTACTGGTTGATGGTCTGGCCATCCTTGGTTTGTTGCCCCTTTTACAACAAGGACCTGGGCTCTCCAGGGGCTGGTGCTGGGCTCTATAACTCCTTCTGCCAGAAGCTTTTTCACTTTGTCCATGAATAAAGGTCCTGTTGGCTGCAGCTATGGGCTTACAGTCTGGCATTAGGTAGTTGAAGAGGGTGGAGAGCTCACAGGTGGACTGGGGGAGATTGCTGGGTTATGTGCTGTGGATGGTGAGTAGGTGGTGTGGGCCACCAAAGGCAAGGGTAAGGCTGTGGAGGTGGCCCTGGAAGTCTAGCCCCGGGATGAAAAGGGCACAGACCTTGGGCATGACCAGGAGCCTGAACGAACCCTTAATATGATCCACCCCCCCCCCCCACTGTCAAGTCCACCGAGCAGTGCCCGAGTGCTGTGATGGAGTGGTCCTGGGCCACGAAGGTGATAGAGAAGTTCGCTGGGTATACATTTAATTTCAGTGTATGGACCACATTCGGCTGCACAAAGCACAAACAGTTATTTTATAATCTTCCTGTTGACAGCGATGCCCATCAACAAGTCCCCGAGTCCATGGGGAATGTCCTCCATTGGTGTGGTGGACACTAGGACCATCTCAAGGTCTGCTGCTCCCCTTTGGAGTGTGGGGTGCAGTGGGTGCGCGGTTCGGCACACATACATGTTGACCACGTCGTCCAGTCGGCAGGTCGAGCAACTGTTAATCAACCTATTTTGGGTGTGGACTTTTTACGATCCCATGACTTACTGGTAGACATGAAACGGAGGAAATTGGTTCATCCCACCACCTTTCAGACATACCCACTGAAATTCAGCAAAGGGAGAGTTTCCCAGCTCGGGGTGCATACGCTGCACAAGGATGTCTATGTTGCCCTGCTCAACGAATTTCCCTGTATTCTCACTCCTAATTTCAATGCCTCAAAAACAGCCCATGGTGTGTCTCATTACATAGACACTTCAGGCCCATTGATTCATGCCAGGGCTTGTCGTCTTGCACCTAATAAACTGCTGCAAGCAAAGGCAGATTTTACAGCAATGGAAGAGCTGGGTATCATTTGACGCTCCAATAGTCCTTGGGCATCACCATTGCACATGATACCCAAGAAGACAGGTGGATGGAAACCCTGCGACAATTACTGTACACTTAATGATGTCACTACACCCGACAGGTACCCAATTCCTCATATACAAGATTTCACCGCCCATCTACATCATTGTTGCATATTCTCCAAGGTTGATCTGGTAAAGGGATATCATCAGATACCGATTCATGAGGATCTCATTCCCAAAACGGCGATTATTACCCCGTTCGGACTTTTTAAATTTCTTAGAATGCCGTTTGGATTAAAGAACACTGTGCAAACTTTCCAGCTGCTTATGGATGCTCGAGGCAGGGATTTGTACTTTGCGTACATTTACTTGGACGACATCCTTGTAGCAAGTCAAAATGAGCAAGATCACCGCCTGCATTTGCGCCGCCTTTTCCAACGGCTCCAAGACTTTGGTCTAACAGTCAACCCTGACAAATGTCAATTTGGCAGATCAACCATGGAGTTCTTAGGGCACAAAATCACAGCGGACGGCATATTCCCATTATCAAACAAGGTAGACACTGTTCATACCTTTTCCAAACCTACCACCATCAAAGGTCTACAGAAGTTTTTGGGAATGATAAACTTTTATCACAGGTTTATTCCCGGAGCTGCTAGCATCCTGCGACCACTGTTTAAAATCATCTCCACCAAACACAAGAGGTTTGTGACCTCAGAGGCAGAAGTCACATTTATGTCCGCCAAGAAGCATTGGCCAAAGCAGCAATGCTTGCACATCCCAAACCTGAAGCAACTTTGATTTGACGCTTAGCACCGACGCCTCAGGTACAGCTGCGGGTGCAGTTCTTGAACAGTGCATCGATGGCCATTATCAACCCCTTGCCTTCTTCAATCGTCATTTTAAGACCAGCAGAAGTAAAATATAGCACCTTTGATTGGGAACTGTTGGCATTATATCTAGCCACATGGCACTTCCGTTATATCATGGAAGGTGACATTTCACTGCATTCACAGGTCATAACCACTCATTTTTGCCTTTAGCAAGACAGCAATGGCATTGTTCTACATATCAGAATTCACTACTGGCGTACACCACATTTCAGGAAAAGACAATCTAGTCGCGGATATGCTGTCTAGACCAAATGTGTACCATATTCAAGGTGGAATCAACATTGCTGAATTGGCTGCGGCGCAGGCCCACGGATCCTGATATACAGACATACAGTACAGACATTACTGGACTGGACATTCAGTAGGTGGCACTACAGCACAATGGACCAGAACTCCTTTGTGACGTATCATTAGGCTATCCTAGACCATTGGTCCCATTGTCATGTAGGCGATGTCTTTTTGACGACATTCACAGTTTGTCACGTCCATCAATCAGGACATCAGTCAAGATCATGTCAAATAAGTACATATGGCATGGACTGAAGAAAGATGTCGCTCGATGGGCACGAACAAGCATCTCCTGCCAGTCTTCAAAGATTCAGCGCCCACCAAGGCACCCCCTCAGCCTTTCCCGACAATACACAGGAGGTTTGAGCACATACACGTAGACCTGGTTGGACCATTACCAGTGTCACAAGGCATGAAGTATATTCTAACAGTGGTAGACCGCTTCACGGACTGGCCAGAGGCCATCCCATTACCAGCCAGTGATACTGAAACATGTGCTAGAGCGTTCATCCTGAATTGGATTGCTAGATTCGGTGTGCCTACGCACATAACTTCAGACAGAAGGCCACAGTTCACTTTGGCATTATGGTCTACCCTTGCATGTTTTTGTGGTACACAGCTGCACCACACCACAGCATACCATCCGCAGTCCAATGGTCTGGTGGAGTGTTTACACAGACAGCTTAAATCTGCGCTTAAGCCCATCTCACCAACCCCATCTGGTTCAATGAGCTACCATGGGTTCTACTGGGGGTACACACGGCTCCAAAAGGAGACTCTTCTGCATCATCTGCAGAGTTGGTGCATGGTGCGGCCCTTACAGTTCTGGGAGATGTTCATTTCACAGCCAACTCTGACCTGGATGTCCTTCAAGAACTCCGCAGGGGTATTGCTAACAGCAAGCTTACTTCTACCAACTGGCACAACCCTAGACAACAAGTGCCACCATCACTCCTGAACGCTGACTTCGTATTCATTTGTAGACAGGTCCCAGGGGCACCATTACAAAAACCATACGAAGGACCAATCCCTTCGTTAAGAGAGACAGAGTCGTGCATACCTTGGACATTGGTGGACATTCACAACTATTCATCATAGACAGCCTGCCCATATGGACCCTACTACACCCATTCAGTGCTCTCAGCCCAGACAACGTGGGCATCCGTCTAAAACATATGTGTCTGGCGTTTTGACGGTGACGATTCGGGGGGGGGGGGGGGGGGTGATGTAGCGGCTGTGTAGCGGACCGAGTGGGTGCTCAGTGGGGTAATACAAACCACCACCATCAGGGCTGGCGTGCTAGCGGTACTGAGTGCTGAGGGACAGCACATTGATCAGATGGGTCCCCTGCTGAAAGGCACGGGACCTTAACAAGTCTCAATTTAAACCTGTTGGACCAGCAGCCGTCCCTTAACAAGGTCCCACCTTGTCCTGTGAAGCCCGGGACAAGCAGGGAATAAAAGCCGCTTGTAAAGCTTTTGACATGTGTTTGTATTTCCTTAGTAGCTCTACCGTAGTAACCGCTACACACACATATATATATGTACACATATAAATATATATACACACACACACACACACACACACACATATAAATATTCTCATATATATAAATATATATATACACACCCACACACATAATATATACACACACATATATAAATGTACATATATCATTCTCACACACACACACCCACACATATATTTATATACATATATTCACACACACACACATATATATATAAAAATGCACACAGAGTCAGATGATAATGGACTTGAAGATGACGGTCATGTAATGAGAATGGGAAGTCATGGAGAACTAATGTCCTATTAATAGCTTTCGGGACCCCGAGTGCGGACTTGGGACCCTAAAGTGATTAATCGGACAGGACTTCTCTGCGGTTTTGTCTGTCTTGCTCACAGGGCGGCCGCAATTCATCCGGCAGTTCAGCTGGCACCTCGGGGAGAGGAATATGTAGTGCAGGTGCTGAGAGAGGGGGAAGGGGAGAAGAGGCTCCCAACAGGTCAGAATTTCCGTCAAGGAAGCATACATTATTCGATGTTCCCATCTTGCTGGCCACATCCGCCCGCTTTGTACGGGTTTAATCTCGTGTGCTGTGGCAACATCCAAACAGTTCCTGGCCAAGTGGAACAAGCTGTAACGAAGCAGGGTCTCCAGTGTGGATGTGTCCGTCTCCTTCCACCCCAAGCGGCGAAATACGAAAGTCTGCAGACGCCATGATTGCACTAAAAACACAAGATGCTGCAGAAACTCAGCAGGTCAAACAGTTCCCTTTATATTAGCAAGGGTAAAGAGAGGCCTAGATAGGGGTGGGGTGGGGTGGGGGGGGGGGCGGAGCATTTCCCAGGGCAGAAATAGCTAACACCAAAGTGAGGGGAGGGACATTTAGGGGAGATGACAGGGGTCAGTTCTTTTTACAGACAGAGAGTTGTGGGCGCCTCGAATGCCTTGCCAGGGATGGAGGTGGAGGCTGAAACATTAGTGGCATTTAAGAGACTTGATGGAAGAAAAATAGAGGGTGAGGAGATGAGGAGGGTTTAGTACTTTTTTTTAAAATATGGGTCGGCACAACCTCGTGGGCCGAAGGGCTTGTACTGTGCTGTAGTCAGTGGTTCTCCACCTTTTTCTTTCCATTCACATCCCACTTTAAGTATTCCCTATGCCATAGATGCTCTGTCATTAGTAAGGGATGGCTGAAGGTGGGATGTGGGTGGGAAGGGGAGGTTGAGAGCCACTGTTCTATAAATAGTCAACGTTTCAGTCCTTCATCGAGTGCTTTTGATGAGTGGGCTCAAGGCCGAGACTTCTTTCTCTCTGCTAACACATGGCGCCCTGTTTGGCTTGCAGAGTTTCGCAGCATTGTCCCTCTCTCCCAGTTACTGGTTGCGGCGCTCCGGGACGGTGCCCGACCTTCTCTCTTCGCAGCCACTGTCCAGGGCTTCGCAGCTCACTTACTGTCAGCCGGCTGTCCAGACTGCTGGGAATCTGAGTCACGGATCCCCGGGCCGCTGCAGTTCCCAGCGCTGCCGACTGAGTCACCACTGGGGGAGGGGGAGAGGGGGGGAGAGAGAAAGACAGTTGCAGACCAGGCTGGGCAAAAGATATTTTACCAAACCAGTTAACAGAGCAGGTACCCAACCGAAAGCTACTTTAATTCCACACACCGCAGGACGTGACGGCACAGGAGCAGGCCCTTCGGCCCATCTAGTCTGTGCCTATTATTCAGCCTAGTCCCATTGACCCCTGCACCCAGTCCATAGCCCTCCCATCCAAATTATTCTTAGATGTCAAAATCGAGCCCACATTCATCACTTCAGCTGACAGCTCTTTCCACGCGCTCTCTCCCTCTCTATGAAAAAGTTCCCTGACTATTCCCCTTGAAACCTTTCACCATTGTCACACTGCCATGTCAGTACTTGGTCTCCTGCCCTTCCAAATCACCTTCAAATTGAGGACAAACATCTTATATTGGCAGTCTCCAACCAGACAGCTGCCACATTGACTTCCCCAATGTCCTTAACCTCCTTCCCGCCTTTCACTTTTCCTTATCTCTCCGTTCCCTTTCCTCCAGTTCCCCACTCCCTTCCCTTCTTTCTCCTCTCAGAGACCTCCCCTTCTTAGCCCTCTATCCTCCCTCGTTTGTCCTTCAATATCTTCAACTTGCTGGATGCTTTCCATTGTGATGTGGGGGCTGCGGAAGGAGGTGAATGCAACTCAAACCATAATGCAAACTTCCCTCCCCTCCATGGACTCCATCTGCATCTCTCACGGCCTAGAAAAAGTAGCCAACATTCTGAAGGACCCATCCCATCCAAACCACATCAGGGAGAACTCTCACGGCATCAGGCTTAAAGATTGTTTCTTCCCCTCAGCTGTCAGGTTCCTGAATGAACCTTGTGATACACTATCAATAATACCCGAAGGCTCGAGTTGCTGGACGACAGGCTTTTAGACTAGAACCATGCTCCTGTTCTGGCCCGATCCGAGGACTCGTACTGAGGGAGCGACTTGGCAACTGCCTTTATTAGGAGTCACCAAGGGAAAGCGGCCCATCCGTACATATGAACCAAACATATACACAGTCCCCGTAACCCAGTAATAGTATACAGTGATGTATCACCACGCCTCACAGCAGTGGTCTCATGCTGCCTTTGCTATGATTTTATTCCTGCTGTAACACTATACTTTGTAATTGTGTTTTTGCTCTTCTTTTCTTTTCTTTGGCATGGCTTCGCGGACGAAGATTTATGGAGGGGTAATGTCCACGTCAGCTGCAGGCTCGTTTGTGGCTGACAAGTCCGATGCGGGACAGGCAGACACAGTTGCAGCGGTTGCAGGGGAAAATTGGTTGGTTGGGGTTGGGTGTTGGGTTTTTCCTCCTTTGCCTTTTGTCAGTGAGGTGGGCTCTGTGGTCTTCTTCAAAGGAGGTTGCTGCCCGCCGAACTGTGAGGCGCCAAGATGCAGGGTTTGAGGCGATATCAGCCCACTGGCGGTGGTCAATGTGGCAGGCACCAAGAGATTTCTTTAGGCAGTCCTTGTACCTCTTCTTTGGGGAACCTCTGTCACGGTGGCCAGTGGAGAGCTCGCCATATAACACTCACTTGAGTAATCCCTATCGCATAGGTGCTCTGTGATTAGTAAGGGATGGCTTAAGGTGGGATGTGAATGGGAAGGGAAGGTTGAGAATCACTGCTTTAGACCCAATTGTTACTGAAATATTTTGCTTGAGAAAAATTGTCCTTGGCCCATTTCCTTTGGAGCTATGAAACCGTGCACATAACGAGTCAATTAGGGACGATTAAAACTGTGGTTTCAAACTTTTTCTTTCCATCCACATCCCACCTTAACCCATCCCTTACTAATCACAGAGAGCCTATATGGCATAGGGAATACTTAAAGTGGTATGTGAGTGGAAAGAAAAAATGTGAAAACCACTGCTCTCCATATATTTTAAACTTGAAATTAAACCTGGGATTTGGAAGAGATGTTTATGTGCCAAGACTGGAAGAATTTCTCTCCACTAGAATTATTTGGCTGATTATCCAGTTCTCTCATTGTTTTCATCTTATTTCTCTTTTCAAATATTTCTGTAATTTAAAAGAAAATGTTTACCACAAAATGTACATCAATGACTCATTCAAAATCCGTTCAGATTACAGTAACTCACTGTTTTGGAAGAGTTTCTCCCCCTTTCAACTCAATACTCCTTCCAATTACCTGAAACCTGTGTCCTCTGCTTTCAAACCATGACTTGTAGGGTGGTGGTTGTGTAGTAGTTAATTTACTGGGATTGATACATAGTAATCTAATGATGTGAGTTCAAACCACACCATGATGTCAGGGTGCTCAGATTTAATTATTCAAATAACCATGGAATTTATATTTCAGGGAAGGAAGTCTGATGTAATGAATTCAAGGTCAAAACCATGGTTAAATATTCCCTCAGTTCATGAAGAAATTGGGAATTCTCAATAAAATCTTTTATATTAAAAAAAAGTAGATAGAATGCCTCCATTTTTATTCAAAACTTTGAACATTGCTGTTAAGAATTCTCAGTTCTGACTGAAGTGTCACGGACCTGAAACGTTAACTCTATTTCTCTCTCCGCAGACCTGTAGAGAATTCCCAACATTTCCTGCTTTAATTTTATATTTCCAACATCTGCCATTCTTTAATCGCTGCTCCATAATTATTACACCTCACTTCAGATCAGATTAATCCCACTTTAGTGAAAAACTTTATTTCCTGATCTCAGTATGACAACCTCCCACCCACCCCCCCTAACCCCCCGCCACTTCTTTGCCCTCTCCAAGGCCTCATTAATTCTGCCGCCCAGACATCTTGCTGAGATCTTATGAGTAGCTTTTACTGGAATGCAATTCACGCATATTTTTGCTCCATACTGTTGGCAGTCAATCAGAAAGCACTGCACAACAATTAAGCTCCATAAATATCAATACTAAGTTTGACCACGCAATTATCAATGGCTCCCTCAAGGATTATTCACATCCAACTGAAAGCTGCATTTTCTTTGATAGAGATCGCTTACCTTTATGATTTTGGAGAAGTGAAATTAAAAGGATGTAAGCAAAAGTCAGAGTAAAACCATTCATTGAAAGGTGGTCTTATTGAAGCATGGAAAAAATGAGGGGAACTGAGAGGATTGTCATTAAGTTGTACGGCACAGAAAAAGGCCCTTCAGCCAAATTAGTGCCATTTGACTGTGATTGTCCCAGGTAAAAGCACACAGAAATGCTGGATGAACTCAGCCGGTTTTGCAGGGTTCATAGGAGATAAAGATATATATTGCCGACGTTTTGGGCTGAGCCCTTCTTCAAGGAACAGGCAAAGAAAAGGAATGCTCAGAATACAGACAGTGCTGGCCAGGGGAGTGAGACCAGACCAACAAAAGGTGTTAATTGGATACTATTTTGATTTGATTTTGGCTCCGTCAAAGGAGACAGAGGAGAGACTGGATGCAGTGTGGAAGATCACTTCATTGAACACCTTGGCTCTGACCACCGCAATAGCGTGGATCTCCCAGTGGCCACCCATTTCAATTGCACCCCCACCCCCCCCATTCCCTTGCCATGGTCTCATGTACTGTCAGACTGAGACCACCCGCAAAGTGGAGGAACAACACCTCACCTTCCAACCGGATGGCATTGTATGGCTTTCTCTGGCTTTCACTAACCACAACCCCCCCCCCCCCACTTTCCCCGTCGCCTTCTCCCAGCTCCATCTCTCTCCCTTTTCCCTCTTTCTCCTTTCACAGCCTCTCCTTTATAATTCAATTAATGAAAATCAATTCTCACCTCTCCCCTTATTATCTTTTGCTGGTCGAGACTCCTCCGCCAGCCAGCACTCTCGCGATTCTAAATATTCCTAATCTTTGCTTATCCCTTGAAGAGGGGCTCTGGCCCGAAATATCTTTACCTCCTATGGATGCTGCATGACCAGCTAAGTTCCTCCAGCATTTCTGTGTGTTTTAACTGAGAATAATCTGCAGACTTTGATGTTTTGCTCTTTCCTATCCAGGGACTTGCATAAATGCCTTGTAAATATTACGACTGCCTCTACTGCAATATTCCATATGCCTAGCTACATGCTGGGAGAATGTTTCCCCTCATGTCACGCCTAGAACAAATGTGGCAGGAAGTTTACTGGGGAGAGAAGACATTTCTTCTCCATGATCGCGAGTCTCGGATTCAGAACCGTCAAGGATAATTCGAGGCTGGGGTAGATTTCTGGACCAGCCGAGAGTCAAAGGTTATGGGAAGCAGGCAGGAGGATGGAGCCAAGGTCAGAAATCACATCCACCATGGTCTGGGTGGCATGATTAGTGCAACGCCATTACAGCGCCAATGACAAAGGTCATTTCTGGACCAGCCGAGAGTCAAAGGTTATGGGAAGCAGGCAGGAGGATGGAGCCAAGGTCACGAATCACATCCACCATGGTCTGGGTGGCATGATTAGTGCAACGCCATTACAGCGCCAATGACAAAGGTCATTTCTGGACCAGCCGAGAGTCAAAGGTTATGGGAAGCAGGCAGGAGGATGGAGCCAAGGTCACGAATCACATCCACCATGGTCTGGGTGGCATGATTAGTGCAACGCCATTACAGCGCCAATGACAAAGGTTTGATTCCACTGCTGTCATTCAGGCATTTGTATATTTTCCCCGTGACTGGGTGGGTTTCCTCAGGATGCTCCAGTTTCCTCCCACTTTATAAAGACGTACAGGGTTAGTAGGTTAATTTGTCACATGGGTGTATTTGGATAGTGCAGACTCGAGGGCCGGAAGGGCCTGTTACCATGCTGTAGGTCTAAATGTGAAAAATTAAATTAAAATTATTGAACAGACCAGCAGGTATGAGGGTGTTCTCTTGCTTCCATGTATTATTTTCTCATAGATATAATAAAAACTGAGAAGAATAGTTACAAGGCATCAAGGAGTTGGCGGAGGTTTGGTATGACACCAGAAACCCTGCCAAATTTGTACAGAGGTGCGGTGGAAGGTGCACTGACCGGCTGCATCACGGTTTGGAGTACATCTACAGGGAACGCTGCTATCAGAGAGCAGCAGCAATCGTCAAAGTCCCATACCACCCAGCGCACATGCTCTGTTCTTGCTGCTGCCATCAGGAAAGAGGTGTTGGGGCCACAAGACTTGCTCCACCAGATTCAGGAACAGACTCCAGCATCAGACTCTTCAATGACAAACTCAATCAGACACTAATTTAAGGACTTTTATTGTGCACTTTACTGATTTTCTTTTCTTCTCCTTGTATTGCATAGTCAATTTGTGTACATTCGATATCTGTTTATAGTTTTTTGTTTCTTTACATGTCTACATAGTGTACTGTTCATTTTTTGCACCACCAATTAGTGGTAATTCTGCCGCGCCCGCAGGAAAAAGGAATCTCAGGGTTGTATGTGATGTCATGTATGTACTCCGACAAGAAATCTGAAAAATCTGATCAAGTGCCGTATGAGACAAGAAAGATGATATAAAATAGGGGAAAAGCTTCACAAACTGTTGTGGCATTGCAGTGGGATTAGTAATCCAGAGGAATTACTACATCTGGAATTAGAAAGCTGTTGGGTTGGAATTATAATGAGAGGCTGGGACATTTTTTTCCCATGGAGAGTTGGAGGCTGATGGGGAACCCTTATAAGGGTTTATAAAGCCATGACTTCATCTATCCAGATAAAGTCGATAATTAGATCCTTTATCATGAGTGGGTGAATCTAAAACGAGAGGGCACGGGATGGGAAAATTTTAAAAGGGGCCATTAGACACAGTCTAATCGTCCCATTGAGTCCTCTATCACACTACCGCCTACCTGGGTTCGAATCAGCCACAGTCTGTAAGGAGTTGGTACCATGTGGGATTCCATTAGACACAGCCAATCGTCCCATTGAGTCCTCTATCACACTACCGCCTACCTGGGTTCGAATCAGCCACTGTCTGTAAGGAGTTGGTACCATGTGGGATTCCATTAGACACAGCCAATCGTCCCATTGAGTCCTCTATCACACTACCGCCTACCTGGGTTCGAATCAGCCACTGTCTGTAAGGAGTTGGTACCATGTGGGATTCCTCTGGGTGCTCCAGTTTCCTCCCACATTCCAAAGATGTAGGAGGTCCGTAGGTTCATTGGTTTCATGGGTATAATTGGACAGCGCAGGTCCATGGGTGGCAAAGACATGTTATCAAATTGAAAAGACAGAACTTTCACCAGATACAAAAAGACTGCAAAGGCCAGGAAGTTGCAGGGAAAAAAAAACATCTATTCCTGGAAGCACTCAGCAGGTCAAGTAGCATCTGTGAAAGCTAAGGGTTGGGAATGTTTTGAATCGATTCCCTGCATCAGGACTGAGAGCAATGGTTCTGAACTTTTCTCTTTCAATTCACATACCACTTTAAGTCTTCCCTATTCCAAAGGTGCTCTGTGATTAGTAAGGGTTTTGGTTAAGATGGTAAGTGGGTGGAAAGAAAAAGTTTGAAAGCCACTGTTTTAGTCATCCCTAATTGACTCGTTATGTGGATGGCACAAAGGAAATGGGCCGATTACAATTTTTCTCAAGCAAAATATTTCAGTAACAATTAAGTCTAGAGCAGTGATTCTCAACTTTCCCTTCCCACTCGCATCCCACCTTAAGCAAACCCTTACTAATCACAGAGCACTGATGGCAGAGGGATTACTCAAGGTGGCATGTGAGTGGAAAGAAAAAGGTTGAGAACCACTGGTGTAGGGGGGAGATAGCCTGTAGTGTACATCGAGGTCAGTGAGAAGGGGGACTGTGACAAAGGTGATTATTGGAATCAAGTGAAGAGGGCTTGATGGGTAAATGGAGCCAATTTGGGGGGGGGGGCAGATGGACCCATTTTGGGGGAGGCAGATTCAGAGGCTGATTAGTGATAGGTGGAAATAGCATTGCAGCAAAGTGCAAGTGTTTGGCACTTGGTCTCACCAAGGAGGAGGAGGACACATCATGAACACCAAATACAAAAAAAAAACAGTTTGGAGGAGGTGCATGCGAATACCCCATCTCACCTGAAAGCCCACCGCCATCTTGAACTTCCAGTAGCAGCTCACTTCATCTCCCCTTCCCAGTCCCACATCGTTCTGTCTGTCCTTGCCTAAATGCAACTAGAAGAACAGCAGAATGCATAGAGGAACTCGAAGGCCCGCAAACACTCTGATTACAGTGAAAACATAGAATTGCTGGAAGAACTCAGCAGGCCTTGCAGCACCCATAGGAGCTAAAGATGTTTCAGGCCTAAGCCCTTCTTCAAGGGAGAGAAATTTCTTTAGGCAGAGAAGGGGTGAATCTGTGGAATTTGTTGCTACTGACAGTCGTTGGGGCCAGGTCATTGGGTGTATTTAAGGCAGAGATTTTTAGGTTCTTCATTAGCCAGGGCATCAAAGGTCAGGGAGTGGGGCTGAGTGGGAAAATGGATCAGCTCGTGATCAACTGGCAGGTCAGACTCAATGGGGCGAATAATTGCTCCCATGAATTAAGCTCTGATATGCCATAGACATGGACCAGACAAGTGTTATACTAACACAGGGTTTTTATTACAGGTGATAACCACCACTAAATTGGCCAGTGGTAAAGCATCACCATCTGTTATACCAGTAGGGTGGAGTATCTCTACTGCCATAGCCAATAGCAAGCAGTCAGTATAATATGCCCCCCCCCCCACCAATTAAATCATCACAAGGTCTTGTGGTCTTTTAGAACCTTATATTCTACTTGGATAGCCTGAAACCCAATGAGGTGAACACTGAATTTTCCAATTTCCCCTAACCTACTCCTCCACTGGTTTTTTTTTCCTTCTCACGCCGAGTTGAAGAGCTGTGAGGTAATGTTCAGCTATTTAAAACCTTAGTTAGACCCCAACTGGAATATTGTGTTCAGTTCTGGTCACCTCATTACAGAAAGGGTGTGGATGCTATAGAGAGAGTGCAGAGGAGATTCACGATGTTGCCTGGTTTGGAGAAGATAGGTTGAGTGAACTTGGTCTTGGAGCTATGGAGGATGTGGTAGAGGTGCACGAGATGATAAGAGGCATTGATCATGTGGGCGGTCAGAGGCTTTTTGCCTGGAGTGAAATGGCTAATACAAGGGGACATCATTTTAAGGTGCTTGGGAGTAAATACGGGGGGAGGTTTTTCCTCACAGAGTGGTGGGTGCAATGAATGCGCTGCTGGCAACGGTGGTGGAGACAGGTAGAATAGGATCTTTTAAGAGATAATCAGGTAGGGAAATGGAACTGAGAATAATGGAGGGTGATGCAGCAGGGAAATTCTTGGCAGTTGTTAGAGTAGGTTATTAGATTAGTACAACACTGTGGCCCAAAGGGCAGGTACTGTTCTATAGATTTCTATGTTCACCTGTCCACCCAGGGCCTTCCTCTTTGTTTCCCTCTACTGTCCACCATTACCCAGACTCACCTGCCTGTCACCTACATACCTTTCCATCTGTGTTTCTTCTCCCTTGGTTCACCGTTGCTCTTCCTCTCTGGTGCCATCTGCCACCAATCACCCACCACCCCTGTCTCCTCCATCTGCCTCCCCTACCCGGTTCCTCTTATCACCTACCACCCTCCGCCAGCTGGCTTCAACTGCCCATCATCCCCCTACCTCACATGACTCCTCCTATCACCTGCCAGCTCTTGCCTCCCTCCTCTCTCCAACCACCACCCCCCCACCTCTTTTCATTGCCTCTTTCCCTGGCCACCCATTCAGCCCTATTCCAGGGCCTCTCCAGGAAATGTCAATCATCCCTTCTTGTCTCCACAGATGCTGCTGGGCTAACTGAATATTCCCAGCAGTTTGCTCACATCTTGCCACCATCCTGTAAATAAAAGGACTGAGAGAGGAAGCAGATGCAAAAACGTGAATGCAGATGATGTTGGGTGAAAAGGAACAAACTGGAGTGAAGGAGCCAAATGGTGCAGAGAGGTTATTTCTGGTGGGTGGTGGGGAAAGGCTGCAGGTTTAATGATGGAGAGACTGCTTTTGTCTGTGCCCCCCCCCCCCCCAACCACCGTGGCAAAGGCGTGGGGCTGTGATCTGCAGCTAATTCACCCCGCGGGAGGGTCGCCCCAGCAGAGCCCATTGCAAAATGACGTTGAGCTTCCGCGTCTGGGAATCGAGCAGTCGGTAGCCAATCACCTGGCACCATATTTGCATACCAAGCAGAAAAGAACAGCGATGACCCTGAAAATTAATTCAGTCAAAACTGTAAAGGCGGTAGATTCTCCCCCACAGTTAGAATTTCCAGGAGAGTCGAAACACTGCATTAAAGACGAACTGTAATCCACTGCACCATAACTTAAAGAGGTTAGCGATCAATATGGTTTATATATGTTTTGAACGCAAATTAACAATGCCCGGATGATCCTCAGTGGTCTGGGGTGCAGGCTTCAAACCTGTAGCTGTTTAGCGACAGAGTGGTTCAATTCCACCTTCCGGGCGGTCGGTCTGGGACCTCGTACCTCCTCTAGACTCTATCCTCTTCTACTCTTCCCAACTATCCTTTCTCTACTTTTCTCAGCCTCTCCCTCTACTGCAGGAGGGGACCCTCCTCTATAGTTTAAAACTTACTCTATCCTCTTCTACTCTATCCTCTTCTACTCTTCCCAACTATCCTTTTTCTACTTTTCTCAACCTCTCCCTCTACTGCAGGAGGGGACCCTCCTCTATAGTTTAAAACTTACTCTATCCTCTTCTACTCTTCCCAATTATCCTTTCTCTACTTTTCTCAGCCTCTCCCTCTACTGCAGGAGGGGACCCTCCTCTATAGTTTAAAACTTACTCTATCCTCTTCTACTCTTCCCAACCATTCTTTCTCTACTTTTCTCAGCCTCTCCGTCGACTGCAGGAGGGGACAACTCAGCCTCTCCCTCTACTGCAGGAGGGGACCCTCCTCTATAGTTTAAAACTTACTCTATCCTCTTCTACTCTTCCCAACCATTCTTTCTCTACTTTTCTCAGCCTCTCCGTCGACTGCAGGAGGGGACAACTCAGCCTCTCCCTCTACTGCAGGAGGGGACCCTCCTCTAGAGTTTAAAACTTACTCTATCCTCTTCTACTCTATCCTCTTCTACTCTTCCCAACTATCCTTTCTCTACTTTTCTCAGCCTCTCCCTCTACTGCAGGAGGGGACAACTCAGCCTCTCCCTCTACTGCAGGAGGGGACCCTCCTCTATAGTTTAAAACTTACTCTATCCTCTTCTACTCTATCCTCTTCTACTCTTCCCAACTATCCTTTCTCTACTTTTCTCAGCCTCTCCCTCTACTGCAGGAGGGGACAACTCAGCCTCTCCCTCTACTGCAGGAGGGGACCCTCCTCTATAGTTTAAAACTTACTCTATCCTCTTCTACTCTATCCTCTTCTACTCTTCCCAACTATCCTTTCTCTACTTTTCTCAGCCTCTCCCTCTACTGCAGGAGGGGACAACTCAGCCTCTCCCTCTACTGCAGGAGGGGACCCTCCTCTATAGTTTAAAACTTACTCTATCCTCTTCTACTCTTCCCAACTATCCTTTCTCTACTTTTCTCAGCCTCTCCCTCTACTACAGGAGGGAACAACTCAGCCTCTCCCTCTACTACAGGAGTGGACCCTCCTCTATAGTTTAAAACTTACTCTATCCTCTTCTACTCTATCCTCTTCTACTCTTCCCAACTATCCTTTCTCTACTTTTCTCAGCCTCTCCCTCTACTGCAGGAGGGAACAACTCAGCCTCTCCCTCTACTGCAGGAGGGGACCCTCCTCTATCTCTCTTTGGCTTGGCTTCGCGGACGAAGATTTATGGAGGGGGTAAAAAGTCCACGTCAGCTGGAGGCTCGTTTGTGGCTGACAAGTCCGATGCGGGACAGGCAGACACGATTGCAGCGGTTGCAAGGGAAAATTGGTTGGTTGGGGTTGGGTGTTGGGTTTTTCCTCCTTTGCCTTTTGTCAGTGAGGTAGGCTCTGCGGTCTTCTTCAAAGGAGGCTGCTGCCCGCCAAACTGTGAGGTGCCAAGATGCACGGTTTGAGGCGATATCAGCCCACTGGCGGTGGTCAATGTGGCAGGCACCAAGAGATTTCTTTAGGCAGTCCTTGTACCTTTTCTTTGGTGCACCTCTGTCACGGTGGCCAGTGGAGAGCTCGCCATATAACACGATCTTGGGAAGGCGATGGTCCTCCATTCTGGAGACGTGACCCATCCAGCGCAGCTGGACCCTCCTCTATAGTTTAAAACTTACTCTATCCTCTTCTACTCTATCCTCTTCTACTCTTCCCAACTA
Source organism: Narcine bancroftii (assembly GCF_036971445.1). Lineage (NCBI taxonomy): Eukaryota > Metazoa > Chordata > Chondrichthyes > Torpediniformes > Narcinidae > Narcine > Narcine bancroftii. The sequence continues at coordinate 235,779,574 of NC_091474.1, read as the reverse complement.
TCCTTTCTCTACTTTTCTCAGCCTCTCCCTCTACTGCAGGAGGGAACAACTCAGCCTCTCCCTCTACTGCAGGAGTGGACCCTCCTCTATAGTTTAAAACTCACTCTATCCTCTTCTACTCTTCCCAACTATCCTTTCTCTACTTTTCTCAGCCTCTCCCTCTACTGCAGGAGTGGACCCTCCTCTATAGTTTAAAACTTACTCTATCCTCTTCTACTCTTCCCAACTATCCTTTCTCTACTTTTCTCAGCCTCTCCCTCTACTGCAGGAGGGGACAACTCAGCCTCTCCCTCTACTGCAGGAGGGGACCCTCCTCTATAGTTTAAAACTTACTCTATCCTCTTCTACTCTTCCCAACTATCCTTTCTCTACTTTTCTCAGCCTCTCCCTCTACTACAGGAGGGAACAACTCAGCCTCTCCCTCTACTACAGGAGTGGACCCTACTCTATAGTTTAAAACTTACTCTATCCTCTTCTACTCTTCCCAACTATCCTTTCTCTAATTTTCTCAGCCTCTCCCTCTACTGCAGGAGGGGACCCTCCTCTATAGTTTAAAACTTACTCTATCCTCTTCTACTCTTCCCAACTATCCTTTCTGTACTTTTCTCAGCCTCTCCCTCTACTACAGGAGGGAACAACTCAGCCTCTCCCTCTACTACAGGAGTGGACCCTACTCTATAGTTTAAAACTTACTCTATCCTCTTCTACTCTATCCTCTTCTACTCTTCCCAACTATCCTTTCTCTACTTTTCTCAGCCTCTCCCTCTACTGCAGGAGGGGACCCTCCTCTATAGTTTAAAACTTAATCTAACCTCTTCTACTCTTCCCAACTATCCTTTCTCTACTTTTCTCAGCCTCTCCCTCTACTGCAGGAAGGGACAACTCAGCCTCTCCCTCTACTGCAGGAGGGGACCCTCCTCTATAGTTTAAAACTTACTCTATCCTCTTCTACTCTTCCCAACTATCCTTTCTCTACTTTTCTCAGCCTCTCCATCTACTGCAGGAGTGGACCCTCCTCTATAGTTTAAAACTTACTCTATCCTCTTCTACTCTTCCCAACCATCCTTTCTCTACTTTTCTCAGCCTCTCCGTCGACTGCAGGAGGGGACAACTCAGCCTCTCCCTCTACTGAAGGAGGGGACCCTCCTCTATAGTTTAAAACTTACTCTATCCTCTTCTACTCTTCCCAACTATCCTTTCTCTACTTTTCTCAGCCTCTCCCTCTACTGCAGGAGTGGACCCTCCTCTATAGTTTAAAACTTACTCTATCCTCTTCTACTCTTCCCAACCATCCTTTCTCTACTTTTCTCAGCCTCTCCGTCGACTGCAGGAGGGGACAACTCAGCCTCTCCCTCTACTGCAGGAGTGGACCCTCCTCTATAGTTTAAAACTTACTCTATCCTCTTCTACTCTTCCCAACCATCCTTTCTCTACTTTTCTCAGCCTCTCCGTCGACTGCAGGAGGGGACAACTCAGCCTCTCCCTCTACTGAAGGAGTGGACCCTCCTCTATAGTTTAAAACTTACTCTATCCTCTTCTACTCTTCCCAACTATCCTTTCTCTACTTTTCTCAGCCTCTCCCTCTACTGCAGGACGGGACAACTCAGCCTCTCCCTCTACTGCAGGAGGGGACCCTCCTCTATAGTTTAAAACTTACTCTATCCTCTTCTACTCTTCCCAACTATCCTTTCTCTACTTTTCTCAGCCTCTCCCTCTACTGCAGGAGGGGACAACTCAGCCTCTCCCTCTACTACAGGAGTGGACCCTACTCTATAGTTTAAAACTTACTCTATCCTCTTCTACTCTATCCTCTTCTACTCTTCCCAACTATCCTTTCTCTAATTTTCTCAGCCTCTCCCTCTACTGCAGGAGGGGACCCTCCTCTATAGTTTAAAACTTACTCTAACCTCTTCTACTCTTTCCAACCATCCTTTCTCTACTTTTCTCAGCCTCTCCGTCGACTGCAGGAGGGGACAACTCAGCCTCTCCCTCTACTGAAGGAGGGGACCCTCCTCTATAGTTTAAAACTTACTCTATCCTCTTCTACTCTTCCCAACTATCCTTTCTCTACTTTTCTCAGCCTTTCCCTCTACTGCAGGACGGGACAGCTCAGCCTCTCCCTCTACTGCAGGAGGGGACCCTCCTCTATAGTTTAAAACTTACTCTATCCTCTTCTACTCTATCCTCTTCTACTCTTCCCAACTATCCTTTCTCTACTTTTCTCAGCCTCTCCCTCTACTGCAGGAGGGAACAACTCAGCCTCTCCCTCTACTGCAGGAGGGGACCCTCCTCTATAGTTTAAAACTTACTCTATCCTCTTCTACTCTTCCCAACTATCCTTTCTCTACTTTTCTCAGCCTCTCCCTCTACTGCAGGAGTGGACCCTCCTCTATAGTTTAAAACTTACTCTATCCTCTTCTACTCTTCCCAACCATCCTTTCTCTACTTTTCTCAGCCTCTCCGTCGACTGCAGGAGGGGACAACTCAGCCTCTCCCTCTACTGAAGGAGCGGACCCTCCTCTATAGTTTAAAACTTACTCTATCCTCTTCTACTCTTCCCAACTATCCTTTCTCTACTTTTCTCAGCCTCTCCCTCTACTGCAGGAGTGGACCCTCCTCTATAGTTTAAAACTTACTCTATCCTCTTCTACTCTTCCCAACCATCCTTTCTCTACTTTTCTCAGCCTCTCCGTCGACTGCAGGAGGGGACAACTCAGCCTCTCCCTCTACTGCAGGAGGGGACCCTCCTCTATAGTTTAAAACTTACTCTATCCTCTTCTACTCTTCCCAACTATCCTTTCTCTACTTTTCTCAGCCTCTCCCTCTACTGCAGGAGGGGACCCTCCTCTATAGTTTAAAACTTACTCTATCCTCTTCTACTCTATCCTCTTCTACTCTTCCCAACTATCCTTTCTCTACTTTTCTCAGCCTCTCCCTCTACTGCAGGAGGGGACCCTCCTCTATAGTTTAAAACTTACTCTATCCTCTTCTACTCTTCCCAATTATCCTTTCTCTACTTTTCTCAGCCTCTCCCTCTACTGCAGGAGGGGACCCTCCTCTATAGTTTAAAACTTACTCTATCCTCTTCTACTCTATCCTCTTCCACTCTTCCCAACTATCCTTTCTCTACTTTTCTCAGCCTCTCCCTCTACTGCAGGAGGGGACCCTCCTCTATAGTTTAAAACTTACTCTATCCTCTTCTACTCTTCCCAACCATTCTTTCTCTACTTTTCTCAGCCTCTCCGTCGACTGCAGGAGGGGACAACTCAGCCTCTCCCTCTACTGCAGGAGGGGACCCTCCTCTAGAGTTTAAAACTTACTCTATCCTCTTCTACTCTATCCTCTTCTACTCTTCCCAACTATCCTTTCTCTACTTTTCTCAGCCTCTCCCTCTACTGCAGGAGGGGACAACTCAGCCTCTCCCTCTACTGCAGGAGGGGACCCTCCTCTATAGTTTAAAACTTACTCTATCCTCTTCTACTCTATCCTCTTCTACTCTTCCCAACTATCCTTTCTCTACTTTTCTCAGCCTCTCCCTCTACTGCAGGAGGGGACAACTCAGCCTCTCCCTCTACTGCAGGAGGGGACCCTCCTCTATAGTTTAAAACTTACTCTATCCTCTTCTACTCTATCCTCTTCTACTCTTCCCAACTATCCTTTCTCTACTTTTCTCAGCCTCTCCCTCTACTGCAGGAGGGGACAACTCAGCCTCTCCCTCTACTGCAGGAGGGGACCCTCCTCTATAGTTTAAAACTTACTCTATCCTCTTCTACTCTTCCCAACTATCCTTTCTCTACTTTTCTCAGCCTCTCCCTCTACTACAGGAGGGAACAACTCAGCCTCTCCCTCTACTACAGGAGTGGACCCTCCTCTATAGTTTAAAACTTACTCTATCCTCTTCTACTCTATCCTCTTCTACTCTTCCCAACTATCCTTTCTCTACTTTTCTCAGCCTCTCCCTCTACTGCAGGAGGGAACAACTCAGCCTCTCCCTCTACTGCAGGAGGGGACCCTCCTCTATCTCTCTTTGGCTTGGCTTCGCGGACGAAGATTTATGGAGGGGGTAAAAAGTCCACGTCAGCTGGAGGCTCGTTTGTGGCTGACAAGTCCGATGCGGGACAGGCAGACACGATTGCAGCGGTTGCAAGGGAAAATTGGTTGGTTGGGGTTGGGTGTTGGGTTTTTCCTCCTTTGCCTTTTGTCAGTGAGGTAGGCTCTGCGGTCTTCTTCAAAGGACGCTGCTGCCCGCCAAACTGTGAGGTGCCAAGATGCACGGTTTGAGGCGATATCAGCCCACTGGCGGTGGTCAATGTGGCAGGCACCAAGAGATTTCTTTAGGCAGTCCTTGTACCTTTTCTTTGGTGCACCTCTGTCACGGTGGCCAGTGGAGAGCTCGCCATATAACACGATCTTGGGAAGGCGATGGTCCTCCATTCTGGAGACGTGACCCATCCAGCGCAGCTGGACCCTCCTCTATAGTTTAAAACTTACTCTATCCTCTTCTACTCTATCCTCTTCTACTCTTCCCAACTATCCTTTCTCTACTTTTCTCAGCCTCTCCCTCTACTGCAGGAGGGAACAACTCAGCCTCTCCCTCTACTGCAGGAGTGGACCCTCCTCTATAGTTTAAAACTCACTCTATCCTCTTCTACTCTTCCCAACTATCCTTTCTCTACTTTTCTCAGCCTCTCCATCTACTGCAGGAGTGGACCCTCCTCTATAGTTTAAAACTTACTCTATCCTCTTCTACTCTTCCCAACTATCCTTTCTCTACTTTTCTCAGCCTCTCCCTCTACTGCAGGAGGGGACAACTCAGCCTCTCCCTCTACTGCAGGAGGGGACCCTCCTCTATAGTTTAAAACTTACTCTATCCTCTTCTACTCTTCCCAACTATCCTTTCTCTACTTTTCTCAGCCTCTCCCTCGACTGCAGGAGGGGACAATTCAGCCTCTCCCTCTACTGCAGGAGTGGACCCTCCTCTATAGTTTAAAACTTACTCTATCCTCTTCTACTCTTCCCAACTTTCCTTTCTCTACTTTTCTCAGCCTCTCCCTCTACTGCAGGAGGGGACAACTCAGCCTCTCCCTCTACTGCAGGAGGGGACCCTCCTCTATAGTTTAAAACTTACTCTATCCTCTTCTACTCTTCCCAACTATCCTTTCTGTACTTTTCTCAGCCTCTCCCTCTACTACAGGAGGGAACAACTCAGCCTCTCCCTCTACTACAGGAGTGGACCCTACTCTATAGTTTAAAACTTACTCTATCCTCTTCTACTCTATCCTCTTCTACTCTTCCCAACTATCCTTTCTCTACTTTTCTCAGCCTCTCCCTCTACTGCAGGAGGGGACCCTCCTCTATAGTTTAAAACTTACTCTAACCTCTTCTACTCTTCCCAACTATCCTTTCTCTACTTTTCTCAGCCTCTCCCTCTACTGCAGGAAGGGACAACTCAGCCTCTCCCTCTACTGCAGGAGGGGACCCTCCTCTATAGTTTAAAACTTACTCTATCCTCTTCTACTCTTCCCAACTATCCTTTCTCTACTTTTCTCAGCCTCTCCATCTACTGCAGGAGTGGACCCTCCTCTATAGTTTAAAACTTACTCTATCCTCTTCTACTCTTCCCAACCATCCTTTCTCTACTTTTCTCAGCCTCTCCGTCGACTGCAGGAGGGGACAACTCAGTTTCTCCCTCTACTGAAGGAGGGGACCCTCCTCTATAGTTTAAAACTTACACTATCCTCTTCTACTCTTCCCAACTATCCTTTCTCTACTTTTCTCAGCCTCTCCCTCTACTGCAGGAGTGGACCCTCCTCTATAGTTTAAAACTTACTCTATCCTCTTCTACTCTTCCCAACCATCCTTTCTCTACTTTTCTCAGCCTCTCCGTCGACTGCAGGAGGGGACAACTCAGCCTCTCCCTCTACTGAAGGAGGGGACCCTCCTCTATAGTTTAAAACTTACTCTATCCTCTTCTACTCTTCCCAACTATCCTTTCTCTACTTTTCTCAGCCTCTCCCTCTACTGCAGGACGGGACAACTCAGCCTCTCCCTCTACTGCAGGAGGGGACCCTCCTCTATAGTTTAAAACTTACTCTATCCTCTTCTACTCTATCCTACTCTTCCCAACTATCCTTTCTCTACTTTTCTCAGCCTCTCCCTCTACTGCAGGAGGGGACAACTCAGCCTCTCCCTCTACTACAGGAGTGGACCCTACTCTATAGTTTAAAACTTACTCTATCCTCTTCTACTCTATCCTCTTCTACTCTTCCCAACTATCCTTTCTCTAATTTTCTCAGCCTCTCCCTCTACTGCAGGAGGGGACCCTCCTCTATAGTTTAAAACTTACTCTAACCTCTTCTACTCTTTCCAACCATCCTTTCTCTACTTTTCTCAGCCTCTCCGTCGACTGCAGGAGGGGACAACTCAGCCTCTCCCTCTACTGAAGGAGGGGACCCTCCTCTATAGTTTAAAACTTACTCTATCCTCTTCTACTCTTCCCAACTATCCTTTCTCTACTTTTCTCAGCCTCTCCCTCTACTGCAGGACGGGACAGCTCAGCCTCTCCCTCTACTGCAGGAGGGGACCCTCCTCTATAGTTTAAAACTTACTCTATCCTCTTCTACTCTATCCTCTTCTACTCTTCCCAACTATCCTTTCTCTACTTTTCTCAGCCTCTCCCTCTACTGCAGGAGGGAACAACTCAGCCTCTCCCTCTACTGCAGGAGGGGACCCTCCTCTATAGTTTAAAACTTACTCTATCCTCTTCTACTCTTCCCAACTATCCTTTCTCTACTTTTCTCAGCCTCTCCCTCTACTGCAGGAGTGGACCCTCCCCTATAGTTTAAAACTTACTCTATCCTCTTCTACTCTTCCCAACCATCCTTTCTCTACTTTTCTCAGCCTCTCCGTCGACTGCAGGAGGGGACAACTCAGCCTCTCCCTCTACTGAAGGAGCGGACCCTCCTCTATAGTTTAAAACTTACTCTATCCTCTTCTACTCTTCCCAACTATCCTTTCTCTACTTTTCTCAGCCTCTCCCTCTACTGCAGGAGTGGACCCTCCTCTATAGTTTAAAACTTACTCTATCCTCTTCTACTCTTCCCAACCATCCTTTCTCTACTTTTCTCAGCCTCTCCGTCGACTGCAGGAGGGGACAACTCAGCCTCTCCCTCTACTGCAGGAGGGGACCCTCCTCTATAGTTTAAAACTTACTCTATCCTCTTCTACTCTTCCCAACTATCCTTTCTCTACTTTTCTCAGCCTCTCCCTCTACTGCAGGAGTGGACCCTCCTCTATAGTTTAAAACTTACTCTATCCTCTTCTACTCTTCCCAACCATCCTTTCTCTACTTTTCTCAGCCTCTCCGTCGACTGCAGGAGGGGACAACTCAGCCTCTCCCTCTACTGAAGGAGGGGACCCTCCTCTATAGTTTAAAACTTACTCTATCCTCTTCTACTCTTCCCAACTATCCTTTCTCTACTTTTCTCAGCCTCTCCCTCTACTGCAGAGTGGACCCTCCTCTATAGTTTAAAACTTACTCTATCCTCTTCTACTCTTCCCAACCATCCTTTCTCTACTTTTCTCAGCCTCTCCGTCGACTGCAGGAGGGGACAACTCAGCCTCTCCCTCTACTGAAGGAGGGGACCCTCCTCTATAGTTTAAAACTTACTCTATCCTCTTCTACTCTTCCCAACTATCCTTTCTCTACTTTTCTCAGCCTCTCCCTCTACTGCAGGAGTGGACCCTCCTCTATAGTTTAAAACTTACTCTATCCTCTTCTACTCTTCCCAACCATCCTTTCTCTACTTTTCTCAGCCTCTCCGTCGACTGCAGGAGGGGACAACTCAGCCTCTCCCTCTACTGAAGGAGGGGACCCTCCTCTATAGTTTAAAACTTACTCTATCCTCTTCTACTCTTCCCAACTATCCTTTCTCTACTTTTCTCAGCCTCTCCGTCGACTGCAGGAGGGGACAACTCAGCCTCTCCCTCTACTGCAGGAGGGGACCCTCCTCTATAGTTTAAAACTTACTCTATCCTCTTCTACTCTTCCCAACTATCCTTTCTCTACTTTTCTCAGCCTCTCCCTCTACTGCAGGAGTGGACCCTCCTCTATAGTTTAAAACTTACTCTATCCTCTTCTACTCTTCCCAACCATCCTTTCTCTACTTTTCTCAGCCTCTCCGTCGACTGCAGGAGGGGACAACTCAGCCTCTCCCTCTACTGAAGGAGGGGACCCTCCTCTATAGTTTAAAACTTACTCTATCCTCTTCTACTCTTCCCAACTATCCTTTCTCTACTTTTCTCAGCCTCTCCCTCTACTGCAGGAGTGGACCCTCCTCTATAGTTTAAAACTTACTCTATCCTCTTCTACTCTTCCCAACCATCCTTTCTCTACTTTTCTCAGCCTCTCCGTCGACTGCAGGAGGGGACAACTCAGCCTCTCCCTCTACTGAAGGAGGGGACCCTCCTCTATAGTTTAAAACTTACTCTATCCTCTTCTACTCTTCCCAACTATCCTTTCTCTACTTTTCTCAGCCTCTCCCTCTACTGCAGGAGTGGACCCTCCTCTATAGTTTAAAACTTACTCTATCCTCTTCTACTCTTCCCAACCATCCTTTCTCTACTTTTCTCAGCCTCTCCGTCGACTGCAGGAGGGGACAACTCAGCCTCTCCCTCTACTGAAGGAGGGGACCCTCCTCTATAGTTTAAAACTTACTCTATCCTCTTCTACTCTTCCCAACTATCCTTTCTCTACTTTTCTCAGCCTCTCCCTCTACTGCAGGAGTGGACCCTCCTCTATAGTTTAAAACTTACTCTATCCTCTTCTACTCTTCCCAACCATCCTTTCTCTACTTTTCTCAGCCTCTCCGTCGACTGCAGGAGGGGACAACTCAGCCTCTCCCTCTACTGCAGGAGTGGACCCTCCTCTATAGTTTAAAACTTACTCTATCCTCTTCTACTCTTCCCAACTATCCTTTCTCTACTTTTCTCAGCCTCTCCCTCTACTGCAGGAGTGGACCCTCCTCTATAGTTTAAAACTTACTCTATCCTCTTCTACTCTTCCCAACCATCCTTTCTCTACTTTTCTCAGCCTCTCCGTCGACTGCAGGAGGGGACAACTCAGCCTCTCCCTCTACTGAAGGAGGGGACCCTCCTCTATAGTTTAAAACTTACTCTATCCTCTTCTACTCTTCCCAACCATCCTTTCTCTACTTTTCTCAGCCTCTCCCTCTACTGCAGGAGTGGACCCTCCTCTATAGTTTAAAACTTACTCTATCCTCTTCTACTCTTCCCAACCATCCTTTCTCTACTTTTCTCAGCCTCTCCCTCTACTGCAGGAGTGGACAAACTTGCTTATGTTAAGAACCATGCACAGTAAACTTCAGATTTTTAGAGCTTCAAGGCATGAAATAATATTGCATGCACATTTTGTAACAAATATAAAGAAATAAATGTACACAATAATATATGTAGTTTTTAAACTGCCAATTTGTATTTGTTTCCATTGTCAAAAAGTACACACATACATATCAATTTTTTTTCTATTGATTAGTTTGTCTTCAGAGTGTCAAGACTCCGAGTTTGTGAGCTCGTTTCTGCCAACTACTATGTGATCCCCCCATTAGACGCATATTCCCCTCTCTTTCCCTCTCCACCTTCCGTGGGGACTGCTCCCTCCATGACACCCTTGTCCACCCCTTCTTCCCCACCATTCGTCCCCTTGGGACCTACCCCTGTGACCACAGGAGATACTCCACTTGTGCCCACACTTCCTTCCCCAGCACCATTCAGGGCCCCAAACAGTCCTTCTAAGTGAAGCAACATTTCACCTGTGAATCTGCAGGGGGCATCTACTGCAGCCGCTGCTCCCGCTGTGGTCTCCTCTACATCGGAAAGACTGGAGACAGACTGGGAGATCGCTTTGTTGAGCACTTGGCTCTGTTCACTGCAATAGTGTGGATCTCCCAGAAACCACCCGTTTCAATTCTTTCCATTGCCGACATCTCTGTCCACGGTCTCATGTACTGCCAGACTGAGACCACCCGTAAATTGGAGGAAGAACACCTCATCTTCCGACTGTGCCCCTTCCAACCAAATTGCATTAATATTGACTTCACTAGTTTTCGTTAAAACCCACCCCACCCCTTGCTTCCCAGTCATCTCTCCATTCCCTGTCTCCTTTCACACAGACATGATACATTTGAGCTAATCCCTTATCACATCCAATTAAAACCCTCTGTTGGTCTGGATTCTTCCCCACTGTTTCCGAGACTTTCTGATACATCCTATTTCTGCCTTTTCTGATATTTCTAAGAAGAAAGACTCAGGCTTGAGATGTCAGTAATATATCTTTGTTTCCTAAAGATGCCAAACAAAACAGCTGATTTCCTCCTGCATTTTGTGTTTTTACTAAAATCACAGCATCTGCAGCCAATCATGTTTCTCTCCACCTATCACTTACCAGCCTCTGTCTATACCCTGTGAAACACAAAAGTTTGCAGACGCTATGATTGAAGTAAAGATGTGATTTTTAAAATTATAATATAGAAGCAGGTTCTTTTCGCACAACTATATTTTATTAGCTGTAGACTCATTCACGAATGTGTGGAGGCATCCATCTCGAATCCAACCGAAACTGCCAAGAACTAGTCTCCAACTCCCTCTACTGGTCAGGAGGATCACTAACATGCTAGTCCTTCGAGGAATAAGCACAGAATAGGTAGAGTGTCTATCCCCTTCCCATCTGCCCATCATCCCCCCCTTACCCAGTTCCACCTATCACCTACCATCCATTATCTCTATCCTCCCCCATCTAGCTTCAACTGCCCATCATCCTCCTCCTCACCTGGTTCCTCCTATCACCTGCCAGCTCTTGCCTCCCTCCTCCCCCACCCCCCCTCACTTCCTTTCATTGGCTCTTTCCTAATCCACCCACTCAGGCCTATTCCAGGGTCTTTCCAGAAAACATCCCTTTTTAACTCCACAGATGCTGCTGGGCTAACTCAATATTTCCAGCAGTTTGCTCACATCTTGCCACCATCCTGTGAATAAACATAAATCTAAAAGAATGGGTGAAGGAAGAAGATGCATACTCATCAGTGCAGATTATGTTGGGTGAAAAGGACCAAATTGGAGTTAAATAGCCAACAGGATCAAATGGTGCAGAGGGGTTATTTCTGACCCCGTTCTCTTGTGATTCTTCAGGAAAAAGCTGCAGTTTTAATGCTTTTGTTTGTACCCCATGACCGTGGCAAATGGGGCAAAATTGTCATGCTGTGATCTGCATCTAATTCACCCTGTGGGATAGTCCCTCCGGCAGATCCGATTGCAAAATCACATTTAGCTTCGGCATCTAGGATTGAGAAGCTGGCAGACAATCACCTGGCACTGTATTTGCATACCAATCGGCAAAGATGGAGATTATCTGGAGCATTAAGTCAAAACTGTAAAGGTGGTGGATTCTACATGGTAGTTAGCATTTCCAGGAGAGGAGAATAAATGCATTAAAGTTGAAATGTAATCTAGCACACCATAAATTAAAAGGGTTGGAGATCTTTGTGCTTTATATAGATCTAGAATAGACTGTAATTATGCCTGGATGATCCTTAGTGGTCTGGGGTGCAGGCTTCAAACCTGTAGCTGTCTAGCGACAGAGTGGTTCAATTCCACCTTTCAGGCGGTCGGTGTGTACCTCTATAGTTTAAAACCTACTTAAGCACATGCAATAAACTTTAGATGTTTTAGAGCTACAAGACATGAAATAATATTACATGCACATTTTATTACAAAAATCTTATATAAATATTAAGTAATTGTACGTAATAATATTTATTCACCTATGTATATCGTTGGCTTGGCTTTGCGGACGAAGATTTATGGAGGGGGTAAATGTCCACGTCAGCTGCAGGCTCGTTGGTGGCTGACAAGTCCGATGCGGGACAGGCAGACACGGTTGCAGCGGTTGCAGGGGAAAATTGGTTGGTTGGGGTTGGGTGTTGGGTTTTTCCTCCTTTGCCTTTTGTCAGTGAGGTGGGCTCTGCGGTCTTCTTCAAAGGAGGTTGCTGCCCGCCAAACTGTGAGGCACCAAGATGCACGGTTTGAGGCGATATCAGCCCACTGGCAGTGGTCAATGTGGCAGGCACCAAGAGATTTCTTTAGGCAGTCCTTGTAGCTTTTCTTTGGTGCACCTCTGTCACGGTGGCCAGTGGAGAGCTCGCCATATAACACGATCTTGGGAAGGCGATGGTCCTCCATTCTGGAGACGTGACCCACCCAGCGCAGCTGGATCTTTGTTTCCATTGTCAAAAAGTACACAAATACTGTGAGCACTGCAGCGCAAAAAATTTCTGACCTAAAATCCATGGACTTTATGACAGGCTTTAATTCGCTTAAACTTGTATACACCAGTTCTTAGTGTATTCCTGGATCCACATATCTGACAGTCCCCAAAGGGGACAATTCAAGTGTTTATACAGGCTAGTGATTGACAGCAGGGAGGTGGGGCCAGCGTCCCAGATTGCCTACCTGCAGGGACAGTGGTTGCCCTCTGCAGTAGGCTGGTAGGAGTGCAGCTAATGTAGAGATTATATCACCACACATACATACCGAATATTTTGTTTATATTGATAAGTCCAAGTTCGGGGCACCAAGAGCTCATTTCTGCCAACTATGACATGATCCCACTGTTAGAAACATATATTCCCCTCTCCTGCCCTCTCTGCCTTCCATAGTGACCGGTCCCTCCATTACTCCCTTGTCCATTGCCCACCAATGGTCCCCTTCGGACCTAGAACTTTAAGGGAAGTCAGAGAGCAAATAGCGGGGGCACTGACAGTGATTTTTCAAAGCTCACTGGAGGAGGGGATGGTACCATGGGTTTGGAGGGTTGCAAATGTTGTTCCATTGTTCAAAAAAGGCAGTAGGTGTAGGCCAAGTAATTATCGGCCAGTAAGTTTGACTTTGGTGGTGGGGAAGGTTATGGAGGGTATTCTTTGAGATAGTATATACGCATATCTGGATAGGCAAGGATTAATTAGGGGCACCCAGCATGGGTTTGTAAAGGGAAAGTCATGTTTGACGAACCTTGTTGAGTTTTTTGAAGAGATGACAAGAAAAGTGGATGAAGGTAGAGTGGTGGATGTGATCTATTTGAATTTTAGTAAGGCTTTTTATAAGGTTCCCTATAGAAGGTTGATAAGGAAGGTTCAGTCACTAGGAATTAGTAGAGAGATTGTGACATGGGTTTAGAGGTGGCTGGGAGATAGACAGCAGAGAGTCATGATGGACAACTGTCTGTCAGGTTGGAAGTCTGTGACAAGCGGGATGCCTCAGGGATCAGTGCTGGGTCCCTTGTTGTTTATCATTTATATTAATGATTTAGAGGAGGGTGTGGTTAATTGGATAAGCAAATATGCGGATGATACGAAAATAGGGGGAGCGTGAATTGTGAGGTAGGTTTTCTTGGATTACAGAAGGATTTGGTTTGTTTGGAAGAGTGGGCTGAAAGATGGCAGATGGGATTCAATGTAGACAAGTGTGAGGTGTTGCATTTCAGTAAAAATAACCAGAATAGGACATATACAGTTAAGGGGAGGGCATTGAGGCACGCAGAGGAACAGAGGGACCTGGGGGTTATGGTACAGAGTTCACTGAAGGTGGATTCCCATGTAAACAGGGTGATTAAGAAGGCATATAGTATGGTGACCTTCATAAATCATAGTGTAGAGTATTGGAGCTGGGCAGTGATGCTACGGCTATTTAAGGCATTGGTGAGGCCTGGTTTGGAGTACTGTGCTCATTTGGTCTCTTAATTATAGAACGGATATAGATAAGGTGGAAAGGGTGCAGAGAAAGTTTACAAGGATGATGACTGGCTTACAGCATCTGGATTACAGGGAGAGATTAAGGAGACTGGGACTTTGTACATTGGAATGTAGACAACTGAGAGGGGACTTGATAGAGGTATTTAAAATTATGAAAGGAATAGATAGACTAGACATAAACAGACTCTTTCCCCTGAGGGCAAGGGAGGTTGGAACAAGAGGGCATGAGTTAAGGGTAAGTGGGAAAAACTTTAGGAGAAATATTAGAGGATGCTTTTTCAATCAGCGAGTGGTGGCAGAATGGAATTATCTTCCAAAAGAAATAATTGCGGCAGGGTCCCTTCTGTCATTTAAGAGAAGGTTGGATGTGTACGTGGAGGTGAGGGGGTTGGAGGGTTATGGGCGGAGAGCGGGAGTGTTGAGCTAGTGGAGTTGTTCAAGTGAGCCAGTGCGGACTCAAAGGGCCGACATGGCCTGTTTCCGCAGTGTAAATGGTTATATGGTTACTCCTGTGACCGCAGTAGATGCTCCACTTACATCCACACCTCCTCCCTCAGCACCATTTGGGGCCTCAAACAGTCCTTCTGCAGAAAGCAATGTTTCATTTGTGAATCTACAGGCGTCATCTACTGCATTCAGTACTCCTGTTGTGGTCTCCTCTACATCAGAATAGCGCTTCAGGGAAAGCTGCAGTTTTAATGATGGAAACAGCTTTTGTTTGTTCCCCATGACCGTGACAAATGGGTGTAATGATAGTGATCGTGGTTGCAATGCAACTAGCAATGCCTTAATGTTTGATTATATTTGGCTGTCACCATGGGCTGATACAGAGCAGAAGACACACAGTATGCAGATCTGTAATGGAGACTTGTAGCATCATGGCCTGCCTCATGGTGCTGTTTATATTAACTTTAAAGGAAAGAACCTTTTCCTTCATACATTTGTTGTCTAAGAACTCACACATCTGAATACAAGATGAAACATGGAGTCAAAAGTGGGATAAGGAAATTAAAAGGAAATACTTTAAAAGGTAAAATCTAAAGTCAGCAACTGATCAGTGAAGAGAAACTAACACAGTGAAAAATGGAAGGATTATATCCACCAGCAAAACTTCATCTGACAGGTAATGTGGCTGAAAATTGGAACAGATTTAAACAGCATTTTGGATTGTATTTAGTGGCAGTTGGAGCTGATGAGAAAAGTGAAAGTGTCAGTTTTCTTACATGTCATGGGTGATGAAGCCCTGGAGGTGTATAATAACTTACATTTGCTGCTGAAGGAGACAAAATAAAATTAGAAAAAAATAATGGAACAGTTTGAGGCATACTGCATGCCTAAATGTAACATGATGTTTGAGACGCACAGATTTGTACAGAAAATGGAAGAAAGTATTGATCAGTATGTGATGAATTGAGAAACAGAACCAAAACATTTGAATTTGGTGGACTGACCGACTCGCTGATAAAAGACAAACTTGTGTGTGGTATTCCAGATAATAGTCTAAGGAAAAGGCTGCTAAGAGAGCAAAATCTAGACCTGGAAAAAGCCATAGCACTCTGTAGGGCTACAGAAACTAAAAACGCAGGCAAGAGGCCTGTTCAGTGAAACTCGTTGTAAGATGGATGCAGTGAGCAAGAACAGACATAAACCGTTTAACAAAAAGAGCGTCAAAGTGGAAAGAGAGGTGTGGCCAGCGAACAAAAATTAAAGGGATGATCGAAAACCATGTCATCGATGCTGTACACAACACCTACCAAAAAAGTGTCCAGCATATGGTAAAACATGCAATATGTACAACAAAAGCAACCATAATGCCAGTTGCTAGAGGAGCCAAGTGCAACAAAGCAAGGTTCATGCAGTAGATGAAAGGGAGATAGAGGAATTCAATGTAGATGTTGTGACTGAAAACAAGAAAGAAAATAAAGACTGGATGTTGAGATTAAAAGTGAATAAAAATATACATTTCAGTTAAATTGGATACTGGAGCACAAATTCATGTAATATCAGAGACTGATTTTAAAAGATTAGACCAAGACCAAAGATGTATGGAACAAAAGTGAACGTGATAGGATATTCAGGTACCAATATACCAGTGCAAGGAGAATACATGGTCAAAGTAAAACACAAGTACAAAGAGCACATGCTAGCATTCATCGTGGTACCAAAGGATGTACAGGCCATACTAGGTTTAACTGCCTGTGAGAAAATAAACCTGGTAAAAAGAGTCCTCGTTGTGGAAAGTGAAGGAGCGACAGTCTATGATGAACTCATGAAAGAGTACAATGACCTATTTCAGGATCTAGGCTGCCTTCCAGGAGAACACACGATCAGAGTGGATAAACGTGTGCCTCCATTAATATATCCATGCAGAAAGGTTCCATTTGCGCTTCAAAAGCAACTAAAAGCAGAGTTGGGCAGGATAGAAAACCTGAACGTCATTCAGAAGATAGATGGGCCAATGGAGTGAGTGAGTTCACTCATTGTTGTGGACAAAATAATTAGAATTTGCCTGGATTCAAGAGATCTAAACAGAGCAATAGAGAGAGAACATTTTAAGCCTCAGACGCGTGAAGAAATCATGTCACAGTTTTCAAATGCAAAGTTTTTCAGCAAGTTGAATGCATCAGGTATGGTTTACTTCTCAAAGCTCTATGTGCCCTATCTAATTCCAAACCTTCTGGAAGAAAATTCCAATCCCAATGCTTCAGGGATCCATTTTTTAAAAAACTTTATTGGATCCAAACCCTCAATTCATTCTGGAATTCCCACTATTTTGACATTATTCAGGTGGCTTTGGTTTTCCAAAGAGTCCAAAGAGTCTACCTTCTTCTGAATTTCCCATCCAACAAAAGAATCTTCCACTTTTTCTAATTTTTCTTTATTACGTTCCACTTGTTATCTACAGACTTGAAAGGCACCTTCCATCTTCTTAAAATTGTCTTGAACTATATCCACCATATTCAAACATCTATTGAGATCAGCTTTAACAACAGAAATATCTTTCTTAACAGAAGAAACTTCTTCACAAATATTATTCATTTTTTCAGTCATATTCATAAATCCATGGTCAATCTGAGTGGACATTTGTGTTGACATATTACCCATTTGATGACCTATACATTCCAAAATTGTAAAAGCAGCATCAAAGGTAGTATCACTAGTCTCTCCATGAGGCCTACCTTCTTTCCCTTCAGTAGCAATCAATGACTCTTCTTCCATAGCTTACAAGAGGCTTTCCCTTGCTGTTCTTTTAAATTCCAGCAATGATTTTGTCACTTTACTTCTGGTCTGCATACCTACAGACCCAGTCCCGACATGAACAGCCAATTGCTGACCAAATTCACTGACAGCCCAGACAGTTAAAATTGCCTGAAGTAAGTTCAATACTGTGCACGTTCAATAGTCCATTTGGCAGAGACAGATTCCTAAGGTGACCATTCGGAATTGCCTCAGGTCCTGAAGTGTATCACAAAACTACCCATATGGTCTGTGAGCACCTGGATGGAGTTGATACCTCAATGGATGACATCATAGTCTGGGGAACCATGAGAATGGAGCATGATGAGTGGTGGAAGTAACAAGGAAAGCAAACCTGAAGCTGAATAGAGAGAAATGCCAACTCAGGGTGTCGGAACTAACATCTATAGGAAATATTATTGACAGTTAATGCATCAGACCAGATCCCAGAAAGGTGTCTGCTATTAGGAACATACCAAGGCCACAATGCAAAAAGGACGTACATAGGTTTAATGGAATGGTCAACTATATGGGTAAATTCATATCTAACCTCTCAGAAAAGATGGCTCCATTGAGAAGACTACCAGAAAAGAATATTGAATGGGAGTGACATCATGAACATGAAAAGTCATGGAGTGAACTAAAGAATCTTCTCACAGAGGAACTCGTTCTGAGGTTTTACGACCCAATGAGACCCATCAAGGTATCATCAGACACATCACATAGTGGGCTCGGTGCAGTTCTTCAGTAAAAATATGATGA
Organism: Narcine bancroftii; assembly: GCF_036971445.1. Classification (NCBI taxonomy): domain Eukaryota; kingdom Metazoa; phylum Chordata; class Chondrichthyes; order Torpediniformes; family Narcinidae; genus Narcine; species Narcine bancroftii. Next base: position 235,761,752 of record NC_091474.1, on the reverse strand, counting down.
CTGACAACTCACTGAGTATGCATCAGGCTCAATGACAGACGCGGAGATGTGATACGCTCAAATTGAAAAGGAACTGATCAGCAACTGTGAAAGATTTCATCAGGTTGTGTCAGGGCAAGCAATCAGCGTAGAGACTGACCATAAGCCCTTGTTCCAAAATGAATGTCCACTGAGAATACAAAGAATGACGATTAGACTGCAACGTTATACATTGAATGTGACGTACATTCTGGGTAAGCTAATTAACACAGTAGACACATTGTCTAGAGCTGTTGACACGAGAGAACCTGCAAACACCAAAATGGATGAAGACGTGAACGCCTTCGGGGACATGTTCACAAGTGCACTGCCCATATCAGATGCAAAAATGGAGCTCATAAAGTCAGAGACAAAGATGAAACACTGGGACAACTGAGAAAAAGCATCTTGGATGGATGGCCCAACATGAAGCAGGACTGCTCTCCTGATGTTTCAGAGTACTGGAACTGCAGGGCAGAACTATCAGTGGTTGAAGACATCATCTACAAAGGAAGCAAGATCCTTATCACAAAGAGTCTGAGAAAAGAGGTGCTAAAAAGGATCCATGGAGGACATCTCGGAATCGAAAAGTGTATGAAAAGAGCACGAGAGGTGATGTACTGGCCAAGAATCGAGAATGAAATAACAAATGAAGTGTCAACCCATACAATATGCTGGAAATATCAAGCAAGAAATCCTGCAGAACCACTAAAGCCACCCAGCACCACACAGACCTCACCAGAAGGGAGGCACTGACCTATTCAAATGTCAAGGGAAGGTCTATCTTGTAGTCATAGACTATTACTCCTTGTATACAGATGCATGTAAACTGAACACCTCCACTGCAGATGCTGTAATAACAGGTAAGAAAGTCATATTCTCCAGACATGACGTGACAAGCGAGGTCTTCACAGACAATGGACCCCAGATTTGCAATTTAAAGTTCTAACAGTTTGCCAAAGAGTGGGACTTTGTACACACCATATCAAGTCCTCATTTTCTACAGTCCTATGGTCTAGTGGAAAAATCGGCATAGACGGTGAAAAGACTGATGTACAAGGCAAAAGACAGTGGAACGGACTTCTACCAGAGTATGCTAGTATACCGTACAATACCTCTCGAGTGTGGTATGTCACCAGCAGATCTCCTTATGGGGTGTAGGCTAAGATCAAACCTACCCATTCAGGAGAACCTCCTAAAAATAAAAGAGGGGGAGAAAGTGAGAAAGTTCAAAGAACAACAGAAAGAAAAGCAAAAGTATTACTTTGGCAGAGGAACAAAAAAAAACCTACCAGAACTCCACACTGGTGGCCAAGTAAGGCTAAAAGACAAAACAAACTTATGGACTCAGAAGGAAACTGTCCTTAGTGAAATCCAACCAAGATCATACACCATTCAGACAGATGATGGTCTCAGATGAAATCGTCGAGATCTTCAAATCCAACCAGCCACAGTAAATGGAAAGACGGATACTGTTGAACAAGACATCGTCTGAGGAAACAATTCAGATTCAAGGACAATCAATCAGGAAATCGTCAAGACACTTGGATCTTCCTAAGAGACTCATTGAGTAAATTTAAAGGCTCCAGTTATAGAATGAAGTAGTGATATCTAATTCGCTCTTCAGGTTTTAGTGTATGTAAATGAGAACACACAAAACAAGTTTAAAAAATGTTAACAATGTTGATAATAATGAAAATGTAAGTTCTTGGTGTTAAAGTTAAAATTGCAGTTATACAAAGAAAACATGTTAGTTAAAAATAAGCTACTTTTGTTTTAAGAGAGGGAGATGTAATGATAGTGATTGTGGTTGCAATGCAACTAGTAATGCCTTACCGTTTGCTTATACTTGTCTGTCGGCAGGGGCTGATACAGATCTGTAATGGAGGCTTGCAGCCTCATGGTGCTGTTTACAACAACTTTAAAGTAAAGAACCTTTTCCTTCATCCATGTGTTGACTAAGAACTCACACCTACAAATACAAGGTGAAACATTGGCGCAAAGGTGTGGTGCTGTGATCTGCATCTAATCCATCCTGCGGAGCCAGTTGCACAATTACATCTAACTTCTGCATCTAGGATCGAGAAGCTGGCAATCACCTGGCACTGTATTTGCGTACCAATCAGCAAAGATGGAGATTATCTGGAACATTAATTAAATCAAAACTGTAAAGGCGGTAGATTCTACGTGATAATTAAAATTTACAAGAGAGTAGAAATAATACATTAAAGTTGAACTGTAATATAAATTAAAAGGGTTGGAGATCTTTGTGGTTTATATAAGTCTAGAATAGAACATAATTATGCCTGGATGATCCTCAGTGGTCTGGGGTGCAGGCTTCAAACCTGTAGCTGTCTAGCGACAGAGTGGTTCAATTCCACCTTTCAGGCGGTCTGTGTGGTACCTGGTACCCTCTTCTATAGCTTAAAACCTACTTAAGTATCCTGTTCTACCCTTCCCAACTATCCTTTATGTACTTTTCTCAGCCTCTTCCTCTTCCCTTCCTCTACCGCAGGGGTGGACAAACTTGCTTATGTAAGAACCACATACAATAAACTTCAGATGTTTCAGAGCTACAAGATATGAAATAATATTACATACATTTTTACTCTTATATGCACATTTTGTTACAAAAATCATATATTTATTCATGTTTGTAGTTTTTAAACTGCCAAAATTATTTGTTTTCATTGTCTAAAAGTACACACATACATACTGAATATTTTGTTTATATCGATAAGTCCGCGTTCGGGGCATGGATGGGTGGTAAGAACGAGTTTGGGGTGTCAGGAGCTCGGGTGGCTGGGACCTATTCGAGAGTCAGCGGCCAGGACGTCAAGAGCTCCGGAGAGCAGGAGGACAGTCTCGATCGCACTTACACTCCACAAATTTCACTGCCCACAATACAGCGGCATGTGCCATAATCATGTGATAACAAGCCAAGCCCACTAGCACTACTATCGTGAGCACCAGCTCGTATGATTCCTGTCTCAGCCAACATCTTTCTCCAAGCCGTACATGGGTCAGAATATATAGATATGTTTTTGGGAGATAAATTGGGAAAGGTTTGTTAGAGTAGGTTACATAACAGATCTTATTTGAAATACTGGAGCCCTGCTAATGCTAGACATATTGGCTCCACAGCATTTGCAAGAGCTTTGGAGAGCGCCCAAGGGACTTCACTAATGGATTGTTGTTTACAAAAAGGCACAGATGAAAGATCTTGTCGGAACCGCAGATAGTCTGGAGGTGTTCTGAGAGGGTCATGTGGTTTTGCAAGCAGAGAGATTCAAACAGGCTTTCTATGTGTGTATGTGTGAGAGAGAGAGAGTCACACTCAGAGATCACTTCTACAGTGTTACAGCCAGTAATGGCAGCTGAAACTAGAACAGGACAAGGTGGCAAGCTTGTGGTAAGCCCCATGTTGGGCGCTATCAGTAGCCCCAATAATGAGTCGGACAAAGACTGAAGGGAACGATAGGCTTTATTGTACTAGAGACTGCTGGCCCGGGTCCAAGGCTAGGAATGAGTGGGAAGGAGAGGGGACTCGACCATTATGGCCTGGGGTCACATGGGTAGGACTAAGGGAGGAGCCAAGGTAGAAGGACACCTGGAAGGAGGACCAGCCAGCTCATACAATCATATCACTACACCCCATTTTGGAAGACAGGTTTATAAGTACTTTATCAAGGGTCAAAGCCCTTGTGGTTCATGCAAGAGGAGAGGATTGGCTGTCTAATATTTCACTTGGAATAAGAGAAACAAAAAGGCACTCTGTGATGACCTGAAAGAAAGAGGTTATCATCTGGAAAACCCTGATGGGGAAAGTTTCTTTGGCAAGACACTGAAGTGGCTGATCAGAAGGAATCAATTCTGGGTGTCTTGAAACAACAAATCTCTCTCTGAAAACCGACAGGAAACTTCCTAGGCAGTAACCATTTACCTTTCAAGCACCAAAGCCTGGTGAACTTCATAAATGTTAAATTCTGTGCACAGTATAAGAATTGCTTGCAACCAGTGAACTTGGAGGAATGAGAAGTGGGATTGGACTGTGAATCAAAGAATGTTTCTGAACTTACACACACGTGCACTTAGGATTAGAAGGGGGTTAAGTTAGGTTAGTTAAATCAATAGTGATAAGTTAAAATGTGATTCTGTTTTCATGTTTAAAGATAATTAAAAGCAACTTTTGTTTAAGGAACAATTTGTCTTGGTGAATATCTATTGCTGCTGGGTTTTGGGGACCTCTGGGCTCATAACTCACTTTACATGTAAAAGCGTATGGCTCGTGAGCCGCAGTTTGGCCACCCCTGCTCTACTGTGTCTCCACAGTTCCCATGTTGTCCTGCATCTTATCACCTCTCAGCCCCTTTTTATACTTACTATCTCCCCTTCCCACTTTAATCTTGGCTGACAGTCCTGGCCCGAAGCATTGTTTGAACACTTACTCTCCTTGGATGCTGCCTGACCTGTTGAGTCCTTTTTGGTTCACTCAAGACTCAAGCATCTGCAATTATTGTGTTTCTCTTTACTTCATCTGTTATATTTGGCAAGCAACAAGAAGCTGATGGGACTCAGCAGGTCAGGCAGTATCCATGGAGATAAATGGAGGGTCAGTATTTCAGGTCAGGGCCCATTTTCAACACTAGGAAGGGAAGATATCCCACAAAAAAAGGGGAGGGGAAGGTCTGAGGAAAGGCAAAGGGTATTAAGGAGAGACAGGTAGGAGAGGAGTCTACTAGGGATAGGTGGGAGCATTGAAAGTTAAGCAAGTGCAGGACAGACAGGAAGAGGAAGGGGATGAAAGTGCAATGATCTGAAATTGGAAAATTCAGTGCCAACAAAAAGAAGCCCATGTGACATAGTTAGTGTAGCAGTTAGCATGATGCTATTGCAGTGCCAGTGACCTGGATTATAGAACATAGAACATTAAAGTACAGGCCTTTCAGCCCACAATGCTGTGCCCACTGATATATACCTACCAAAAAAAACTAAACCCCCCCACCTCATAACCTTCTATTTCATCCACGTTCCAGTCTAAGAGTCTATACTTTTTAAAATATTATATTGATTGTAATAAAGAGCTCATTATAATAATGAAACAATGCAATGAAATGATATGAATAGTTACACAGAATTAATTAAGCAATGCAATCAGGATATCAAAAACAAACTTAACTAAGAGTCTTTTAAATGCCCCGATTCTTTCAGTCTCCACTATCACCCCTGGCAATGCATTCCTGGCACCCACAAATCTCAGTGTAAGAAACTTACCCCTGACGTCTCCCCTAAATTTTCCTCCCTTCACTTTGTACAGATGTCCTCTGGTGTTTGCTGCTCCCACCCTGGGATAAAGGTACTGGCTGTTCACCTTATCCATGCCTCTCTTAATCTTATTAGGTCACCTCTCATCCTTCTATGCACCAAAGAAAAAAGCCTTGCCTCTGTTAACCTCACCTCATGAGACATATTTTCCAATCCAGGCAACATCCTGGTAAAATCTCCTCTGCCCCCTCTCCATAGCTTCCACATCCTTCCTCTAGTGAGGTGACCAGAACTGAACTAAGCTTGGTCTCACCAGAGATGCATAGAGCTGCAACATCACCTCATGACTTTCCCCGACTACTGAAGCCCCACATACCACTGACCTTCATAACTATCCTCTCAACCTGCACAGTCGCCTTGAGAGATGTATGGATTTGGACCCCAAGGGGCCTCTGTTCTTTCACATTGTTATGTACCATGCACTCTGCCTTCAAGTTTGACCTTCTAAAATGGATCACTTCACATTTATCCGGATTGAATTCCATCTGCCACTTTTCTGCCCAGCTCCTGTCTATATCCCGTTGTAACTTACAACAACCTCTAACACTGTCCACAACACCTCCAACCTTCATATCATCTGTAAACTTACTGACCCATCCCTCTACTTCCTCGTCTGGGTCATTTATAAAAATCACAAAGAGTTGTGGTCCCAGGACAGATGCTGTGGAACTCCACTAGTCACTACCTCAAGGAAGAACACTTCCCGTCCATTACTACTCTCTGCTTTCTTTTTCTAAATGAGTCTCCCATGGGGGATTTTGTCAAATGCCTTTCTGAAATCTATACACATCATTCTTTTCCTCCCACTTCCTCCAGCAGATTGTGTTCAGAATCACAGTTCAAATCCAAGCAGGAATCTAAATTCAGATAATAATTCGACACCACAGCTACACGTTGCAACATTAACCACAAAACTGCTTGACCTTTGTTAGGGGAAAGAAATTTTCATTTCCAGGTATTTGTGCCTCCAAAGAAAGGCATCCACCATCCTTATTTATCCCAGGACATCACAGGCAAAACCTTCCCCAATATCAAGAACATCTACAGGGAACGCTGCTGTCGGAGAGCAGCAGCAATGATCAAGGACCCACACCTCCCCAGCACAAGCTCTGTTCTCCTTTTACCATCTGGAAAGGTGCCAAAAGATTTGCACAAGTGTGGATTTTGCTATAAGATGGGCACACGTTGGACCTTGTGTTTACGAACATTTCTAACACGAATTGGGCAGAGCCCCGCCCCTACCCCACCTCAGATACTCAGACCACATCTTTGTAATAGATGTAACACAGCCTACAGACCATTCGTCAGACACTCCAGACCAGTTCTGCAGCAGGTTAAGACCTGGCCAGCAGGATCCATTCATGCACTGACTGGCACATATTCAAGGAAGAAGCAACCAATGGTGACTGCATCAATCTGGTGGAGAATATAGCATCAGTGACCAGCTACATCAGTAAGGGTACTGACGATGTCACTGTGCCCAAGACCATCAGCACTTGCTTCTAATCAGAAGCCATGGATGACTGCGTGGGCTGCTCATGAATCAAGACTCTACCTTCAGAGTGGACGACAAGGTAGCTCTAGCTATTGCAAGAGCCAAGCTACCTAAGACCATCAGGGAAGCAAAGCATGCACATGCCTAGCACATTCCTAATCACTTCCTGAATAGCAAGGACATGTGATGAAGGGGATCCGAGATATCACCAACCACAAAGCTACATCATCTGCCTGTGCTGGTGCTGCCTCCCTCCCAGATGCACTGAACAACTTCTACGCATGTTTTGAAGTGATAAAACCATGTGGCTGCGGAGAAGACCACCTGTCCTCCAAATGATCAGGTGCTGTGTCTTACAGTGGCTGATGTGAAGAGAGTGTTAGGCAAGGTCAACCCACAGAAAGCTCAGGGGACGTGCAGCTCAGCTAGCAGATGTTCTCACCAACATCTTGAACATCTCCTTGAGAAGCGCCATGGTCCCTACGTGCTTCAAAGCTGCCACCATTGTCCACGTGCCGAAGAAGTCGTCTGTGTCCTGCCTCAATGACTACCACCCTGTTACACTAGCGTCTACCACCATGAAGTGCTTCGAGAGGCTCATCACGGGCCACATCAGGCTCCTGCTGCCACATCACTGGACCCCCTGCAGTTCACATATAGATCCAACCGCTCTATGGATGATGCCATCGCCACCACCCTGCATCTAGCCCTCATCCACCTGGAAAATAAGGACATGTATGTTCGAATGCTGTTTATTGACTTCATTTCGGCATTCAACACAAACAGTAGCTGATAGGGAAGTTGAGCCTGTTGGGTCTTCAATTGGAGATGGTGGTTGACTTCAGGAGGGCCTGGGGGAGATCACTATCCACTGACCATTGACCACTCCACCATTGAGGTTGTCAAGAGTATCAGGTTCCTTGATGTGCACTTGGTGGAGAATCTCACCTGGTCCCTTAACACCAGCTCCAGAGCCAAGAAAGCCCAGCAGAGGAAAGTCCATCTCCCACCCTCCCCCATCCTCACTACATTCTACGGAGGATGTATCGAGAGCATCCTGTGCAACTGCATCACCGCCTGGTTTGGAAGCTGGACCACCTCAGACCATAAGACCCTGCAGAGGATAGTGAAGTGAGTGGAAAAGATCACTGGGGGTTCTCTTCCTGCCATGAAGGACATCTACTACACTCGATGCAGGTGAAAGGCAATAAACATTGTCCCTTTCACCATCTGGTAGGAGGTACTGCAACACTAGGGCCCTAATGTCTAGATTAGGCAACAGTTTATTCCATCGAGCCATCAGGCTCCTGAATTCCCAGAACATATGTGGATAGTGTCACATGGATTTTTGCTGTATACGTCTTAATATTTTAACTTCTATTTTAACCTATATTTATGTAAATCTTATCCTTGGTCCTGGAGAAGCGGTATCTCGTCTTTACCATGCAATGCATGGTATGAATGATAAATAAAGGAGACGACTTGACTTGACCACCAGGTTCAGAAACAGCTGCTTCCCCTCCACCATTAGACTCCTCAACAACAAACTGTGTTACAGACTCATTTAAGGACTCAGACCTTTGCATTTTATTGATTACTTTTCCTCTTTGTATTGCAGTCAGTTTGTTTACATTTCTTTATTTGTTCAGATGGGTACATAGGAAGGAGAATTTCAGGGTTGTATGTGATGTCATGTAGCTACTCTGACAACAAATCTGAAATCTAATCTATTCTGGCCATACGTAACTCCCATCTAGACCATGCAGCTGGCTCTCTCAAGTGGATGTCACCACGGCCTTCTCAAAGGGCAATAAGATGACGAACAATTCTATCCTTGCCAGCGATATGAACATCCCAGTGAAATGGATGAAGTAAAAAGGCAGGATCTCTGGAGATTGGCTTGAAATGAGGTGGAGGCATACAACAGGAAAACAGATCACTGACTCTGCGCTGACCCTTTGTGGTAGACCCTTTGTGGTTGTCCTACCTAAGGCAGGACAAGATACTTGGCTTTTACAAGCAAACTGAATTTAAAGCTACTGAGCTAGCGGAGAGCAGCTTTCGGAATAAGTGAGGTGTAGATAGAGTTTCCAATAAACAAGACATAAAGATTTGGAGGAGTAACTCCGAGAGACTGCTAAACATGTTAAACGACTAATTGATCCTGAGCCCTGATAAGACTGATTGGGTTAATCTTGTTAAAACACTAGGCCCTTTCAAACTGCTGTGTAAAATGGAGTCAACTGGGCAATTCACCCCAGTTAGCGCCCCAGTTACGGGACAGTTAGAAATCTGGCGGTACTTCTAGTGAGTGCGTGACGCATCATCGTGGGGGGGGGGGGAATCCTCCTTAAATTTCCGGGTTGGCGATTTAATTGGTAGATCCCCCTGCAATTTAAAGGTGCTTCCAGCACTTTTGCCCCACTAATCGCATCTGGGTCCCAGGAGGCCTACCCAGGGGCTGCAGTTTAAAAACTGTTGAATATGGTAAAAGACTGATTGAGTTAACCCATTATTAAATTCATCAGACACTTTAATGAGGCTATACCTCCTGAGGAGTTTGAGGAGATTTGGTATGTCACCGAAGACTTGCAAATTTTACCATGCCATCAGGAAGGAGGTACAGGAGCCTGAAGATGAACACCTGGCACTACAAGAACAGTTCTTCCCCTCAGTCATCAGATTTCTGAATGGACCACAATGCTACTTCACTTTCTCTTCTTTTGAACTATTTTTTAATGGAATTTATAGCAAACGAGCACCTGTACACAATTTCATGGCATGTTTATGACAATAAATTCTTAATCTTCTGTGGAAATGTAAAAACAAATTAGGCCAGCTTGTCTGTTTTCTACTGAAATAAATATGAACTTACAGCTTCCAAAATTTAGAGTTCTGATGGTGGTTCTATGCCACACCAGACTCTCCGTGGCATCATGTCAATAAACTCAGAATCAGAATCAGAATTTATTGCCATGAACAAGTCATGAAATTCGGTATTTTGCATCACAGAAAAAACATTCATGTTATGACCATCTTACAACACTAATATCTAAAAAACAGATAAAAAATAATAGTGGATGAAAAGTCAGACAGTGTCCCTGGTTCATTGATTATTCAGGAATCTGATGGTAGCGGGAACGAAGCTGACATTGCGCCACTGAGTGCTCACCTTTAGGCTCCTGTACCTCCTTCCCAAGAGTGAAGAGGGCACGGCCTGGATGGTGGGGGACTTTGCGGATAGAGGCTGCTTTTTGAAGACACCGCCTCATGTAGATGTCCTCGATGGAGTGAAATCTGATGCCTGTGATGTCGCAGGCCGAGTTAACAACCCTCTGGAGTTTTTTCTTGTCCTGAGAGTTGGCGCCTCCATACTGGGCAGTGATGCAACCAGCCAGAGTGCTCTCCACGGTACCACATGTAGAAGTTTTCGAGAGTCTTCGGTGACGTACAGAAGCTCCTCAAGCATCTCACAAAGTTTAGCTGCTGGTGAGTCTTCGTGATTGTATCAATGTGGAGGCTCCAGGCCAGATCCTCAGAGATGTTGACACCCAGGAATTTTAACCATATAACAATTACAGCACAGAAACAAGCCAGTTCGCCCTTTCTAGTCCATGCTGAACACCTTCTACCCTCTAGTCCCATTGACCCGCACCCACCACATAACCTTCCACATCCCTCTCATCCATATCCCTATCCAACTTTTCCTTAAATATTGAAATCTAGCCCGCATCGACCTCTTTGGCCAGAAGCTCATTCCACACTCCCATCACCCTTGGAGTGAAGAAATTGCCCCACATGTTTCCCCTATGCTTTTCCCCCTTCAATCTCAACCCATGTCTCTTCCACTCTCAATGAAAAAAGCATGTCCACATTGACACTATCTGTCCCCCTCAGAATTTTAAATACCTCTATCAAATCATCCAAATTCCCTGCACTCCAGGGAATAAAGTCCCAGCCTTCTCAACCTTTCCCTGTAACTTAAACCCTGAAACCCAGGCAACATTCTCGTAAACCTCCTCTGCACTCTCTCTCTCTCTCTCTCTCTCTCTCTCTACTGTTTATATCCCTCCAAAAATTTAGTGACTAAAACTGCACACAATATTCCAAATTTGGCCTTAGCAATGCCTTATACAACTTCAACATAACATCCCAACTCCTGTACTCAATACTCTGATTTATGAAGACCAACATACCAAAAGCTTTCTTCACCACCCTATCTACATAAGATTTGTTAAACATCATCTACCACGCACAAAACCATGTGGATTACTTCTAATCAGTCCATGTCTATCCATATAATTGTATATTCCATCACTAAGAACACTCTCCATTAATTTACCCACCACCGACGTCAGACTCACAGGCCTATAATTACCAGGTTTACTTTTAGAGCCCTTTGTGGACAGTGGAACAACATGAACTGCCCTCCAATCCTCTGGCATCTCCCTCGTGACCACTGGCATTTTAAATATTTCTGTCAGAGCCCCTGTTATTTCTTTGCTAACCTCCCTCACAGACCTAGGGAATATCTTGTAAGGACCTGGAGATTTATCCATCTTGATTCTCTTTAAAATAGCCAATACTACCTCCTCATTAAACTGTATATTATCCATGACCTCACTACCAGATTTCTTTGTTTAGTAAATACTGAGGAAAAAAGTCATTTAAACTTTCCCCATCTCTTCTGACTCCTCACAGAGCCCAATTTTATCCCTCACTAATCTTTTACTTTTAATGTACCTATAGAAACCCTTTGGATTTATTTGTACCTTGCCTGCCAAAGCAGCCTCATATCTCCTTTTAGCCTTTCTAATTTCTTAAGTTGTTTTTGCACTCTTTATATTCCTGAAGCACCTCATCTCTTCCGTGCTGTCCATACCTGTTGAACGCATCCCTCTTCCTCCAAACCAAATTCCTAATATCCCTTGAAAACCAAGGCTCCCTATATTTTCTAACCTTTCCTTTAATCCTCACAGGGACAGACTGACTGTACTCTCAAAATATCCCCTTTGAATATCCTCTGCTACATCCTTCCCAGAAAATAAATTATCCAAATCCACATCTTCTAAATCCTTCTGCATCTCCTCAAAATTTGCCTTATTCTAATCAAGAATCTCAGCCCTATCCTTCTCTATTATTAACCTAAAACTAATAGTATTATCATCACTTTTTTTCTTTGGCTTGGCTTCACGGACGGAGATTTATGGAGGGGGTAAAAGTCCACGTCTGCTGCAGGCTCGTTGGTGACTGACAAGTCCGATGCGGGACAGGCAGGCACGGTTGCAGCGGTTGCAGGGGAAAATTGGTTGGTTGGGGTTGGGTGTTGGGTTTTTCATTAGACCCAAAGTGTTCCCAAACACAAACCTCTGTCACCTGACCAATCTTATTCTCTAATAGGAGATCCAATACAGCTCCATCTCTAGTCAATTCTTCTCTATATTGATTTAGAAAACTTTCTTGAACACATTTGACAAACTCCAGCTCATCTTACCCTTTAGTCCCAGTTAATGTGTGGAAAGTTGAAATCTCCTATAATCACCACCTTATGTTTATTACACATAAATGCTATCTCCTTACAAATTTGCTCCTCTAAATTCCTCTGTCCCTTAGGTGGTCTATAATACACCCCCATTAGCATTTTCATGCCTTACCCATTCCTCACTTCCACCCAAAAAGCCTCACTGGATGGGCCCTCCAATCTATCCTGCCATAGCACCGGTGTAATGTTTTCTTTAACAAGCTATGTGTTTCCTCCATCTTTTATCTCCCCCCCCACCCCCCACCCCCATTCTATCACACCTAAACCAATGGAATCTTTAAATATTTAGCTGCCAATCATGCCCTCCTGCAACCAAGTTTCACTGCCACTATGTTATGTCTCTGTGTTAATTGGGAAGCTTCTTAAATAACTTAGACATGCAAGATTCAAATAAAAGAAGAGACTTTACTTACTGATGCCTTCCTCCATCTCCAGAAACTGTTTACACACACACACACACACACACACACACACACACACACACACACACACACCCCACAGTGGTACACTACAGTTACTACAGTGAGAAGGGTGTATTCTTACACGGTTACAAAATACAGTAAAACCGTGTTAGAACGCGATAGTTGGGGTCCAAGATTTCATACCGTGTTACAGCCGAGTTGTGGAACAGATGTATATATGTCAGAGTTCCCACAGATAATCAAACCCAAATAGCCACCCTCCCCGCTGCCGACAGCCCCCCTCCCGACTGCCGACAGCCACCCTCTCCACTGCCGACAGCCACCCTCCCCACTGCCTGACAACAGCCCCCTCCCCATTGCCAACAACCCCCCAGCGCGGGACGTCAGGGCTGGAGCGGCTGGCACTGGACTTCTCTGATCTGGCTTAATTTATCACTGACAAGACGATGTATCTTGATCCCTATGTCTTCCATTTCATATTTTTCATTCGGGGAAAGTCGTGACAAGGTATCAGCAAGCACCATCTCTTTGCCTGGTATGTATTTTAAGTTGAAGTCATAGCAACGTAGTCACAGAAGTAATCCCTACAGTCTAGCTGTGGTGCCTTGTTTAAGGTTTCCTCTGGATGTGTTCCAATGAGCGATGATCACTTTCCACTATTTCCTTAAATCTGCATTTTGCAGCAACAATTTTTAGTCTAGTGAGGAAGTTATCAACAGTTTCATCAGTCTCTCACATTAAGCCTTGAAATTCAAGCCTTGAAATTCTATGATTAAACCTGGGTTCAAGGTGAGAGGCAAACTTCGCAAATATCTGTTCTGGATCATTTTTCTCCACCTCTGTAATCTCCCAGTTATTAAGTAAGTCAAGGCCTCGCTCCCCTGTCCAGAGAAGTATATAACTGACCTTCTCCCCTGCTGTTGCATTTTTAAAATAGCTTTTCAATGGTAAATTCCACTTCTGCTGAAACATTTTAAACGATTCAACAATGTCTTCAGCCTCCACGTCCATCACTGGGTGAACTGCTGTTGCTCCAGCCATTTTTCTTCAATAATGTTTTTTCTCTTCTTCCCATTCGTATTTTAGTGTCTTATGATCAATTGTATGGTTTTATTCTTCTTCTCTTGTACTGCTGCCACCATGTTACTTGGGAGGCTTTTTAAATAACTTAGAGATGCAAGATTCAAATAATCTTTTTTTTATTTCTTTGGCTTGGCTTCGCGGACGAAGATTTATGGAGGGGGTAAATGTCCACATCTGCTGCAGGCTCGTTGGTGACTGACAAGTCCGATGCGGGACAGGCAGACACGGTTGCAGCGGCTGCAGGGGAAAATTGGTTGGTTGGGGTTGGGTGTTGGGTTTTTCCTCCTTTGCCTTTTGTCAGTGAGGTGGGCTCTGCGGTCTTCTTCAAAGGAGGTTGCTGCCCGCCGAACTGTGAAGCGCCAAGATGCACGGTTGGAGGCGAGATCAGCACACTGGCGGTGGTCAATGTGGCAGGCACCAAAAGATTTCTTTAAGCAGTCCTTGTACCTCTTCTTTGGTGCACCTCTGTCTCGGTGGCCAGTAGAGAGCTCACCATAGAACACGATCTTGGGAAGGCAATGGTCCTCCATTCTGGAGATGTGACCCACCCAGCGCAGTTGGGTCTTCAGCAGCATCGATTCGATGCTTGCGGACTCTGCCAGCTCGAGTGCTTCGATGTTTGGTGATGAAGTCGCTCCAATGAATGTTGAGGATGGAGCGGAGACAGCGCTGTTGGAAGCGTTCTAGGAGCCGTAGGTGATGCCAGTAGAGGACCCATGATTCAGAGCCAAACAGGAGAGTGGGTATGACAACGGCTCTGTACACGCTGATCTTTGTGTGTTTCTTCAGGTGGTTGTTTTTCCAGACTCTTTTGTGTAGTCTTCCAAAGGTGCTATTTGCCTTGGCGAGTCTGTTGTTTATCTCTTTGTCGATCCTTGCATCAGATGAAATGGTGCAGCCAAGATAGGTAAACTGGTTGAGCGTTTTGAGTTCAGTGTGCCTGATTGAGATGTGGGGGGGCTGGTGGTCATGGTGGGGAGTTGGCTGATGGAGGACCTCAGTTTTCTTCAGGCTGACTTCCAGGCCAAACATTTTGGCAGTTTCCGCAAAACAGGATGTCATGCGCTGGAGAGCGGGCTCTGAATGGGCAACTAAAGCGGCATCGACTGCAAAGAGTAGTTCACGGACAAGTTGCTCTTGTGTCTTGGTGTGAGCTTGCAGGAGCCTCAGATTGAAGAGACTGCCATCCGTGCGGTAAACACTGTCTTCATTGTTGAGGTCTTTATTGGCTTGTTTCAGCATCATGCTGAAGAAGATTGAAAAGAGGGTTGGTGCTAGGACGCAGCCTTGCTTCACGCCGTTGTCAATGGAGAAGGGTTCGGAGAGCTCATTGCTGTATCTGACCCGACCTTGTTGGTTTTCGTGCAGTTGGATAACCATGTAGAGGAACTTTGAGGGGGGGGGCATCCGAGGCGCTCTAGTATTTGCCAAAGCCCTTTCCTGCTCATGGTGTCGAAGGCTTTGGTGAGGTCAACAAAGGTGATGTAGAGTCCTTTGTTTAGTTCTCTGCACTTTTTTTGGAGCTGTCTGAGGGCAAAGACCATGTCAGTAGTTCCTCTGTTTGCGCGAAAGCCACACTGTGATTCTGGGAGGATATTTTCGGCGACACTAGGTATTAGTCTATTAAGGAGAATCCTAGCGAAGATTTTGCCTGCAATGGAGAGCAGCATGATTCCCCTGTAGTTTGAGCAGTCTGACTTCTCGCCTTTCTTTTTGTACAGGGTGATGATGATGGCATCACGAAGGTCCTGAGGCAGCTTTCCTTGGTCCCAGCAGAGCATGAAAAACTCATGCAGTTTGGTATGCAGAGCTTTGCCGCCAGCCTTCCAGACCTCTGGGGGGATTCCATCCATACCTGCTGCTTTGCCACTTTTCAGTTGTTCAGTTGCCTTATATGTCTCTTCCCGGGTGAGGACCTCATCCAGCTCTAGCCTCAAGGGTTGTTGAGGGAGCTGGAGCAGGGCGGATTCTTGGACTGAGCGGTTGGCACTGAAAAGGGATTGAAAGTGTTCTGACCATTGATTGAGGATGGAGATCTTGTCGCTGAGGAGGACTTTGCCGTCTGAGCTGCGCAGAGGGCTTTGGACGGGGTGAGGGGCCGTACACAGCCTTTAGAGCCTCGTAGAAACCCCTGAAGTCGCCAATGTCGGCAACTACGACATCTGGCTCTTGCCCACCCCTTCCAGAATGCTGTGGACTCGATCAGAAACATCCCTGTCCCTGGCACCTGAGAGGTAACATACCATCTGGGAGCCTCGATCTCATCCAGCAAACCTCTTGTCCACTTGTCTACCCAACGAGTCCCCAATCACTATCGCTCTCCTCTTCTCCCCCTTTCACTTCTGAGCCAAAGACATGAACACTTTGACTTGTCACTTGTAGGTCCCCATCAAAACGTTATACTTGTTGTTGATGGGAATGGCCACAGGGGTACTCTGCACCATTTGCATCTTCCCCTTCCCAGCTTCCTGCATCCTGAATTATAGGGGTAACCGCTTCCCTGACTGTCCAGACTGTCACTACCTCTGCCTCCCTCTTGACCCTCTTGAAGTGAACCTCAAAGTGTCCATTTTTGAGGTAATTTATAAGACACCCTTCATAAATGTTAAATTCTGTGCACAGTATATAATTGCCTGATACCGGTGAATGTAGAGAAGTGAGAAGTGAATGACTGGACTGTGAAACAAAGAACTTTCCTGAACATTTATTTATTACATACATGTACACTTAGAATTAGAAGGGAGTTAAGTTAAGTTAATAGTATTAATTTAAATTTGGATCCTGTTTTCATGTTAAAAGAAAATTAAAAGCAATTCTTTTTTAAGTTACCATTGTCTTGGTGAATTTCTATTGCTGCTGGGTTTTGGGGTCCTCTTGGCTCATAACAGTATGTACAATAAGATGAAAATGAATGTGTATTTTCAACAAGCTGGCTGTAAATAGCTACAATTGAGCTGTAAATAGCTTCCCCGGTGTCATGGATTCATAAGGGGATACAACAGAGTCCGTTCCTTCAGCCAACTGAGTCAACGGCATCCATCCAACCACTAATTTACACTAATCCCACATAAATAGCACTTTAAATATAGTCTGCTGGAAGAACTCAGCAGGTCGAGCAGCATCAGTGGGAAATAAAAGAGTGGTCAACCAAACCCCATCACTACGACTGAGAACGAGAAGAGAAACTCGTTTGAATGGACAGGATGGGGAAGAGAGTAGGACTGGGGTCCGTGCAGGATTGGAGTGCACGAGAGACGTGAAACTTGATGGACGGAGCCAGAAGATCGGCCTACGCCAAAGGGAGAGAGAGGCAAGGGAAACAAACGGGTCAGCTAGAGGAAGATGAGCCCTACGGGATGGAGTGGGTGATGAGAAGACAAAGGCTGCCAGTGCTGGAATCTGGTAAGAAGAGGAGGTGACAATAGAGGCCTAAATAAAGACTTAATGGAATCGAAGGTTGGGAGTGGGGGGAGGGATACCATGGGGAGATGTTTCCTGAAATTAGAAAATGTTATGTTCAGACCATTGAGTTGTAGACTACACAGGTGGAATAAGAGATTTTGAAACATGAAAATCCGTAGACTTGATTGTAATAAAAAGACACAGAAATGCTGGAGGAACTCAACCGGTCTCTCAGCGCCCATAGGAGGTAAAGATATATTACCGACATTTTGGGCCAGAGTCCTTCCTCAAGGTATAAGTAAAGAACAAGAAGGCATCAGAATAAAGACTGTAGACTGGCAAGGGAAGGAGTCCACAACCTAAGATTGTTAATTGGATTATGATAAGAGAACTCCACTAGTCCCACCTACCTGCTCCTTGTCCATAACCCTCCAACCCCCTCACATCCATGCACTCATCCAACCTCCTCTTAAATGACAAAAGTGACCCTGCTGCAACCAACTCTTCCGGAAGGTCATTCAACTCAGCCACCACTCTCTGAGTGAAGAAGATCCCGCTCATGTTACTTCTACACTTCTGTCCCCTAACCCTTAACTTATGACCGCTCATTCCAATCTCACTTACCCTCAAGGGGAAGAGCCTATTCACATCTACTCTGTCTATTCCCCTCATCATTTTATATACCTCTATCAAATTCCCCCCTCAACCTTCTACGCTCCAATGAATAAAGTCCCAGTCTACTCAGTCTTTCTCCATATTCTAGATACTGCAATCCAGGCAACATTTTATTAAATCTTCTCTGCACCCTCTCTACCTTATTGATATATTTCCTATCATTTGGGGACCAGAGCTGCACACAGTATTCCAAACTTGGCCTCGCCAATGTCTTGAACAGTCTCAACATCACCTCCCAGCTCTTATATTCTATGCTTTGATTTATAAAGGCCAGCATACCAAAAGCCTTCTTCACCACCGTATCTACATGAGACACCACTTTCAAAGAATAATTCCAAGATCTCCCTGTTCCTCTACGTTCCTCAATACCCTCCCCTTCACCGTATATGTCCTGTTTTGATTCTTCTTCCCAAAATGAAGCACCTCGCACTTATCGATATTAAACTCCATCTGCCACCTTCAGCCCACTCTTCTAAGCCGTCCAAATCCTTCTGCAGTCCCCGAAAACCATCCTCACTATCCACAACTCCCCCTATTTTTGTATCATCTGCATATTTGCTAACCCAATTTACCACCCCGTCGTCCAAATCATTAATGTAAATGAGGGGAGATGAAGCAGTCTGGACCATACCCATTGGAATTTAGAATGAGTGATAACCTTCTTGAATAGATGTAAATTTGCACATCCAAATCACATACCACGTTCAAGTTAATTATCATCTGACTGTACATATACAGCCTGATGAAACAGTATTTCTCCAGATCAGGGTGTATATACAATACACAGTACCTAAATAAATCAAAAGAACAAATTTTGTGACATGTTCATGACAATGAATTCTAATTCTGATTCTGAAGCATATATATGTACAGATATAATTTAAAATAAATATATTTAGATCTTTTGGGATGATTTATTTGGTTGCAGGAAACTGTTCAGCAATCACACAGCCTGTGGGAAGAAGCCTGGTAGTCCTGATGTTTATGTTCTTGTACCTTCTTCCTGATGGTAGTGGATCATCAATACTGTGTGCTGGATGGAAATTTAAATTTTAAAAAATTTAATTTAATTTAAATTTAGACACGCATCACAGTAACAGGCCCTTTTGGCCCACAAGTCTCTGCCGCCCAATTTGCACCCAATTAACCTACACCCCCAGTACGTTTTGAATGGTGGAAGGAAACCCGGAGCCCCCGAGGAAAATCCATACAGACATAGGGGGTACTCCTTACAGACAGGATGGGATTCGAATCCCAGTTCCGACCGCTGGCCCTGAAAAGGCATTGCACTTAACCGCTAGGCCCTATTTAAGCAACACCCCTGGTAAATGGTGACAAAACACTAAACCTTTATGGTCATCCAATCAGAATTTTAGGACTCCCACCAATATTGTACGAGCTCTTCCCCATCACAGACACCTGGAAGCAGGTGACTGATTTTGGTCTCACTGGCGACACCTAGAGTTCATGTATGGATGTGCAGGTGAAAATGCTTGTTGATCTCCACTGAGCGGAATGTGAGTGTGTGTCTGCTGCAGCGAGGACAGAATAAGGTGTTGCTGTGGGAATGCTTGATGCAGAGTGCCGTCAGCATGGGAAGAGGGAAACGCAATCCTGAACAAATCTGTCCACCCACCTCCACACATTATTGTGTCATTTTAATTGACCTGAAAGCAAAATCAGTTCATAAAGAAAATCTTGCTGAAGTAAGTGCGGAGATAACATTTTATAGTTACGTCCTGGACGTCAGAACTCAGGAGGAAGCAGCTTCTTTCCCTTTGGTAGATGGAACAAAATGCCAAGTCACTGAGGCACAGACGAAGGTGGTTAAATGAAAGGTGGTTTGAAACATGCAATGGAAACTCAGTGAATTGCAAAATTAAAATAAATGTTTTAAAGCCTCTTAAAAAAAAAGACTGTTCTTAAAGTGGAAGGCAACACATCTTAGAAGTTAATTATCCAGCAGAATCTTCAGATTTAGTACAGTAGGGACTAAAAAGACTCCTGGATGTAAGAAAAATGGGTGTGTGGTCAGGAAAAAAAAACTGTTGTGGTGTAGGTTTATCTAGGTTAGCACAACATCATAGGCTGAAGGGTCGGTACTGTTCTGTAATGTGCGACATACGCATTTTATTACCAGTGGAATTAATGATGGTGAGGAAGGGACTTTAGACTAAATGTGAAGGACGTCACAGAACCACAAGAGGTGTTCAGTAATAGCAACAGAACTGAACAACAGACATCAACAGCCAGCAAACCTTTTGCCTCCGTCTCTCTGCTGGCCTCTCCCTGATTTAGCTTCAGATGTCATGGAAAATGTATGCATTCCAACAGAAGGAGAACCTGCACCCACACAAGAGCCTCTGCAGCCAACTCCCACCTCAGAAGTACGCAAGCTGCCATCTACAATCACTCTTCCACACTTCCACATGGATCACAGGCTGCCAGGTGAGTGAACCAGCTCTCAGCAGTTTATTCACAGACAACCACTTGTGTAACTTCCACCTCCTTCCACCACCACCGACCTACGGCTGGGACAAATGCTCCAATAAATCAGACTGGTTGAGTTTAGGGATGCAGCATGGCAATGGGCCCTTCTGGCCCACGAAGCCCCCTCTGCTCAAATGCTTGTGCGAACAACTTCATCAAATAGCAGTAAATCACAAAAATTGGTGGACTCCGTGTTTGAAGTAAAAGCACAAAATGCGGAGAAGCTCAGCAGGTCGAACAGTGTCCTTTATGTAGCAAAGGTAAAGATACAGAACCGACGTTTCGGGCTTGAGCCCTTCGTCAAAATACCAGAGAATGCCAGCAGGCGTCCAAACGAAAAGGTAGGAGGCGGGGAGGGGGGGTGGGGGAAGGCAGAAGATGATAGGTGGAGAGAGAAGGGACAGCAGCAACGATGGGGAAGGGATGGCTGAGTGGGTCAGGGAGAAGGGAGGGAGGAGAACTGGAAGGACAGGGAAAGGGGGAGGGGAAAGGAAAGGTGAGCAAGTTTGGAGAAAGCAGAGAAGCCGATGTTAATGCCATCTGGCTGGAGGGCACACAGACTGAAAATAAGGTGCTGCTCCTCCAATCTGCAGGTGGTCTGGGTGGGACAGAACATAAGGCCATGGACAAACATGGGATTGTGACTCAGACTTGAAATGTTGGCTGCTGGGAGGTCGCTGTTGTTGCGGACGGAGAGGAAGTGTTTCTGTGGCTAACAGGTAGATTCCCTACCTCCAAAAGGTAGTGGACACAGCCCAGGACATCGCAGGCAAAACCCTCCCCACTATTGACAACATCTACAGAGAACGCTGCTGTCAGAGAGCAGCAGCAATCATCGAGGATCCTCACCACCCAGCACATGTTCTGTTCTTGCTGCTACCCTCAGGAAAGAGGTATAGGTACCACCAAGTCCAGGAACAGCTGCTCCTCCTCTCCCATCAGACTCCTCAACAACAAACTCAATCAGGGGCTCATTTAAGGCCTCTTATTCATGTACTTTATTGATTTTTAAATTTTTCTCTGTATTGCACAGTCGGTTTGTTTACATTTGTTGTCTGTTTAGAGTTTTTTGTTTGTTTACATTTACGCTGTGTACAGTTTTTTATTTGCATGACCAATTATTGGTAATTCTGCCGTGCCCGCAGGGGAAAAAAATCTCAGGGTTGTATGTGATGTCATATAATGATTTATGACAGTAAATCTGCCATCTGACAGCTTCTTGATTAGTAGGGGAGTCAAAGGTTATGGGGAGAAGGTATGAGAATGGAGTTGAAAGGCAAAATTCATCAGTCGCAATTATTTGAATTGAGCAGTCTCAATGGCCTGAATGGCCTAATTCTGCTCCTAAGGTCTGTATCTCCAGAACTTTCAGCTTTTGTTTCAAGTCCACTGGTTGAATATGATTCTCATTTATTTCTGGGTGTTCCCATTCATAAGTTTTGGAATGATGTCAAAAAGAAAATATATCCTGATGCCTGTGGCTAGGCCCACTGTAGCCTTCCAACTTATGCTTCACCAGACATACAGCGGACCCTGGGAGAGATGGAAAAGTCAGACTGGAAGCAGGCTGATTTGGAGAAAGGGACTGAGGGGTGACCTGAGAGAAGTGTATAAAATGATGAGAGGTTTTGATCAAGTGGACGGCCAGAGGCTTTATCCCTAGGGCTGAAATGGCTAACAGGGGAATAGTTTTAAGGTGCTTGGGAGGAAACACAAGGGGGGTGTTAGAGGTACATATAGCATTGAACATGATGCACGATCAATTACACATTGACTGAAGTTACCGAGACTGAAGGCTTTTACTTACAGGAGGACGGCATCCCTGAGTTGGTCGCTCACACTGACCCGGACTCGAACTGTGGCATGACAGCCTTTATGGGGAAGAAAGGGAAGAAGTCATGAGCCAGACAGTGAGAGCAGGGTCAGCCAGGAAAAGTCATGATGTTTACATATGGCAAATATGTACAATAGTGATTTCACCACAGAACATTATAGCACAGTACAGGCCCTTCAGCCCATGATGTTGTGCCGACTTATAAATACCTACCCCAAAAATACTAAATCCTCCCTACATCATAACCCTCCATTTTTCTTTTGACTCCTGTCTATAAAAAACTCTTAAATACCCCCAAATGTTCCAGCCTCTACCCCCACCCCTAGCAATGCATTTCAGGCACCTACAACTCTCTGTGTTCAAAAGTACAGTTGTACATTTTGGCAATGGAAATAAACAGGCAGAATACTATTGGATGGGGTGAAAATTCAGACCTCGGATATGCAAAAGGACCTGGGTGTCCTCATGCAGGGAAAAGTAAAAGTTAATGACCAGGTGGGATTGGTAATGAAGAAAGCGAATGCTATGTTGGCCTTCATTTCAAGAGGACTAGTGTATAAGAATGAAGAGGTGTTGATGAGGCTCTATGGGGCACTGGTGAGGCCTCATTTGGAGAACTGTGTGCAGTTTTGGGTCCCCTATCTTAGAAAGGATGTGATGTTGTTGGAGAGGGTGCAGAAGATATTTACTAGGATGATCCCCGGAATGCAAGGGCTAACGTACAAGAGTGTTTGGCAGCTCTTGGGTTGTATTCATTGGAGTAGAGGAGAATGAGAGGAGACATTTCATCTCATAGAGACATTTCATATTTTGAAAGGTTTAGATAGGGTGGATGCGGTTAAGATGTTTCCCTTGGTGGGTGAATTGAGGACAAGGGGTCATAGTCTGAAAATTAGAAGTTATCCATATAAAACAGAGATTAGGAAGAACTTCTTTAGCCAGAGGGTCGTGGATCTGTGAAACTTGCTGCCGCATAGAGCATTGGAAGCCAGATCACTGGGAGAATTTAAACAAGACATAGACAAGTATCTCATTAGTGAGGGCATTAAGGGATATAGGGAAAAGGCCGGAAATTTGAACTAGTGTAGAGTAGCTTAGTGTAAATTTATGGAATGGACTCGATGGGCCTAATGGCCTGCTTCTATTTCTTTGTCTTGTGATCTTGTGATGTCTCCCCTAAACTTTCCTCCCTTCATGGTGTTTGCTACTCCCACCCTGAGAAAAAAAAGGTGGAAGCTGTCCACCTTATCTGTGACTCTCAAACATTTTCACTCAGAGTGATGGTGCATGGAATGCACTGTTGGCAATGGTTGAGGGTCATACAATAGGATCTTTTACATGGAACAGAGAAGAATGGAGGGTTATACAGTGGGGAAATTCCAGGCAGTTGTCAGAGTGGGTTATTATGTCAGCACAACACTGTGGGCCGAAGAGCCTATACTGTACTGTAAATTTCTATCTTCTAAGGGGAAATTATGTCAAGCCTCTCTACCCTTTTATTCCTTGGCATTTTCTTTTGTACTTCAGCTCGCTGTGCCGAAGAACAAACCGCTGAAGGATCTCAGCAGATCACTCGGCATCGGTGCAGGGGAGAGAGGCAGCCAGTGATTCAGATCGAGACGCTGCATTCAGCCACAAAGATGGGATGGAAGTGCCGTCTACGTGGGCACGCCTGGAAGTGACTTGGCAAGGATGGAACGGAGACTCTGTTCTGCCGGAATCTGGAGCAACAAGGGCGAACAGGTGGGGGAAGTGCAGCAACATCGGCAGATGCTCCCAATTCCGGCAACTGCAGCCTCTTGCACCTCCATGTTTTTTAGAGGGTTTTTTTTTTGTTTCCTATTTTTGTTTGTTTCATTTCTCACTTTTACTCCCGTACATAATAAATGTCACCCGTACATAATAAATGCCCTTTGATGCAAAATGTGTCTACTTAAGGAATCGATGTCATGACTGCAAACAATTTAAGCATATTCAAATCCAGAAGCCTCTGTACTACCGCTAAGAACAGTTTTCCGGAAGTCATTGCGATAACTTGCTTTTATATAGCATGTAAGGTGCCTCAAAGCAAAAGCATGCGAGGTACATGAAGTACATGTATCAGCTTCCACAATGTTACATGGTGTCGGAGGCAGGTCCATGCTGTCAAACAGGATATTTTATGAGACAATTAGATAGATACATGAAACAGAGAAAAATGGAGGCTTGTGCAGTAGGGAAATTCAAGGCAGCTGGTCGAGCAGGTCATTAGGGCCTGTACTGCAGATTTGTATGTTCTGTCACAGGATGAGGCTACTCTGACCAAATAGAATCCTGCTCTATTTCAAAGGAGAGTTGAGAGTCAACTACATTGGTCAGTCTAAATGGTAGCCCAGGTAACTGGTGGCATTTTCCTTCCTTGTTGGATGTGGATAATTGATAAGAACAACCTGTCTCTCAGTTACTGCAAAAATTTGCTCCTTATTATAACTGATTAAGTCCAGACACTGTGATCCAGGCGTGCCCACGTGGACAGCACTTCCCTCCCATCTTTGTGGCTGAATGCAGCGTCTCGATCTGAATCACTGGCTGCCTCTCTCCCCTGCACCGATGCCGAGTGATCTGCTGAGATCCTTCAGCGGTTTGTTCTTCGGCACGGCGAAGAAGAGGGAGTATGGAAGGTGTGTCTGTGTTCTTAATAGATTATAGGGATGTCAGCCTGCACCTTTTTCCCAGGGTGACAATCGCAAAATACCAGAGGGTATCTGATTAATGTGAGGGGAGGAAAGTTTAGGGGAGTCGGCAGAGGTAAGTTTTGTACACAGAGAGTGTTGTGTGCCCGGAAGGCATTGCCGGGGGTGGTGGTGGAGGCTGGTACAATAGGGACATTCAAGAGACTCTTAGATAGGAAGATAGATGCAAGAAAAATTGTGCATTTTTGGGTGTGAGGTAGGGAAGGGTTAGAGCAGGGGTGTCAAATTCAAATTCACGGAGGGCCAAAATTAAAAACTTGGACTAAGTCGTGGGCCGAACTAAATATTTATTGAAAATTTTCAACAACATCTGCATGTTTTCTCTTCTTTCAACATATGTAATGTTAAACTTTTTCTTATTAAAATAAATGTTTAATAATAGTTTTGGTTAAACTCTTTCCAGAAGAAGCATTAACAAATGAGAAGTAAAATATTCAATAAATAATATTTCTCTATAGCCTTTAAGCTCCTTTAAAATGTATTTTTTTTTTCACAAGCCAACAAGTCAGAAAAATAACAACTTGCTTCAATGACAAACAGGTTTGTCTTTTAAAATGGTGAACATATAGTCTGTCTCCCACCTGTCTTGAAAGGTCCTGTTTTCTGTCTTTCATTTGGCCATTTTTCGTAAGGGGTTTATTACATGTGAGTTAGGCGACAGGTCGCAGATGCTAATGTAAGTAAAGAGGGGAGGTGGGGGCGATTAGCGGGCTGACGGGCCGGCGCCAATGCATTTGCAAAGCATTCTGTGATTTGTAGTATTCGCTGTGCATGCGCTATACTGGCACGGCGGCCAGCGGGCCAGCTCTAATACATATTTGATATGATCTTGCGGGCCAAATATAATTATATCACGGGCCAAATTTGGCCCGCGGACCTGAGTTTGACATGTGTGGGTTAGATTGTTGTGAAGTAGGTTTCCATAGGTCAGTTCAACATCGTGGCTGAAGGGCCTGTACTGTGCTGTAATGTGCAATGTTCTACGTGTTACTTAAAGAGATTTACCCAATTTTCCAGTCCTCTGTCAGGTCACTCTCAGGTCTCTGAGTTCATCAACGCTCCCGGGACTTAAAGAAGCCAAGAGGAATGATCCTGGAGATGAGAGAGTTACTGTATGAGCTCTGGGCCTGTACTCCCTGGAATTAAGAAACCTACTGAATATTGAAAGGGCTGGTTAAAGTGGACTTGGAGAAGATATTTCCACCAGTGAGAGAATCATGGAACAGAGGATTCAGAATAAAAGGACTTCCCTGGAAACAGAGATAAGGAGACATTTATTCAGCCAAGTCATTGGGGACATTTAAAGCGGGGGGTGAGAGGTTGTTGATTAGCAAAGTTACAGGAGGAAAACAGAAGAATCGGGTTGAGTCTATCTGCCAAAATTTAATGGGCCGAATGGCCTAATTTGCTCCCATTTCTGATGGTCTCATACTTTCAAACAACCTCATGGGCTGAGCAAAAATAAACCTTTGACAGAATCCCCAGGACATGACCTTTTGAAGAAGTAAAATGGAGAAGGAGGAGGAAAACACAAGTTACAGTCCAGTGAGTAATGATACCAGATGAGGTATAATTTATTCTTAAAATAGACACCATTTATGTAATCTTAAAACTAGAATTGTGGTTTTGCTTGAGAATAATTGCGTAATGTAGACTCACTTGCATCTTCTGTCATATGCTTTGCCCGTGTAAGACGTGAATGTGGATCAGAGCTGGAAAATTTCACGAACCAGATGGCCTGCAGCCATTCCATTTTGGAGAATTTCCATTCTCCACAAACTGAAAAACAAAAATGGCTTGCAAGGAGCAGAGGATGAATGTTTCCTCGTTCATTTCCAGCCCTTCATTTGTTTTAGTTTTTATCAAGTTTCACATTGTTCTCATCTAGTAGATGGAGGCCCATTAAGTCTGGGCTGGTTCTCAGAGAAACCTCATCTACTGCCCCCCCCCACCACCCCTTCCATTCCTTTACCTGTTAGCTACTGGCTCCTTCCATCATCACCACCCTGCATCTCTGAATGCCCACCTACATTCAGGGTCATTTGCACCGTCCAACCAACCACTGGCGACACTAGGGGGAGGTGCGCGGGGCGCGGACCCCACCGGGTGACACCATCAGAGGGGGTGACACCAAAATGGCTGTCTATAAATTATTTGGGTCGTGTTTCAGCAAAAAATTATTATTTTTTTATTTAAAAAATCCCTGTAGTTCATTATAACCACAAAAACATTTGTTGTAAGCCCAGCTTACATGTATCAATATACGTACAAGGTTAAAATTCTGTGCTAATTTACTTTTTGAACCTTCTAAAGTGCTCTGGTCAGAGCTGTCATTATTACCCAAAGACAACGATGCTTTGAATCACGTGGTTTCGTCTGCACCCGCTACAGCTGTTGTTTTTGTTACTGCCGGTGTTTTTATAGTCACAGCTTTTGTCAAATTTTCTGGTGTTTATCTCACTGCCATTGCCATTACATCCAGTGATCTACGGGAATTACGATTTGCGAGTAACATTACTAATGGTTTGTATGGTCTGGTACGGGAGGAGGTCCATGGGTCGGGTGGGTTGACACCATGAGTTACCGCACCGGGTGACATCAACCCTAGCGATGCAACTGGAACCAATACAGAGAGTTAAACAGCACCAAAAGGGGTGGGGAAGGGGGAGTATAAAGGAGAGGTGTGGGAACAGGGGTGTTTTTTCACACAGAGAGTGGTAGATGTCTCGAAAGGGCTGCCAGGAGCAGCAGTGGAAGCTGATATAACACTAACATTTAAGGGGCTTATAGATGGATGGAATTGAATGACGGAATTTAATGGCTTTGTTTGCGGACGACGTAAAGATAGGACGATCGATGGGTAGCTTTGAGGAAGCACTGAGCCTGTAGAAGGGCTTAGGCAAGTTAGGAGACTGGGTAAGGAAATAGCAGATGGAGAAGTGTACTTTAGAGGAAGGAGTAAAGGTTTTTAAACCTTTTCTTTTCAATCACTTACCACCTTAAGTAATCCTTATGCCATAGGGGCTCTGTGATCAGTAAGGGATTACTTAAGGTGGTATGTGAGTGGGGAAAAATGGTTGAGCGACTACATGCTGTACGGGAGTAGTAGTTGAGAGCTCCTGCCACCTTTTTTAATATTTTCCCTTATTCAACTTATTGCTTTTCAGCCAAAGTGGCTTAAGCTTGGTCCCTTTGTTATTTACTACCATTTTTCCTGAATATCAACAAGAGGTGCAAGGCAGTTAAAGAGAAGAAGCAATCCCCTTGACTTCAGACCTCATCTCTAAATGACGAAGAGGGTCAATGAAAGAATTAACAGCAACCATGAAAAATCCTATCAAGAAATCAATGCCAAGCTTAGAAAAGTTCTGTGGTGAAACCATTACATGACCTTTCCTGGTTGACCCTGCTCTCACTAACTGGTTTGTGACTCCTCCCCTTTCTCCCCTATAAAGGCTGTCATGCCACAGTTCGAGTTTGAGTCCGGGTCAGTGTGAGTGACCAATACAGGAATGTTTTCCATCTCTTGCGAATAAAAGCCTTCAGTTTCGATTACTTCAGTCTTTGTGCAATTGATCATGCATCAATTTTATTCACCCAGACACATGCATCAATTTTATTCACCCAGACATGACCGCAGCTACTGTCCTAAAGGCTCTGAACAACCTGTTCATCATTTTCGAATATCCCGGCTATGTCCACAGCAACAGGGGTTCATCCTTTATCAGCGGCAAGCTGCATCAATATTTACTGCCCAAGGGCATCGCCTCTCATCAGACCACCAGCTATAACCCCAAAGGGAATGGCCAGGTGGAGTGGGAGAATGGCATGGTCTGGAAGCCAGTACTACTGGCAAAGTCCAAGGGCCTCCCCATCTCCTACTGGCAAGAGGTCCTCCCAGAGATGTTCCATGCTATCTGGTCTCTCCTGTGTGCAGCAACCAATAAGACACTTCATGAAAAACTGTTTACATTCCCCAGGAGATTGGTGTTGGGGAATCACCTGACTACCTGGCTAATGTTCCCTGGGCCGGTCCTACTCCGCAGGCACGTGAGGACCCATAAGTCTGACTGTTTTGTCATGAGGGTCCAGCTGTTTCACACAAACTCACAATATGCCTACATGGCATTCCCAGATGGGCGCAAGGACACGGTATCATTCCGGAACCTGGAACAAGCGGGAGCATCTGGACTCACCAACCAGCTGACAGGTACGCCCCCCCCCCCCGGCTCTCCAGTGCCCTACTTCCCAACCCCAACCACCCCTGCCAACCTGACATCTGATACACACATCCTCATTCCCCAAGCCCAGCCAAGTACATGCTGGGCCAACCAGGATGGATCAGCTGAAACCGATGGAGACCACTATGGACCCCTGGATGGGAACTCACCAGTCACAATGCCAAAGAAGACCACCGGACAGACTGAACTTATGAGGGTTGGGTGAGCACACAACACACCACGGGACGTTCTTTAAAAAGAGAAGGTAAATGTGGTGAAACCACTGTTGTACATATTCATTATATGTAAATTACATGGCCTTTACTGGTTGACCCTCCTCTCAGTGACCGGTTTGTGACTCCTCCCCTTTTCCATATAACCATATAACAGTTTATGGCATGGAAACAGGCCATCTCGGTCCACGGCGGTTCACTCAAACAACTCCACTAGATCCCCCTGCCTATCCTCCACCCATAACCCTCCAACCCCCTCCTATCCATCCATATATCCAGCCTCCTCTTAAATGAAAGAATTGACTCTGCCTCAACTATTTCCTCCGGAAGATTATTCCATTCAGCCACCACTCTCTGAGTGAAGAAACACCCTCTAACATTTCTCCTAAAATTTTGCCCCCTTACTCTCAACTTGTGTCCTCTTGTTTCAACCTCCCCTGCTCTCAAAGGGAAGAGTCTACTTGCATCTAGTCTATCTATTCCCTTCATAATTTTAAACACCTCTATCAAATCCCCTCTAAACCCTCTATGTTCCAATGAATAAAGTCCTAACCTCTTCAATCTTTCTCTGTACTCTAGGTATTTTAAGCCAGGCAACATCCTTGTAAATCTTCTCTGCACCCTCTCCACCTTATCTATATCCTTCCTATAATTTGGAGACCAGAACTGAACACAATACTCCAAACCTGGCCTCACCAACGCCTTAAACAGTCGCAGCATCACTTCCCAGCTCCTATACTCTAATTACGCCTAATTATAGGAAGGATATAAACAGAGTGGAGAGAGTGCAGAGAAGGTTTACCAGAATGTTACCTGGGTTTAAGCATCTAGAGTATAGGGAGAGATTGGACAGATTAGGTCTTTATTCTCTGGAGCGTAGAAGGTTGAGAGGGGATTTGATAGAAGTATTTAAGATTATGAAAGGGATAGACAGAGTGGATGTGGATAGACTATTTCCGTTAAAAGGAGGAAAGATTAAAACAAGAGGACATGAGTTAAGAATTAAGGGGCAGAGGTTTAGAGGTAACATGAGGGGGAACTTTTTTACTCAGAGAGTGATAGACGTGTGGAATGAGCTTCCGGGAGAAATAGTGGCGGCGGAGTCAATTGTATTATTTAAGAAAAGGTTGGACAGGTATATGGATGAGAAGAAGATGGAGGGTTATGGGCATTGTGCAGGGAGGTGGGACTAGAGAGGGGTGTTTGGTTCGGTGTGGACTAGAAGGGCCTAATGGCCTGTTTCCGTGCTGTAAATTGTTATGTTATGTTATTTATGAAGGCTAACATACCAAATGCCTTCTTATCCACCCTGTCAACATGGGAATCCACCTTCAAGGAACCCTGCACCATAACTCCAAGATCTCTTTGTACTTGTGCATTCCCCAATGTCCTCCCCTTTACTACATATGTCCTATTTTGATCATTTTTACCGAAATGAAGCACCTCACACTTCTCTACATTAAATTCCATCTGCCATCTTTCAGCCCAACTCTCCAAACAAACCAAGTCCCTCTGTAATCCCTGAAAACCTTCCTCGCTATCCACCACTCCCCCTATTTTCGTATCATCTGTGTATTTATTTACACAGTTGACCACCCCATCATCCAAATCATTAATTTAAATTGTGAACAACAGGGGACCTAGCACCGATCCTTGAGGTACTCCGCTCATCACAGGCTTCCACCCTGACAGACAGTTGTCCACCATGACCTTCTACTGACTCTCCTCCAGCCACCTCTGAACCCATCTTACTATTTCTCTATTAATCCCTAGTGACTGAACCTTCCTTACTAACCTTTCATGTGGAACCTTATCAAAAGCTTTGCTAAAACCCAGATAGACTATATCAACTGCCCGACCTTCATCCACCTTTCTTGTCACTTCTTCGAAAAACACAACAAGGTTCGTCAAACATGACTTCCCCTTTACAAACCCATGCTGGGTGCTCCTGATCAATCCCTTCTTATTGAGATATTTATACACACCATCTCAAAGAATACCCTCCATAACTTTCCCTACCACCGAAGTCAAGCTTATAGGCCTATAATTACTTGGCCGACACCTTGCGCCTTTTTTAAACATTAGCAACCCTCCAATCCCACGGCACCACACCCTCCTCCAGCGATCGTTGAAAAATCACTGACAGTGCCTCCGCTATTTGCTCCCTGACCTCCCTTAACGTCCTGGGGAAAATCCCATCAGGACCAAGAGACTTATCCACTTTTACTGATCCTAGAAGCTCCAAAACCCTCTCTTTACCAATCCCTATCTTTTCCATAACTTAGCCTCACTTATCTCACATAGTCCAATGTTCCTTTCCTTCGTGAACACAGATGAGAAAAAAAATCGTTTAATATCTTTGCCATCTGATACGGTTCCTCGCACAGTTTACCAGTCTCATTTTCCAGCGGTCCTGTTCTATCCTTAACCCTCATTTTACTATTTACATTTCTGTAAAAACCCTTAGGATTCACTTTTACCTTATCAGCTTCTTGACACCTCATACCTTCTTTTTGGCTATCTAATTTCCTTCTTAAGGTTTTTTCTGCAATCTATGCCTGTCCCGCATCGGACTTGTCAGCCACAAACGAGCCTGCAGCTGACGTGGACTTTTTACCCCCTCCATAAATCTTCGTCCGCGAAGCCAAGCCAAAGAAAAAAGATGTAATAATCATACATCTTATCCATATTTTGCTTCTTAAATTTAGTAAAATGCCCCCCTCTTATCCCGAACCAACTTGATAATTTTTCCAGAAAACCACGGTTCCCTTAAACTTTTGGCCCTGCTTTTCGATCTGACTGGCATGTAAAGATCCTGTACTCTCAATATTCTCTTCTTTAAATACCCTCCAAATCTTCCCCATAATCTTCTTCATGCCACAAGCCTGTCCCCACTTCATGTCTGGGTCAGTATGAGCAAACAACAAAGGGATGCTGCCCATCTCTTGTGAATAAAAGCCTTCCATTTTGATTAGTTCAGTCTTTGTGCAATTGATCATGCATCAGGTTCAACACTCAATCTCAATTAATGAAGATCTGTGGAGCTGCGGAAACCAAGTTGGTACAGTATCAGTGAATAATCGTATTGAGAAGCTAGAAAGTCATTTTGGAGAACCACTGCTCTAGACCCAATTGTTACTGAAATATTTTGCTTGAGAAAAATTGTCATTGGCCCATTTCCTTTGGAGATCTGAAACCGTGCACATAATGAGTCAATGAGGGACGATTAAAACAGTGGTTTTCAAACCATTTCTTCCCACCGACATATCACCTTCATTTTGGAGAACCACTGCTCTAGACCCAATTGTTACTGAAATATTTTGCTTGAGAAAAATTGTCATTGGCCCATTTCCTTTGGAGATCTGAAACCGTGCACATAATGAGTCAATGAGGGACGATTAAAACAGTGGTTTTCAAACCATTTCTTCCCACCGACATATCACCTTGAGCAACCCCTTACTAATCACAGAGTACCGATGGCATATAGAATATTTAAAGTGGTATACGTGAGTGGAAAGAAAAAGGTTGAGAACCACTGGTCAAGACGATCTTTACCATGGGCAATGAGTTCAGAAATCAGAGGTGCAGAGAGACTGAGGAGTCCTCGTGGAAGATTGAGGACTCAGGTAGAGTCAGTGGTAAGGAAGGCCAATGCAGTGCTAGCATTCAATTTGAAAGGCATAGCATATAAAAGTGGGGAAGTAATGCTGAACCTTTATATGACATTGGTCAGACGACACGGAGTTTTGTCAGCAATTTTGGGCTCCTTATCTGAGAAAAGATAGGTTGGCATTGGAGAGAGTCCAAAATAATGATCCCTGGATTGAAAGGGTTCATTTAATTTTCATTAATTTTTTTAAGTTAATTTAGAGATGCGGCACGGTAACAGGCCCTTTCCAGCCCAAGGAACCCATGCTGCCCAAACGCACCGATTAATCTACAAACCCCATATGTTTTTGGAAGGTGGGAAGAAACCAGAGCACCCCGGAGGAAACGCCTGCAGACACAAACTCCTTACAGACAGTGGTGGACTAGAACCCGGGTCGCTGGCACTGTGAGAGCGTTGTGCTAACCGCTATCATATGAGGATGGCTCTAGGACTGTACTTGCTGGAGTTTAGAAGAATGAGGGGGATCTCATGGAAACCTATCAAATACTGAAGGCCTGGATGAAGTAGATGTGGGGAGGATTTTTCCTATTGTGAAGGAGGGCACAGAATACAGAAGACGGGGAGGAATTCCTTTACCCAGAGGGTGTTGAATCTGTGGAATTCGTTGCCACAGACGGCTATGGAGGCCAAGTCATATTTAAAACAGAGGTAGATAGGTTCTTGATCAGGAAGGGTATCAAGGGTTAGCAAAGAATGTAGGAGAATGGGGTTGATGAGGATAGTAAATCAGCCATGATGGAATGGGAAAGCAGACTCGATTGGCTGAATGGCCTAATTTTGGTTCTATGTCAGGGATAAGTATCACATGCAAGTAGCAAAGTTTTAGTATAAATTGGACATCATGTTCAGCACAGATGTATGGGCTGAAGGGCATCAAAAGGCTCAATGTTTTCTATGCAGCTATTAGTCTAGTCAAACTCTACCATTCTATGTAAAGAGACCCTCCAGCCCACCACAGCAATGCTGATCATCTAGCAATTTACTAGTTGCATTTACAAGCACACAGGCTTCTTTGCCTTGTTAATTCAAGTGTTCACCTAGACACATTCTTTCACTGAGAGTTTTTCTTCGATCACCTCTGAGTAAAATAAAACATTCCTCAGATCCCCCTCTTACCCTCACCTTGAACCCATGCCTTTGCTTTTAGATATCTCCATTTGGGATAAATGTTTCTCACAGTCCATATGCCTGAGAATGTCTGATCTTGGAAGCTAAGCAGGCTCAGGACTGCTCAGTACTTGGAGGGGAGATCACCTGGGAACACCAGGTGCTGTAGGTTTCTGTGAGGAGCACTGGACAAGGTGGCGACTCTCTGTCTGCCTTACGATAGACAAAAGGTAAAGAATTTCACATATGTTACATTCTAAATGTCGTATTACATGACAATAATGGAACCTTTACCTTTATTTTTACCTTTTTTTAACCTATGTCGTACGATCAGCCACTATCATCTAGAATGGTGGAACAAGCTCGAAGGGCTGAATGGCCTTTTCCTGCTCCTATTGTTATGTACAGACCAGCAGCAACGGAAATTCACCAAGGCAGTGTTGTTGTTTGTCTTTTAAAAGTATAATTATTAATAACTACTAATAATATAACACTTTAGTCAAATCAAATCCAACTATGCACAAATGTACGTGTGTGTGTGTGTGTGTGTGTGTGTGTGTGTGTGTGTGTGTTTTACTCAAACCATTACAACTTAGGCACAATCCTGGAAAGTCATTCCTAAGTTCAGTCTTAGAAATCCGTTGTCGAAATGCAGACTTTTAAACTGATGCACAAGAAGTAATCACGAAGGAGATGGGAGAGACTGAGTATCCAAACTGCTGAAAACTCACGAATCCTTGTCAAGTTGATTCCATAAGTTGTCACAACTCCCCGTTTTATTGGGCAGGGGAAACGAAATGCGTGACTTCCTTAATGCTTCCAAAACCCAGGTACAGGTCAGTCGAAATGACCATTACAATGGTCACAATCTGATATAGCAATTCTATGGGTCAATCAAAATGACCTTTCCTTTGGTCACGGTGGGGTTCAATAATTTCCCTGACAGGGAGAACTAGCTGAATAGTCCATTATGACACAGAGTCATTCCAGCTCAGTGTTCCTGAGATAGCTGCTGGTCATCAAGTGCTGTTTCTTCAGTGTTCCACCCACTTGACTCCCTCACCACCTGTGTCCCTGGGAAAGCAGCTAGTACATCCTGTACTAGTTGTTGCCACCTCAGCTGTGAATGGTTGCAGCCTGTACTAACCCTTAAAGTGATACAATAAATGAAACGTAATACTATGTTACCCCTTTTTCATGTCATTTTTATGCCTCTCTCAGCATCTGCCTCACCCCACACCCATCTGAGCCTCATTCTGCTCTAAATGAAAACAAGCCCAACTTCATAACTCCAACGTTCCATCTCATTGATGGCCACCCATTTCTATCAGACTGGGCAATCGTTCTGTCTGCCATATTGGCGTGGATCTCCCAGTGGCCACCCATTTCAATCTCCCTATCGCATTCCCATGCCGACATGTCTCTCCATGGCCTCATGCACTGCCAGACTGAGACCACCTGAAAATTGGAGGAACAACACCTCGTCTTGCTAACCGGACGGTATTAACATCGACTTCTCCAGTTTCCGTTGGAAACCCCCCACCCCCACTTGTCACTTTTCCCCAGCTCTGTCTCTCTTTCTTTTTCCCTCCGTGTCCTTCCACAGAGCCAAAATCAATTCTCACCCCTCCGCTTATCATATTCAATTAACACCTTTTATTCTCTGGTCTCCTCCCCCAGCCAGCACTGTCTTTATTCTGAGCATACATAATATATAACCATTTAACCATATCATGATTGCAGCACAGAAACAGGCCAGTTCGGCCCTTCAAGTCCATGCTGAACACCTTCTCCCATTGACCCCCCACACTACCTAGGCCATAACCCTCCACACCTCTCTCGTCCATATACCTATCCAACAATTCCTTAAATATTAAAATCGAACCTGTATCTACCACTTCGACCGAAAGCTCACTCTACACTCCCACCACCCTCGGAGTGAAAAATTCCCCCTCATGTTTTCACAAAACTTTTCCCTCTTCAATCTCAATCCATGCCCTCTTGTTTGAATCTCCCCCACCCTCAATGGAACAAACCTGTCCACATTGACTCTATCTGTTCCCCTCATAATTGAAAATACCTCTATCAAATCACCCCTCAGTATTATTCCAGGGAATAAAGTCCTAGCCGGTTTAACCTTTCCCTGTAACTCAGACCCTGAAGCTCAGGCAACATTCTTGCTTTTTTTCCATATTCCTTGAAGAAGGCCTCAGGTCCGAAACATCAGCATTATGTACATTTCTCTTCTATGGATGCTGCAAGACTGGCTGAATTCCTGCAGCATTTTGGTTTGTTTTTGCTACAATCATAGGGTCTGCAGACTTTCATGTTCTCCTTTGCACCCTCTCTGGTGAACTCACGTCCTTCCCGACAGTGTGGTGACCAAAAGTGTATGCATTGCACCAGAGCTGTGACCTGACACGAAGTTTCATCCATCTGCATCTACCTATGTCCTTTAAATTTTAAATTTACATTTTTTAAATTTATTTTAAATTTAGACCTACAGGCCCTTCCAGCCCACGAGTCAGGCACTGCCCAAATACACCCAATTAACCTGCAACCCCAGTACATTTTGAAGGGTGGGAGTGTGAGAAACAGAAGTACCTTCACAGAATTTGCTCGAGACAAAAATTGAGAACAAAGAACATTTATTATGCTTCCCCTTACCCTGGGAATACACACACATACTGGGGCTCACCCAACTTTTCTACAGTTCATTTCAGTGTAGAGGTACCCTCCCCCCCCCCCCCCACTACCATTCTTCTGCCTCCTGGATAAGTTTGGCATTAGGCAATCCTGTCTGCCTACCTGCTGTTTCTGTGAACTTGGAGGACCAGGGGGTATCCTGTCTGTGTCCCATCATGTGATTGTCCTTATTCACCTGCCTTTGTCCTTATTCACACCTTCCCAACCCTCAGGGCTTACATATGCGGAACTTGCTGTCTCTAAAGGCTAGAAGACCCTTATCTTATTCAGACTAACTTTACTTCCTACATTCTATTATCTACCCTTATCCTTCATACTGGCTTTATTCATTATGCATATTTTCATATTAGTTTTACTCATCTCTCACAGGAGGAAACCGGAGCACCCGGAGGAAATGTACACAGACACGGGAGGAAGAATACTCCTTACAGGCAGCACCTGATTCGAACCCAGGTCGCTGGCACTGTAATTGCGCTGGGCAAATCGCCTCGCTACTCGTGCTGTCCATGAGTTGGCCTACACTCCTTCTGCCACACCCTCTCTCCTCTCCTCTTCTCCCCTCACCTTTTTTATTCAGGTGCCTGCCTGCCTTTTGCTCATCTTTAATGAAGGGCCCAAGCCCGAAAAATTGGTTACCCTTTACTGCGTGACCTGTTGAGTGTGAAAATCAAACCGGAGCTAAATGCTTTGGAGAACACGAAAACTTCATGCAGGCACCGTTAGGGGTCAGGACTGAACCGGATGTCAGTAGCTCCATTGGCTGCACCACTGTGCCACTCTCCAGCTGTTGAAAGTGCCAACTCCTCAGTATGTGTTCATCTCTCCACCTCTTGACTTCAGCAGTCTATAAATAAATAAAAAGGCTGGCTCAATAAATTCAAGGCAGACAGCAGGAAAGGCTCAGTTTATAATTAATGTCAGAAAGCATTGCTGGTATCAATGGATTTCTGACCTCTAGCACGATGTTAGAAATTCCAAGGAGTGCGTTTAACTTTTCACATTGCACCTGATTCAGGATTATCTTAAAAGGACTGACTCACAGAAATCATTCTCTGAGCATCCGAGTGACTCACAAGCTCATCTTTCCCTTCTAAGAAACTTTATTCACCTGGTTCATGCTGTGCATGTCAAAAGCTGGGTAGTATCGCCGTGTGGGGCAGGAGCTGCTCTGCTCAAGGATGGGAGAAGCTACAGAAGGTGGTGGATGCAGCTCAGAACGTAATGCAAACCTCCCTCCCCTCCATCGACTCCGCCTACTCCGGTTCGTGTTTCACTCCACCGCGTCCTAGGAAAGGCAGCCAACTTACTGAAAGACCCATCACACCCCAGAAACACTCTCTTCTCCCACCTCCCATCAGGGAGAAGACAAGATTGTGAATGCTTTTGGCAACAGGCTGAAAAACAGTTAGGAACATAGGAACATAGGAAGTAGGAACAGGAGTAGGCCCATCGAGCCTGCTCCGCCATTCAATACGATCATGGCTGATCTAATTTATGACCTAACTTACCTGCCTTCTCCCCATATCCCCTAATTCCTCTATCATGTAAAAATTTATCTAACCGAATTTTAAATATGTTTAAAGAGGCAGCCTCAACCACTTCCCTGGTTAGAGAATTCCAAACATTCACTACTCTCTGGGAAAAACTATTTTTCCTCATCTCTGTCCTAAATCTACTCCCCAGAATCTTGAGACAGTGTCCTCTCATTTTAGTTTCCCCGGCCAGCTCAAAAAACCTTCCTACATCTATCCTATCCATACCCTACATAATCCTATATGTTTCTATAAGAATCATATGTTTCTATAAGAATCCTATATGTTTCTTCACTGCAGTGTTACAGCAAGTAATGGCACCTGGGACTGGAACAGGACAAGCTGGCAAGCTTGGTCAAAGCCCTTGTGGTTCATGCAAGAGGAGAGGACTGACTGTCTAATGTTTCACTTGGAATAAGAGAAACAAAAAGGAACTTCTGTGATGACCTGAAAGAAAGAGGTTATCATCTGGAGAACCCTGAGGGGGCAAGTTTCGTCAGCAAGACACAGGAGTGGCTGATTAAAAAGGAATCAGTTGTGGATGTCCTGGATCAACAAATCTCTCTCTGAAAACTGCCAAGAACCTTCCTGAGCGGTAATCATTTACCTTTTAAGCGCCAAAGCCTTATGAACTTTATAAATGTTAAATTCTGTGCACAGTATAAGAATGGCCTGCAACCAGTGAACTTGGAGGAATGAGAAATGAGATTGGACTGTGAATTAAAGAACTTTTCTGAACTTACACACACACTACATACACGTGCTCTTAGAATGAGAAGGGGGTTAAGTTAGGTTAAGTAAGTCAATAAAGATAAGTTAAAGTATGATTCTGTTTTCGGGCATGAGGAGGGTGGGATCATTGAAAATTTTGGTTGGGCACGTGGCCTGATCATGAGCCAGCCCAACTGGTGACACTAGGTTCCAGCTGGGTCAGAGGAACTCAGGCGTTAGAGCCCTCTGTCACTACTGCTGAGGGTTTGGGATGGCTCTGATCCCTGAATCATATCTATTCAGAGAGGTCAGGGATGGGGGAGCCAAGTTCAAGTTCAACTTTGTTATCATCTGATTGCACACATAAAACCCAACGAAACAGGATATCTCCAGACCATGGAGAGACACAATACACAGTTCTTAAAGATCACACACACATAATCGAAATAAACATATATAACTATTTGGGATGATTTACATAGTTTCAGGATACTGTTTATTCATCAGATTCACAGTCTCCGTGAAGAAGCCTGGCAGTCCTGATTTTGATGTTCCTGAAATGGTGCAACCACTTTATTTACTGTATGAGCTGGCCCGCCTCCTGAACCTGTGACTCCTCCCCCCCCCGAGAAATCCCTACAAAGGCCGTTACGCCCAAACTCCTCCCTCAGTACCTGCCTTGGAACCAGGCCAGCAACATGGGAGATGTGTTGATGTCTTGCGGTGATTAAAGCCTATTAATCACAACTCTCTGTCTAATGTGGTTGATCGATAGCGCTACACCTGTATCACCTTCGTGATGGTAATTGACTGTGCGCTCTGGGTGCAAGAGGTCTTCTATAATTTCTTCAGCCCTGTTTAAATGTCATTCTCAGAGGAAAGGGAGAGACTAGCGAATCTTTTTGGCTGTTTTAATGATCATGTGTCTTGATTTCCAACCCGATGCTTTGCAACTACCGTACCACACGATACAGCCAGACAGGACCCTCTCAAGAGGGCACAATATGTAACTGTAAATAGTTGTCAAGGTGGGTTTATTATCATCTGCCTAAAGAAATCTCTTGGTGCCTGCCACATTGACCACTGCCAGTGGGATGATATCGCCTCAAACCGTGCATCTTGGCGCCTCACAGTTCGGCGGGCAGCAACCTCCTTTGAAGAAGACCGCAGAGCCCACCTCACTGACAAAAGACAAAGGAGGAAAAACCCAACACCCAACCCCAACCAACCAATTTTCCCTTGCAACCGCTGCAACCGTGTCTGCCTGTCCCGCATCGGATTTGTCAGCCACAAACGAGCCTGCAGCTGATGTGGATATTACCCCTCCATAAATCTTCGTCCGCGAAGCCAAGCCAAAGAAAGAAAGATATACACACACACAACCAGATGAAACCACATTACTTTTGACTATGCTATACACACATACACACAAAACACAACACACAATAATCACATATATACATATCGATAAAATAAAAGAAACAAGCCCTTACACGCAACTTCCCCATACTGACCAACATGCCCCACCCACCCTAGGCCCACGTGCCTGTATTTGGTCCATATCCCCCTAAACATATCCATCATATCTTTTCTGGAACATTGCAATAGAGCCTGCCTCAATCATCTCCTCTGGCACCCCATTCCACGCATCCACCACCCTCTGCGAACAAAAGTTACCTCTCAGGTTCCTGTTAAAACTCTCCCCCCTCACCTGAAACCTGTGTCCTCTGGTTACCGATTCCCCTTGTCTGGGCAAGAGACTCTGCATTCACCCATTGTTGTTGGAGTTATGCATTCAACTATGCTTATGGTTACGGAAAGGGGTAAGAAGGATCTGACAAAGAACTTTTTCGCCAGACAATATTTGCCACAGAGAGAGAGAGAGAGAGTGTGGGCACTTGGGCGTGGCTGTGTGTGTGTGGGTGTGTGAGAGAGAGAGCAAACTCTTGCAACATTTAAGAAACACTTAAAACATTTGAGTACTGTGAGCAGTTTTGGACTCCTCTTTTAACAAAGGATGTGCAGACAGTGGAGAGGGTTCAGGCGAGGTTCACTGTGATGATACAGGAAATGAAAGGGTTATCATACAAGGAACATTTGATGGCTCTTGGACTGTACTCATTGGAATTTAGGAGAATTGTGGGGGTGGGGGGGATCTCATTGAAACATTTCAAAAGTTGAAAGACATGGCTAGAGTAGATGTAGAAAGGTTGTTTCCCATGGTGGGAGAGTCTCAAACAAGAGGGCACAACTTCAGGATTGAGGGGTGTCTGTTTAGAAGTGTTATGTGTAGGAATTTCTTTAGCCAGAGGGTGGTAAATCTGTGGAATTTGTTGCAACAGGTGGTTGTGGAGCCCTTCATTGTGTGTATTTAAAGCAGAGATTGATAGGTTCTTGATTAGCCAGGGCATTAAATTTATGAGGAGAAGGCCGGGCAGTGGGGCTGAGTGGGAAAATAGAAGGGCAGACTCGATGGGCTGAATATCCCATCTCTGCTCATAATCATAGAAAATTACAGATCAAGTGTGAGTGAATGGGATTGGTGTGGATGGGGAACTAACATGGTGGGTTGAAGACCCTGTTTCGGTGCTGTTTTGCACCATGACACTCTCTCTCTCTCTGGTAAGATTACACTTTGAATATTGAGTTCAGTTCTGGTCACCTCATTATAGGAAGGATGTGGAAGCTATGGAGAGGGTGCAGAGGAGATTCATCAGGATGTTTCCTGGATTGCAAAACAAGTCTTAATGAGGCAAGGTTAGCAGAGTTGGGACTTTTCGCTTTGGGGTGTAGAAGGATGAGAGGAGACTTGATAGAGGTCTACATGAAAGACATAGATAAGGTGGACAGCCAGTGCCAATTTCCCAGGGCAGGTTAAGATGATATATGAACAAAGTGAAGGGAGGGAAGTTAGGGGAGACGTCAGGGGTGCTGTTTACACAGAGAGATGTGGTGGGTGCTTGGAATACCTTGCCGGGGATGGTGGTGGAGGCTGAAACATTGGGGGCATTTAAGAGACTCTTTGTGGACCAAAGGGCCTGTCCTGTGTTGTAATGTTCTATGTGCATTAGACCCATAAAAATCTAATACCCACATGGATGAAAGGAATATACAGCCTGCACAGTGCTGTATTGTTCTATGTTCTATACATCTATAGGCTGGTGTTGAGTTTTCGAACATAGAATATTACAGCCCAGCACAGGCCTTTCAGCCCACAATGTTATTTGCATTTCTGGCCTATTTTCCGATTTGCTGGACTACACATGAGATGTCTTCCTGGACTGCTTGCATTACAAACTCTATCACCACATTTTGGTGCCTGCGGCAATAAACTTGAACTGGAGCATCATATTACTTTTTCTTCCTTTGTGTAACTGCAGCTCAGTACATACAGTAAAATGTTCAAGAATAAGTCCATCCTGGACAACACTTCAGGGAATATCCCAGAGAAGACTTCAAAGAAACGATTTGCAACCTGCAGCAGTCACTCTTCTAAGTGTAGAGCTCGGGTGAATTTCTCTTCAACAGTACATTATGATTGGAGGAGGCCATCACTTGTGCCCGAATCAAAAGACAAAATGTTGCTTTGCACACATTTTCCAAATTAAAAGTTGGTT
Organism: Narcine bancroftii; assembly: GCF_036971445.1. Taxonomy (NCBI): domain Eukaryota; kingdom Metazoa; phylum Chordata; class Chondrichthyes; order Torpediniformes; family Narcinidae; genus Narcine; species Narcine bancroftii. The sequence continues at coordinate 235,718,938 of NC_091474.1, read as the reverse complement.
AGGAACAGGAAAACCAGCATTTCCTGCCAAATACACAAACTTCAAACTGGGATTTGGGGAGTGGCAAGTCAAGGATATTTTGAGTGGTGTTGTTGAGGATAATTGGTCAAAGATTTGCTCTCTGGTCATTGCAGTGGAATACATCATTATTCCTCCACTTAAAGAGACCATGTCGTGAACTGAAGTACAATGGGAGGAGGCTCGGTGCTCACTTGGCCAAATGGCATGTGTCCACCTTGTAAAACTTCACATGTGTATTTGCTTCATGACAAATGATGAAGGTGGGTGGGGGGGGGGGGGGAGAGCCTGTGGGAGGGGAGGGATGGTCTCCTTCCAGCTTGATTACAGAGTAGATCCACAGACAGGAAGTGCTGACATTGCAAAATGTGTTGGTCATTCGAACGTGGAAGTCATTTTCAATGCTTCGCAGCAGTGTAATTTAACAAGCAGTTGCGCTGCCCTGGCCATCACCCCACCCTCGTCCTGTACCTTATCCAAATGGCATTCTGCCTCTGCATCACTGTATCTCTATGGTTAGGTGGGGGCAGGTTTTGGGGGATACACATGCAGATGGGTTTCAGATTTCAGATTTATTGTCAGAGTACATATATAACATCACATACAACAATGGGGTTCCTTTTTCTTGCGGGCAAGGCAGAATTACCACTAATCGGTGAGGAAATGCATTACACAGTGGGGTGTTAACTCCCAGTTCTTGGAGTTTGCTGATCAGTTTTGAGGGGATGATGGTGTTGAATGCTGAACGGTAGCCGATAAAGAGCATCCTGATGTATGCATCTTTGCTCTCCAGGTGTTCCAGGGCTTTGTGTAGAGACAGTCTGCAATAGGCGAATCGCCCTTGTGAACTTACCCTGAACCCTCTCCAATGTCAGCACATCTTTCTTAAATGAGGAGCCCAAAACTGCATACAGGACTCCAAATGAGGTCTCACAAGTGATTACAAGCCTCAACATCCTCATCCCTGCTCTTATGTTCTACTGAAATTAATGCCAGCATTGCATTTCCTGATGGGGCAGTTAAGGAGGTTCTTGATATGCTGGTTTCATTAGTTGGGGATTGAGTTCAAGAGTCATGAGGTAATGTTGCACCTCCATAAAACTCTGGTCAGACTAGTTTTGGAATAGCATGTTCAGTTCTGGTTGCCTCATTACTGGAAGGACATGGAAGCTATGGAGAGGGTACAGAGGAGATTTACCAGGATGTTGCTTGGATTGGAGAACATGTCTTATGAGGCAAGGTTAGCAGAGCTGGGACCTTTCTCTTTGGAGCAAAGAAGGATGGGAGGTGACAATAGAAGTCGACAAAATTATCAAAGGCATAGATAGAGTGGATTGGCGGCGCCATTTTCCCAGGGAAACAGTAGCAAGAATCAGAGGTCATTTGTACAAGGTGAGGGGAAGAGAGTTTAGGGAAGATGTCAGGGGTACGTTGTTTTTTACACACAGAGTTGTGGGAGCCTGGACTGCATTGCCAGGAGTGGTGGTGGAGGCTGGAACTAGAGGGACATATGAATGTAAATAAACCAGAGGGTTATGGTTTAGATTATGTGTAGGTTTATATAGGCCGGCACAACTTTGTGGACCAAAGGGCCTGTCCTGTGTTGTAATGTTCTATGTTCATTAGACCCATAAAAATCTAATACCAGAAAACATTGTGAAAACCCACGTGCTCCACCAGTGTTTCTTTGGGGAGACCCAACCTAATAATATGCCTTGGTAATTTTATGGCTCTCTTTTCACACTTTATTGCGACGATCTTCAGACCATTGTCAAACCTGGAGATCTGGCTGGTTGCCTGGTGACGAACAAGTCCAGTGAGTAGGTGCAGCCCTAGCCTTACAGACACCACAAGTAACATCACGCCATGTCTGCTTATTATCGCTCCTCTCTGCTCTGCTTTGCCATCATATTCCTGAAATGGACAATGAACCACTGAACACGATCTCACTTTCTCTTCTTTTGTGCTAATTTCTTTCATTAAATTTAATTTATACCAACTATGCACCTGCTGCAAGCAACAAATTTTGTTGCACAATGACAACAATAAATTTCGATTCTGATTCTCTCTGTCCCCTGCCAATCCACCAATCTCCCATCCAAGTTCTCAGTTTCGTGACCTTTAGCATTAGTTTACCTCTGATCTTTCAGCTGCTCCCATCGGGAAAGAGATACAAGAATATCGGAGCCAACATCACCAGGCTAAGGAATAGGTTTTTCCCATGGGCGGTGAGAATGCTGAACGACCAAAGGAACTGCTCCCACTGACCACCCGAGACTCTAATTTTAATTAAACAACATTTATTCATTTATTTATTTATTTTGATTAAATAATTGTCCGGCATATGTATTGTTTGTCTGTATGCGTGCTATCCCTGGTTTTATGTCTGCGTGTTTTGTACTGAGGACCGGAGAACGCTGTTTCGACAGGGTGTACTTGTACAATCTGATGACAATAAACTCGACTTGACTTGGCATTGGGCAAACTGACGTCTGTTTAACCTCTGTGACATCCAACGCTTCGATCACACTGGACAGGTCACGTCTTCCACACGCTTGTCCCAAGGCAGAGACTGCCAGACAATGAGAGGAAACAATTTAAGGGGTTTTCAAATCACTGTCTGAATTGAATGGACTTGAATTGAAATTAATGTGACGCATTCTGAGGTTCAACGAAAAAAAACACTGCTTTGTGTGAAATCCAGGCAAGTCAACTCACATTTAAGTACAGCAGGGTAGAATGCTTCAGTACATAGAACATAGAACATTACAACACAGTACAGGTCCTTTGGCCCTCAGTGTTGTGCTGACCTATATATTCCAACCAAAAGAACAATATGAAACCCTTCCTACCTCGTAACCTTCTATTTTTTTTTGATCCATCTGCCTGTCTAAAATTCTTTTAAATGCCCCTAATGTTACAGCCTCCACCACCATTCCTGGCAAGGCTTTCCAATCATGCCCAATTCAGCTTAAAAAAAACACCCCTGATGCCTTCCCTAAACTTTCCTACCTTCACTTTGTACAGATGTCCTCTGGTGTTTACTGATCCTGCCCCGGGAAAAAGGCGCTGGCTGTCCACTCCATCTATGCCTCTCAGAATCTTGTAGACCTCTATTAAGTCTCCTCTCATCCATCTTTGGTCCAAAGAGAAAAGTGCCAGTTCTGGTAACCTTGCCTCATAAGACTTATTTTCCAATCCAGGCAGTATCCTGGCAAATCTCCTCTGCACCCTCTCCATAGCTTCCACATCCTTCTTATAATCAGATGACCAAGGAAGGGGGGAAGAAGTCTGTGATCGGGGTGGGATGGGACCTTCCATTTCCTAACTTTCCTAAGACAATGGGATATATAGATGGAGTCAATAGAGTGGAGGTTGGTTAGTGAGATGGCCTGAGATGTGCTCACAATTCTCTTCAATTTCTTGCATCCAATTTCCCGCACCAAGCTGTGATGCATCTGGACAGGATACTTTCCATGGTGCGTTTGTAAAAATTGGTGAGAAACTTTCGGGTCATGCCCAATTTCCTCAGGATTCTGAGGAAAAACAGTCTTTTGGTGAGCGTCTTTGTTTGCGTGCGGTTGGACCTGATCATGTTGTTCAAGATTCAAGATTATTTTAATGTCAAGCAATAAAGTAGAAAATGTAACATTACATTAAATTTTCTTACGTCAACCATGTCAGACAAAGATTCGCCATCAGCAGACATTTCCCGCCGTCCACTGCAGTCAAAGAAAGAGAAGCAAAAGAGAGTTCCCCGATAGTCATCAAGTGTCTGTAGATTCGCCTCCAGTGCTCCCGCAGACGCAGCCTTGTTGGTGATCTTTACTCCCAGAAACGTAAAGCCCTCTACCATCCTTGGGGGGGGAATAATGTCATCTCTTCACTGACTCATTGGGATCCACGGGCCATGACTGGTCAAGGTTGAAGAGTATGTGGGGTGGCATTATGATCTGGAGTTACATGGTCAGGAACATAGAGCAGCATATGTAAATGTTGATAGAGCAAACTACCTCTCATTGTTTACCATCCAGCCCCACTGTAATCTGCCTCACATTTTGGAGATACTGGAAGTACCACAAGAGCCTCTGGTTCAAAAGAGTAAATGAGAAAGTAGGAGCACTGTCTAGTTTATTTTCAATTCCTCCAAATATCAAAGAGAACATCTAAATAGTTCCAAATTTCAAATTGTCTTCAGTTGAGTCTTCAGAGGAGTTAATTTGCTTATGTTTCAAGCCATGGAAAAGAATGTGCCTCGGTAAATCAACACAGGAAGTACAGTTGCAATCTTTTATTTGTGAAAGAAGATTTTGCAGATAACACTTGAGATATTAAGGGAATGTGCAGGGAAACGGAGTTGATCTAAATGGCATTGAATGGTGGACCGGAGAGGAGCAGGGTGACCACTTTTTGGTTCTATTCCTTCTGTTCCGATGCTTGATGCAATTGGTCTTGCGAGTGAATTCAGATTTCACATTTCACATTTATTGTCAGAGTGCATGCACGACCCCACATATGACCTGACTGGGCAGGCAGAATTACCACTTATTGGTAGTGCGATTGTACACAGCATACACATATAAACAGATAAAGAAATGTAAACAAACTGTGCAATACAGAGAGAAAAATAATCAATAAAGTGCACAAGTACGAGTCCTTAAATGAGTCCCTGATTGAGTTTGATGTTGAGGAGTCTGATGGCGGAGGGGGAGCAGCTGTTCCTGAACCTGGTGACGCAAAGCTTGTGGCACCTGCACCTCTTTCCTGACGGCAGCAGCGAGAACAGAGCGTGCGCTGGGTGGTGTGAATCCTCCGACAGCAGCTCTCCCTGTAGATGTTCGCGATGGTGGGGAATAAGTGGCCCATTACCTGAGATCAGTCAATAGCACAGACCTGCAGACTGTCCAGATATTCATTGTCTGTGCTGAATTCACCGATCTCATCTGGGAGAGCATTCAGACTCTGTACCCTGGTCATTGGAAAGGATGATCATTAACATTACCTCAAGCTGTCAGCAAGGATTTAACTGAATATTCAGCAACAATATTGATGGTACAAGCTGTTGACTTACATAACACTGCAAGCACAAAATACGGGATTGTTATCCAGAGTTTATTTCTTCAGCCAAACTGGATCACAGCCAGTACACACATGCTGCCTCCATAGAACAGCTGTACAAACATATTCTTTCATTTCACCTTGGGATATGGGAACGACTTGCCCTGAGGGAAAGAAGTATCACCTGAACAGGATGGGTGTGAGCAGTTACATTCAGACAGGCGTGGTGAGGAGCAGGAGTGGGGAGGTTGGGTTTTTTTTACTGATCCAGAGAAAGACACATGAATTTCTGCATGCATTGACGAAGGGCACAAGCCCAAAATGTCAGTTCTGTATCTTTATCTGTGCGACATAAAGTACGCTGTTGGACCTGCTGGGTTTCTCCAGCTTTGTGTTTTTACATGACTCTCAGAATGGAAACAAACTGTTCAGTGCACCAGTTGCCCTCAGTGTCGTACATAGGCCTCAGCCTCATATTCCTGTGACCTTGCAGTTTTAACCTTGATGAGTTTTAATTCTTACCCCCTTACCTTAACCATTGCAAACTCTGATGCAAATGGGTTGATTCTAGGGCAAGAGGGCACAACATCAAGATTGAAGGGCATCCTCTTAGAAGAGAGGAATATTTTTAGCCAGAAGGGGGTAATCTATGGAATTTGTAGGGCCAGATCATTGGGTGTATTTAAGGCAGAGATTGATGGGTTCTTAATTAGCCAGGGTATCAAAGGTTATGGGGAGAAGGCCGGGCAATGGGGCTGATGGATTAAAGTAAAAATACACTGGAAAAATTGTAGGAACTCAGCTGGCCTTGCAGTCTCCATAGGAGATAGATATGGTGACGACATTTTGGGCCTGAGGCCTTCTTCAAGGAATAAGCAAAGAATAAGCAAAAAACAGGAAATCTCAGAGACAGTGCTGGTTGGGGGAAGAGTCCAGACCAACAAAAGGTGTTGAGGAAAAAGGGAGAAAGACAAAGCTGGGGGAAGGCAATGTTGGGGAGGGCGGAGAGGGTGAAAGAAGTTGGGGGGGGGTAGTTTTAACAAAAGCCAGAGAAGTCGATGTCAATGTCATCCGGTTGGAGGACGCCCAGTCGGCAGATGAGGTGTTGTTCCTCCAATTTGCAGGTGGAGGAAAGTGTATGAGACTATGGACAGACATGGGACCGGGAACTGAAATGGGTGGCCACTGGGAGATCCACGCTATTGCGGCAGACTGAGACGAGATCCTCAACAAAGTGATCTCCCAATCTGTGTCCAGTCTCTCCGATGTAGAGGAGACCGCCAAATGATTTGCTCCAAATGGATCCCCTCCCGATTGAATGGCATGGCAGACTGCATGAGCCAAATTGCCTATTTCTGCTCCTACATCACGGTCTCACGATCATATACACTGGGCAATGTTCATAGGCACTGAAATTCCTGCAGCCGAACGTGTATTCAATTTTAAAATGACAACAATATAGATTAAATTAAATTTATAAAGAGATAATAAAAGATAGGTAAATAGATAGAAACATTCAGAGCTACAGTGCAAGATAAAAAAAAAAAGCAGGCGTTACAACAGTGTAGACTGGTCTTTAGGTGATGTTGGAACAGTTGGTGACTAGTGTGGTAGGGGTAGGTTCAAAGGCATGAGAGCTGTTGGAAAGAACCTGTTGTTGAACCTGGGAAGGTAGTAGTACAGTGGGTCAAAGTGAATTGACCTGGAACTGGGCAACGTGACGGGCCAAAGACCTTCCATATTGCCAAATGCAATACGATGAGGTGGGTCAGCAAAAACCCTCAGAGGATATTGCAATGACATGCTGAGCTGCGCAAGACGAACAGTGCACGACGTTCCTCGGGCATTTCTCCCTTCATGATCACTTTGCTGCTGACATTCCAAGAACTCCTCCGACTGCAGTAAAGGCAGGAATCGTTGAGACCACAACAGCTCAAGCAGCAGAGAGGGAAGCAGAGTAAACGTTTCAAGTCAGCCAAACCAAAGTGCTAACTGCTTCCCTTTCCGCGGATGCTGCCTGGCCGGCGGAGTGTTTCCAGCAGTCTGTGCATCAATTACAAATTTCATCCATCTGCAGTGTTTTGGTTTTCTGTTTTCTCCCCTCTGCAGAAAGCAGGCTTCCCAAAATCTATGGAGGTCAGTGCACAGAGGCAGATTTTAGACTAATGGCTCTGAAAATCGACACCTTCGCACGAGGCATGGAAAAGGCCACAAATAAAATTCCCGCTCTTGCTTGCATCTGACGAAACACCCAGGCCCTTTACCTCCTGTGGGTGCTGCAAGACCTGTTGAGTTTCTCCAGCATGTTTGTGGGCTCCACTTGGCCCCAGCGTCCGCCGATTTTTAAAAAATTCCATTCAGCTACTCCATGGTGGTCTTTTCAAGAACACCTCCCCTGAAGAGGTTCTTTCAAAGGGAGTTCTGGGGGAACCTCTCTCACCGCTCGCAAGCTCCCTGACCATGTGACCACCCAGATTCATTTACACAGCCCCTTGCCCTTCTTGGTTAATTGACTCTGCTGCCACCCTGTTTCCATGCCTCCCTGTTTGGCCCCCACAAGGATCTCAGGTACTTGCACTGTGAAGACTGTTGTTCTCTTCACTCAGGTGTTTGCCTGATTTTGCTTCGAGCTGACAAAGGGCGCAGGCCCAAAATGTTGGTTGCCATTGCCTTCCAATGGACAATGCGTGACCTGCTGAGTTTCTTTCTACAGTGTCCATATTTTTATTCCTACCTATTCTTTCACAATAATGTCAATGGTACATTGGAGAGATTTCCTGTTGTTATGAGCCAGCCTGTCTCCAATCAAACAATGTCTATTCATTTCATGACGTCATTTCAATTAGCACCTACTTATGAAATGTGCATATCATGCCCCAAAGTTTCTGCAATGTTACTGAATATGAATTCTTAGTATTTCAAATAAGATCTGTTTTAAAATGTGTGTATGTATGTAACCCACTCTAATCTTACCAAATTCCTCCCAATATTTATCCATTACACTGTCTGATAATGCAGAGGCAAGTTGCCCATTGTAGAGAGGTGCAAACCTCTACCACCAGGGCTGCAGTGTCCTCTTTAAGGCCTTTTTTGTCCACTCTCCAGGAACCTTGTGGTGCAAATCGAATAGAGGAGGAAATTGGATGATGAAGTGGTAGGTTGGGAAGAGACTGAGAGGTGTGGGGAAATTTATGAAAGAACCAGAGATACACAATAAGTGGATTGTTGCTCCTTTTCTTGCCCAGCCTGATTTGTAACAATGGTTCTTGGAAGCCATTCACCCACTGCAATGAATGTGACCGATTGTTTATGTCATTCCATCCACAGAAGCAAATAAAGTGTTTATTTCTCAAACATTCCAGAGAGGGCTGCAGAGAAATGGGTCAGAGGTCAATCCACAGGACCATAAGAGTGGCAGAGAGGATCACTGGAGTCTCCCTCCCCTCCATTGACCTGAACTACCGGGATCATTGCCTGAAGAGGGTGCGCAAAATCATGGAGGACCCCTTCAACCCCACCACACGGCATCTTTCAGCTGCTCTTGTCGGGGAAGAGATACAGGAGGATCAGAGCCAGCACCCCCAGACTGAGGAACAGCTTCTTCCCATGGGCAGTGAGAATGCTGAATGACCAAAGGAACTGCTCACTCTGACCATCAGAGACTCATATTTGTACAAAATAAAAATGATTTATTTATTTTTATAGATCTAATACTTCTGCATATGTATGATTTGTCTGTATGTGTGTATGTCTGGTTGTGTGTCTGCATTTGTTGCACTGAGGACCCGAGAACACTGCTTCGTCAGGGTGTACTTGAATAATCAGATGACAATAAACGACTTGACTTTAGAACATGATAACACAGACAGGCCCTTCAGCCCATCTAGTCTGTGCCGATCTATATTTCTCTCTAATTCCATTAACCTGCACGCAGATCGTAGCCCTCCATAAGTCCCATCCATGTACCCATCCAAATATTTATTTAATGTCAAGATCGAGTCCCCATTCACCACTTCAGCTGGCAGCTCGTTCCACACTTTCATCACTCCAATGTTTTCTTTAAACCTCTCCCCTTTCACCATTAACCCACGTCCTCCAGTTCTTGTCTCACCCAACCTCAATGGAAGAAAGCCCACTTACATTTACTCCATGTATACCCCTCATAATTTTGTAAACCTCTATCAAACCTCATCTCATTCTCCGGTGCTCCAGGGAATAAAGTCCTCACCTTTAAATTTAAAAAATATAATTTTTCCATTTAGACATTCAGCGTGATAACAGGCCATTTCGGCCCTTGGGCAGGTGCAGCCCTATTACACCCTATTAACCTACACCCCCGGAATGTTTTGAACAGTGGGAGGAAACCACACCCCCCGGGGAAAACCCACGCAGACACGAGGAGAACGTACCAACTCCTTAAAAGGTTAAACCCATTTAACCTTTCCCTGTAAGCAGTTGCTCAATTCCCGGCAGCATCCTTATAAATCTTATCTGCACTTTTTCAATGTTATCCTGTAATTAGATGCACACAAAACTGAACTCCAAATTTGGCCTCACCAATGTCTAATTGCTGTACTCAGTACTTTGATTTATAGAAATCAATGTGCCAAAAGTTCTCTTTATGACCCTATCTAACTGTAGATGACACAGAGAATTATGTATCTGTATTCCCAGGCCCCTCTGCTCTACAACTCATCTCAATGCCCTACAGCTTACCATGAATGTCCTACCCTGGTTTGTCCTTGCAAAGGGCAACACCTCACACTTGTCCACGATAAATTACATCTGTCATTTTGCAGGCCATTTTTCCCGCTGATACACATCCTGTTGCAAGTTTTTAAAATCTTCCTCATTGTAAATTCAAATTAGTTTTGTAGTATTTGATCAAGTACAATACAAATATATAGGAAGGATAAACTAAGCAATGGCACGCTACGGAGAACTACTTGAGCACATCAACACACAACCTGACCTCTAGACACAGACGACCACACTGCATTTGATCTTCCCCACCTATATACTGGTACTGCTGAGACCCTTAGTCACAAACAATGACACTTCAGGGACCAGCCGTAACAGAATGATACAATGTCAGGACCCCCTATTCTCAAACACACTCCTAGGACTCCCCACGCACACAATGACAAATTGCTGGGACCTCAGTCACTCACTGACACACTTCATGGGACTCCCACACACTGACACACTCCGACTCCCACCCCACCCCACCCATCTGCTGACACACTCCGACCCCCACCTACACACTGGCGCACTCCGACCCCCACCTACACACTGGCGCACTTCGACCACCACCCCACCCACACATCGACACACTGGGACCCCCACCCACCCACACATTAACACACTCCGACCCACCACCTACACACTGACACAATCCGACCCCCTGTCCACCCACTCCCTGATACACTGGGACCCCCACCTACCCACACACTCCAACCTCCACCCTCACACTGACACACTGCCTGGGACCCACACACTGACACACTCTAACCTCCACCCTCACACTGACATGCTGCGTGGGACCCACACCACTGGCACACTGCCTGGAACTCCCACCTCACCCACACCACTGACACACTGCCTGGGACGCCCACCTCACCCACACTACTGACACACTGCCTGGGGCCCTAACTAGTGTTGAACCTGGGATGAGCAGCTCCCCTTCCCCAAATCACAGACATGCAAGCACAGTGGTGCGGAATGGTTAAATATCTCTGTTATCACAAAGAGCACGGCAGAAAGAGAGAATAATGTTGTGGAGGGGGTTGGGGGCATCTGGGAGAGAGACTTTGATGGGGAATTAATTGAAAACTAATACTGAATATTCTAAAAACATTTGGAGGAGGATAAGGGAGAAGAAATGATGAAAATTGCACCAGGACAGGCAACTTAATATTTCTCAAGAAAGCGCAAAGTTCACCACACACACACTGCCTGGTTACAAGCTTCCTGTCAGGAAACATGTAACACGGCCTTGCGTCACAGTTACACCAGGGACTGCTTTTACAAGCCTCGTTAAACAGAGCCTCCTACACAAAGTATTCCAACAGCAGAAAATATTGTTCTAAAAGCCACTCAGAAATATAATTATAACCACCGTGACAAGATCTTTTTTTTCTTGATTCTGCAGTAACAATAAGTGGATTGAGTTTATTTTTAGATTACATTGGTTTTTGCTTTCATTCAAATCTGATTTCCATTTTGCTTTAGTTCATCAGTTCTGTCACAAATGTTTGCATTTGGTGCCATGATTGCCGTAGGGTTAGCGTACCGCTGTGACAGCGCCAGCAGTCGGGACCGTGGCGCTTGAGTCCCGCGCTGTCTGTAAGGAATTTGTACATTCTCCCCATGTCTAAGTGGGATTTCCCCAGGGGCTCTGGTTTCCTCACACTGTTCAAAACGTACCGGGCTGTTGGTTTATTGGGTGTAATTGGGTGGCATGGCTTAAGTGGTGTATGTCTAAGTTTTTAAAATTTAGACATACAGCACAGTAACAGACCATTTCGGCACACAAGACTGTGCTGGCCAATTTACACCCAATTAACCTACACCCCCCAGAGTATTTCAAACGGTGGGAGGAAACCAGAGCCCCTGGAGAAGACACAGGGAGAACGTACAAACTCCTTACAGACAGCACGGGAATCAAACCCCAGACCTGATCGTTGGCGCTCTAAAGGCATTGCACTAACTGCTACACCAACCGTGCTGCCCTGAGAAGTTAATGGGGGAGATGGAAGGGAGCTGGAGCAAAGGTAAGAGGGAAGGAGAGAGACATGGGGGTAGGGTTAACGAAATTGGAGGTCAATGTTAATACGGTCTGATTGGAAGCCGATAGGGTACATAACCCATGTCTGAAGTTCTGAATACCGAAAAGATCCAAAAAATAAACTTTACTGCAGCAATGTCATGACGTCACAAGTTGAAAAAACCCGACTTGCCCATGTGGGGCTCTGATGCTCATTGGCACCATTTTGATAACAACTGAACTCTCATGTACGGTACAAAGATACAGTTCACTGTCTGATGGTGAAATAGCTGAAATTGTTCAGGATCCAGGTGAGCATGATGAAGAGGACTTAGTTAACATTGCAGAAAAAGTCCCGATGGACGACGTGGTGAAAATGTGCGACGGACTTATTGAAGTCATGTCAGTTTATAAAATCAAAGAGAGGTTTCGAAAACCAAAACCATTGTTAATGAGGCAAATGACTGGAGGGAACATTTGAAAAAGCCATCAAGGAGAATTTCTAGTGTTTGGTGCCGCATTTATCTTCTAATGTAAGCAGAGATCAAGTTGGTCCTTTGGTACGTATTAAACATCATTTCATGTCTTTTGTTGTCATTTAACCGCTGATACAAGCATTCTCCTGATGCTTAAAGTCGTTGATCCGTTAACCGAGAAAACCCAATTACCGAAACCCAAGCGTTTCAGGTACGGAGAAATGTACTTGTGGTGAACTGGTGAACTCCTGATCCCCATTCTGTGACTCTACCTGCGGCCTCCTCCCTCTTTTGACCCTGTATAAAGCCGCTAACACCTTGACCCTTCCCCTGAAAGCCCGGGATGAGGTCCCTGTCCATTGTGAATAAAAGCCTGTCGATCAGTGACCCAGTCTCAGCCTCTCGAGTTATTTACTTTGTGCGTCAATACTGTATTAATATAGAGGGAGTCACGTGATGGAGTAGTGGCCGGACGGTGAACTCCAGCCCTCTCCAGAAAAGTCGGGAAAAACAAGAGAAAATACAAAGGCACAGAAATACAAGTTAAAGAAAAGTGAGTATAAAGGTGGAAAGAAGATGGAGACAAAAGGAGAAAAATCAAAATCAACGGAAAGAAGAGAGGAAGAGAAGACAACGGAGGAAAAAGGTGAAGGCCTTACCTGTCCGAAGAGGCCCGCTGTGGAGAGAGGGCCCCACTACCTCAGGTCGGTAGAAAAAGAACTACAACAATGGCTCACAGAGCCGAGTAAAAGTGCGCAACCGCGCATGCGCGACTCCTCGCGCATGCGCGATGCGCATGCAAAAAAACACACCGACGGGAGGGGGGACCAGCTGGGGAGTCGATCTCCACAGCCGGCAACGACAGCTGCAGAACACCTGCAGCAAGAAGAGACCACAGAAGACAATGGAAACAAGAAAGAAGAGGAGGAAAGGGCAGCAAAGAAACAACAGATGGTCAACCTAGAGGAAGAAGAAGAGGAAGAGTACAGTGAAATAGATAAAGGGAAAGGCAAGGTAAAGGATATACTTGCTCTTGTTAGAGGATACATGGAGTCATTTAAAGAATGGCAAACACAGGAATTCAATGATTTAAGAAGAAGAATAAACAACACAGAAGAGAAAATAAATAAAATGGATATGACCTTAACAGAAATGGGGAAAAAAATGGACAAGATGGAAGAGCGGGCAGTAGCAGCAGAAATGGAGGTAGAAGACTTAAAAAAGAAATTGGAGGAATCTAATAAAAAAACTAAAGAGACACAAGAATTACTAGCCCAAAAAATAGATATAATGGAAAATTATAACAGAAGAAATAACATAAAGATAGTGGGCCTTAAGGAAGATGAAGAAGGCAAGAATATGAGGGAGTTTATAAAAGAATGGATCCCTAAGGCCCTAGGATGTCCAGAACTACAGCAAGAAATGGAAATAGAAAGGGCACATAGAGCATTGGCCCCTAAACCACAACCACAACAAAAACCAAGATCTATTGTAGTAAAATTCCTAAGATATACTACAAGAGAAAAGGTACTGGAGAAGACAATGGAAAAAGTAAGAGAGGGCAACAAACCACTGGAGTATAAAGGGCAAAAAATCTTCATTTATCCAGATATAAGCTTTGAACTCCTAAAGAAGAGAAAAGAGTTCAATACAGCAAAAGCGATTTTATGGAAGAAAGGATATAAATTTACACTGAAGCATCCTGCGGTATTGAAAATATTTATTCCAGGACAACAAAACAGACTATTCTCGGATCCAGAAGAAGCACGAAAATTTGCAGAACAATTACAAAAATAGACTGAGGGATGAAGACGGGTAATGAGAGCAAAAATTATCACGATTGATATGTATGTGGGTAAAGACAAAAATAGACTGAGGGATGAAGAAGGGTAAGGAGGGTAAAAATGACCACGATTGATATGTATGCGGGTAAAGAGGTATAAGAGTGAATAGAGACAATGGGCATATGTGAAAGTATCTGTAATTAGAGGAAAACATAGAGAGTATAGACAAGAATTAATAAGAGAAGGCAATGGAATAGAGAGAATAAGGAGGGAATTAAAAGAGTGACCTTTGTGACATATAAAAAGCGAAATCTTTTCTGGGGGGGGCTGGGTGGGGGAAAAGAGCGGTCACTGCAAAATCAGTTGACGCTTGCGAGTGGATTCGCAAATCCAAATGGAGAGGGGAGATGTGGTTGTCCGACAAGGGATAAAGGGCAACTCAGGAGGGGAAGGGGAGACTGGGGATAAAGAAGATAGAAATAGGAGAATAAGGAAAATGTTGGATGTTGTAGGAATGTTGTCTGGTAAAGAGTTGAAAATAAGAAAACAGAAATGGAAAAGGAGGAAAGGTAATGATGGAAAAACGGAAAGAGAAGATAAACAAAATATAAAACGGCTACGCTGAACTATATGACTCTAAATATTAATGGAATACATAACCAAATTAAAAGGAAGAAACTACTAAATTTACTGAAAAAGGAAAAAATAGATATAGCATTTGTCCAAGAAACACACTTAACTGAATTGGAGCACAAGAAATTAAAGAGAGATTGGGTAGGACATGTAACAGCAGCATCGTATAATTCAAAAGCAAGAGGAGTGGCTATATTAATTAGCAAAAATGTGCCATTTAAAATAGAAGAGGAAATAATAGATCCAGCAGGGAGATATGTTATGATAAAATGTCAGATATATTCAGAGCTTTGGAATCTACTTAATATATATTCACCTAACGAAGAAGATCAAAAGTTTATGCAAGATATCTTTTTGAAGGTAGCTAATACGCAAGGGAACATACTAATAGGAGGGGATTTCAATCTGAATTTGGATCCAAATATGGATAAAACGGGGAAAAAAATTAACAGGAAGAACAAAGTAACCAAATTTATAATTAAATCAATGCAAGAAATGAAACTTGTGGACATATGGAGGAAACAAAACCCAAAAGAAAAGGAATACTCATACTACTCGACTAGACATAAAACATACTCAAGGATAGACCTATTCCTGTTATCAGCCCACATTCAAGGGAGAGTTAGGAAAACGGAATATAAAGCTAGACTATTATCGGACCACTCACCCCTGTTATTGGCAATAGAGCTAGAGGACATCCCTCCAAGAATGTATAGATGGAGATTAAACCCCATGCTACTTAAAAGACAGGATTTTAGAGAATTTATTGAAAAACAATTAAAAATGTACTTTGAAGTAAATACGGAATCAGTGGAAGATAAGTTTATACTATGGGACGCAATGAAAGCATTCATTAGAGGGCAAATAATAAGTTATGCAACCAAGATGAAGAAGGACTATAACCAGGAAACAGAGCAGTTGGAAAGGGAAATAATAAACATAGAAAAAAAATTAGCAATAAAGGAAGATACAACCAAAAGAAGAGAATTGGCGGATAAAAAAATAAAATATGAAACATTACAAACATATAAGGTGGAGAAGAATATAATGAAGACAAAACAGAAATATTATGAACTAGGTGAAAAAACACACAAAATATTAGCATGGCAGCTTAAGACAGAGCAAACTAAGAAAATGGTATTGGCAACAAGGAAAAAAGACAAACAAATTACATATAATCCAAAAGAAATTAAGGAAAACTTCAGAGAATTCTATGAACAATTATACCGAACCGAAAACGAAGGGAAAGAAGGGAAAATAGATGAATTTTTGACTAAAATTGAACTACCAAAACTACAAATAGAGGAACAAAATAAATTAACAGAACCATTTGGAACAGTAGAAATACAAGAGATAATAAAAAATTTACCAAATAATAAGACACCAGGAGAGGATGGACTCCCAATAGAATTCTACAAAACATTTAAAGACCTAATAATACCGCCCCTCCTGGATGTAATCAACCAGATTGATGAGACACAAAACTTACCAGATTCATGTAAAACAGCAATAATTACAGTGATACTAAAACAAGGGAAAGATCCACTCTCACCAGCGTCATATAGACCAATATCTCTGCTAAACACAGATTATAAGATAATAGCTAAACTATTAGCGAACAGATTAGCAGAACAGGTACCGAAAATGGTAAATTTAGACCAAACTGGATTTATCAAAAAAAGACGCACAACAGACAATATTTGTAAATTTATTAACTTAATTCATGCAGTAGAAGGAAATAAAGCACCCGCGGTAGCAGTTGCTTTAGACGCAGAGAAGGCCTTCGACAGAGTAGAATGGAATTACTTGTTCAAAGTATTGCAAAAATTCAGTTTACCGGAGAAGTATATTAATTGGATTAAAGCATTATATAAGGGACCGTTAGCGAAAGTGACAGTAAATGGACATGTATCAAAGCAATTTAACTTAAGCAGGTCAACGCGGCAGGGATGCCCACTATCACCATTATTGTTTGCGCTAGCTATAGAACCACTAGCAGAATCGATAAGAAGAGATAATAATATAAAAGGAATAAAAATAAAAGACAGGGAATATAAAATCAGTCTGTTTGCGGATGATGTGATAGTGTACTTAACAGAACCAGAACTATCAATAAAAGAACTATATAAGAAATTGAAGGAATATGGAGAAGTGTCGGGATACAAGATAAACGTAAATAAAAGTGAAGCAATGCCTATGAATAACGCGGATTTCTCAAAATTTAAGGAGGAATCCCCATTCAGATGGCAAACGCAGGCAATAAGATACCTAGGTGTGCAAATAAACAAAAATCTAGGCCAATTATATAAACTCAATTACAATCCACTAATGAAAAAATTACAGGACGATTTAGAGCATTGGAAAGAGCTACCACTAACACTGATAGGAAGGATAAACTGTATTAAAATGAACATTTTTCCAAGGGTACTATACTTATTTCAGGCATTGCCAATACAACTGACAGAAAAATTCTTCAAAGAGTTAAAGAAAATAATAAGGAGATTTTTATGGAGAGGGGGGAAACCGAGGATAGCACTAGATAAATTAACAGAATGGTATAAACAAGGAGGCTTACAATTGCCAAACTTCAAAAATTATTATAGAGCCGCACAATTAAGGTACCTATCAGATTTTTATCAAACAAGGGAAAAACCAGACTGGACGAGACTAGAATTAGATAAAATAGGGGAAAAGATACCTGAACACATATTATATAAATGGGACGAAAAATTGGTACAACATAGAACTTCTCCAGTATTACACCATCTCCTCAATATATGGAAGAAGATTCATGTAGAAAGAAATAAAATAAATTACCAAATACCAAAACTAATATTGACGCAAAATAAGCTACTCCCTTTTACAATAGACAACCTTGCCTTTAGAAAATGGGAAAAAAAGGGATTAAAAGAATAGAAAATTGTTTTTCAGGAAGTAGATTCTTATCCTTTGAACAAATGAGAGATAAGTACAATATAACTGGAGATACAGCGCTGGCATATTACCAACTGAGATCCTACTTGAAAGATAAATTAGGAAGCAACTTGAGTTTACCAGAGGGAAGTAACCTTGAATATGTGATTACAGATACAATGTTAATCAAAAGATTTATAAAAAATATGTATATTAAACTGCAAGAAAAGGAGAATGAGGAAACAAATGGTAAAACTAAACAAAAATGGGAACAAGATTTAAATATAAAGATAAAAAAGGAAACATGGGAGAAGTTATGCTCTGGAACGATGAGAAATACAATAAATACGAGGCTGCGTATGATACAATATAATTGGTTACACAGACTATACATTACACCGCAAAAGTTAAATAAATGGGACCCAACAGTATCTGATAGATGTTTTCGATGTAAAAAAGAAAGGGGAACAACAATTCATGCAATCTGGACATGTGAGAGAGTAGAAAAATTTTGGGATGATCTCAATCAGATATTAAATAAAATAACAGAAAACAATATACCAAAGAATCCAGAGATCTTTCTCCTAAGTAACATAAAAAATAAAGAATTTGGAATTGACTTGGAAGATGCACAAAAAAGATTTGTCAAGATAGCCCTAGCCGTAGCAAAAAAATGTATTATGTCAACCTGGAAAATGGAAGATAATTTGAAAATACAACAATGGTATATAGAAATGAATAAATGTATTCCATTAGAAAAAATAACATATAGTTTAAGAAATAATATTGAAATATTCGAACAAGTATGGGAGCCTTACATTAAATACAATAGCGAAAACCTACCGGGAACAAACATTACCTAAGTTGATGGAAGGAGAAGAAAAGAAAAGAATGGACTAAGTAGAATTTCTGGTGTATTTTTGTTGAATGACAACATTGTCTAACTGAATTAATGCAACCTAGATTGTATACCTAAAATGGATGAGAGGGGGGGGCGTGGGGGGGTGGCTTGGGAGGAGGGAGGGGGGAGGGAGAAAAAGTCACTGTAAATGTGTGAAAAAGAAAAAGTGTATATCATGGCTATTGTGATTTATGGTGTGAAAAATAAAAATTTTTAAAAATTTAAAAAAAAAAAAATACTGTATTAATATAGCAGGAAAAAAAAGCTTTTGTGTTTATCCAAATTGTAAGATTTGACCAGGAAAAAAAATCACGAAAAATTTGTATTTTTATTCCAGGAGTAAGTCATGTCAAAAAAACACAATGTTAAACAAATCTTGCCACACATGCTGAATATTTTGAGACTGTCGCAAACAAATGAATCATCCCACTCATCACTGGCATCCATACCTGATTCATTCCTTGGTCCTATGGTGATGCCAGCTGTTATTGTTACTACCTCCCTGCTGTGCCAAGAGGATGCATCGCTGAAATCTCCAGACGCCAATCCAGTGGAGGTGGCCAACCAACGATGCGGGAAGAGCTTTTTCTGGGCTTGCAGTCTCGAGCTTCTTTTTGCAGGAAGGATTCAGAACAGGGAAATACTGTCTGCAATCACACCAGTGTCAATGAAAAGCAAAGGAATAAGGCCTCAGTTACGCAAAAAAAATGTAAAAACACAACGCTGGAGAAACTCAGCAGGTCAAACGGTGCCCTTTATGTAGCAGAGATAAAGATACATAACTGACGTTTCAGGCTTGAACCCTTCATCAAGGTGTGAGCAAAATGGAGACAGGCAGCCAAACAAAATGGTGGAGGAGGGGGTAGAGGCAGAGCACGAGCCCACAGGCAGAAGGTGATAGGTGGATAAGGGAGGGAGGGCACAAGGGAAGGGGGTGGAGTGCTGGAGGAAAGGAGGCAGAGGAATGGGGAGAGAGGGAGATCAGGGAGTGGTCCAACGGTTGATGTTTATGCCATCTGGTTGGAGAGGGCCCAGGCGGAATATTAGGTGCTGCTCCTCCAATTTACAGGTGGTCTTGGTTTGGCAGTACTTGAGGCCATGGACAGACATGCTGAGGTGGGAGTGGGGCACGGAATTGAAATGATTGGCCTCTGAGAGATCCCCTGTCACTGATGCAGATCTGTGGCCTATCAAATGCACAATACACCAAGGTACACAGAACAGAGAACATTTCAGCACAGAATAGGCCCTTCAGCCCACGGTGCTGTGCCAGCCTATGTAAACCTACACCACAACAATCTATTTTTTCCCTACTTCATAGCCTATAACCCTCAATTTTTCTTAAATCCATACGCCCATCTAACTGTCTCTATTGTACAGTTAGCGCGATCAATGACCACTCACAGGCTTGAAGTAAGGGCCAAAAGCTTTATTGATCTCAAGATCCAAGCATGCCTCAGCATGCTGCTGGCTCAAGCCCAAGGGTAGGTATGAGGGAGGAGACTAGGACTCTCGGCCTTTATTAGGGGTTGGGGGAGGGGCTACCGGTTCAGCAGGCAGGTCAGCCTGCCCAACTCAGTGGGGAACGTGCCCGCAATACTATGTTCCACCACATTCACCCCTCCTTTTTAGATAGAGTCCAGCAGGGTGATGCAAGGCACTGTCTTTATCGTCCATGAGTTGCACAGTAATGTTTACAGGTTTAGTCTCTCCGGTGGTTTTACCCATCGTTGGGACCTCCGCAGTCCTGCTGGCTGTACTTCTTGCTCCGACAGCCAGGTAGGGACCTGGTGGCATGCAGTACTTCTGGGATTACCTCATCACTGGGACACATTCATCCCTTTTGCCTTTAGGGCCAAGAGGACTTCCCTCCAAATGGTGCCGTTTTCCCTCTCTACCTGGCCATTCCCTCGGGGGTTGTAGCTGGTGGTTCTACTTGTTGCTATGCCCCTGGAGAGGAAGTAACGTCGCCGCTCTTCACCCATGAACGCTGAACCCCAGTCACTATGCACGTACACGGGGTATCCAAACAGAGTGAATATGGTGTGGAGTGCTTTAATGACCATGGCTGTGGTCATGTTTGGGGAAGGAATGGCGAATGGGAAGCGTATTTGTCCACAATGTTCAGGAAATAGCTGTTCTGATTCGTGGACAGGAGGGGCCCCTTGAAGTCTATGCTGAGTTGTTCAAAGGGGCAAGTGGCCTTGATGAGGTGGGCTCTCTCTGGCCTGTAAAACTGTGGCTTGCATTTTGCACAGACCAAGCAATTGGGTGTCAGCTCTCTGATTTCCTCCATCGAGTAGGGAAGGTTACGTGCCCTTGCGAAGTGGTAGAGTCTTGTGACCCCGGGGCGGCAGAGGCTATCGTGGAGGGTGTGGAGATGATCTACTTGCACCCTGCCGCAGGTTCCACTAGATAGTGCGTCGGGCAGCTCGTTGAGCTTACCTGGCCGGTACAAGATCTCATAATTATAGGTGGACAGCTCAGTTCTCTGCCACATGATCTTGTCATTCTTAATTTTGCCCCGCTGTTTGTTATTAAACATAAAGGAGCTGGCTCTCTAGACCATCAGCAGGGTAAACGGCCTGCTGGCCAAGTAGTACCTCCAGTGGTGCATCACCTCCAATAAACCCTGTCCTTCCTTCTCCACAGCAGAGTGCCTGCATTCGGAGCCCTGCAGGGTGCACAAAAAAAATGCCACTGACCTGCCTGCCTGGTACAGTGTGGCAGCCAGGGCGAAGTCGGAAGCATCACTCTCCATTGGAATGGGACCAATTCGTTGATGGGATGCATTCCTGCCTTGACGATCTCGTCCCTGAGATGGGACTGGTTCTGTAAAGGCATTGCACTAACCACTACACCCAACGGTGCTACTCTATTTCATCTTTTCAATAGAACCTCTTATCTGTCCCCTAACTATGTCTGCCCCTATCACTACTGCTCGCTTCTTCTCCTCCCTTCCCTTCTTAGCCACAGAACCAGACTCGGTGCCAGAGACCTGATCGCTGTGACTTGTCCCTGGTAGGTTGTTCCCCCCCCACCCCTTGAAAACCTTATGGGCCTCCGCCGATGGAGGAGAGGTCATGGTTTTCACCAGGAGTTGGACCTTGCTGCCATAGTTGGGAATCCATTGTGCGTAATATAAAAAGAACCCCAGGCACCTTTTTAAAGCCTTGGGGTTCTGTGTTAGAGGTTGTTTTAGTTTTCCTTGCTTGTAAAGTTTCAGCACTGATGCCGATCAATTACACAGAGACTGAAATTGCTGCGATTGAAGGTTTTTATTTACAAGAGAAGGAAGGATTCCCGAGTTGGTCGCTCACACTAACCCGGATTCGAACTGGGGGCAGGCTTGTGGCATGACAGCCTTTATGGAGAAGAAAGGGGGAGGAGTCACGAGCCAGACAATGAGGGCAGGGTCAACCAGGAAAGGTCATGACATTTACATATGACAAACATGTACGATAGTGGTTTCACCACATGCACACTCCATTGCAGGAAAGAAAGGAAGACTCGTAAGGTTTTAGATGAAAGAAAATAACAACTTGAATGATTGCATTGAAATATTCAGCTGTTTCTCAAAAAGTGAAGGGAGGAAAGTGTAGGGGCGATATCAGGGGGTAAGGTTTTTTTATGGAGAGAGTTGTGAGTGCCTGGAATGCGTCTCCAGGGATGGTGGTGGAGGCTGGCACAAGAAGCATTTAGAAGACTCACAGGTACATGGATGAAAGAAAAATAGATGGTTAGGGATAGGGAGGGTTTAATTATTTTTTGATAGGTATATATGGGTCAATGCAACATCATGGCCTAAAGCTCCTGAACTGTACTGTACTGTTCCACGTTCTAGTTCAAGGGTTTGAGTTAGCAGGGAGCCTCACCACGACAAGGTATGACAGAGTTTTATCTCCATTGAGTAGTGCCCCACCAATGGGTGCATTAAAACAGGACCCTGCAAGAAACATGTTAACATTTGCAATTTTTCTACTCCAATTTGCAAGCTCACATATTTCCCAATATTAGTTTTTTTTTTGCAATTCATTTGACAACTTGCTACACATGCATTCAACAAGTATATCATTCTATTACCACATAACATGTCATGAGTTGCATTTTGGCTTAGCACCTGATTAGAAATAGACAATAGACAATAGGAGCTGGAGTAGGCCCTTTGGCCCGTCGAGCCAGCACCGCCATTTTACAGATCATGGCTGATCACTACCATCAGTACCCCTTTCCAGCCTTATCCCCATAACCATGAACTCCTTTGCCCACTAGAGTCTTATCTAACTCTCTTTTGAACATAATCAGTGAATCTGCCTCTACCACCCTCTGTGGCAGAGCATTCCACAGATTCACACTTCTCTGGGTAAAAAAATGCTTTCTCATCTCCGTCCTAAAGAGCCTACCCTGTATTCTTAAACTATGCCCTCTAGTCCTCGTCTCCCCTATCATTGGGAACAAGTAATCCGACTTCACCCTGTCTATCCCCCTGATGATTTTGTGTACCTCAATCATGTCCCCCCCTCATCCTTCTAAACTCCATCGGATACAAGTCCAGTTTTTCTAGCCTTTCAGCATATGTCAACCCCGCCATCCCTGGAACTAACCTTGTAAATCTGCGCTGCACACTCTCTATAGCTAGTATGTCCTTCCTCAAAATTGGAGACCAGAACTGGACGCAATACTCCAGGTGGGGTCTCACCAGGGCCCTGTATAACTGCAGAAGAGCATCTCTGTTCCTATACTCCAATCCCCTCTTTATGAAAGCCAACATGCTATTAGCCTTCTTCACAGCTTTCTGAACCTGCATCCTAGTTTTCAGTGACCGGTGAACAAGTACTCCCAGATCCATTTGCTCCTCCCCACTCCCTAGCTTGTCTCCATTTAAATAATACTCAGCTTTCCTATTATTGCCCCCAAAATGGATAACCTTACATTTGCTCACATTGAAATTCATCTTCCATTTAGCAGCCCACACCCCCAACCTGTCCATGTCCCTCTGCATTTTCCTGACATCCTCCTCACACCCCACACCGCCACCCAGTTTCGTGTCATCTGCAAATTTGCTCAAATTATTAATAATCCCCTCATCCAAATCATTTACATAAATTACAAACAACTGAGGACCCAATACCGATCCCTGCGGCACTCCACTCGTCACATCCTGCCATCCTGAAAAAGACCCGCTTACCCGAACCCTTTGTTTCCTATTTCTTAACCAATTTCCTATCCATGTCAGCACCTTACCTCCAATACCATGCTCCCTGATCTTGCCCACTAGTCTCCCGTGTGGTACCTTATCAAAGGCCTTCTGGAAGTCCAAATACACCACATCCACAGGCTCTCCCAAGTCCACCCTCTTTGTCACATCCTCAAAAAATTCCAGAAGTTTAGTCAAGCATGACTTACCCTTAAGGAATCCATGCCGACTAGCCCTTGTACTATTATTTCTGCCTAAGTGTTCTGCTATTACTCCTTTTATGATAGACTCCAATATCTTCCCCACCACTGATGTCAGGCTGACCGGTCTATAATTTTCCGTTTTCTCCCTCCCTCCCTTCTTAAAAATCGGCACCACATCAGCCACTCTCCAATCCTCAGGGACCTCCCCCGAATCTATGGAACTTTGGAACATATCAAAAGTATAAATCATAAATTATGAGCACATTGAATACACCGTCAGCCATACATTACAATTTGAACCTTGAATAAGTAAAAATTATTTTATTCACTTTATAAACTGTTATCATGGGCTTGACCAACCATTCTCAACCTTTTTTTTGTTGTCTATGACCCCTGTAGGACTCTGCTCAGTTTATTGGTCCCCTTCCCTCGGAAGCAGTCAACTTTAGTTGGTTTCATCTGTACTTCTCTCCCACCAACCACATACATTTTTTTTTAATGATTTCAGTGTGGCCCCCAGGTGGGGGGTGGGGGTGGGGGCGTATATATGTCCCCCATTGAGAATGGCTGGGCTGGAGAGAGAATATTCCGAGGTTGACTTTCGCAATCATTTTGCAAAAAAAAATTGTGAACGTCTGAGCTATAAGTTTAGCTGCAGTGATTAGCGGCACATTACAAAAGGTTATCGATATGTTAAATCCTGCCTTTTAAAGTCCCAGAAACCTAAAGTGGGTTGCTAGGATTGGCGAGAGGAATGTCTAAACTGCCTGTACTTTCCAGCCAAGGCAGGAACCCGCTGCAAACAAAACCCAGGTGATGCATCACAGGTCAGATTTCAGCTTTATTGTCAAGAGTACACATATGACATCACATACAACTCTGAGATTCCTTTTTCCTGCAGGTGTGGCAGAATTACCACTAATCCTAGTGCAAAAGATAAACTGTACACAGTGTAAAGCAGGTAAACATACAAAGAAATGTAAAGAGATAACTAATGTAAACAAACAGACTGGGCAATACAGGGAGAACAAAAAGAAAATAATAAAGTCAGAGTCCTTAAATGAGTCCCTGATTGAGTTTGTCACTGAGGAGTCTGATGGCGGAGGGGTAGCGGCTGAACCTGAATCTGGCACCTCTACCTCTCTCCTGGGGGCAACAGCGAGAACAGAGCGCGTGCTGGGTGGTTGTGGGACTTTGATGATTGCCGCTGCTCTGTAGCTAACTCGTAACGAGTTCATATTCAGAATTTCTGATCATTTTTGTCTGTCAACAAAATAGAAGTGATGTCAAACTAGAATATCCATGATAATAATCATGCCTTTATTGTCATACACACAAGTACAACGTACTGTGCATATGCACCAAAAGTATTACTTGCTGCAATTGTATGCATTAAATTACCATATAGAAAGAGATCATCAATAAAAAAAATAATTAAGAGAATAAATATTCACAGTCACAGTGTTGCACTGAAAAAATGGCTTTTCAATTGTGCAAAATGGCTTTTTTTTTGGTGGCAGTGCCGGAGTAGTTGATGATTAGGGTAGTACTGGGGGAGTCAAGAACCTGAAGCTGTTGGGGGGGGGGGGGGAATCTGTCCTTGAACCCAGTGGTGCTGGTATTTGGGCTTCTGCACCTCCTGCAAGAAGAGATTGTCACTAGGGAGCTGGGGGTCCTTTAGGGTGCTGGCTGCCTTCTGACATAGATGTCAGAACCTGCAAATGGACTTTGTTATGTTAGCTACCTTCTGCAGCCTTCGATGTTCCTGCGCTCTCTAATTAACGAAGCAGGCCATGGTTCAGTCAGTCTGTATTTTATTCCCATGGTGCACCTGTAGAGGTATGCTAGAGTATTTGATGCTGGGCCAAATCTCCTCAGAAGTAGAGGCGTCAGTGCGGATTCTTCAAGGTGGCCTCAATGTGCGAGCTCTGGGGGTTGGCTTTTGAAGGATGTACTCTCAGGTATTTACATGTCCTAACCCTCGCCACCTGCATCCATCAACACAGCTGGATGTGTGATACCTCGGCTTCCCTTTCCTGAAGTCCACATTATGCTCCTTGGTCTTGCTGTTCTGGCACCACCCAACCAGATTCTCTGTAGGTGCTCTGTAAGGAATTAATTAAGGTGGTATGTGAGTGGAAAAAAAAGGTTGAGAACTGCAGCTCTATCCATAAATATATTCCCTAGACATCATAACTAACCAAATAGCTGGTGTGGAAACTCTTAGACATATTAACATCCAAAGAAGGTACGTTTGGGGTGTTCACTCAACGCCAGTAATCTAGAATAAAAAACAAACCCCTGGACAATTTGGCAGGTCAGGCAACGTCTGTCGAGGGAGGAACAATTATCCTTCATCAAAAAGGGAAAACGTTCTGATGAAAAGTCATTAACATGAAATGTTGATTCTGCTTCCCTCTCCACAGATGCTGCCTGGCTGTCTGAATACCGTTCAGCATTTTGCTTTTTAATTTAGTAATCCGGAGTTTATCCTATAGTCAATAAAACAAGAGTACACTCTGACAAATCTAATGAATTTTCAAAGACAATAGTGCCATCCGCTAGGTCTGTGATTACAAAGTTATTTCTGAGGAATGAATTTACATTTACATTTTAAATTAAATGTAGACATACAGGGATATAGGGAACTTAGTACATGCACTTTGGTCTTGTTCCAGAATTCAAGAATTTTGGATTATGATACTAATGGGCACTACCAGTTTCCCCAATAAACATAAGGACAAAGACTGAGTGGAACGATAGGCTTTATTGTACAGAAGATATG
Source organism: Narcine bancroftii (assembly GCF_036971445.1). Lineage (NCBI taxonomy): Eukaryota > Metazoa > Chordata > Chondrichthyes > Torpediniformes > Narcinidae > Narcine > Narcine bancroftii. Next base: position 235,692,204 of record NC_091474.1, on the reverse strand, counting down.
AGCTGGCCTGGATTCAAGCTCGGGAAGTGCTGAGAAGGGAGAAGTGGCTTGACCTTTATGGCATAGGCCACAGTGGAAGAGTTCAGGGGAGAGTGTCATCAGGGGGCCTTTACCAGCCAATGTCTATGTACAATCCATATCATTACAGTTACATAAGTATATTGGTGAAGTTTCAGGTATTCAAATTCCATTTTGCCCCAGACTCTTTGTCTTGGAAGACACATTTGAGTTATTTGGGGATAAAACTCTCAAAACTGGATTCAGACAATAGTGGGAAAAAGATAAATTATACTTAGAGGTTGGAAGAATTTAGGGGGACCTTCATTTCAGGAATGGGCCTCAGGAATGGCCAAGGTGACAGCATGTCTTACAGTTTGATAACTTGACATCTATGCAGAAAAACAGGGCAAATATCTAGGTTTCCTAGGGGGGGAGGGGAAATAGTGGTGGTGTAGCTAGCGGCTATAAGCTATGGGTCTGCAAAGCCTATAATACAGGGGAAGTTATAGCTGCGTGCAGGCGAGCTCAGAAAGAACGTGCTGTTCCCAGAAAGAATGGCACAAACCCAGTTGAGTGTATTTAACACTGATTGCTGTGTTTATGATCCGCTTTCCTTGATAGGCCAGTTAAGCTCTTTTGGTTGTGGCCAATTGGAGGGCAGCGCTGCGGGCCCCGTGCAGCCTGCTGGATCGTCACATTCGTCCTTCATTTAATGAGGCTCCATGAGGGAGTTGCGAAGAGCCGCCACACAACCCCCCCCCCCACCCAGAACCGGCGATCAAAACTCCTATTTTGCAGGGGATAGAGGGTGGTCAATCAGCTGTGTAATGACCAAATGGGTTGGTTTTAACGTTTCCCAGGAATGTGCAGGGGGAGAGACATCAACGGGCCTCTGCAGCCCACCACTGATGATAATGACAGTATTGCTTAACGGGGGTATCTGTTGTCCTCGTGGCTGGTCATTAGGTTAGTTGGCGGTTGGACCTTTTCTGCTGTTGCCTGCCCATGTGCTGCAATGCTGGGGCAGTATCGTGCGTGATGGGCCTGGACATCTCGTAGAGTGCGAAGGCTGTTTCCCTCTCGGCCAGCAGTGAGTTCACTTTCTCCAGGCGAACTGTGCCTCGATTTGCTGGGACCAGAAGCTCGGCAGCTTCAATGTCAACAAGTTGATTGAAGAGGTTGTTTCAGTCTTTTGTGATTATTGATGGTGCATCAGCGGGATTCTAACTCAGTCGCTGGTCCATTCACATTCTAAAGCAATCTCACGGAATGTTGCAATTTAACTGATAGGAGCATTTATCCCTGAATCAGTTGTAAATTCAAACACCACAACAGAAAGGAGACGTAATAAAGAGAGTGATACATTGTTGGCAATTCTTTCGATGGCAACATTTCAAAGGAGAGCAATTATTTCCCCAGGCTCCGGCCACAGTTATTCCTCGGTCAATATTACTGATTTAAGGTTTAAGCGAAAAAAAAACCAGACAGGTGCATGAATCAAAAGGTGGGGAGGAGAGGAGGAAGAAGGGGCAGGGGGTGGAGAACAGGCTCGAGGGTAGGAGGTCATAGGTGAATATAGGCAGGAGGGTAGAAGAGAAAAATGCTGAGAAGTCATGGGGAGAGGGTAGCTCTCTGATAGGAGAGGGGAGGGAAGGGGGTGGGGATCTGGAGGAGACAGAAAAAGAGAAAGAGAAATTGTAGGTCAATTTAATGCTGTCTGGTTGGAGAGTTCGTTCCGTTCCGTTGAATGACCTGCTGAGTTTCTCCAGCACGTATGTGTATTCCACTGCAATCAGTGTCAACCTCAGTGCAACATGGATGGCAGCTTTGTTACTTTGCATACGTGATCACACTTCAAATTATCTTTGCTGGGTTTGAAATGCTGCCCTGACAGGGAGAATGGTTTGGGTGGATTGCCTAATGAAGGGAAGCCAGCTGGGTTAGGCTTCTATCTGTTTAAAAGAGTGAGAGAGGACTTCGCTGAAAGATATAAAAGCTTCCGGTGGGGGGTTAGGATGTGGGGGGAGGGGGGGTGTGGACAGGGCAGCATAGGGGCACAGCAGGTATTTTTGCTGCTGCTAGATCCCAGTAACCCTGATTCGACCCTGACCTCGGGTTCTGTCCGCATGGATATGGCATGATTTCCCAGTGATCACGTGGGCTTCCTCTCGTGCTCCACCTTCCTCTCAGATTCCAAATGTCTGCTGGTTGGTTGATTGATTATCCACTGAAAAATTGCCCCCATTGCAGGAGGGTGGCAGGAGGATCAGTTTGGGTTTGATTGATTGGGAAAGAGAATAGGTGACAGGGAAGTTAGAGTAGTGGACTTGAAGCAATGCCTGGAATAGACCCTATGGGACTAAAGGCCTCCTGTGGCATTTGAAAAGTTAAAATAAAAATGGGATGAAGAGATGTTTCCTCTTCTGCAAGAAACTAGAACTTGCTTAAAGGAGAGAGGTGAAACAAGGAAGTCTGCAGACATTGTAATTGTAGTAAATAAAGACTTTGATGAAGAGATCAGGCTCGAAATGTTGGAGTGGCTTCACATGGAAGAGCTGTCTGAAGCCTGTTCTCCCCCTTCTTCCCTCCTACCCCCACCTTTCTATTCAGGCACCTGTCTACTTTTTGCTCGTACCTTGTCGAAGGGTTCAGGCCTGAAACCTTGGTTATATATCTCCTATGGACCTGCTGGGCTCCTTCAGTACTTTTGTGTATTTACATTTAAAGATGAGCTTGTGGAGCTGGCCACAGCCAAGAAAGACACAGCCACCACGTTGAATGTCGTTAACGACTGTTTTATTCAAATTCAGTGCATGCCCCTTTAAGGGCAGCATGAGCTCAGTTACCTCGAGCATTACGACGTTATAATCAGTGTCCCAGGCACGTGATGGGCAGGAGACTTGAGGCAGGGAGAAACCCTGATGTTGCCATCTTCCCACGGGTGCCCCGTCATTTAGCGTTACACGTGGGGCCAGTTCGCCATGAGAGAGTGCGCCGCCATACAACACCCCCACCCAGAATCGGCTACGCGTCCCACTGCTTGAGCGGGCGGCCCCAGCGTTTGGGCATGGCCGTTTGCACTGGCCGTGATAGGTCCAAGTATGCCGCCTTCAAATGGTCCACGGTGAAAAGTTCATTTTTTCCCCCTATGTCCAAAGTGAAAATCCTGCCGGACCACTGGAGGACCTTGTACGGACTCTCATACGGGCGTTGCAAAGGTGCCGTGTGTGTGCCGCGCCAAACAAACACGAATTGTGCCGAGTCTAGCTCTTTGGGATGATGTGTCGGCTGGACACCGTGATGTGAGGGAGGCAGGGGGGTGGGGGGGCTAGCGAGGAGACTTCTTACAGAGATCCACCAACAGGTTCGCGTGCTTGGACATAGCGTTGGGCTCCGGGCCAAAGAACTCCGGGCAGCGAGAGCGGATTTCAGATGACGATGAAATCTCTCCACCAAACCATTTGATTGTGGGTGGTAGGCTGTGGTGTGGTGGAGTTTAACTCCCAGGAGGTTTGCCAGCTGAGCACAGAGCACGGAGGTGAACTGGGCACCTCTATCACTGGTGATGTGTGCCAGAACCCTGAACCTGGCGATCCAATGGCTGACTAAGTTCCTGGCTCTGCGGAAGGCTCTTTGATGGGAATAGCCTCGCCATCTCGTGGTTTGGTCGACTATAGTGAGAAGGTAATGCGCTTCTCTGGACACTGGCAGGGGCCTACGATGTCAACGCAGATGTTTTGAAATCTCCGCACTACCAGGTCGAATTCCTGGACTGGGGCCTGCGTATGGAGTTCCTGGTGCAGTTCCTCACCATCTCAGCCACCTCCTTTTTGAGCCCATGCCACACAAACCGCTCTGCCACCATTCACACCGATGTCTTCACCGAGGGATGAGCTAGGACATAGACAAAGTTGAAAACCCTCAACCTCCACTGCGGTGGGACTACTGGGCACAGCGAGCCGGTGGAGACGTTGCAGAGCAGTGTGTCCGGGCTGTTGGGCAACAGAATGTCCTGGAGATCGAGGGCAGAGATGGAGGTCCGGAGAGCCTGTGTCTCTGTGTCCTACTTCTGGGTCTGTGCCAATTGTGTGTAGTCAAAGCTGGGGGCGAGAACGTTGATCACTGGACAAGAGAGCGCATCCACCACAACGTTATCTTTACCTGCCCTGTGCCGGATGTCGATGGTGAACTTCGACACATAGGAGAGGAGGCGTTGGTGACGAGCCGACCACGGATCTTTGGTCATCGCGAGTGCTTACATGAGGGGCTTGTGGTCCATGAACACCATGAAGGGCCTGCCCTCCAGAAAGTATCGAAAGTCCTGGATGGCCAGGTACAGCGCCAGGAGCTCCTGGTTGAAAGCGCTGTACTTGAGCTCTGGTGGGTGCAGCTGTTTGCTAAAGAAGGCCAGCGGGCGCCACTGTCCATTGAGCCACTGCCCGAGTACGCCCCCTACCACTGTGGCTGAGGCGTCCACCGAGAGTGCCATGTGTGCCTCCGGGCATGGGGGCACCAATAGAGTTGCGTTGGTGAGGGCCTCCTTTCTTGCGGCAAAAGCAGTCTCTGCCTCCTCCGACCAGGCCAGTACTTTCTCCTGAGCGGCAATCAACGCAAACAGCGGTCACATGGAGCGGGCAACGCCGGGGATGAACCAATGATAAAAATTCACCATCCCCAAGAACTCCTGCAGGCCCTTGAGGGTGGTTGGCTTGGGGAACTGTTGGACGGCCGCGACCTTCTCTGGTGCTGGGGCAGCACCTGCTGTCGAGATGGTGTGCCCCAGGAACTGCAGCGTCTGCTTGTCGAACTGGCACTTGGCCACGTTGACCATGATGCCAAACTTGGCCAGACGGGCAAACTGGGTATGGAGGTGGGCCTTGTGCTCTTTGCGGTTGCGGGTGGCAATAAGGATATCATCCAGGTAGATAAACACAAAGTCCAAGTCCATGAGGTGCTGAAAAGTCTGGCCCGTGTTCTTGAGGCCGAAAGGCATGCGCAGAAATTCAAAGAGGCCAAAGGGAGTGATAATCGCCGTCTTGCTGATGTCCTCGGGGTGAACGGGATCTGATGATACCCCCGCACCAGATCGACCTTGGAGAAGACTTGCACGTCGTGGAGATTGGCCGAGAAGTCTTGAATGTGTGGAACTGGGTACCTGTCCGGTGTGGTCGCGTCGCTCAAACGGCGGTAATCGCCGCAGGGTCTCCAGCCCCCGGAGGATTTGGGGACCATGGAGAGGGGGTGCCCAGGCGCTGTGTGAGTGACGGACGATCCCCAACTCCTGCAACCGGGAAAATTCCTCCTTTGCCAGCTGTAGATTCTCAGGCGGAAGTCGTCTGGGCTTGGCGTGCAGTGGGGGGCCCTGCGTGGAGATATGGTGGTATACCACATGCTGGGGTGAGCTGGCGCTGAATTGTGGTTGTAGAATGGCGGGTAACTCATGGAATATGCTCGAATACTCGTCCCTGGAAGTGTCGATGGCGGTGATCTCAGGCTTGCAGGCGTCCATGGCATCCAGGAGCACCGAATGGAAAGTGCAAGCATTGACCAGCCTCTTGCCTTTCATGTCAACCAACAGGCCATGTGCCCTCAGGAAGTCGGGCCCCCAACAACGCAGTACACACTGAGGCTAACACAAACTTCCAGCAGAATTTCTCTTTCCTGATCTGTATCTGCGCCCTGTGGGTACCAAAGGTCTTGATGGCAGAACTGTTGGCTCTCCATAGGGTGCGTGTCTCGAGGGCAATGGGGGGCAGGATGCTCAGCTCTGCTCCTGTGTCCACTGGGAAACACTGGCCAGTGGACTTGTCAGTAACATGAAGGAGGCTGTTCACATGGCCAGCTGTCGCAGCCATCAACGGCAGCTGGCTGGGTCATTTCCCTGGTAGTTACACGGTTGTCGGCACTTATGACCTTACGCTCCCCAGCGCTGATGGCAAAAGCACTAGGTGGGATGGTACTCCTCTGGCTTGTGCTTGGGGGAGTGTTGAGGCCAATTGGCTCCTGGTCGTGTAACCTGGCTGAGGGCTGCTCATTCTCCCTCTTGGTGCGTCAGAGGGTGTCCGCTTGGGCAGAGACTCGGTGTGGATTCGTGAAGTCCTCATCCGCCAGAAGTAGTTGGATATTCTCGGGCATCTGCTCGAGGAAGATCTGATGGAATAGGAAACAAGGTTTGTGATCCTCCGCCAGTATCTCGTCCATGAGGGCCAATGGTGTTCAGGAGTCTGGAGGCATGCTGCTGAGGGGAGAGCCTGAAAGTGCCAAGGAGCAGGTTCTTGAGGACAGGATATTTACCCTCGGCCGGTGGGTTGTGTATTAGATCATCCACCCTAGCTGCTGTTTCTTCGTCCAGTACACTCACGACGTGGTAGAACATTGTGGCGCCTGCTGAAATGTTCCTCAGTCGAAACTGCGCCTCCGCCTGCCCGAACCACATATGTGGGCAATGGGTCCAGAAGGGAGGCAGTTTGATGGGAACGACATTGATCTTGGCCGGATCCATGTTCTTGAGACCAGAGAGGCATCTGGGCTTGTCGGGGTCACCAATGTAGAGCTGGCCACAGCCAAGAAAGACACAGCCACCACGTTGAATGTCGTTAACGACTGTTTTATTCAAATTCAGTGCACGCCCCTTTAAGGGCAGCATGAGCTCAGTCACCGCATGCGTGGTGACGTCAAAATCGCTGCCCCAGGTGCACGCTGGGCAGGAGACGAGGCAGGGAGAAACACTGATGGCGCCATCTTCCCATGGCTGCCCGGCCACTTGGCATTACATGCAGGGCCGGTTCGCCATGAGAGAGTGCGCCGCCACAACCTGTCTGCTTATGTGGCTGTGTATTTTAACAATGTGGTGATAGGTTTCCTCCATTGTATATCGTTATTGTTGGCTACTGTGTATATGGAGCTGGCCCGCCCACTGATGACTCCTCCCCTCATGGTCCTGGGCCAAAAAAGGTCAAACCACCTCTCCTTTCCCTCCATTCCTATACCTGGATCCGGGCCTGCAAGTTTCTTCTGTACACTAAAGCCTATCGTTCCCTCAGCCTAGTCTCTGTGGTTACTGGTAGTGGCCTATAAAACAACCAAGTTTGGGATTGTGGAAATCTCAGTCAAACAACAGAAGAAGCAAAGCCCTTGAATATTATGAAGGAAGTGGTCAATGGAAAGGTTAAACGGGCTAGGACTTTATTCCCTGGAGTGTAGAAGTATGAGGGGTGGTTTGATAGAGGAATTTAAAATGATGGGGGGGACAGAGAGAGTAAATGTAGAAATAGGGTAGGTGAGATACAAACCAGAGGACATGGGTTACAGGTGAAAGGGGAAAAGTTTACACAAGGCGGAACTTCTTCATAGAGAGTGGTGGGAGTGTGGAACGAGCTGCCAGCAGGGGTGGTGAATGCAGGCTCGATTTTAATATTTAAGAATAATTTGAACAGGTACATGAATGGGAGGGCTATGGATTGGGTGCAGGTCAGTAGGATGAGGCAAAAAAAATTGGTTCAGCACAGACTAGAAGGGCCGAAGGGGCCTGGTTCTTGACAAGCAAGGGTATGGATGGGAATATGGAGTTGGAGACAGATGAGGTATAACCTTATAAAATGGTGGGGGAAAACACACAGTAAATGCTGGAGGAACTCGGCCAGTCTCACAGTGTCTAAAGGAGGTAATGATATATAAGCGATAACGTGGACCTGAGCCTTTCCCTAAGGGATAAGCAAAACGCAGGAAGGTATCTGAATAAACACTGGGAAAGAATGATGGAAGAATGGGAGGGAGAGGAGTTCAGCCCATCAAAAGTTGTTAATTGGATAAGAGGAAAGGTGAGAATTGATTTTGGCTGTGTAAAGGGGAAGGAGAAACAGAGTTAGAGGAAAGGAGACACGGGGAAGGGAGTGGAGTGTTAACAGAAACCAGAGAAGTCGATGTCATCCGGGTGCTCGGACAGAAAATGAGGTGCTGTTCCTCCAAAGTCCAGGTGGTCTCAGTCTGGCAGTGCACGAGACCATGGGAATCGGATGGGGAATTGAAACAAGTTGACATTGGGAGATCCACGGTATTGCGGCAGACAGAGCTGAGATGCTCAACGAAGTGATCTCCCAGTCTGCACCAAGTGTCTCCGATGTAGAGGCCGAGTGTCCTTCTCCTGCTGTTGGTTTGCACATTTTCTTCTCCTGTCCATCCATCGAAGCTGTGTTTCCTTACTTCAATGATACAGTGTAAAGCTTGACTCGGCAACGCAAGGCCCTGAACCCAATATTAAGCGTCCCGCAGACCAAAATAAGCACAGGGATCTGCCTTTCCGCCCACCTGCTCTTCTCAGGTTATCTTGCAAGGAAACGAGGGATGCTATGTGGATGAAGCCATTCTGGGGCAGTCCTGCTGTAAACAGCAGATGGACTCAGGGTTAACTGGCTGAAAGTTGCTCCACAGAATGGAGTTCAACAAAAGTCTGCACATAGTGGGGTCGAGTGCAATCCACAAACCTGCTGGAGAAACTCGACAGACCTGCTAAGTTTCTCCAGCAGGTTTGCCAACAGACTGGAAGTGGCTCCACATGAAATTCAAGAGCCTAATAACTAGAACTCCAAAGAAACAAGGCATGCAACTCAAAGCGACATAGCATGGAATCAGGAGACCGCAGACGCTGGAATTAGCAGGACAGGGAGGAAAAATGACCATCATTTCAGATCAGACACTGCCTGATCCAAGGCAAGCAGCGAAATGATTGACAGCTCGCTACTCCGGGCGAAGTCCCTGCGCCGGCGACCCGGAAGTACTGGGTTGGACCGCAGGTGACCCGGAGGTACTGGGATTGTGCTGCCGGGGGACCGGAAGTACTTGGACCGGGTGCCCGGCGACCCGGAAGTACTTAGATCGGACAGCCGGCGACCCGGAAGTACTGGGATCGGGCAGTCGGCGGAGAGGAGATGCTCTTGACAACGGTGAACTGTGAGTTGTCTTGGGGACTGGGAGAAGTGGGCCTCAGGGAAGGGCAGAAATCCCTCTCAGCCGTGCCCGCTGGCGCTGCCCTCATGTCCGTCTGGCTGCAGCTCAGCTCAACTCGGCAAATCATTTCATGACCGACGGTGATGACAGGCCGGAGTGCAACCGACGGCCTCAGGGGTATTTGTACACACTCACCTGTGCACACACCTGTGTGTATATATAGGGAAAACCCAGGGTTCTGCTGACACCGTGGTTCAGTGAAAACACACACACAAATGCTGGAGAAACTCAGCAGGCCAAACAGTGCCTTCATGTAGCTAAGGTGAAGATACATCACCCACGTTTCGGGCCTGAGCCCCTTGCTACATAAAGATACTGTTTGACCTGCTGAGTTTCTCCAGCATTTGTGTGTTTTTTTCACATGTACACATATGTACATATATACACACACATTTACATATACACACATATGTACACATATATATACACGTGTACATACATATATGTTTTATATATATACACATGTACACTCATGTATACACACATACATGTACACACACTGTACACACATATATATATATATATATATATATATATATATATATTCTGTATATGCCATGTATGCACACACACAAGTGATTAGAAATTTGACTTGTGTCAATGGGTTCAGGAGAATTATGGATATATGGAAATGGTTACAGACTGGAATCTAATTGGGGCTTCAGAGGTTTTATATATAGGATTATGGATATATGGAAATGGTTACAGACTGGAATCTAATTGGGGCTTCAGTGGTTTTATATGTAGATTTATGGATATATGGAAATGGTTACACACTGGAATCTAATTGCGGCTTCAGAGGTTTTATATATAGAATTATGGATATATGGAAATGGTTACAGACTGGAATCTAATTGGGGCTTCAGTGGTTTTATATATAGAATTATGGATATATGGAAATGGTTACAGACTGGAATCTAATTGGGGCTTCAGTGGTTTTATATGTAGAATTATGGATATATGGAAATGGTTACAGACTGGAATCTAATTGGGCTTCAGTTGTTTTATATGTAGAATTATGGATATATGGAAATGGTTACAGACTGGAATCTAATTGGGGCTTCAGTGGTTTTATATATAGAATTATGGATATATGGAAATGGTTACAGACTGGAATCTAATTGGGGCTTCAGAGGTTTTATATATAGAATTATGGATATATGGAAATGGTTACAGACTGGAATCTAACTGGGGCTTCAGTGGTTTTATATGTAGAATTATGGATATATGGAAATGGTTACAGACTGGAATCTAATTGTGGCTTCAGTGGTTTTATATGTAGAATTATGTATATATGGAAATGGTTACAGACTGGAATCTAATTGGGGCTTCAGAGGTTTTATATATAGAATTATGGATATATGGAAATGGTTACAGACTGGAATCTAATTGGTGCTTCAGTGGTTTTATATATAGAATTATGGATATATGGAAATGGTTACAGACTGGAATCTAATTGGGGCTTCAGTGGTTTTATATGTAGAATTATGAATATATGGAAATGGTTACAGACTGGAATCTAATTGGGGCTTCAGAGGTATTATATATAGATTTATGGATATATGGAAATGGTTACAGACTGGAATCTAATTGGGGCTTCAGTGGTTTTATATGTAGAATTATGGATATATGGAAATGGTTACAGACTGGAATCTAATTGGGGCTTCAGAGGTTTTATATGTAGAATTATGGATATATGGAAATGGTTACAGACTGGAATCTAATTGGGGCTTCAGTGGTTTTATATGTAGATTTATGAATATATGGATATATGGAAATGGTTACAGACTGGAATCTAATTGGGGCTTCAGTGGTTTTATATATAGAATTATGGATATATGGAAATGGTTACAGACTGGAATCTAATTGGGGCTTCAGAGGTTTTATATGTAGAATTATGGATATATGGAAATGGTTACAGACTGGAATCTAATTGGGGCTTCATAGGTTTTATATGTAGAATTATGGATATATGGAAATGGTTACAGACTGGAATCTAATTGGGGCTTCAGTTGTTTTATATGTAGAATTATGGATATATGGAAATGGTTACAGACTGGAATCTAATTGGGGCTTCAGACGTTTTATATGTAGAATTATGTATATATGGAAATTGTAACAGACTGGAATCTAATTGGGGCTTCAGTCGTTTTATATGTAGAATTATGGATATATGGAAATGGTTACAGACTGGAATCTAATTGGGGCTTCAGTGGTTTTATATATAGAATTATGGATATATGGAAATGGTTACAGACTGGAATCTAATTGGGGCTTCAGTTGTTTTATATATAGAATTATGTATATATGGAAATGGTTACAGACTGGAATCTAATTGGGGCTTCAGAGGTTTTATATGTAGAATTATGGATATATGGAAATCGTTACAGACTGGAATCTAATTGGGCTTCAGTGGTTTTATATATAGAATTATGTATATATGGAAATGGTTACAGACTGGAATCTAATTGGGGCTTCAGTGGTTTTATATGTAGAATTATGGATATATGGAAATGGTTACAGACTGGAATCTAATTGGGGCTTCAGTCGTTTTATATATAGAATTATGGATATATGGAAATGGTTACAGACTGGAATCTAATTGGGGCTTCAGATGTTTTATATGTAGAATTATGTATATATGGAAATGGTTACAGACTGGAATCTAATTGGGGCTTCAGTGGTTTTATATGTAGAATTATGGATATATGGAAATGGTTACAGACTGGAATCTAATTGGGGCTTCAGTGGTTTTATATGTAGAATTATGGATATATGGAAATGGTTACAGACTGGAATCTAATTGGGGCTTCAGAGGTTTTATATATAGAATTATGGATATATGGAAATGGTTACAGACTGGAATCTAATTGGGGCTTCAGTGGTTTTATATATAGAATTACGGATATATGGAAATGGTTACAGACTGGAATCTAATTGGGGCTTCAGTGGTTTTATATGTAGAATTATGGATATATGGAAATGGTTACAGACTGGAATCTAATTGGGGCTTCAGTGGTTTTATATATAGAATTATGGATATATGGAAATGGTTACAGACTGGAATCTAATTGGGGCTTCAGTGGTTTTATATGTAGAATTATGGATATATGGAAATGGTTACAGACTGGAATCTAATTGGGGCTTCAGAGGTTTTATATGTAGAATTATGGATATATGGAAATGGTTACAGACTGGAATCTAATTTGGGCTTCAGTGGTTTTATATGTAGATTTATGGATATATGGAAATGGTTACAGACTGGAATCTAATTGGGGCTTCAGTGGTTTTATATATAGAATTATGGATATATGGAAATGGTTACAGACTGGAATCTAATTGGGGCTTCAGAGGTTTTATATGTAGAATTATGGATATATGGAAATGGTTACAGACTGGAATCTAATTGGGGCTTCAGAGGTTTTATATGTAGAATTATGGATATATGGAAATGGTTACAGACTGGAATCTAATTGGGGCTTCAGTGGTTTTATATGTAGAATTATGGATATATGGAAATGGTTACAGACTGGAATCTAATTGGGGCTTCAGAGGTTTTATATGTAGAATTATGGATATATGGAAATGGTAACAGACTGGAATCTAATTGGGGCTTCAGTGGTTTTATATGTAGAATTATGCATATATGGAAATGGTTACAGACTGGAATCTAATTGGGGCTTCAGAGGTTTTATATGTAGAATTATGGATATATTGAAATGGTTACAGACTGGAATCTAATTGGGGCTTCAGAGGTTTTATATGTAGAATTATGGATATATGGAAATGGTTACAGACTGGAATCTAATTGGGGCTTCAGTGGTTTTGTATATAGAATTATGGATATATGGAAATGGTTACAGACTGGAATCTAATTGGGGCTTCAGTGGTTTTATATATAGAATTACGGATATATGGAAATGGTTACAGACTGGAATCTAATTGGGGCTTCAGTGGTTTTATATATAGAATTATGGATATATGGAAATGGTTACAGACTGGAATCTAATTGGGGCTTCAGAGGTTTTATATGTAGAATTATGGATATATGGAAATGGTTACAGACTGGAATCTAATTGGGCTTCAGTGGTTTTATATATAGAATTATGGATATATGGAAATGGTTACAGACTGGAATCTAATTGGGGCTTCAGTGGTTTTATATGTAGAATTATGGATATATGGAAATGGTTACAGACTGGAATCTAATTGGGGCTTCAGTGGTTTTATATATAGAATTATGGATATATGGAAATCGTTACAGACTGGAATCTAATTGGGGCTTCAGAGGTTTTATATGTAGAATTATGGATATATGGAAATGGTTACAGACTGGAATCTAATTGGGGCTTCAGTGGTTTTATATGTAGAATTATGGATATATGGAAATGGTTACAGACTGGAATCTAATTGGGGCTTCAGTGGTTTTATATGTAGAATTATGGATATATGGAAATGGTTACAGACTGGAATCTAATTGGGGCTTCAGAGGTTTTATATATAGAATTATGGATATATGGAAATGGTTACAGACTGGAATCTAATTGGGGCTTCAGTGGTTTTATATATAGAATTACGGATATATGGAAATGGTTACAGACTGGAATCTAATTGGGGCTTCAGTGGTTTTATATGTAGAATTATGGATATATGGAAATGGTTACAGACTGGAATCTAATTGGGGCTTCAGTGGTTTTATATATAGAATTATGGATATATGGAAATGGTTACAGACTGGAATCTAATTGGGGCTTCAGTGGTTTTATATGTAGAATTATGGATATATGGAAATGGTTACAGACTGGAATCTAATTGGGGCTTCAGAGGTTTTATATGTAGAATTATGGATATATGGAAATGGTTACAGACTGGAATCTAATTTGGGCTTCAGTGGTTTTATATGTAGATTTATGGATATATGGAAATGGTTACAGACTGGAATCTAATTGGGGCTTCAGTGGTTTTATATATAGAATTATGGATATATGGAAATGGTTACAGACTGGAATCTAATTGGGGCTTCAGAGGTTTTATATGTAGAATTATGGATATATGGAAATGGTTACAGACTGGAATCTAATTGGGGCTTCAGAGGTTTTATATGTAGAATTATGGATATATGGAAATGGTTACAGACTGGAATCTAATTGGGGCTTCAGTGGTTTTATATGTAGAATTATGGATATATGGAAATGGTTACAGACTGGAATCTAATTGGGGCTTCAGAGGTTTTATATGTAGAATTATGGATATATGGAAATGGTAACAGACTGGAATCTAATTGGGGCTTCAGTGGTTTTATATGTAGAATTATGGATATATGGAAATGGTTACAGACTGGAATCTAATTGGGGCTTCAGAGGTTTTATATGTAGAATTATGGATATATTGAAATGGTTACAGACTGGAATCTAATTGGGGCTTCAGAGGTTTTATATGTAGAATTATGGATATATGGAAATGGTTACAGACTGGAATCTAATTGGGGCTTCAGTGGTTTTGTATATAGAATTATGGATATATGGAAATGGTTACAGACTGGAATCTAATTGTGGCTTCAGAGGTTTTATATGTAGAATTATGGATATATGGAAATGGTTACAGACTGGAATCTAATTGGGGCTTCAAAGGTTTTATATGTAGAATTATGGATATATGGAAATGGTTACAGACTGGAATCTAATTGGGGCTTCAGTGGTTTTATATATAGAGTTATGGAAACTTGGGAGTGATTATAAATTGGAATCTATTGAAAAAGTTTCATAGAGTTTACATTATAGAATAGTGGATTCCCAAGTGATCCATCTGTGAAACTTACATTGTTTATTGCGAGCGGGATTGATCCTTTTGAGTGATTAGTAGGTTTGAATGTAACCCAGAGTTTATATGGTGTATACTCTGTTGGAATTTAATGGTGGGATTCGGTGGGCTTGAATAAAGAATTGGTACCTGTGAGTTATTACAGGGAGAACTGAATTGTAGGGTTTATTTGGTTTCTATCTATGTGGGTAGATACTTAAAAATTGGAAACGCATTTCTATTTTGGTTGGTTTGTATTTGAATAGTGGATGTGCCCCGAAGTACAAGTTGATAAGTGGAAAATAACATTAATGTCACAAAAAGTGTCGCTCTCAAGAACAGAGAGGATAGCAACTTAGCCTTAATTTTCAACACCATTGCTATGCTAAGTTAGCTACCATCAAAATCCTAAAAACACATCCGGACTAACCACACAAGTACTGGTATCTCAAGATCAAGTAAGAAGCTGAGTATCCTGTAGCGATGAACTCACCTCCTGTTACCAAAAAGCCTTTTCACCATCTACACAATTCGTCAAAAGTGCAGTGGAAGTCTTTACTTCCTTGCCTGAGTGCAACTTCAACAAACTCAAAGTGCCAGGAGAAAGCAGCCCAATTGATTGGCATCCTATCCACCACTTTAAATATTTATTCTCCCTCCATTCTCCCTCCATCACTAGTGCACAATGTGAACCATCGACAAAATGTACTACAGTTGTTTGAAGAGGCAACTGTTGAAATTTTCCTAAATCTCTTGACTGTGGAGAAAGACAAGTGCAACAGGATCATTCCAAGTCACCCAGCATTAAGACTTGGAAATCTATCACATTCTTCATTGTTGCTGGGTCTAAAATGTCGGAACTTCTTTGTCAATAGTGCCACAATAGCACTTTCACTATTAGAGCTGCTACTATACCCAATATTCTTGTGAAGAGTTACTGAATGTGAATAGAAACTGAGTTTAATGCTTTAAATTTGCAGGTAATACAAAACAGAGTTGTGCAAGAGTATAGAATATTCTGCAGCAGAGGCCCTTCGGCCCTTGATACCATGGGTGCCAAATTGAACTGATCTCGTCTGCCTGGAAATGATCCACCTTCCTCCATTCCCTGTATGACTAAGTGCCTCTAAAACGACTAATCTACTCAGTCATTGTCGTGTCTGCTTCCACCACATCCTAGGACCACAATCCAGTTACCTGTCACTTTATGTAAAAACTTGCCATTAAACTTTCCCTCTCTCACCCTGAATGTAATGCCTCCTAGTATTTTGACATTTCCATCCTCCAACAACCCCAGTGATTCTCAACCATTTTTTTTTCCCACTTACATACCACCTTAGGCAATCCCTTACGAATTACAGAACACTATGGCATTCTTGTCTTTCTTCCTCATTGAAACATGCTGGTTTTTAAACGATTCCCACATGTCTGATCTGTACTTGCTCAATGATAGCTGCTCCCACTCTACTCTCCCCAGCTCCTGCCTGACTCTCTGTTGCAAGAAACTTTTTTTAAACCACAGCACAGAAACAGGCCCTTCGGCCCATTCCGTGCCAAACTATTTTTCCACCCGTCCATTGACCTGCAACCAGAACATAGCCCTCCATACCCTGCCCATCATAGATCTATCCAAATTTCTCTTGGATGGACCATCTAAGCCTCTTGCACTGACGAAGTCCCAGTCATTATTAGAGAAATTATAATCAATGACTACAATAACCCCCTTGATTTTTACATCTGTCTAAAATTTGCCAACATATCTGTTCATTACTCTCCCACTGTTTATCTCCCTTATCTCTCAGCCTGTAGTATGACTCCATCACATTGACAGCACATTTCTTGGTTCTGAATTCTATGCATATTGCAAGGAGGTGTTTAAAATCAGTTGATTGAATAGGCAAATATATGCCATATAATTAAATCATACCCACACTCCTGTTCGGCTCCGAATCGTGGGTCCTCTACCGGCATCTCCTACGGCTCCTAGAACGCTTCCACCAGCGTTGTCTCCGCTCCATCCTCAACATTCATTGGAGCGACTTCATCTCCAACATCGAAGTACTCGAGATGGCAGAGGCCGACAGCATCGAATCCACGCTGCTGAAGATCCAACTGCGCTGGGTAGGTCACGTCTCTAGAATGGAGGACCATCGCCTTCCCAAGATCGTGTTATATGGCGAGCTCTCCACTGGCCACCAAGACAGGTGCACCGAAGAAGAGGTACAAGGACTGCCTAAAGAAATCTCTTGGTGCCTGCCACATTGACCACCGCCAGTGGGCTGATATCGCCTCAAACCGTGCATCTTGGCGCCTCACAGTTCGGCGGGCAGCAACATCCTTTGAAGAAGACTGCAGAGCCCACCTCACTGACAAAAGACAAAGGAGGAAAAACCCAACACCCAACCCCAACCAACCAATTTTCCCTTGCAACCGTGTCTGCCTGTCCCGCATCGGACTTGTCAGCCACAAACGAGCCTGCAGCTGACGTGGACATTACCACTCCATTAATCTTCGTCCGCGAAGCCAAGCCAAAGAAAAAGAAAGAATTCATTTTGATAGGGCAAATGGAAAGGTAGTATCTTATTTACCTGTGATTAGGAAATGTTGCTGTTAAGGCACATCAGAATGTCCTTGTGCATTGTTTATTGAAAGCAGGTGCAGGAAGCAGTTATGAAGGCAAATCATATGTTGAATTTTATTGTAAGAATTTTAAAATTCAAGAGCAAAGATCATTACCACAATGTTGCAGAACATGGGTGAGATCATACATGGGTCATTGTGTGCAGTTATGAGCCCGTTTTCCACTGGCATTCCAGTTAATTGGCTGTGCAGTGTCCTAAGATAGGAAGCCCTTCCTTTGTGCCATTTCCACTGGGCCACCCTCATTTCCAGGGATTGGAGTGTTCTACCTTCAAGTGGTTTTATCAGCACGCCGACATCAACAAACTCCGGGAATATGAGTGGGGTCGAGGGGATTAACGTGTGAAATGACTTCATTTGAAGCTGACATGCTGACAGTTTTCTTTTTCTACTGGTGGAAAAGGGGCTGTCATCTCCTATTGTATTGGGAAGGGTTGTGGTGGTCAGGTTACAGCACTGCCCCCTACCTAGTCGGAGGACACATCAGCTGCCAATCGAGGTTTGGTTCCGCCCCACCCATTAGTGCACATCTTGCCATTGGTACCATGTAAATTGCCTGGACTGTACTCTCAGCATGCCTGTACTTGGCCTTGGGCCATTGGCTGTTGTAATTGGATTAACCATCCTGGCACTGAACCATTGGTTCCTGCTAACAACCAGGGCTGGACCCTCCAGTACTATAAAGGTGCCATGTGTTGTTTAGTTCTCTCTTTTTAGCTTGGGACACCTTGATTCACTCGAGACTTAGAAATGTGGAAACTATTGGTAAGATGTGCACTGTTAAAAGGGTTGGGAGCATTTAATTCAGTGGTTCTCAACCACCTTTTTGCTCTGTGATTAGTAAGGGATGGCTTAAGGTGGTATGTGAGTGGAAAGGGAAGGTTGAGAATCACTGCTTTAGACCCAATTTTTACTGAAATATTTTGCTTGAAAAAAATGGTCATTGGTCTATTTCCTTTGGAGTTCTGAAACTGTGCACATAACGAGTCAATTAGGGACGATTAAAACAGTGGTTTTCAAACCTTGTCTTAAATATAGTCACTGAGGTAGCCTCCACCTCTTCAATGACAGCAAATTCCATAGCTTCACCATTCTCTGGGAAAAGCAGTTCCTCCTCATCACCATCCAAAATCTACTACCCCAAATCTTGAGGCTATGTCCCCAAGTTCTAGTCTCATCCCCCAATGGAAACAACTTACCTACCTCTATCTCTCTATGCCTTTCATAATTTTATATGTTTCTAGAAGATCTCCTTTCATTCTTCTAAATTCCAGCGAGTACTGCCCCAGTTGACTCATTCTCTCTTCATAGGCTAATCCCCTCATCTCTGGTGAACCTCCTCAACACCACCTCCAAAGCCATGACATCTTTCCACAAGTAAGGAGACCAGAACTGCAAGCATACTCCAGATACAGCCTCACCAGTACCTTGTATAGTTGCAGCATAACTTGCCTGCTCATAAACTCAATCCCACTACCAATGAAGGCCAATGTTGCACTTACCTTCTTGATAGCCCACTGTACCTATAAACCAACCTTTTGCATTTCATGCATAAGATTTGCAAAGTCCTTTTGCCAGACAGCATAATACAATCACTTTCCATTTAAATAATAATCTGATCTTCCATTGTTCCTTCCAAAGTGGATGACCTCACATTTACCAACATTGTACTCCATCTGCCAGATTCTTCCCCACTCACTTAACCTATATATATCTTTCTGCAGGCTCTCAATTCCTCTGCACAATTTGCTTTTCCACTCAATTTAGTGTCCTTTGTTGGAAAGTACATCTTTCCTCAGGCAAGGTGTTGTGAGTAAGGAAACAGGTTTGGTAGGTCTCAAAGGCAAGGACTCTGGACACAGTTTTGGTAGGGAAGGATTTTATTTACAGAAGGCAAGGGTGGGAAATTGTAGCAGATGCAGCACGCACGCACACACACACACACACACACACACACGCACACACACACACTTTACAGCACTGGGGAAAGTAATAGCACACAATTAATAACGAACATGGGGAAAATAGCATGGGAACAAAATATACACACAAAATACATATATGTATATCTATCTATATATAGATATACACACACACAATGAACTGATACATACAATGATCAAGGGAAAATTGCTACAATGCCCCAGGGCCCCTTGATTCAGTGCAGGCACAGCTCTATGTTACAAGGGACACTAATTAAACCAGTAGTTCTCAACCATTTTCTTTCCACTCACCATTTTAAGTCTCTATATTATAGGTGCTCTATGATTACTAAGGGATTGCTTAAGGTGTTATGTGAGTGGGAAGAAAAGTTTGAAAACCACTGTTTTAATCATCCCTGATTATTCTAATTCATCTCACTGACCTGAACCCAGTTCATGGCTCTCCATACTTGTCCCAACCATGTACCTGTCCAAATTCATCTCTAATGTTAAAATTGAGCCCACATTTACTACTTCAGCGGGCAGCTCATTCTACACCCCCACCACTCTCTGTGTGAAGAAGTTCCCCCTCATGTTTCCCCTCAACTTTTTCCCTTTCACCCTTAACCCATGTTCTCTGGTTTGTATCTCACCTACCGTCAGTGGAAAATGCCTGCCTACATTTACTCTTTCTATACCCCTCATAATTTTAAATACCTCTATCAAATCTCCCCTCATTCTTCTATGCTTCAGGGAATATGCTCCATCTGCCCAATTTGTTTGCTTATCTCTTTCCACCTCTCTCTATCGGCCCATCAACCCCTGACTCTCCTGGTTCTACCAATCGCCTGCCACCCCCAGCCTCTCCCTTTCCTCTCATCTCTTTTTATTGGCCTTTTACCCTTTACACCCTCAGTCCTGATTCAGGGCCTCAACCCTCAACTTCTTGTCTCCACAAGGTATCTCTTGAACTGCTGAGTTCTTCCAGCTGCTTGTTTTTCTTTGTTACTTTCAACAGCAATTTATTATGCAGCTCATTAAACATCAGAAAATTCCCCCAAAACAATTCACAGATGCAACTTTTTTACTGTTGGCATCAAGTCAACGAACAAGCTGTTCCAACTGTCAGAGGCTTGGCCGTGGATTGGTTTCAGGAAGGATTATAGACAGGTGGAAAGGTTTAGAGACTGTATTTCGGAACTTGGGGTTGAGTTGACTGAAGGTGTGGTCACCAGTAGTGAGACAAAAGATGTATGTTTAAAAACTAGAGCAATAGTAAGGATTTGAAGCTCCAGTTGTTCAGAGATGAGGCCTTACAGGAATTTAATGAGAATTTTTAAATATGGAGCTCAATCTTCAGCCAAAAGGCTTTTCATTTTTCAAGTTCAAGTTTATTATCATCCAATTGTCCAAGTACAACCTGACAAAACAGCTTTCTCTGGTCCTCAATGCAAAAAGTTGCAACACTCAACTGGACATAATACACATACAGACAAGCAAACTTTCTTCTTCTTCTTTGGCTTGGCTTCGCGGACGAAGATTTATGGAGGGGTAATGTCCACGTCTGCTGCAGGCTCGTTGGTGGCTGACAAGTCCGATGCGGGACAGGCCAGCACAGTTGCAGCGGTTGCAAGGGAAAATTGGTTGGTTGGGGTTGGATGTTGGGTTTTTCCTCCTTTGTCTTTTGACAGTGAGGTGGGCTCTGTGGTCTTCTTCAAAGGAGGTTGCTGCCCGCCGAACTGTGAGGCGCCAAGATGCACGGTTGGAGGCGATAACAGCCCACTGGCGGTGGTCAATGGGGCAGGCACCAAGAGATTTCTTTAAGCAGTCCTTGTACCTCTTCTTTGGTGCACCTGTCTCGGTGGCCAGTGGAGAGCTCGCCATATAACACGATCTTGGGAAGGCGATGGTCCTCCATTCTGGAGACGTGACCTATCCAGCGCAGTTGGGTCTTCGGCAGCAAGGATTTGATGCTTGCGGACTCTGCCAGCTCGAGTACTTCGATGTTGGTGATGAAGTCATTGCAATGAATGTTGAGGATGGAAAGGATATGCAGGAGAAATATACATATATAAAAATAAATATTGTTAAATAAATACAAGCGGCGAGGAAGGTTAGTATGAGCAGTACATTCAGTCGTTCAGTCTCACTGCCATTGGGGAGAAGCCTGGTGGTGCCGGCTCTGATCCTCCTGTATCTCTTTCTCAATAGGAGCAGCTAAATGATGCTGTGTGCGGGCTGGTAGGGGTCCTCAATGATTTTGCGTGCCCTCTTTGGACAATGATCCTGGTAGATCACGTTGATGGGGGGGGGGTGATTTCTAGTAATAAATCTTAATGTAGCATTGATAAATTTACATTTGTCTTTATTTTGTGTGTTCCTACCCATATCCAATTGAATTAGCAGCGTACAAAATTAACCATAGCCAAGATAACTGCATGTTGCTTTATCTTTCTATTCTTTAGCTTCATATTCTTCATTGTTTTTAATTTTTTTGGGAAGAATTAAAGGCTTTACTGAAAGAGTTCTGCATTACTGATACATACCCATGACATTGTCAACAGAGGTCAAGGGAAAACAGAGCTGGGGCATCATGTATAAGGCATTGGTGAAACTACACTTGGAGAATGTCCATAATTCTGGTCATACAACTATAGGAAAACTATCATGTAGCTGGAAAGGATCACAAAAATGTTACCAAAATGGCAGACTTGAATTATAAGGATGTTTTCTCCCTACAATGTAGGAAGTTGTGGGGGGAACTTATGGAGGTTTATAAAAATCCTGAGGGGGCCTAGATAGGTAAATAGTCGTAGCTTTTTTCCCTCAGGGTGTCTAAAATTTGAGAGCATAGATTTAAAGTAAGAGGTGATAAATTTAAAAGGGACCTTTTTGACTCAGAGAGGGCAGTCGGTGTGTGGAATGAGCTGTCGGAGCAGAAAGTGGAGACGGGGGGAGTTGTAATGGTTAAACATGTGCAAGGATAGGAAAGTTTCAGAGGGGATATGGGCCTAAAGCAGGCAAGTAGGACATACAAGACAACTTGGTTGGCATGGACAAGTTGGGCCAAAAGGTCTGTTTCCATGCTGTAAAACTCTGACTCCATGAGTTCACATTTATATTCATCTTCCAACTAATATTGCTTACCAGCACATTTATTTTATCTGACCCTACTAATAAGTACAGCAAAACTCCTGTTATCTGGAGTTCAAGCAACCGCCAAAAATAAGGCCTTCGATAACGTACCACATGGAAGGTTAGTTAGGAAGGTGCAGTCTTTAGGTATAAATTTTGAGATAGTCAAATGGATTGAACATTGGCTGAAAGGGAGAGGCCAGAGAGTGGTAGTGGAAAATTGTCTGTCAGGTTGGAGGCCGGTGACCAGTGGTGTGCCTCAAGGATCTGTATTGGGCCCATTGTTGTTCGTTATTTACATTAATGATCTAGATGATGGGGTGGTGAATTGGATTAGTAAATATGCAGACGATACTAAGATAGGTGGAATAGTGGATAATGAAGAAGGTTTTCAAGGATTGCAGAGGGATTTGGGCTGCTTAGAAAAGTGGGCTGAAAAATGGCAGAAGGAATTTAATGCTGATAAGTGTGAGGTGCTTCATTTTGGTAAGAAGAATCAGAACAGGACATACGTAGTAAATGGGAGAGCATTGAGGAATACAGAAGAGCAAAAATATTTAGGAGTAACGGTACATCGTTCCCTGAAGGTAGAAACTCACGTGAATAGGGTGGTGAAGAAGGCTTTTAGTATGCTGGCCTTTATCAATCAATATAGGAGTTGGGAGGTGATGTTGAGACTGTATAAGACGTTGGTGCGGCCTAATTTGGAGTTCTGTGTGCAGTTCTGGTCGTCTAATTATAGGAAGGATATAAACAGAGTGGAGAGAGTGCAGAGAAGATTTACCAGAATGTTACCTGGGTTTAAGCATCTAGAGTATAGGCAGAGATTGGACAGATTAGGTCTTTATTCTTTGGAGCGTAGAAGGTTGAGAGGGGATTTGATAGAAGTATTTAAGATTATGAAAGGGATAGACAGAGTGGATGTGGATAGACTATTTCCGTTAAGAGGAGGAAAGATTAAAACAAGAGGACATGAGTTAAGAATTAAGGGGCAGAGGTTTATAGGTAACATGAGGGGGAACTTCTTTACTCAGAGAGTGGTAGCCGTGTGGAATGATCTTCCGGGAGAAATAGAGGCGGCGGAGTCAATTGTATTATTTAAGAAAAGGTTGGACAGGTATATGGATGAGAAGAAGATGGAGGGTTATGGGCATTGTGCAGGGAGGTGGGACTAGAAAGGGGTGTTTGGTTCGGTGCGGACTAGAAGGGCCTAATGGCCTGTTTCCGTGCTGTAATTGTTATGTTATGTTATGTTTTATGTTAAATACCAGTAGGTAAAAAATACAGAAGTTAAAAATTGGTGCACTTCCTCGCTGGTTTGCCAATCCACACAACACGCAGTCTCAAGCAGCCGGAAAAATTCACTTATCCAGCATCTACCAATTCCCCTAGGTGTCGTACACCAGGAGTTTTACTGTATTGCAGAGGAAGGTTTGGTATCGGCTGCTATTTCATAATCTTGACTGGCAGAAGAGGGTGGGGTTGGGGAGGGCTGGTAGGGGTTGTCTCTAATCTCCTCAGTCTGAGACTTCAGGCTAAATAGAAAATGAAATTAGCAACTGCACCAAATTCTGCTTAGAAGCTGCTTTGAAATTCCCTGCTCTTTGGGAACTTTGAAAATGAGTATTCCCAGAAATTACCTTCCAAGTGTTAAATGTGCTTTATATTATCTTTGAACTGGATGGATTTTATTTTGAAACTGTTTCTGAAACAAAATATGAGACAGTTTCCAGGGTGAAGCCTTAAAGTGGTCACACTGCAAATCTTGTGGGAACTACATCTTTCTCGTTGGCTGTTTCCAATTGAGAGAAAAATTTCCAAGTTACATCAGTTTTGCAAATAAATTCGCCCCAGCTCAAATCAGTTCTTCCTATTGGTGCTGCAGTTATCTTGCTCTTTCTGAGGCTGGACTATGGATATACATTGTTCAGCTATTAAATCTTATTCTTCACCACACCCCAGTTTCTGCTCTGTCCTTGTGGCCTGTCACCTGCTGCACTGAAAGCCACAAATGCTTTGCTGGTGTCTGGATCAGGAATACAATCTCTAAACCTTTCCAGCTTTATGTGATCCTTCTCGCCCTCTGTTCGGACTGAATTCTCACTGCAACCTTCTGTACCATGTTTTATTCTGCTCTGGATAGACTTGCTGGATATATGTAAAACATATCTTTTCACGGTAAACACACGTAACAATAAATTTAAACTGGACACTTGTTAAGCAAGAAAGTCTGTAGACTTGGGGGTCGAGTGCAATGAGAAAACGAGTTAGAGAAACTCAGCAGGTCAAAAAGCATCCTAGAGAAAGTAAAGGGTAACCAATGTTTAGACCTGGGCCAGAGGTAAGCAAAAGCGGCAGCGCGGTTGGTGTAGCTGTTAGTGCAACGCCTTTGTGGAAAACCCTGAACTATTTGGTGGGGATACACTCATCCACAAGTGTTTTGATAAAGACTGGTGTAATCATTCAGATCCTCTGCCGAGTCCATGAACACTGCTCAATTCGCTGACTCGAGGAAGTCCAGCGCCCGTGATTGGGACTGGATTGGAGTTCAAATCCTGCGCTGTCTGTAAGGAGTTTGTAAGTTCTCCCATTTCTGCGTGGGCTCCGGTTTCCTCCCACCATTCAAAATGTACTGCGGGGTGTAGGTTAATGGGCTGTAAATTGAGCGGCATGGAGCTGTGTGCTGAAATGGTCTGTTACCGTGCTGTATGTCTAAATTTTTTAATTAAAATTTTAAAAAGCAGACAGACAATAAAAAGGTGGGCAATTGGGGAGAGGCTGGGGGATGAGCACAGGCTCGCAGGTAAGAGGTCCAGGTAATTACAGGTGGGAGGGTAGTTGAGAATTGATAGGAGAGAATCACTCTCAGAGAGGAGAGGGGAGCTGGAGGACAGAGGGGAAAAGGGAAAAAACAAAATATGAGTGGGTTTGCAGAGATCCAAGACTTGTGGGTGACAGGGAATGGTGGCAGTTGATTAAGGCTTTAGTGAGGCACAAAGAAATAAAAAGTCCTGAGGGTGCTGAGGATCTGAAACAAACAGAGAAACTGCAGGGGATAACATGTCAGGCAACACCTGTAGTGGGAGAAATGCTCAGCTAGCATTTCTTCTTGCAGCTCTGGCAGAAGAATGAGGAAGCTTCAGACAGGATAAATACTGCAGGTGATTTCTCTAGAAACCTTGGGTAAGTTGAGAAGAAATGTTGAAAAGACTGGAAATGACAGCTGTGAAGAATAGAAACACATTTCAGAAATGTGAACTGGGAATGAGGTGCTCAGTCCCTCACTTTCCTGTTCTTTTGCATGATGTGATCAATGAACAAGAGACGATCCAACCTGGCACACTACAAATCTTAGTTGGCAATTTAACCAGGCCTGTGTCAAGAAAACCCTGCCCAACTACCAAAAGCATGTAACCTGCTGCACCAGAGGCCCAAGCACACTCGATCAATGCTACACCCAGATAAGGAAGGCCTATTGTTCTTTCCTGAGACTGTATTTTGGCAAGTCGGATCACCCAGCTGTGTTCCTTCTGCCTTCATACAGATGGACCCTAAAAAGAGAAGCTCCAGAGATCAGGCCAGCTAGAAGGTGGTCACAGGAGGCTGAAGAACGGTTACAGGACTTCTTTGAGTCAGCGAATTTGGCAGTGTTCATGGACTCGGCAGAGGATCTGAATGATTACACCAGTCTTTATCAAAACAGTAGTGTGTCCCCACCAAATAGTTCAGGGTTTTCCCCAACCAGAAGTCCTGGGTGAACAATGAAATCCAGAAGCTGTTGAGAGCCACATCACAGGCATTTAAGTCCAGAGATCCAGATTGGTACAGCAGGAGCAGGTATGACCTGCAGAACGTCATTTCCTGGGCAAAGTGGAGATTCTGGATGAAAAATGGAAACAACAAGGGACACCCAACAACTGTGGCATAACCTGCTACAAAACTGAATTTGGAGAAGTAGCAGACGGCAAAGCTTCGCTCCCAGAAGAACTCAATGCCTTCTGTGCCTGATTTGATGAGAGGAACAGTGAAGAACCACCCCTCCACACCCCCACATCCCCTGATGATCCCATTCTCTCCATATCTGAGAATGATGTGCATGCTGCCTTCAGGAGAATGAATGTGAGGAAAGCATCCAGCTCAGACTGAGTACCTGGCCGAGATGACCAACTTATCAAGTTATTCACGGATAACCTCTTGTTTCACTCCGGCAGGAGTCAATCAGGTGTCAATCGTACTGGAGCCTAAGAAGAAGGTAGTGACCTGCCTTAATGACTGTCAACAAGTAGCACTTGCATCAACAGTGATGAAGTGTTTTGAAAGGATGGTGATAAAGCAGATCAGCTCCTGTCTTAGTGGAGACATGGATATGTTCCAGTTTGCCTATTGTAGCAACAGGTCTACAGTAGATGCCATTTCACTGGCTCGAGACAAAGCCCTGGAACATCTGGATGGTAAAGATGAATTCATCAGGATATCCTTTATCGACTACAGTTCGGCATTTAACACCATCATCTTCTAAAAACTGATCAGCAAACTCCAAGATCTAGGACTCAAACTTCCCACTGTGTAATTGGATCATGGATTTCCTCACCTCCAGAGGACTGATAAGAACTTGACCTCCACAATCTCAATCAGTACTGGAGCACCAAGGACTGCGTTTTTAGTCCCTGCTCTACTCACTTTAAATCTACGACTGTGTAGCTTGGTACAACAATAACACCATCACAAATTTGTCGACGATACTGTGGTAGTGGGCTGTATAAAGAAAAGTAATGAGTCAGCGTACAGGAGGGAGATTGAAAACTTGGCTGAATGTTGTACTACAACAACCTTTCACTCAAGGACTTCAGGAAAGGAAAGCCAGAGATGTACAATCCAGTGATCATTGGGGGATCAGAGGTGGAGAAGATGAGCAAATTTAGGTTCTTGTGAGTCACTATCTTGGAGAATCTTTCCTGGACCAAATACAGTTTTGCGCAGTTCCTACGTAATAAGCTATGCAAAGCGAATGAGAGGTACAAGGCACGGATATTAGTCATTTCTTATAAAAAAATCTCTGCCACTCGAGATGATTATCAACTAGAGTAAGACATGAAGAAAATGCAGGAAGAACTCAGAGAGTCGGGCAGCATCCGTGGAAGGCAAAAGGCAGTTGGTGTTTTGGGCCTGAGCCCATCAGGTGTGTCTGACACCTGAATGAGAAGGTAGGGATGGAGGGAGGGAAGGGAGAGTAAGGAAACACAGGCTAACAGGTGAAGGATGGATGCAGTTGGGGATGAAGGGAAGAAGAGAAAAAGAACTGACAGATTACAGTGGTGGGGGGAGGGCTGAGAGCTGAGAAAGATGCTCTCTGACATTTTTTAAAAAAAGGAGAGGAAGGCGGTGGGGAGCTGGAGGAGGGGTGTCAGAGGGGTGAGGGAAAGCAGGAGACTAAGGAGGGGGCTAAAAGAAATTAAAGAAGTCAATACTGACGGTGACTGGAGCCAGATTGAGGAGCCTGTGACAATCCTCAGATATTTAGAAGGATGGTGGGGTAAATCTGATAGAAACTTAAAATAACTCTCAAAATTCAGGGGGCTGTATTAGAGGATAGATGTGGAGGAATTGCTTCTAGGAAGCAATGCATCAGGGGAATTCTCTGCCAAGGAAGCAGTTAAGGCTGCCTCATTAAATGTAATTAAGACCGATAAGCAGCCAGGCTCCACACCTCCCAGCACACGCTTTGTTTTCTCTGCTGCCGTCAGGAAAGAGGTGTAGGGGCCACAAGACTTGCACCCCCAGGTTCCTCAACCTCGAATGCAATCCGGGCCTCATTTAAAGACTCTTGTGCAATTCTCTTGGTGTTGCACGGTCAGTTTGTTTAGATTTGCTGATTTGTTTACATGTGTTCAGGGTATTTTTTTGCCCTACCAATAAGTGGTTTAATTCTTCAGGAAAAGGAATCTCAGGGTTGGTGATGATCATTCACTTTATTGTCATTGTACCAGTAAACCAGACAATGAAATACCACCAGCATCTAACTGGAAGTTAAGAAATAAATGCCATCTATATACATTACAACAAAACACATGCAATTAAAACCAATGACAGCACTATTCTACAGTGAACTGTTAAAAAGTACTGATTTTACAATGTGAGTCCAATTACTGCTCAGTGCCATGATTCAGTGTTCAACATAGTCACAGCTTCGTTTAAAAAAAAAAGCTCTCTTGAGCCTACTGGTGCACGATGGGAGAAGAGTGTATAGTCCGTGATTTGGGTGTGTTGCATCTCTGATAATGTTTTTCACCAAGCTCAGACATCGTTCCCTATAGATGTTTTCGATGGTAGGCAATTGGATTCCAATAATCCATTGGGCAGTTTCACTACCTGCTGAAGTGCCTTGTGATCTTGTCCAATTCCCATACCACACCGAAATGCCATATGTTAGCACACTCTCAAATTGTGCATCTATAGAAATCCAATCCTGGGACAGAGGTGGATCTTCCTTAGGCTTATCTGGACGCCAAGGAATTTAAAGCTCGGTAAACACTCCACTACCCATCCATTGATGTAAATCGGGACGCCAGTGTGGCTTCTCGCATGCCTGAAGTCCATGATGATCTCCTTGGTCTCCTGATTGTTGAGTGTCACACCACAAGACCAGGGTGCTGAACCTCATCCCTAAAGGCCGTTTCATCGTCCCTTTTAATCAGGCCTACAGTGTCATGTATGTACTCTGAAAATAAATCTGAGATAAATAGATTTTTGACTAATAGGGGAATTAAGGGTAATGGGAACAGGCAGGTGAGCCCGTGGCTAGATTGGCCACGATCTTATTGAACAGCAGAGCAGTCTCGATAGGCCAATGACTGACTCCTGCTCCCATTTCACGTGTTCTTCCGTTCTTTTGACCAAATCACTAAAGTAAAGAATCTGTTCGTTATGCTTAAACAGTTTTGCAGTTAAACAGTTTAAGTAGATTTCTGGACACATGTAAATTCACCAGTCAGGGGTTACACAGCATACTCAGTTTCACACGTTTTACTAAGCATTTGCTGACAACTGTTAGATGAAGCTCTATAAAACTGCTGGTTGCAGTATAAAACTGCTGGTTGGAGTATAAAACTGCTGGTTGGAGTATAAAACTGCTGGTTGGAGTATAAAACTGCTGGTTGGAGTATAAAACTGCTGGTTGGAGTATAAAACTGCTGGTTGGAGTATAAAACTGCTGGTTGGAGTATAAAACTGCTGGTTGGAGTATAAAACTGCTGGTTGCAGTATAAAACTGCTGGTTGCAGTATAAAACTGCTGGTTGCAGTATAAAACTGCTGGTTGGAGTATAAAACTGCTGGTTGGAGTATAAAACTGCTGGTTGGAGTATAAAACTGCTGGTTGGAGTATAAAACTGCTGGTTGGAGTATAAAACTGCTGGTTGGAGTATAAAACTGCTGGTTGGAGTATAAAACTGCTGGTTGGAGTATAAAACTGCTGGTTGGAGTATAAAACTGCTGGTTGGAGTATAAAACTGCTGGTTGGAGTATAAAACTGCTGGTTGGAGTATAAAACTGCTGGTTGGAGTATAAAACTGCTGGTTGGAGTATAAAACTGCTGGTTGGAGTATAAAACTGCTGGTTGGAGTATAAAACTGCTGGTTGGAGTATAAAACTGCTGGTTGGAGTATAAAACTGCTGGTTGGAGTATAAAACTGCTGGTTGGAGTATAAAACTGCTGGTTGGAGTATAAAACTGCTGGTTGGAATTAAACTGGGGGAAATATTTTTAGTATATACTGCTGCGGAAATGTAACATTGCATTTTGGTGAAATTGCAAGCCAAGTTTCTCACGTCAGTTCTTGTTTGTGCTGTCTCACTAGGCGGATTGTTTCCCATCTGGCTTGTTGAGCCCAATCCGCCATTCAAAAAGATCATGGCTGATCTGGCCATGGACTCAGCTCCACCCTTAATTCCCCTATTTTGCAATAATCTATCTATGTCATTGACCAAAGCAGTCTCTTCGTTGGGCAGAGAATTCCCTAGATTCACTATTCTCTGGGAGAAGCAGATCCTCCTTATCTCTGTCTGAAATTTACTCCCCAAATCTTGAGGCTGCATCTCCCTAGTTCTAAGTCCCACCTCCCAATGGAAATAACCTCCCTGCTTCTATCTTTTCAATTTCTTACATAGTTTTATGAAAGATGACATTATAAGATCCTCCCTCATCCTTCTAAACTACAATGAGTAGAGACCCAGGCTGAAAATACCAGGAGCAAATGAGATGCACTGACCTTGTGCAGATGTGCTGACTGTTCATTTATCGAAATGCACCTCCCATTAAGTTGGAATTTTTGGCATTGGGCTCAGTCAACTGCAAATTTTCTGAATTTAGTTATAGAGTGCACGTGTTTTAATTTAAAAACACCCTAACTAATTCATGAATCAAGGCAGAAACCAGACCAAGAGATGCTTCCATTTCAGGCAGCAAACAATGTTTAAAAAAAGAAATGATGACGCTGAACTAAATGGGACAATTAATTCACCGGAACTTTAAGCCCAATTATGTAGCAATTAGACACTGACGTGCTTCAGAACTGTTACCTATTACGTCAGCACTTTCTACATTCACTCATCAAGGCTGGGACTGACGAGAGGGTCTGCGTTAATTTGAGAATGCTTTGCATTCTGCTTCCTGAACCTGCAGATGGAGTCATTGTCTTGGTGTTCCTGAGCCTGTGAGTACACCTGCACCCAAAGAACATTCCCCTTGCCTTTTATGAGAGTATCCAAGGTTCAGGATTTCTGTATTGACATAAATTGTAATAAAACAGGTGTAATATTACAAAAAATTTACTTTAGTCTGCAGTAAAGCAGACATATTTGCCCTCAGCAGAAATTGCCAGGCACCTCTTGCAGATAGAGAAAGAAGCAAAAAACGAAGTCCAGTTACCAAGTGTCTGTGGATTCACCTCCAGCACTCCTGGAGCCACCCAGACTCCAGTCCAGCCCAGGATCCAGATCTGAACCTCTGATCAGGAAGGCATTAGTGCCCTCGCACCCTCCAGCCAGTCTCGAGTCAATCTCCGGGGCCTGTGTGAGTTCCTCAGCTCAAGTCGGCAACAGATCTCCACCTGTGTGATCTTCAGCTGCAGAACCCCTCACTGGTTCGGTGCCGCGGTCACTGCCCCATGGGTCGTCTCCTCTGCTTCTTCTCAAATAAGGTGTGTCTCCCTGTTATCTGGCACCAGTGCTCACCAGGAGTCTGTAACTCCACGAGGCTGCTGCCCAACACAGGTAGCACTGTCTTGGGTCAAAAGCCTGTACAAAGCTATTAGTAGTTGGACTTAGTGGTGGAACCCTGCAGAAGAGCACAGTGTCTCTGCTCCCCACTCCCCATGAGTCTGCACAAATGCTAGCACTGCTGTTGCAGCAGCTCCAGGGGAATCACCTTATTTTTTATAATCCTCGTGCATATTCCACTTATGACTATGTATATTTACAAACAAAAAGAAAATCTTATTTTAAAATCTTCACCATTCTGCCTGGAACAGGTAAATTCACCCAGTCAAGGGCTATATGACGTCTCGGCAGCACATGTTTTACTGAGCATTTGTTGGCAGCTGTAATAGCTACTTTAAAAATGCTGGCTGGGGTTAAGCTGAGCAGTCCCACCCACCATGTCGTAACGTAGCACTGCATTTTGGTGAAATTGTGAGCTGAGTTTCTCATTTTGATGATGTGGTGTCTTACGTGACGGGTGGTTTTACACCTGGCCCTTCGAACCCACTCTGCCATTCAATGAGATCGTAGCTGACTTGGCTGTCGACTCAGCTCTTCTGCTTGCTCACCTGTTCCCCGTGATCCTTAATTCCCCTACTATTAACTTTTTAGTGCCTTAAATACATTCAATGAGGCAGCTTCTATTGGTTCATTGGACAGAGAATTCCACATATTTACTGCTCCATGGGGAAAAAAATAGAGTATTCAATGACATGCCAAATCTCCTTAGAAAGTAGAAGTGTTGGTGTGCCTTCTTCAGGGTGGACCGTTCACTGCATAGTTTAGTGCCTTTACTCAATTTGCCAGTCTTCACTCCAACTCCTCAGATACACATTCCGATTTAAAATCTCATGTCCTTAAATTTTCAAATGATTTGGTATCCATAGCTTTCAGGGAGAATGAATTCCACATTTCCTGAGGAGAAATTTCCCTATTTTTCTGAAGAGAAAAATAACACATTATCATTTCAAGAGGGCACGGTCTTAGAATTAGAAGGTACCTTTTTAAAACAGATAAGGACAAATTTCTTAGCCAGAGGGTCATGGATTTGTGAAATTCATTGCCACATATAGCTGTGGAGGCCCAACCATTGGAGTTTAAGGAGGAGATTGATAGGAATCTAATTAGTCAGGGTACCAAAGGATACAGGGGAAAGGCCAGAATTGGAGGGGGGGTGTTGCGGAGCAAACTCGATGGGCTGAATGGCTAGCTTCTATACCTTTATCTTGCGATCTTGTGATTGACCAAAATGTAACATTAAGGTACCTCCCCTCCATTTTCGGATCCCCACTAGAAACAATCTGAACAGAATCAAAATCATAATTTATTGTTATGAAAAAGTTATGAAATTCAGAAACATGGTTGATGAATAGATTAACAAGGCAGAAATGTATAAAATGCAATCCAGATTCGACACTGTATGCTTTCAATTTATGTGGTTGGGCTGTATATTGGGTTTTATCTAGTGGGAATTAATTGTTCCATGTTAGAAAAGATAAGTCTGGAGGCCCCTCCCATATTGTGCTTTAATGCCATTGTTCATGAGGGGAAATGTTCATAAATTTTTAAAAATCAGTATGGACTGCAGGAGTCTTCATGCACTCCACATACTGCACTATGGTCATAATCCCAGGCCAACTATTTAGTTGGCTTTTCTTTTTCTTCAGTCTCGTGAACTATTTGGAGAGATTGACAAAGAAAACAGACTGAACTGCTGCAGATTCAAGGGAAATTTTGTTCTTGGGCTGTGATACCACCAGGGAGACAGTAAATACACAAAAGTGCTGGAGAAACAGCAGGCCCCACGGTGTCCAATGGAGGCAAAGATATATAACCACCATATGAGCAATAAAGAGACAGGAGCCTGGATAAAAAGGTACAGGGAAGAGGGAATAAGGGGGTGGGGGAGGAGCACCTGCCAAGAGGCCTTAGGTGAACATCGGACTTGTCAGCCACAAACGAGCCTGCAGCTGACGTGGACTTTTACCCCCTCCATAAATCTTCGTCCGCGAAGCCAAGCCAAAGAAAAAAGGTGAACATGGATAGGAGGACTGGAGAGAAATGCTGAGAATTGATCAGAGAATGCAGAGCTGGAGGGAATGAGACCAAGGAATAGTGATGGGAGGGGGAGGGGGGGGGGCTAACAGAAACCGGAGAAGTCGACGTTGGACGGCGCCCAGATGGAATGTGAGGAGTGATACGTCCAATTTGTGGATGATTCCATGGACAGACAAGTCCTTACGAGAATGGAGCAGGCAATTGAAATGGGTTGCTAGGGGGAGATGCCCACTATTAGAACAGACAGATCCAAGGTCCTTAACAAAGTGATTTCCCAGTCTGTTCTGTCTCTCAGATGTAAATGAAGCCACAATGGGAGCACTGAATGCAGTAATTGAGCCTGAAAGTTCACAAGTGAAGTGGTGTTTTGTTTGGAAGAGCTGTTTATGGCCTTTGCTCCTCCCCCAGCCCCTTCTTACTTCCTCCACCTCTTTTTTAAATTCAGTTACTTGCCTGTTTGTTTGCTTATACCTTCAGGAAGGGCTCACGCTGTGGATGCTGTGGGACCTGCTGAGCTCCTCCGGCACATTTGTATATTAAGTACAATTATAGCATCTGCAGATTTTCTTGTTTCATGGAAACTAGGTGCAGGAGTAGGCCATTTGGCCTACACCACCATTCATTCTGATCATAGTATCTGCTTTCTCCCCATACCCCCTTATTCCCTTAACCACAAGGACCAAATCTAACTCCCTCTTAAATATAGATAAGGAACCGGCTTCAACTATTTCCTGTGGCAAAGAATTCCACAGATTCACCACCCTCTGACAATTTTTTTTTCTCATCTCAGTCCTAAAAGACTTCCCCCGTATCCTTAAACTGTGACCCCTTGGTTCTGGTCTTACCCAACAATGTGAAATCCCTTAAGGATTTTATACGTTTCTATTAAGATCCCCCCTCAATCTTATAAATTCCAGCAAGTTTAAGCCTAGTCGATCCAGCCATATGTAAATCCTGCCATCTCTGGTATCAATCTAATGAACCTTCTTTGCACTCGCTTTATGGCAAGGATGTCTTTCCTCAGATAAGGAGACCAAACTGTACACATTACTCCAGGTGTGGTCTCACCAGGGCCCTGTACAACTGCAGTAGAACCTCCCTACTCCTGTACTCGAATCCTCTTGCTATGAATGCCAACATACTATTCACTTTCCATTGCATTTCCACCATTAGTCATCAGGGAGTTGGTATTTGGTTCATGTTCAGAATTGTGTGAATTATTTTGATTAGCATGCGAGGAGTAAGGTGATTCCTGGACCAATTTGAATTCCTGATGGAAAATTACTGAATCACTGGGTTTCTGGACAGTCCAGAAGTATCCATGATTATTTTTGCATCATGCTTGATCTAAATTATATTTTAATTTTATTTAGAGATGCAGCTCACTAACAGGCCCTTCTGGCCCACGAGTCCAAGCCCAAATATACCCATGTGACTAAACTACTAACCCCATACGTCTTTGGAATGTGGGAGGAAACTGAAACACCTGGAGGAAACCCATGGAGTCATGGGTGGAACATACAAACTCCCTACAGACAGCGGAGGACTCGAACTGGGGTCACTGAGCTGTAATAGCATTGGGCTCACAGCTACACTAACCATGCTGATTTAATGGATCTAGTTTCACTACTTGCCCCTTCAGCTTCCAATCTCAACTTCCTGATCCCTGAGGCAAAACTACGAAGTGTTTACATAAAATAATGGTTCAACCAGCTGAAAGAGCTGTGTTGTGACAACCACATGTTCATTTGTGAGTGTTGGACCGCTACCTACTGCAGCTGAGATTGGAAGACGATTCTCAATGTTAAGCTCAACTTCCAGTGTCTGCTTGGCTGAGTCTTCAGCTGTACCACCTCTGCTGGAAGGTCAAGGGTTCTTTCACTGCGAGATATCGGACTGTTTTTGTTAACTAGCTGTAATCTCATAGCTAATTGTTGAATGTTAAATTGGTGGTTAAGAAGGTGTATGATGTACTGGCCTTCATTTGTTGGAGGATTGAGTTCCAGACCTGTGGGGTAATATTACAGATCTATAAAACCCTGGATAGACCACACTTGGAGTGTTGTGTTCAGTTCTGGTCACCTCAATGCAAGAAGGATGTAGAGGAATTAGTGAGGGTGCAGAGATTTACCAGGGCGTTGCGTGGATTCGAGAACGTGTCATAGGAAGCAAGGATGACGGAGCTAGGCCCATTCTCTGGAGTGATGAAGGATGAGTGGTCATTTAATAGACGTATACAAGATTGTATTCTCCACTCTTCACTGGCCATGAGACAGAGGTGCACCAAAGAAGAGGTACAAGGACTGCCTAAAGAAATCTCTTGGTGCCTGCCACATTGACCACCGCCAGTGGGCTGATATCGCCTCAAACCGTGCATCTTGGCATATCACAGTTCGGCGGGCAGCAACCTCCTTTGAAGAAGACCGCAGAGCCCACCTCACTGACAAAAGACAAAACTCAACACCCAACCCCAACCAACCAATTTCCCTTGCAACCGCTGCAACCGTGTCTGCCTGTCCCGCATCGGACTTGTTAACCACAAACGAGCCTGCAGCTGACGTGGACATTACCCCTCCATAAATCTTCGTCCACAAAGCCAAGCCAAAGAAAGATACAAGATTGAGAGACTTAGATCAGTGGTCATTAACCTTTTTCTTTCCACTCACATACCACTTTTAAGTATTCCCTATGCCATACATGCTCTGTGATTAGTAAGGGATTGCTTAAGGTGGTATGTGGGTGGAAAGAAAAAGTTTGAAAAGCACCATTTTAATTGTATCTTATTGACTCGTTATGTGCGTGGTTTCATAACTTCAAAGGAAATGGGCCAATGACAATTTTTCTCAAGCAAAATATTTCAGTAACAGTTGGATCGAGAGCAGTGATTCTCAACCTTCCCTTCCCATTCACATCCCAGCTTAAGCAACCCCTTACTGATCAGAGAGCAATGGCATAGGAATTGCTTAAAGTGGTATGCGTGTGGAAAGAAAAGGGTTGAGAACCACTGGCTTGGATAGAATGGACAACCAGCACCTTTTTCCTGGAGCAACAATTGCAAATTACTAGAGGATTTTGGTTTAATGTGAGTGAAGGAAAGTTTAGGATAGATGTCAGAGGTAAAAAGGGAAAATGGTGGGTGCCTGGAATGCATTCCAGGGGCTGGTGATAGAGGCTGGTACAATCAGCATATTCAAAAGACTTAGTCAGGGACATGGTATAAAGAAAATAGGGGGTTATGGGTGAGAGGTGGAGAAGGATTAGATGTTGTGGAATAGTTTTCCACAGGTCAGCACAACATGGTGGGCTGAAGGGCCTGAATTGTGCTGTGATGTTCCATGTTCTATGAATGTTTGTAACCTGAAGAGGCAAATTCTTGCACAAGTCAGGCCAATGTTCAGATAAGGCAGGATCTGTGACATTTAAAGATTATCTGAGGACAGGAAGAGGTTGGCAAGAAAGTGTATTATATGTACATGATGAATCATTCGTTTTTCAAAGGTGTGTGTTGAATAACTGATTATCATTTAAAAGCCACAGCCTTTATTTGAATAAATCACCAGTCCATGCTTTTGTTTAGTTGATGTAACTTGTTGGAAGATGCAAGATAGGATCATCCTGCATACTGATTTCTCCCTGCACACCATTTCACCTCTTGAATCGATGAACAAAGTATAAAAAGGTTAAAATTCATTCCAGATTTGACCCTGCCTGTGTTTAGTGTCACTTGTTGGTCAATATTCCTTGACTACTTCAGTGGAAGTAAGTAATTAAACATTTACTTGGTGTTTATCTCCATAGCAGCAGGTATTTAATTAAATTGGCATTTGTCTGGCTCAACCACTGAGGGCCAAAATGCCTCTTCCCGCACTGTGCTGTGGGAAGTCTGCATATGGTGGAGAACTGGATCAGCATGCAAAAGATACATAACCAACCTTTCGGGTTTGAGCTCTTCATCAAGGTATGAACAAAATGTAAGCAGGTGCCCAAACAAAATGGTATGGGAGGGGCAGGAGGAGGAGCACAGTCCATTAGGCAAGAGGGAATAAGTAGATAAGGGAGGGAGGGCATATCAACAAACAGGCCCAGTGAATGGAGAGGGAATGGGGTAGAGAGCTGGAGGAAAGAAGACAGAGGGAAGGGGAAGAGAGAGAGAATGTGGAGTAGGCTAGCAGAAGCCGGAGAAGTCATTTTTAATACCATACAGTCGGAGAGTACCCAGACAGAATATTAGGTGTTGCTCCTCCAATTTATGGGTGGCCTTGGTTGACAGTACATAAGGACATGTGCAGACATCCCAGCTGGGGAGTGGGGCAGAGAATTGAAATGATTGGCCACTGGCAAAGCCATCTCCCATTTTGTATCCAGTCTCTCCGATGTACTAAAGGCTATAAACATGCTCTGTAAGCACATAAACACACTTAAGGACAGTAGGTTTTGCAAAATGAAATAAGAGTGCAGAGTATGGTGTTACATGGCTTTGCAGAGAAGAGAGGGACCGTACTCCTTCCCAAACCCCTTCTTACTTCTTTCTCCCTATATTTTTATTCAGGTACCTGCCTGCTTTTTGCTTGTATCTTCAGGAAGAGCACAAGCTTGAAATGTTGGTTATATATCTTAGCCTCCTGTGGATGCTGTGGGACCTGCTGAGTTCTTCCCGCACATTTGTGTATTAAATACAATCATAGCATCTTCAGCTTCCAATCTCAACTTCCTGATCCCTGAGGCAAAACTACAAAGTGTTTACATAAAATAATGGTCCAACCAGCTGAAAGAGCTGTGTTGTTTTAACATTGAGTGGTTGTGACAACCACACGTTCATTTGTGAGTGTTGGACCGCTACCTACTGCAGCTGAGTTTGGAAGATGATTCTCAATGTTAAGCTCTACTTCCAGTGTCTGCTTGGCTGAGTCTTCAGCTGTACCACCTCTGCTGGAAGGTCAAGGGTTCTTTCACTGCGAGATATCGGACTGTTTTTGTTAACTACCTGCAATCTCATTGCTAATTGTTGAATATTAAATTGGTGGTTAAGAAGGTGTATGGTGTACTGGCCTTCATTTGTTGGAGGATTGAGTTCAAGAGCTGTGGGGTAATATTACGGATCTATAAAACTCTGGATAGACCTCACTTGGAGTGTTGTGTTCAGTTCTGGTCACCTCAATGCAAGAAGGATGTAGAGGAATTAGTGAGGGTGCAGAGATTTACCAGTGTTACAGGTATATTAGTATGGTTATAGATAAAATATGTCTTTAAAAGAGGTAGATTGTGGGGGTTTAGTTAAGTAACTTCACAAACATAGTAACACTTCACAAAAGACATCTCATTTAAAATGCAAGAACTTTCCTGAAGCGAGACTTTGAGGCTCCCGTTGGCTTCGCAGAATGCTTATCTATTGTGTATAGGCAATAAAGTCCAGGCTTAGAAATACTGATATTTCAAAAATTGTGTTTGAAGCCTTGGGTGAGACAAACAGGATTCTTCTCAGAGTGAGAGAGAGAGAAAAAAAGGGATAAAACCCAGGATTCTGTTGACACGGTGGTTAAGTGAAAAAAACACACAAATGCTGGAAAAACTCAGCAGGTCAAACAGTGCCTTTATGTAGCAAAGGTAAAGATACATCACCAACGATTCGGGCTTGAGCCCTTCATCAAGAGAGAGAGAAGTGAGTTCTACAGTAGCAGTTGAGGATGCACAATGGCAAGTTGGCAGGTTTGTTGACAGACCCCATTTTGAAGACTGGTTCTGAGTTCAGCCTGTTCAAAACCCTTGTAGTCCTCACAAGAGGAAATGGCTGGTTAGAGTGTTTCATCTGAAATAAGGGAAACAAGATGAACTCTGTGGTGACCTGGAAGAAGAGGATATCATTTGGAAAATCCATGATGGGGCAGTTTTCTTCGGCAAGACGCTGAAGTGACTGATAGGAGGAAATCAGTTTGTGTGTGTCCAATGAGCAACAAATTTCTCTCTGAAACCAACAAGAACCTTCCTGAGCAGTATCCATTTAACTTTAAGCACCAGAGCCTGGTGAAGATTCATAAATATTAAATTCTGTGCACAGTATAAGAATTGCCTGATAGTGGTGAACTTGGAGAAGTGAGATTGGACTGTGAAACAAAGAACTTTCCTGAACATATAAACATTATACACACGTGCGCTTAGAATTAGAAGGTTAAGTTAATAGTAATAAATTAAAGTTTGATTTAGTTTAAAGAAAATTAAAAGCAACTTTTGTTTAAGTAACCATTGTCTTGGTGAATTATTATTGCTGCTGGGTTTTGGAGACCCCTGAGCTCGTAACACCAGGGTGTAGCCTGGATTGGAGAACGTGTCATAGGAAGCAAGGATGACTTAGCTAGGCCTATTCTCTTTGGAGTGACGAAGGATGAGTGGTGACTTAATAGAGGTATACAAGATTATGAGAGGCTTAGATAGAGGGGACAACCAGCATTTTTTTTACTGGAGTGACAATGCAAATACTAGAGGATTTTGGTTTAATGTGAGTGTAGGATAGATGTCAGAGGTAAGAAGGGAAAATGGTGGGTGCCTGGAATGCATTCCAGGGGCTGGTGATAGAGGCTGGTACAATCAGCATATTCAAAAGACTCTTAGTCAGGCACATGGTGTAAAGAAAATAGGGGGTTATGGGTGAGAGGTGGAGAAGGATTAGATGTGGAGTAGTTTTCCACAGGTCAGTGCAACATGGTGGGCTGAAGGGCCTGAACTGTGCTGTAATGTTCCATGTTTTATTAATGTGTTTTGTAACCTGAAGAGGCAAATTCTTGCACAAGTCAGGCCAATGTTCAGATAAGGCAGGATCTGTGACATTTAAAGATTATCTGAGGACAGGAAGAGATTGGCAGGAAAGTGCAATATATGTACATGATGAATCATTCGTTTTTCAAAGGTGTGTGTTGAATAACTGATTATCATTTAAAAGCCACAGCCTTTATTTGAATAAATCACCAGTCCATGCTTTTGTTTAGTTGATGTAACTTGTTGGAAGATGCAAGATAGGATCATCCTGCATACTGATTTCTCCCTGCACACCATTTCACCTCTTGAATCGATGAACAAAGTATAAAAAGGTTAAAATTCAATCCAGATTTGACCCTGCCTGTGTTTAGTGTCACTTGTTGATCAATATTTCCTTAAAAGCACAATGCAATGCTGGAGAAACTCAGCTGGTCCTTTCAGTGTCCAAAGGAGACAAAGATATATTGCCGATGTTGCGGGCCTGAACCCTTCTTCAAGACAGGCCCGAATGACCCTGGTGAGGCCATGGAATTCTATCTGAACTGGCAAACCAAGTCAGAACCGTAAAAACACAATGCCGGAGAAACTCAGTTGGTCAGTGTACTTTATGTAGCAAAGATAAAGATACATAAAGCTCTTCACCATACCTTGATGAAGGGCTTAGGCCCAAAGTGTTGAATGATCTTATTGCTACATAAAGTAAACTGTTTGACCAGCTGAGGTTCGGCACTGTGCTTTTACTTCAACCACAGTGTCTGCAGACTTTCGTGTTTTACTTCTGCCCTGAGGTTCAGGAATAGTATCTTGGCACAGCACTCAATCAATACAGTTATATCTGTTGAGTTTATCAATTTAAATGAGTATGTTTTGTCTATCCGGCAACGGCGCAAGCTGTCCTCCACTTTAGTTCTTGTTGATTCAGAGAATGAAGTTAAACAGGAAGGTCTGCAAATGCTGTGGTCAACACGCAAACGTGCTGGAGAAACTCAGCAAATCAGGAGGCATCCACAGGAAGCGAAGCAAGCTTCCTATGGATGCTGCATGGCCTGCTGAGTTTCTCCAGCACAATTTTGTATTGATTCAGCGAACACCTTTCAAGCCAACTTGTTGGTAACAGATTGATTATACATGGGGGAAAAAAATCCAGCAAGAATAGGCCGTTTGGTTCTTTAAGCCTGTTCCCCTGTCGCTGATCTCTCTTTTGTGTCTGAAAATCTCTCTCTCTCCTCAGGTGCATTTACTGATTTGGACTGATAGAGAATTCAGATTTATTGTCAGAATACATACAACTTTTTTCTTGTGGGCGCAGCAGAATTACCACTAATGGGTAGTGCAAAAAAAATCTACACAGCGTGAATGTGTAAACAGATAATGAATATAAACAAACTGTGCAATACAGAGAGAACAAAAGCAAATCAATAAAGTGCACAAAGAGTCCTTGAATGAGTCTCTGATAGAGTTTGTGGTTGAGGAGTCCGAGGTGGAGGGGTATCAGCTGTTGCTGAACCTGGTGGTGCAAGTCATGTGGCATCTGTACCTCTTTCCTGATGGCAGCAGCGAGAACAGAGCATGTGCTGAATGGTGAGGGCTTTTGATGATCGCTGCTGCTCTCCGACGGCAGCGTTCCCTGTAGTTGTACTCAATAGAGGGGAAAGTTTTGCCTGTGATGTCCTGGGCTGTGTCCAATATCTTTGGGGGGGCTTTACGCTCAGGGGTAGTGATGTTCCTATACCAGACTGTGATGCAGCCGGTCAGCACACTTTCCTCCACACCTCTGTAGAAATTTGCCAGGGTGGTGCACCGTTCAGCCAAGTTTTTAATCTCCATCCAATATACTGTCTCATCTTCACCCTTTATACAACCCACTACCATGGTAACGTCGGCACATTTGTAGATGGTGTTATTGTCGTACTGAGCTACTCAGTCATAGGTGTAAAGTGAGTAGAGCAGGGAGCTCTCTGATACTGATGAAGATTGTGGAGGAGATGTTCTTCCCAATCTTCATTGATTGTGGTCTGGAGGTGAGGAAATCCATGATCCAATTACACAGTGGAGTGTTAACTCCCAGCTGTTGGAGTTTGCTGATCAGTTTTGAGGGGATGATGGTGTTAAATGCCGAACTGTAGCCGATAAAGAGCATCCTGGTGTATACATCTTTGCTGTCCAGGTGTTCCAGGGCTTTGTGTAGAGCCAGTGAAATGGTATCTGCCATAGATCTGTTTCTACAATAGATGGATCCATGTCACTGCTCAGACAGGAGCTGATCTGCTTCATTACCAGCCTCTCCAAACATTTCAACACTGTGGATGCCAGTGCTACTGGTCAATAGTCATTAATACAGGTTACTGCCCTCTTCTTGGGCCTGACACCTGTTTGAAACAGGTAGGCACCATGTCCTACTGGAGTGAAATATTGAAGATGTCCATCAATACCTCGGTAAGTTGGTTTACACAGAACTTTAATAGTCGGCCAGGTACTCCCATCTGGGCAGGATGCTTTCCTTGGATTTGCTCTCTTGAAGGCAGCAAACGTGTCGTCCTCAGATATGGACAGGATGGGATCGTCGGGGGATGTGGGGGTGTGGAGGGGTGGTTCTTCCCTGTTACTGCCCTCAAATTGGTTGAAGAAGTTGTTGTGTTCCTCTGGGAGAGGAGATTTGCCACCTGCTACTTTACCGGATTTGGTTTTGTGAGCAGGTTATGAGATTTAGGCCTTGTCACAGCTGTAGGGTTTATCACCCTGCAAATGATTTCACCCCTCCCCCTCCCCTTCATCTTGCCTCTAAAGATCTTTGCACAAATCCCGAGACTGCGGCTCTCCTTGTTGTGGATCTGCCCTCCAGCCAGCAGAAGCATCCCTCATCCAGACTTTCAAGAGTTTCTGTTTCATTTCTTGAGATCTTTTGTTCATGAAGGACCCAGCATATACAGGCGTGTTGACCCAAGCTTTGCCATCTCTGGAATTAGTTTGATGAACCTCTCTTGCACTTTCTCTGTGGCAAACATATCCTTACTTAAATGCAGAGGTTAAAACTGCACAGAATACTGCAAGTGTGGTTAACCAAGGCCAGTAAAACTGTCGAGTCACAAGAGTCAAACAGCATTGAAACAGGCTATTTGGCCCAACTCATCCATGTTGACCATCGCTCATCAGAGCTAGCCTGCATTTGGCCGATGGGTGGGTTTGTTTCACCTATTTTATTATATTGTTGATTGCTTTATAAATTACAAAGTGGTGCAATGAAAATGAATAATTAAATGAGCTAACATTTTGTTTTTTTTTCCTGAATATGGTGAATACATGCAGTTGCCAAGACCAAATCAAAGTAAGTTAATAGTTTTATTATATATTACTATCACTGTTATACAGTAGAAAAAACCCAGTACCTAGCACCTTTTCTGACTGAGATGTTACTTGGGGAGAAGTTAGGTAACAGGTATTCTGGAAAAGCAACTGGAAAGTTGTAGAAGGAAGTAACAGTGCCTTTCATATTGTCAGGTAAATAAATCCCTGGAAAGATTTTTGGAGAGATTTTTTAAAAAAGAATACAGAAGAGACTTATACATTGTTTAACATTTAAAAATGAATACGATTGAAGTTATCAAAGATAATATCATGGATTGTATGCTGAGGAATGACGTATAAAAGCCAACAAAATAGTATTTGCCAATGTACTGGATTTCTTCCCACGCTTGACTAAGGAGATTTTTGAGTAGATTTGCAGTATGATTGGCCTTCATTTGATATTGCTGTTAAAGGTAACTACCAACATTTAAAAAAAAATGAATGCAACTCATAATCCAGTTGTTCCCAACCTTTTTGAATTGTTCATATTCAGTAAAATAGGTGCATTAATATATGATGTCATAGGGTCTGGTTTTTATACTGAGTTGAAACT
The DNA here is from genome assembly GCF_036971445.1 of Narcine bancroftii. NCBI lineage: Eukaryota > Metazoa > Chordata > Chondrichthyes > Torpediniformes > Narcinidae > Narcine > Narcine bancroftii. Next base: position 235,647,743 of record NC_091474.1, on the reverse strand, counting down.
GTCTAGAAATTTCAAAAGCCTGATAACAGTCCTCAATGGCACATGGGAGATTAATCAGAAAGGTTCAGTCACTTGGTTTCATGGTGAAGAAGTTATCTGGATTTGAGAATGGCTGGATGGGAGAAACCAGAGAGTAGTGGTGGATGATTCCCTCTCAGACTAGAGGCCTATGACTAATGGTGTGCCTCAGGGATTGGTGTGGGGGCATTTATATCAAGGATCTGGACAATAATTGGATCAGCAAGTTTGCAGATGACACAAAGATTAGAGGTGTAGAGGTGGACAGCAAGAAAGGTTTTCAAAGCTTGCAGAGGGATCTGCAGCAGGTAGAAAAATGGCAGATGGAATTTAATTTAATGCAGACTACTGTGAGGTGTTGCATTTTGGAAAAACAAGACAAGGTTAGACATACATGGTAAATGGTAGGGCACAATAGAACAGATGGATATGGAAAACAGATACATAATTCCCTGAAAGTGGTGTCAAAGGTAGATTGGGTCATGAAAAAGAGCTTTTGGCACATTGGCCTTCATAAATCAAAGCATTGATTATAGGAGTTGGGATGGGTTACAAGATCAAACCAGCAACCACAAAGAACGTATGTCACACAGGGGTAAAGATGAACAATTACTTTATTAACAAAAATTCACCTTCAAACTTTAATTCAAAATCCCCCCTTTTATAACAATGCCCACTGGTTACTATGCAAATCTCTATAACAGTGTAAAACTAATAAATTCCCCAGCCTAAATATAACATATGTAATTAAAGTCTAAGTTATATTTCCGACCAACCCACAGAAAAACTTAAACACAAAACAAGCACACAAGACTAACAAAACTTCGATCTCAACCAAAGCAAAGATCATAAACAAAATTCAGTTTGTTTGGTAAACTGAAGCCAAAAGATCTTTGAGAGCGAGAGAGCACAAAATTCAAAGTTGTCTTGTGTTGCTTGCAGAGAGAGTAACCACTGGCTTGATCCAGATCCTTCTGGCTGCCTTCAGAATGTTCATCCCTGTTTGAAATCCCAACATTCTAAACTGTCCTCCAGACCATGACTCATGCTCTGGGCCTTCTTCCACTCCACAGCACCCCCAGTGGTGGTTTGTCATCCAAGTCCAGAAATATTTAGATAATGTTCTGCACATGCTCAGTCCGTCTCCCACTCTCTCAGCAGTCCACCTTCTCCTTGGCTCTCTAAGGCAAAATGTCACTTTATAACATAAAACCACACAACACATAGGTCAATACACAACACAGAACTCTGTAACAGATGTTATCACAAATTTATACAAGAAATTGGTGATGCCAAATTTGGAGTATTGTGTGCAGTTTTGGTCACCTAATGACAGGAAAGATTTGTCAATCAAGTTAAACAGTTGAAGACGAAGGGGCTAGAAGTCATTGTCGGAGTGAGCTGAAGCAGAGTGGTAGGGCTTTGGCTCAATAGGCCTCGGCGAGAATAGGTAAGAGGCGAGAAATAGAGTTGAAGGCAGAAAGAGCCACCTTATTTGAGGAAAAAGGATTCAGCAGGTAGGTACAGGTAAGGGTAGATTTTTTTTTAGATATCATATATTTTGTTTATGTAGTTGTAAACATTGGGAATGGCAGTCAAGGCAAGGAAATGCTTTTCTTGCAAAATGTGGGTCATCGGGGAAGCCAGCAGTATCCCTGACAACTTCATCTGCGAGGAGTGCATTCAGCTGCAGCTCCTGACAAGCCAAGTTAAGGAATTGGAGCTGGAGTTGGATGAACTCTGGATCATTCGGGAGGCAGAGGGGGTGATAGACAGGAGATACAGGGACACTATCACACCATCCCCTTCAATAACAAGCATACCATTTTGGATACCTTTTTTGGGGGATGATCTCCCAGGGACAAGCCAAGGAGATCAGGTTTCCGGCATGGAACGAGACAGGACAGGTGACAGAAGTATGTGTAGGGGAATATTTTGGGTCCAGTGATCATAATGCCATTAGTTTCGTTAATTATGGAGAAGGATAGGTCTGGGCCTCGGGTTGAGGTTCTAAATTGGAGAAAGCTAATTTTGGGGAAATGAGCCTTTTTTAAACAGCAGAACCACATTTGCAACCCGCCAATCCCACGGCACCACACCCTCCTCCAGTGACTGTTGAAAATCACTGTTAGAGCCTCTGCTATTTCCTCCCTGAACTCACTTAAGGTCCTGGGAAAAATCCCGTCAGAACTAGGAGTCTTATCTACTTTTATATACCCCAGAAGTTCTAAAACCCCCTCTTTACTAATCCCTATCTTTTCCATAACTAACCCTTTTACCTCAGTTATCCTACACAACTCAATATCTCTTTCCCTTGTGAATACCGACGAAAACCATATCTCATATGGTTCCTCACACATTCCTCCACTCAGATTTTCCAGTGGACCTATTCTATCCTTCACTCTCCTTTTACTATTCACATATTTGTAAAAATCCTTTGGATTTATTTTCACCCTACTTGCTCTAGCCTCCTCGTACTTTTGCTTTTCTAATTTCCCTCTTAACTTGTCAATCCTTTGCTTCTTGTATTTAATATAGGCCTCCCTCTTATCCCGAACCAACTTCCTAATCTCTCTAAAGAAAACACGGCTCCCTTGAACATTTTTTGCCTTGCCTTTTATCCTAACAGAAACATAAAGATTCTGCACTCTCAAAATCTCACCCTTAAATGCTCCCCAATTCTCCTCTACGTCCTTCCCAGAAAACTGATCAGCCCAAACTACTCCCTGCAGATCCCTTCTCATTTCTTCAAATCTGGCTTTCCCCCATTCAAAGACCAGCTTTCTTACGATAATTCCAAAATGGACCAAAAGATTTTCCGCATCTATTTTCTACCTTATTTTGGTTATTCATGTTAACCTTTTGAAAAGGTATTTAGGGCAAAAATTCCACATTGTGATAGTTGTCTGTAAATGTAGCAGAATTTTGTCCCTTTTTAAAAGTTTCACTTGACTTTAATTTAATATCTGGATTTGATACATAATCATCTATAACTTTAACCGAATTTTTCCAATCTTCCATTTCTCTCTAAAACTCCCTTTGTTTCCTGGCTTCTTCTACCTCAAATCTCCTTCCTCTAACTCCAAATTTCTTTCTTCTCTCACCCTCTAGCTCATGCTGTTTATCGTTATTCTCTCTCTCACATTCAATTCTAATTTTTTTCTAACTCCATCTCTCTCAGCTGTAACTGCTGCTCAAGGAATTTACTACTCTCAGGAAGTTGTTCCAACATCACCTTCTCAAAAATATTCTCTTTTACAATAATTGTCAGTCATAAATCTTTGAATCTCAATTTTCTTCATTGACACTTTCAACTCCGTAAGTTTCAACTTCTTCGCGATAAATAGCAACACCTTTTTTGCTTTTTTTCAAATCTGAAAAGTTTGGTGATTTCAAAAGCTTTTTAATATCCATTTGTAAAGTTTCACTTGGCCCACACTTAGTTTTGAGGTTTGACCAAGTCTCCACTTTCAAATCTACACAGATTAGCGATGCCAGACTTTTATCAAAACCCATTGCTGTTGTTTATTCACACACACAATAAGCCTTTTAATTAGCTTTCAAAAAGATTTTTACATTAATAAATTGAATATTAATTGATCAACTAAGCCCTGATTGAGCTCAGATTTTTGGTAAAATCACAGACACGAGCTCAAATTTTGTTTCAAACTTATTTGTACTAACAAAGGAATAGCAATGGAAAATTCACCGGACATTGGTAAATTCAAAGTCATAGTTTTTTTTATTAAACTATTAACATAACATTTCTTACTTGTCTCTAAGTTTAACCCCACTATGTGCAAATGTAAATGTGTGTGTGTGAATTAAAGTACAAAACTATTTAAGTTTAAACTTGATTCTGAAAAAGTCTCTTTTAAAAGATCAGTTTCAAATATCCTGTTCAGGATCCTTTTAAAATGCACTTCAGAAGTAACTACGAAGTACTTTTAATTATTATATCATCAGATTTCTTTCAACACATGATTCTCTTGATGAGCTGTCTTTCAAAGAGATATTCATCAAACAGGAGTGACCATCTTCTGGACACAAATGAGAAGTGCTCCTTACTTATTTAAAAGCCACTTTATGTAGTTTCTCCTGTGAATAGGACAATACAAGCCCTCCCTTTCAGGAGGTTGTTTTTTTTTCTCAGAATCACAGAGCTTCATTCCATGATGAGGATATACTCTTTATTTTCAAAAGAGCAGTTGGAAAGTGGTTTTCTGTATTCCCCTTCTATTAGGAGTAACACATAACAGCACCTATTCTGGCTACTGTAATTCAACCCTGTCTTTCATAAGGTTCCAATTCCTGTGAGTGCCACAAGGTCTTGATTTCTAAACATACAAAAATGTCTAAATTTGATAATGTATTTCTCCAACTCGTGTGACATTTACATCATCAATGAGGTCTCAATTCTTGGAAACTATGTACTGGAATCTTTAACAATTTTCATTTCAGTTCTGAAACACTTCTGGCCTTTTCCAAAACCACTGCATTTCCATTACATCCTCTGCCCTCATCTCTGTTCAAAAGGCTTAATTGCTTTTAAGATCCGCACCTGGTACTTGAGTTTCAGTTAAGAACAATTCTGTTCCGTAATGGCTCTGCTTTCCAGATGTGTCAACTCTGAGAATGAACCCCTTTCACACTGGGCTAATCAGCACACAGGCATCAGCTGATGTCGGGGATAGGTGGTATCATCTCTGGTGTCTGATGACGCTTGCATGTTGATTAAAAGAGCTTTCACACTGGACCCTTAACTGGTAGATTGGCCGTTAATTACGGGGACAAGGTGCCAGTATGAAAGGGGCTTCTCTGAGTGCAGTGGTTCTCTGTAAATGTGCTGTGATCTGTTTGTGATCCTGCCCCAGCCCACAATTCATTTATTAAAAATACATATACAGGTACAGAATCATTTATCCGGAACCTTTGGGGGACAGCGTGTTCTGAATTTCGTATTTTTCCAGATTTTGGAAAGCTAGATTTAAGCCCACCCGAATTGTGCTGCCTTATCCACCCTCACTCACCCCCTTCTAGTTGCGCTGCCATCCCCCCCCCCCCCCCACCCAACTTGCACCGCCGGTCTCTCGCCCGCCCGACTCGCACTGCCGGTCTCTCCCCCTCACCCGCCTGACTCGCGCTGCCGTCTCTCTCTCTCCCCCCACTTGCCAGTTTTTGGAGCTTTCCGGATTTTAGATGTCCGGATAAAGGATTGTGTACCTGTACAATATTTTAACTCTATAACTTACTAAGACATTTTTACATGAAATATAACTTAGCATTAATCTAAACATTAATATTAAGATAGATCCATTACAGAAGTAACTAGCAAAATAGAGTCTGAGAGTTGTAGAGCTTGGAAACAGAGCCTTCAGTCCAACTCATCGATGCCAACCAAGTTGTCTACAAATGGTGCCATTCACCTGCATTGGGCTCATATTGTCTCCAAATCTTTCCTGTCCACATTCCTGTCGAATTGTCTTTTAAATTTTATCTTTCTATCTGCCTCTACAGCTTCCTCTGGCAGATTGTTCTCTACCACCCATGCTCTGTGTGGAAATGCTGTCCTTCATGCCTCCTTTACATCTTCCCTGCTCTGCTTAAACTTATGCCCTCTCACTTTAGACTTCCCTCCTCTCCTCACTCAAGCCCTCCACTCCCAGTTTCATCTTTTCTGCTCCCATTCCAGCTGAATGATCCCCTTGCTAAAACTGGGATTTCAGAAGTACGCACAATGCTCCCAAGTACTGGAGTTGTGGCACCCAATATCTCCCTAGCACCTGCAGGCAAACGCTTGGCCAGATCTTCAGCTTTCTCAGAAACAGTCAAGATGAATGAAGGATTTATAAGGCTCTCCATTCTCATGTTAATTTGTTAGTCAAGCCCAATGCTGTCAAAGCTAGTGCAGTGCACACAAGTGCTGGAGAAACTCAGCAGGTCACGCAGCATCCACGGGAAGTAAAAGGTAGTGGACTTTTTGGCCCTGAGCCCTTCTTCAGGAGTGCTGAAAATCAGGCAGGTCTGAATAAAATGGTAGGGGGAGGCTAGCAGGTGATGAAGTACATCCAGGTGGTAGGAAATGACAGAGAGCAAGGGCACTGATTGGAGAAGGAGGTGGGGTACTGGAGAAAGGGAGACAGCGATGAGAGAATGAGAGAGACTGGGGAAGGGTGTTAATGGAAATTGGAGGTAGAAATTGATGCCGTTCGTTTGGAGATTGCTGAAATGAAATATAAAGGATTTGTTCTTCCAATCTGCAGGTGGCCTCAACTTGGCAGTACATGAGGCCATGGACATACATATCAAAGTGATATGGAACTTAAGTGTTTGGTCTCTGGGAAGTCCTTGCTGTGGCAGCAGACCGAGAGCAGGTGATGCAACATCCATCGGAAATAAGGGGTGGTCGACGTATCATAGAATTAATTTCTGATGAAAGGCCCAGGGCCGAAACGTTGATCACCCTTTACTTCCTATGGATGCTGTGTGACCTGCTGAGTTTCTTCAGCATGTTTGTGTGTTGGACTATTGGTCCAACTTGCATTTCTAAAAGCCCATTAATGCCCCTTGTTGCTTCACCCTTTCTGTCTCACCCACTTAGCGCCTTTAAAGCAGTGAAATGTTGTGGTGAAGAGTGCTACATATATTGCCCTGCTCTCTGTTTCCAAGCCGTACAGGAACTGACTGTTGTTTGATTTCTCACAGGTCCATCTTGGTGCAGATGGTGAGTGCAGCTGGAACTGGGTATTGTTTCAATGCCAAGCGGAGCCGACTCCGGGACAAGTTAGTCCTAAGGAAACACGATCCCAGAGGTAAATGCTGTGCATGACTGGAATGCCATTCATTGCTGTCTTCTCCAGACAGTCTTTATCATGCAAATAACTCATTCCTTAGCAGTCAAAACAGTTTTTATATCGGAGCAAACCATTCCATTTGTAATCCAGTTTTACACTTGGGTTTCATTTCCCCATGCAAAACACCATGAGGGACTGGCTGATGTTGAAATGATTTGATCTCTGTGGTAATCTCACTGACACACAGTGTCAGGGAAATAGTGGTGGTTAGTTCCATGAGTGTTGTTTTCTGAAGGTGAGGTGGAGCACAGACTGTACTCAGCTGATTGAGAACCCAGTAATCTCGTACAATGCAGGCGCAGTGGGCTCTCCACAACATTGATCTGTAGAGCCAAAATCCCATGAATGCTGGAAACTTAAGCAACAGAAAATGCCATAAAAACATGACAAAGGAGAAGAAACAGTCTGCCCCATCATTTCATCATGAACTGATCCATATTCCCACTGAGTCCCACTTTCTGGCCTTCTTCTCAAACCTATGATGCCCTGATAATCAAGAACCTGTCAATCTCTGGCTTAATACTACCACCTGTGGCAACAAAATCCCCAGATTCACCACCCTCTGGCTAAAGAAATTTCTTTGTTCTCAGTGGCTGGCCTTCAATCCTGAAGTTGCGCCCTTTTGTCCTTCCACTAACATGCCACCTTAAGTAATCCTTTACTAACCACAGAACACCAATGCCATGCTATGCCTAGTAAAAGTAAAACAGAGTTATGTTTAAGGTTCCATTTGCTGCTCTCCAACCTGTTCTAGGCTTTCAGCAGGTTTTGCTTTCATTCCATGTTCTTTTTTTCTATTCTACCCATTTCCTCTCACCTTCCAGCTCTCTTCCCCCCTTCTGTCTCTATTCATCCAGCCATCCCCCCTCCTCTTGATCATTGCTGTCCACTCCCTCCCTTCTCCACCTTTTGCAACCACCCATTCTTTTATTCGGATGCCTGTTGACATTCTTCCATACCTTGATGAAGGGCTCAAGCCTGAAACATTGGTTATGCATTTTTATATTTGTGTTTTGGGATCCCAAAACCCAGCAGCAATAGAAATTCACCAAGACAAATAGTTACTTAAATAAAATCTGTTTTAAATTTTCTTTAAAACATAAAAACAGGATCAAACTTAACCCCCTTCTAATTCTAAGTGCAAATGTATGTAATGTGTATAAGTTCAAAAAAGTTCTTTGATTCACAGTCCAATCTCACTTCTCACTCCTCCAAGTTCACTGGTATCAGGCAATTCTTATACTGTGCACAGAATGTAACATTTATGAATTTTCACCAAGCTCTGATACTTAAATGGTTACTGCTCAGGAAGGTTCTTGTCAGTTTTCAGAGAGAGATTTATTGCTCATTGGACACACACAAACTGATACCTTCCAATCAGCCACTTCATTGTTTTGCCAAAGAAACTTGCCCCATCAGGGTTTTCCAAATGATAACCTCTTCTTCTGCAGGGCACCACAGAATTCCTTTTGTTTCCCCTCATTTCAGGTGAAACACATGGACCACAAGGGTTTTCAACAGGATGAACTCAGAACTCACAACCCATCTTCAAAATGGGTCTCAGAGAAAGCCTGTTTGGTCTTCACTCTCTCTGGGTGCAAAACCATCTGATGTTCTTAGAACAGCAAACTGCATCCAGACAGATTGCAGCACCAGACCCAAACTTGACTGCAGCCGTTCATCTGTTACTTTCAAAACAAGAATCCATTACTCCACAGCATGTCCAAATTAACACCTACTTCTGAAGTCCTTCAAAGTTTTTGCAAAGGCACTTGGAGACTGGAGCAGAGCTCTGGCATTTTAAATGCGATCTGTTTTGTGAAGTGTTTGTGACCTACGCTAAACCCCCATGATCGATCTCCTTCAAAATCATATCTATATACAATATCAAATATATAATCCATCACATTTGCTGCATAGAAGACACTGTTTGGCTGAGTTTCTCCAGCATTGTTTTTTACTTCAACCACAGTGTCTACAGATTTTTGTGTTTCACTTTCTCACTCCAACCTCCTGTTCCGAAGAAATACCTTGCATCTAGAACAGTGACACGGTATTCCTTTCTGTACATGTTGCCTGGCCTGCTGAGATTTTGTTTTGATTTTGTGCTTGCCTAAACAATTAATTTCAGCCATACATTGTACAGCTGCTCAACCCTGTGCATCTTGAAGGATTTTTTTTCCCTCTGGTGGCTCTCAATTGTTGTTGCTTAAGAACAAGTATGAATCCCACTTCGAGCATTCATCAGTGTTATTTAGCCCAGACTTCAACCTGTATTGGTTAGGTATAGCAAGAGAAGAGATTTTGCTGTCGAACCATGTTGTGGAGTTTGTGACACTGATTCTTTGTGTGCGTGTGTGCATTCATGTGGCACTAATGAGGAAGGATTTTATCCAAATAAAGAAGAACTCTGAAGTACATTGTCAGATGGCAATGGAGTTGAATTTTTTTAACCCCTTTCCTCCTTGAGGTATTTGCTATTGAGCATGAGAACAAACTATCACAGGCACATAAGTTAGGTTCCCTGCAACCTGCCAAGCACTTCTGCTCTCTAAAACAGAGGTTAAGGAGTTCAAAAATTCCTTGAACAATAAGGGTTGTAAATCTTTCAAATTCTCCATCACACAAGGCAGAGGTCCCTTCTACTTGGGTTCAAGGAAATGGAAAGATTCATTGGCAAATACTGATTCCAAATATCAGGGAAAAAAAAGATTAGAAGGTCCTCATGCCTATTCCACACCATTTGACTTCAGATTTAAAGCCCAGTAACAGGTCCTACTGGCCCAAGAGCCCATGTTGCCCAAATACACCCATGTGACCAGAAGTTTTTAAGAGGGTGGGAGGAAACCAGAGGAAACGCACGTGGGCATGGGGAGAATGTCCAAAGTCTTTCAAGACCGATTGCTGGCACTGTGATGGCGTTGTGCTAATAACCACGCTGCCCGTTTACAGATCAGGGCTGATCCTTTACTTCACTACCTCTCTGCTGGACTAATCCCACATCCCTTTGATTTCCTCATTACTTAAAAATGTAAAGATCTTCATCTTGAGTACACTGAGCTGCTCTTGTCCTCTTGGGGTCGAACATTCGAGTGATTCACAACTCGACAGGAGAATAATTTTCTTAATAACTCTGTGCTGAATCATCAGTCCTTTATTTTGAGAAGTGATCACTTGTTTTATATTTTCAGCCAGTGGTGAAGCTCGAGTCATGTTTGTTTCAAGGGATCTCATGGCTAAACTATTTCTTCTGTTTTTAAGTTCACTTATGTGACGCAATTCTCATGCCAGTAGGTCTTGCATTGCGCGGTTTCCACTTTAATGCTGGAACATTCAAGCTCAGCACAAAATCTTCTTATAAATTAAGTTTTAAGTTTGTTTATTTGTCGCAAATTATGGCAAGAAGAGATTTTAAAATTTTTTATTTAATGCAATTTAGACATACACCATGATAGCCCACGGCACCCAAATACTAATCAACCTACAACTCCCATATGTTTTGAAGGGTGGGAGGAAACTGGAGCATCCAGAGGAAACTTGCAGACACAGGGATTATGTACAAACTCCTTGCAGACAGCGCTGGATTTGAACTCGGTCGCTGGTAATGTTGCAGTGTTGCACTAACCGTGACAGCAGTCTAACAGGTTATCTCTGACATTCATACTGCTGTGTGAAGAACACAGTTAGAGAGATTGAGCTGTAATGAAAAGATCAATTAGCACCAGTAAAGGGCATATGATGGCACTGTTATGGGGTTCATTCAGGAGCCTGATGACTGCAGGGACAAAGCTGGTGCACACTTCCACACTTCTCTCCATGGGAGGAGGGAGAAGAGAGTGTATTTGGGGTGTGATGGGTCTTCAGTATGTTAGCTGCCTTTCCCAAACAACAGGTGATATAGATGGAGAGGAAGGAAGATTGTGCTCTGAGCTCCATTCGCCACCTTCTGCAGCTTCCTCTGATCTTGAGCAGAGCAGCTCCCGCCCCACACGGCGATGCATCCAGCAAGCGTGCTTTTGATACTGCACCTATAGAAGGACTAGCAGAACTTGCTTGGTTTTCGAGAAAAGTAGAGGCGTTGTTATAGTCAAGATTAGAATGTTGTGTGCTTTAGGCATCAAACAGATTGGGGAAATGCTCATTTGCAGATTGTAAGTGTGATTTTTACCTGACTCTGGTGAACACCAAATTCCCCACTGCTCCTTGGATGTTTGGGAAGACAGGGAGAGGCTTATCCCTTAATGTAAAATTCCCAATAGGGAGAAACAAGTTAGTCTGTGCAACAAAGAAGGTGGAACAAAAGGAATTTCTCAGATATGGCAAAATAACATGGCATTTAAACTCTGTGATCTGTGTAATAAGTTGAAAGCTTGGGTAATGCTGTGTGGTCTGAACTTGAGTGGGACTAATATCCTGGCAGATCAGTTTGCTAGAGTGTTTGTGGGGAGAGTTTAATCTGGGGAAGGTTGGGGGCGGGGGGAGGGCGGTTGTGCGAATCAGATTGTGAGTGCAGACATTAGGGTAGAAGTAAACCAGGGTGTTGGCGTCGAGAAAGAGGCTTTAAAAAAAAAGTCAAAACTAATATGCAGCAATGAAGATAAAAAGGCAGATGAAAAGACAATTTTCTGTAATTAGGAATAAAATGGCTGACCTTGTTGTAAAGCTACAGATTGAAAGATATGACGTTGTGGCCATCAGCGAGACATGGCTTTAATGATGGATGTGAGAAAGTTATGAATGGAAAAATGGCACAAATGTGGCTAACAAGAGAGTTTAAGGCTAAAATAAAAGCAAAAGGGAGGGCAGACAAGGAAACAAAAATTAGAGAGAAAACAGAGGACTGGGAAACTTAAAAACATAGAAAAAGACAAAGAAAGTCATTAGGAAAGAAAAGATGAATTATGAAAAGAAGTTGGGAAATAACATGCAAAAGAGTTTTTTAAGTATGTAATGTGTAAAAGAGAGACCGATTGAAAATGATGCTGGAGAAATTATGATGGATAACAGAGATGTCAGAGGAACTAAATGAGAATTTTACACCAGTCTTCTCTGAGTAACACACATAAAATCATAAATTGTGTAGAAATATTTACGTAGAACGCACATATGCAAATATCATGCGGATATATCCTAAATTCTGATATAGTCTTAAATCAGAGGGACATGATATGTTAGTCTCCTCCCTCAGGGACAGGCCTAGGCAATTAACATTGATAAGGTGCAGTTCCCTACCCAGAATGTTCTGTTTATAGGAATACCATGGCATTCAGTACAAAGGTATTCCCAAGATCAAAATTTCCCATGCCCGGTATAAATTTCCCATGCTGCTATTCTATTCCCACGCCCGCTATAAATTGCCTGTTCGACTTTCCCATGCCCATTATAAATTGTGCGCATTCTTTCAACATGTAAAACATTCTCATGTAGTACGCACATGCATAGAACATGTGGGGGATGCCTGGTTTATAAAATACGGTACCTGATAGAGGTCTTGGGAATAGAATTAAGTATGCAATCAAGATTACTAGAGAGATCTTTGGCTTGGCTTCGCGGACGAAGATTTATGGAGGGGGTAAAAAGTCCACGTCAGCTGCAGGCTCGTTTGTGGCTGACAAGTCCGATGCGGGACAGGCAGACACGATTGCAGCGGTTGCAAGGGAAAATTGGTTGGTTGGGGTTGGGTGTTGGGTTTTTCCTCCTTTGCCTTTTGTCAGTGAGGTGGGCTCTGCGGTCTTCTTCAAAGCAGGTTGCTGCCCGCCAAACTGTGAGGCGCCAAGATGCACGGTTTGAGGCGTTATCAGCCCACTGGCGGTGGTCAATGTGGCAGGCACCAAGAGATTTCTTTAGGCAGTCCTTGTACCTTTTCTTTGGTGCACCTCTGTCACGGTGGCCAGTGGAGAGCTCGCCATATAACACGATCTTGGGAAGGCGATGGTCCTCCATTCTGGAGACGTGACCCATCCAGCGCAGCTGGATCTTCAGCAGCGTGGACTCGATGCTGTCGACCTCCGCCATCTCGAGTACTTCGACGTTAGGGGTGTAAGCGCTCCAATGGATGTTGAGGATGGAGCGGAGACAACGCTGGTGGAAGCGTTCTAGGAGCCGTAGGTGGTGCCGGTAGAGGACCCATGATTCGGAGCCGAACAGGAGTGTGGGTATGACAACGGCTCTGTATATGCTTATCTTTGTGAGGTTTTTCAGTTGGTTGTTTTTCCAGACTCTTTTGTGTAGTCTTCCAAAGGCGCTATTTGCCTTGGCGAATCTGTTGTCTATCTCATAGTCGATCCTTGCATCTGATGAAATGGTGCAGCTGAGATAGGTAAACTGGTTGACCGTTTTGAGTTTTGTGTGCCCGATGGAGATGTGGGGGGGCTGGTAGTCATGGTGGGGAGCTGGCTGATGGAGGACCTCAGTTTTCTTCAGGCTGACTTCCAGGCCAAACATTTTGGCAGTTTCCGCAAAGCAGGACGTCAAGCGCTGAAGAGCTGGCTCTGAATGGGCAACTAAAGCGGCATCATCTGCAAAGAGTAGTTCACGGACGAGTTTCTCTTGTGTCTTGGTGTGAGCTTGCAGGCGCCTCAGATTGAAGAGACTGCCATCCGTGCGGTACCGGATGTAAACAGCGTCTTCATTGTTGGGGTCTTTCATGGCTTGGTTCAGCATCATGCTGAAGAAGATTGAAAAGAGGGTTGGTGCGAGAACACAGCCTTGCTTCACGCCATTGTTAATGGAGAAGGGTTCAGAGAGCTCATTGCTGTATCTGACCCGACCTTGTTGGTTTTCGTGCAGTTGGATAATCATGTTGAGGAACTTTGGGGGACAACCGATGCTCTCTAGTATTTGCCAAAGCCCTTTCCTGCTCACGGTGTCGAAGGCTTTGGTGAGGTCAACAAAGGTGATGTAGAGTCCTTTGTTTTGTTCTCTGCACTTTTCTTGAAGCTGCCTGAGGGCAAAAACCATGTCAGTAGTTCCTCTGTTTGCGCGAAAGCCGCACTGTGATTCTGGGAGAATATTCTCGGCGACACTAGGTATTATTCTATTTAGTAGAATCCTAGCGAAGATTTTGCCTGCAATGGAGAGCAACGTGATTCCCCTGTAGTTTGAGCAGTCTGATTTCTCGCCTTTGTTTTTGTACAGGGTGATGATGGTGGCATCACGAAGATCCTGAGGCAGTTTACCTTGGTCCCAACAAAGCTTGAAAAACTCATGCAGTTTGGCATGCAGAGTTTTGCCGCCAGCCTTCCAGACCTCTGGGGGGGATTCCATCCATACCTGCTGCTTTGACACTAAACTGAATGGACTAAATATAGAACAGTCTCCTGGACCAGATGAGGTTCACCCATGGGTTCTGAAGGAGGTGGTTTTGGAGATTGTGGAGGCACTGGAAATGATTTTCCAGAAATCAATAGACTCTGGCATGGTCCTGAGGATTAGAAGGTCACAAATGTCGTTCTGCTGTTTAAGAAAGGAGGGAGACAGAAAAAAAATAAATTATAGGCCTATTAGTTGACATTGGTAGTTGCAAAGTTATTGGAGTTGATCCTCAAGGACGAGGTTATGAAATACCTTGAGGTGCATGACATGATAGGTCAAAGTAGGCATGGTTTCATGAAGCGATCCTGCCTGACTAACCTAAAAGAGAGAGGCTGTGGATGTTGTGTATTTGGATTTTCAAAAGGCTTTCGATAAGGTGCTTAGGAGAACCCATTACAGGAAAGATATTAGATTGGATGAAGCATTGGCTGACAGGCAGAAGACAATGGGTGGGAATAAAGGGATCCTGTTCTGGTTTGTAGCCGATTACTAGTGATGTTCAGCAGGGGTCGGTGTTGGAGCTGATTCTTTTTTACAATAGATATTGATGATTTAGATTATGGATTGAATGGTTCTGTGGCTAAGTTTGCAGATGTCACCAAGATGAGTGGTGGATTGGGAAGTGTTGAAGAAACTGAAAGGTTGTGGAGATACTTGGACCACTTGGGAGAGTGAGAAAAGAAATAGCCGTTGAGATACCATGTTGAGAAATGTATGGTTGTACATTTTTGAAGAGGAAATAAACAGGGAGATTATTATTTGGATGGTGAGAAAATTCAAAATTTGAAAGTGCAAAGGGACTTGGGGGCCTTCATGCAGGATACCCTAAAGGTTAACGTCCAGGTTGGATCACCAGTAAAGAAAAGCTATGTTGGCATTCATTTCAAGAGGAATAATGTATAAGAGTAAAGAGGTGTTGATGAGGCTCCATGGGGCACTGGTGAGACCTCATTTGAAGCACATTGTGCAGTTTTGGGCCCCTTATATTAGAAGAGATGTTTACCTATCTCGGCTGCACCATTTCATCAGATGCAAGGATCGACAACGAGATAGACAACAGACTCGCCAAGGCAAATAGCGCCTTTGGAAGACTACACAAAAGAGTCTGGAAAAACAACCAACTGAAAAACCTCACAAAGATAAGCGTATACTGAGCCGTTGTCATACCCACACTCCTGTTCGGCTCCGAATCATGGGTCCTCTACCGGCATCACCTACGGCTCCTAGAACGCTTCCTCCAGCGTTGTCTCCGCTCCATCCTCAACATTCATTGGAGCGCTTTCATCCCTAACGTCGAAGTACTCGAGATGGCAGAGGTCGACAGCATCGAGTCCACGCTGCTGAAGATCCAGCTGCGCTGGGTGGGTCACGTCTCCAGAATGGAGGACCATCGCCTTCCCAAGATCGTGTTATATGGCG
Source organism: Narcine bancroftii (assembly GCF_036971445.1). NCBI lineage: Eukaryota > Metazoa > Chordata > Chondrichthyes > Torpediniformes > Narcinidae > Narcine > Narcine bancroftii. The sequence goes on along the minus strand of NC_091474.1, from coordinate 235,632,138 downwards.
AGCTCTCCACTGGCCACCGTGACAGAGGTGCACCAAAGAAAAGGTACAAGGACTGCCTAAAGAAATCTCTTGGTGCCTGCCACATTGACCACCGCCAGTGGGCTGATATCGCCTCAAACCGTGCATCTTGGCGGCTCACAGTTCGGCGGGCAGCAACCTCCTTTGAAGAAGACCGCAGAGCCCACCTCACTGACAAAAGGCAAAGGAGGAAAAACCCAACACCCAACCCCAACCAACCAATTTTCCCCTGCAACCGCTGCAACCGTATCTGCCTGTCCCGCATCGGACTTGTCAGCCACGAACGAGCCTGCAGCTGACATGGACATTTACCCCCTCCATAAATCTTCGTCGGCGAAGCCAAGCCAAAGAAAGATTAGAAGAGATGTAATAATGTTGGAGAGAGTAGAGAGATTTACCAGGATGATTCCTGGAATGCAGGAATATGAGGAATGTTTAGTGGCTCTTGGACTGTATTCATTGGAGTCTAGAAGAATGAGAAGGGATCTCATAGAAACATTTTGAATGGTGAAAGGATTGGACTCAGTAGATGTGAATAAGATGTTTCTCTTGGTGAGTGAATCCAGGCCAAGAGGGCACAGTCTTAGAATTAGAAGAGAGATGAGGAGAAATTTCTTTAGCCAGAGGGTCGTGGATTTGTGAAATTTGTTGCCACGTACAGCTGTGGAGGCCCGATCATTGGGGGAGTTTAAGGGGGAGATTGTTAAGTATCTAATTAGTCAAGGCATCAAGGGATATGGGGAAAAGGCCAGAGCCAATTGGTCTATTTCTGTTCCTTTATCTTGTTGTCTATGTGGACATGGACAGCAGTGCAAAATATACAAGTAAACGGGAAGGCAAGAATGATGATTTCAGCCAAAAGATAGCTGGACCTGATACAAACAGAAAGAAAGGGCATTTGATGTTGAGTCTTGCAGTTTCTGTAGATGCTTTAGAGAGGGTGCAGAGGAGATTTACGAGGATGTTGCCTGGATTGGAGAACATGTCTTTATAAAGCAAGATTGACAGCTCGGGCTTTTCTCATTGGAGTGATGAAGGATGAGAGGTGACTTAATATAAAATTATGAGGGGTTTAGAGTGGGTGGGCAGCCAGCTCCTTTTCCCCAGGGTGACAATATCAAATACCAGAGGAGATCAGTTGAAGGTGAGTGGAGGAATGTTTAGGGGCGATGTCTGAAAGTCTTTTACACAGCAAGCTATGGGTGCCTGGAATTGATTGCTGGGGCTGATGGAGATGGCAGGCACAATAAGAATATTAAAAGACTCTTGGATCAGGACATGGCTGTAGGGAAAATAGATGGTTATGAGTGTAAGGTAGGGATTAAGTTTACATAGGTCAGTATATCAATCACTGCCTTACCAGGACACACTGTTTGGCACCCTGGATGTTGGGAAGGGAAGAGAGGTGAAAAGACAAAAGTGTTTGGGAGTTGCAAAAGGAGCCATTGCTTTGGAATGTCCAAAGGGGAGGGGATTCTGTGTCCAGCAGTGGAAACTTATTCCTGCTGGTGGAAAATGCAAAGGATTATCTGGGAGCAAGGCTTTTCCCGTCTGGTAGGAGAAAGGATGAGTGTGTGGAATGATTCGAATTCAGATTTATTGACATTCACATACAACCCTGAGATTCTTTTTCCTGCAGGCAAGGCAGAATTTCCACTTATTGGTTGTGCAAAACAAAATCTGTGCAATACAGAGAGGAGAAAAAAATCAATAAAAGCAAGAGTCCTTAAATAGGTCCCTGATGGAGTTTGTTGTTGAGGAGTCTGATGGTGGAGGGGTAGCAGCTGTTCCTGAACCTGGTGGTACGAGTCTGGTGGCACCTATACCTCTTTCCTAATGGCAGCAGCGAGAACAAAGCTTGGGCTGGGTGGTGTGGATCCTTGATTGCTGCTGCTCTCCGACGGCAGCATTCCCTGTAGATGTTCTCAATAGTGGGGAGGGATTTTCCTGTGATGTCTTGGGCTGTGTCCACTGCCTTTTGCAGGGTTTTCCACTCAGGGGTATCGGTGTCCCCATATCAGACCGTGATGCAGCTGGTCAACATACTTTCCACCATGCAGCTGTAGAAATTTGCCAGGGTTTCTGGTGTCATACCAACCTCTGCAAACTCCTGAGGAAGTTGAGGCGCTGACGTGATTTATTCAAAATGCCATTAGTGTGTTGGGTCCAGGAAAACTCCTCTGAAATAGTGGAGAAATTGGCTGCAGAAAGCAACATCAATGTAGTGGTTGAGAAGAGAGTTGGGGGATGATCCCAAGTAAGACTGAAATAGGCTGCTCCACATATCCAACGAAAGGACAGGCAGAGCTGGGCTCCTGTGAGGGCCCATAGTTAAACCCTTCCTCTGATAAAGTCAGAGGAGCTGACGGAGAAGTTGTTTAATACGAGGACTAGAGTGTTTGGATGGAGCAGAACCAGTATGGCCTCTGGTGTAAAGAAGCTGAGAGTTCGCCGACCTTGCCGATGTGGAATGGAGGTAGAGCATAGTAAACTATGGGGGTGAACAGAGGTTTGGTATGACATCGGAAACCTTGGTAAATTTCTGCAGAGGTGGAAAGTGTGCTGACTGACTGCATCACGGTCTGGTACGGGGACATAAATATTCCTGAGCGTAAAGCCCTGAAAAAGGCAGTGGTCTCAGCCCAGGTCATCACAAACAGAACCTTCCCCACCATTGAGAACATCAACAGGAAGCATTGCTGTCGGAGAGCAGCAGCGATCATCAAGAATTCACACCGCCCAGTACACGCTCTATTCTCGCTGCTGCCATCAGGTCCAGGAACAACTGCTCCCCCTCCACCATCAGACTCCTCAACAACAATCTCAATCAGGGATTCAATTAAGGACTCTTGCACTTAATTGATTTTTTCTCTCTGTATTGCAGTCAGTTTGTTTACATTTTTTGTTTACATGTGTACGTTGTATAGTTTTTTTTCCCACTACCAATAAGTAGAAATTCTGCCTCGCCTGCGAGAAAAGGAATCTCAGAGTTGCATGTGATTTTGTGTATGTACTTTGACAATGTATATGAAATGGGTACGGCTTCTAAAGTTTCACAGATTCAAGTCCCTCCCCAGATGTTGCTGTTTTTCTCTCAGATTTCCAGCATGTGAACTTTTGGTTTGATTTTTCTCAGACTTGCATGGGATCCTTGCTCCGTTGATACTATCGGCAAATTAATATAGGGCCAAATTGCTGCAACATGATTATGTCAGCTTCTGATGCGATATGCACTCACTAATGGAAACTAGTGGACATCAGTTGAGATTGTGCAATATCTTCCAGGACGTTGGTTTGGGTGCGTTTTCTCTTGTTTAAAGAACTAGCTTGTCCCACTTACCTCATCGTTAAAATTATTTGGTAATGGGTGCGGTTTCAAAATAGAACTGTCTACGTGTCAGAAGGGCTTGAAAAACCATGCTGTATTGTGTAGCCGAGCCGGAAAACCATCTCCTTTCACATGCTGAAATGTGACAGACCTGAGAGGTGATTGTTGTAGCCGAAACGTTGAAGTTGTTGCTCACTTCCACACGGCAGTTTTGAAAAGCCTTTGCTGTTGAAGGTGCCATCTTACTGTTCAGCAAAGCAAACTGAACTGTTGCCTTTCAATAAGACTCCATTTCATCATTTGAAATATTATTGCCTTTAAATGAGGTTCTTGGGACATTGATATTCACTGTTAAATTCCTTTTTTTGATGGAGATGTAACTTGATAATTTTCCAAATTTCTCTGCTGACTACCCCCCCCCAAAAAAATGTACAGGGCAAGGTACTTTAATTTACAAAGTTTAATTTTAAGCCACGCACTTTGCTTACTGGCAGTTATTGGCACTGGTATTTAGTTTTTTAAAAAAAATGCTTTTTACCATTTAATTGCTGGACCATGATGAATGAGGGGATATGTCAGTGGGCAAGGGATTTTTCTCGGTTCGATTGCAGGGCTACAATTGTTTATGCCTCAGAACAGCATTCCTCCCAAGATCAGCTGCTGATGTTAATCCAAAACAATCTGCTGGAGCAACTCGGCGGGTTGTGCAGGCAACAGTGGAGGGAGGGGCAGGGGGAAGAAATGAGAAATTGTGGAGATTTTGCGCAACCTTATTGCAGAGCCAGTAATCCGGCTTCAAATCCAGGACTGTCTGTAAGCAGTTTGTACGTTCTCCACGTGACTGCATGGGTTTCCTCCAGGTCCTTCAGTTTCCTTCCAAAACATGTGGGCTTTTGTAAGTTAATTGGTGTATTTGGGCAACACAGACTCGTGGGCTGGAAGGGCCTGTTACTGAGCTGCAAGTCTAAATTTAAATTGTTCCAGTTTCTAGCATCTGGAATCTCGAATTTCCTTTTGATCTTGATGTTTGCTTGATGCTGAGTGGCTATTAACCTGCTTTTCCCTCTCCCCATTAAATTTATCTGTGGAAGCACTGCAGCCCACCTGCTAACTTTGCACCATCCCATCTGCCCCTCACACCCATTCACTAACTGTGATGTACGGTTGAGCAATAGCCTAACTTTCATTAAAAAAAATCACATCCTTGTTTTCAAATGCCTCCATTGCTTTGTTCCTCTTCATCTCTTAAACCCTCCCTCCTGACTGAATTTCTGCACTCCCAATAATCCCGGACTCAAATTTTCCTGAATCCTTAATACTAATTCCTAATCACTGAGGCTGACAATATTTTCGACTCTAATCTCCGAACATTGATTCCCTTGGAGCGCATTTCAGATACTCTTTCCCCTTAGTTGCTCACTTCATGTCATTTTAATTGTAATTCCCCTTCTCTTTTTTTATTTCAGTGAACAAGCATGTTCTTTTCTTTGAAAAGAAAAAAATCAGGTCGATCTAATGTACTGGCGTTGAACGAGGACTTTTTAGGATCTGAGCAAGATTTTGTGGAATCTACTCCCTTCGTGAATGTACTACTGGCACAACACAAAAGGGGAAAACGATATTTCAAAGGAAGTGAATAATAAGACGAGAGGAATTGCTGAATTGAACTTTTATTTACAATCTGTAAAATGTACAATAAAACAATGCAGCATGTCTCATGCCTTCCCCTTGTCATGAACTAGGCCATCATGCCATAAATAGTTCTTGTGGGAGCTCTGCTCTGCTGGGGTAGCTAGATTGTGTTCCTTGTGATCGGGTGCTCATGGTGGCGATGTCACAGGCTCTTCTGATCATTTCCTTCAGTTCCATGCAAGGATAATAAGCCATGTAGAATGCAAGGGCACCCACAAAGCTATCACCCGCACCCTTTTCAGAGAGAGAGAGAGAGAGAAAAGAAAAGAGCTCAGTACATTAATCCCATGTGTAAGAGAGCTAACAGCAATCCATCCAGTTCATTATGATTTGTTTGTGTTGGCACGTATCCATGAGCTCCATCATTCCATAAATCTTCTGATCTCTCCACCCTGCTCCAAGACGTTCTATTTTTTTGTTCTCTTGCAGCCTTCCTCTGTGCTTTAAAACTTATTTTAAATCTAACCCTTCCCAGTTCTTTTTGGAAGACATCAACCAGAAACATCAAATGCCTTCTTGGTGCACAGATACTGCCTGACCTGCTGAATATTAGGTTTTGTTTTTAAATCCTACACTTCCAGCAGGTGCCTTTGAACCTGCTGACTCAGGCTCCTGTCGTGTCCAGGCGTGGGTGCCTGACCACCAACTCCATTCCTCCGCCTGGCAACTGGGTGAGGCTGAATACGATGGGTTGCATGCATATTTGATGTCAGGTTTAAGCACAGGGTGAAAACATACAGTACAGGACCTACAGCCTATGATCTTGTGCCGATCTATATATACCAAAATAAACCTCCTTTCCTCATAAACCTCTATTTTTCTTTTATCCATGCCCTATTGTTCCAGCCATCACCACCACCCCTGGCAAGGCATTTCAGGCACCCACAACTCTATGTGGGGGGGAAAAATAATGTACCCCTGATGTCATCCCTAAACTTCTCTCCCTTTATATTGCTGCTCCTTCCCTGGGAAAAAGGAGCTGGCTGTCTATCTTATCAAGACCTCTCATAATCTTATAGACCTCTATGAAGTCACCTCTTTTTTTTTCTTTGTCCAAAGAGAAAAGCCTCAGCTCTTCCATCTTGGACTCAGACACGTTTTCCAATCTAGGCAACATCCTGGTAAATCACCGCAGTGCTCTCTCCGTAGCTTCCACATCCTGTAATGAAGTGACCAGAACTGAGCACAATATTCTAAGTGCAGTCAAACCAGAGATTTATAGAGGTACAACATGACCTCTTGACTCCTGAATTCAATCCCCAACAAATTAAGCCCAGCAATACAATAGGCTCTAACTATCCTATCAATCTACACAGGAACCTTAAGAGATCTTTGGATTTGGATCTCTCTTTTTCCACACTGTTAAGTACCTGACCATTAATTATGTACTCTGCCTTTCAGTTTGACATTCCAAAATGCATCACCTCACACATCCAAATTGAACTCCATCTGCTACTTTTCCAGTCAACTCTGCATCCTGTCTATATATTCTGTTGTAACCCACGACAACCTTCAACACTATCCAAAACACTCCAACCTTTGTATCATCTGCAATCTTACTGACCCATTCCTCTACATCTTTGTCCAGGTCATTTAGAAAAAAACCACAAAGAGCAGGGGTCCAAGAACAGATCCTCCACTAGTTATGACCTTTAGGCAGAATACAGAGACCCAACACACTAATGGAATGAAAAAGAAAGCATGTCAGTGCCTCTACTTCCTCAGGAGTTTGCAGAGGTTTGATATGACATCAGAAACCCTGACAAATTTCTACAGAGGTGTGGTGGAAAGTGTGCTGACTGGCTGCATCACGGTCTGGTATGGGGAGACCAATACCCTTGAATGTAAAGCCTTCCAAAAAGTTGTGGACACATCCCAGGACATCACAGGCAAAACCCTGCCTACCATCGAGAACGTCTACTGGGAATGCTGCCGTCAGAGGGGCAGCAGCAATGTCCGAGGATCCACACCACCCGGCATACTCTCTGTTTTCGCTGCTGCCATCAGGAAAGAGGTCTAGGTGCCACAAGACTCACACCCCCAGGATCAGGAACAGTTGCTCCCTCTCCAACATCAAACTCAATCAGGGACTCATTTAAGGACTCTTACTTGTGCACTTTACTAACTTTTTTATTCTCTCTGTATTGTTTACATTTATTCTTTTACACGTGTGTGTTGTATAGTTTTTTTATTGCATTACCAATAAGTTGTAATTCTGTCATTCCCTCAGGGTCGTATGTGAGGTCATGTATGTACTCTGACAATAAATCTGAAATATGGAGAGTTCAGATGTTGCCGTATCTGAGTGTGAGACCAGAACAGGAGTTGGTCACCTAAAAGGTCTCGACCTGAAATGTTGATCATTTCTCTCTACAAATGCTGCATCCCTCCAGCTTCTCAAGCTACCAGCATCTGCAGCTTTTGTATTTCCCTCATACCTGCTACTTGTTCAGGAGGTTTATGCTGATCTTTCACCTCAGCATCGTTCTCCCACACTAACCTAACGTTCTTTGCCTCTACTCTAATATGCAAACCTTTCTCACCAACATCTTCCCATCACTAAAAATAAAATAAAACAACTGCAGATTGAGTCATGCGAGCACAGAACAGGTCCTTCGGCATAACTCATCCTTGCAACTGATGTTTGGGGTTAGTCCCATTCGTCAGCATTTGGCCCATGTCTTTCTAAATGATTCCTATCCACATCTCTGTCCAAATGACCAGAAGACAAAGAGTAGAAACAGGCTATTCAGCCCATCGAGTCTGCCCTGTCATTTAATCATGAGCCGATCCATTTTCCCACTCAGCCCCCACTGCCAAGCCTTCTTCCCATAACCATTGATGCCCTGGTTAATCTTAGACACCCGATGGACACAACTGCCTGTGGCATCCACAGATTTACCACCCTCTGGCTGAAGAAATTCCTCTGCATCCAAGCAGATGCCCTTCAATCTTGAAGTTCTGCCCTCTTCAATCTCCCACCATGGGAAGCAACCTTTGTACATCTACTCTCTCTGTCCATGCTTTTCAACCTTCAAAATGTTTCAATGAGATCCCCCCCCATTCTAAATTCCAATGAGTTCAGGCCAAAACCTGTCAAATGCTCCTCATATGATAATCCTTTCACTCCCGTAACTGTACCCACTTCCATGGCTTCTTTTGACAGATTGTTCTGAGTGGAAAAATTTTCCCTCCTGTACCTCTCCCTCTCCTCACATTAAATTTAAGCCCTCTAGTTCCAGAACAGTGGTTCTCAACCTTTTTCTTTCAACTCACATACCATTTTAAATAATCCCGATGCCATCAGTGCTCTGTGATTTAAGGGATTGGTTAAGGTGGGATGTGAGTGGGAAGGGAAGGTTGAGAATCACTGCTCTGGACCCAATTGTAACTGAAATATTTTGCTTGATAAAAATTGTCATTGGTCCATTTCCTTTGGAGTTCTGAAACCGTGCACATAACGAATCAATGAAGAACGATTAAAACAGTGGTTTTCAAACTTTTTCTTTTCACTCACATATCACCTTAAGCAATCCCTTACTAATCACAGAGCACCTATGGCATAGGGAATATTTAAAGTGGTACATGAGTGGAAAGCAAAAGGTTGAGAAACACTTGTAGAATCATCTACCTTGGGCAAAAGGATGTCTTAAATAAAAACATAAGTTGCTAGAAATACTCACTGTTTCAAGCAGAACTTGCAGAAAGGGCAATGGTTAATGTTTTGGCTGGAAGAATTGCATCAGATCAGTACAATTTACAAAATGCTTTGCCTTTCTAGCAGTGGATGAATCATATGTTCCCAGAACATATTTCATCTAAAATGTCCTTGTAAATTCACTTAGCCTGCAACCAACCCCTTGATGCTTCTCTGTATCCTTCTCACAACCTACAATGCCAATACATTACGGATAATCAGCAAATTTGGACAAATGACACTGGATCTCTTCATCCAAATTGAATACTTACTATTTACGATGTGGAAAGAGGTCCTTTGATCTATAAGATGAGGAGCAGAAATAGGCTTTTCAGCCCATGGAGTTTGTTCCACCATTTAATCATGAGCCCCACTTTTTTCCCCATAACCTCTGATGCTCTGACTATTCAAGAACCTATCAATGCCTACTTTACATACATCCAATGAGGTGGTCTCCACAACTGGCTTTGGCAACATGTTCTACATATTTACTACCCTTTGGCATCTCTGTTCTAAGCAGATGCCTTTTAATCTTGAGTAGTTCCCTCTTGTCCCAGACTCTCCCACCATGGATAGCAACCTTTCAACGTCGATTCTGTCCTCGCATTTCAACGTTTGAAATGTTTCGATGTAACCCACCAAACCTGTGCCAAACGAGGCTCACCGATTTACTCAAATCATACTTCATCCTCTCACACTCTTGTCAACTGATTTCCCCAAATTAAGTTACTCACTCACACACACGAGTGAGTAGCATAATTTGGTCAAATGGGTGTAATAAAGGGCAGTGTGGGCTGGAAAGGTCTGTTACAATGCGGTGTCTTCAAATTAAAACTTGGGCAATTTGCAGCAACCTTTGGGATGTGGGAAGGAAACTATGTTGAAGACCCATCTGAATTACCAGCGGTTGTAGACGACAAAGAAGAATGTCCAGAAACAGAGCGAACTGAGTCAGGTCTTACCCTCCGTGTGAAACAAAGCTCACCATTTGTTATCCTGACAGATCAGAGGCCTATCTTGCTATAAGTTTACTCATAGGATGTTGGTAATGACTGTCTCTGCAAGCTTTAGTTCAGCGATGAGATCCTACAAGGCCCAACCTGCTGGATACACTTGTTTCCAAGCACAAATTGGAACTTGCTAGAGCTTTATAAATCTGGTCAGTGAGTCAGGCTACCTCGGCAACAACAAAGAGTAAAATTCCCCACACAACAGTCTTGCTCCTGCTGTATCAAAGCAACATTTGTGAATTACGTAGAGGCAAAGACAATGATCCAGTGACATATTATTTTAAAATGGAATTGGAGGAACAAACTGAAGGCTAAAAAAACAAAGTAGACCCCACTGTATTTAGTTCTGGCCACCTCACCATAGCAAGAGTATGGATGCTATAGAGAGAGAGTGCAGAGGAGATTTACAAGGATGCTTCCTGGATCGGAGAGCATGCCCAATGGAGATAGGTTGAGTGAACTTGGTCTTTTCTCCTTGGGGTGACAGAGGGTGAGGGAGTAACCTGATAGAAGTCTTTAAGATGATGAAAGGCATTGATCGTGTGGACGTCCAGAGGCTTTTTCCCAGGGCTGAAATGGCTAACATGAGGGGGCATAGTCTTAAGGTGCTTGGGGATAAGTACAGGGGGATGTGAGAGTTAAGATTTTCATACAGAGAGTGCTGGGTGCATGGAATGCACTGCTGGCAACTGTGGTGGAGGTAGGAACTAATAGAATCTTTTTAAAAGACTTTTAGATCAGTACCCAGAGCTCAGAAAAATGGAGGGTTACGCATTCGGAAAATTGTAGGCAGTTGTTGGAGTAGCCTTTTATCACGGCACGACACTGGGCTGAAGGGCCGGTACTGCGATGTAGATTTCTATGTTCACCGTGTTCAAGCATTCTAATACACAAGGTTTTGCAGTTCAAATAAACTTCAGGAATGTTATCTATAGAATGCAATTACATTCCAGGCCTCAGTTAGACCCCGTGGCATTGAGTTGTTGATTTTTATCAATTTTTTTTCCTTCTGAGAGTCAGGGGTGGTCTTCATGTGATACCAGTTGATCGCTCTCCCCTCAACAGGTGAAGAGCATATGACAGGCAATTAAACCTAATCAATGGCAAGGTGCAGGACACAACTGAATGTCAACCACCTGCATTTTATGAAATAAATCAACCTCTTGGATGTGAAGGTGGAAGTAGATAAAAACAAGAATTAAACAGGAAAGCCGGCAGATCCTGGGATCAAGAGCGTGACCTGCTCAGGTTCTCCGGCATGTTTGCTTAGTACGCTGGCACGATAAATATACTTGCAGGTGATAGTGAAATGAGGGAGGATGGTGGTGGAAGGTCACATCATGATCTAGATCAGACGAGAAAGTCGGTTTGGATCATTAATCCTGGAGAATTAATCCTGAAAGGAGGGAAGGGGTGTATTTTGTGAAGGTAAAACAAGGGTAGGAAATGTGAGGGCCTTTGAGAGGGTTGAATGAGTGGACAACACCATAAGTAGGCAGAAAAGCTGGTGAAGGCAGAACAAGGAGAAGCAGGACATGGCCCTGCTGGAGAGAGTGCAGAGGAGATTCATAGAGATATTGCTCAGACGGGAGCATTTAAGAATAGATCTAGAGAGGATGGATTTGCTATCTTAAAAACTGACCGGTGACCATCGTTATACAAAATTATGAAGGGCATGAATAATAAAATTACTTGCCCACTGTTGAGGTGCAAAAGCAAGAAGGCATAGGTTTGAATTTAGAGAGATGAACATAAGAGCACAAGAAATAGAACAGGAACAAGAGAAAGCCAACTGGCCCATTGAGCCTGCTCTATCATTAATAAGATCATGGCAGATTTGGCTGTGCACTCAGCCCCACTAAAATATTCTTAAATACCCTATTATTCAGAAATCTATCTCTGTTATAAATACATTCATGGGGCAGAGAATTCCAGATACACTACTGTCTGGGAGAAGCAGTTTCTCCTCTTAAATCTACTCCCAAATCTTCAATCTACATCCCCCTAGTTCTAGTCTCCCCTGTCAGCAGAAACCTTCAAGAGTTTAGAAGAGACCCAAACAGAAATTGTTCTCACACTGAGGGTGTTTGGGGCCTGGAGATGGTGGAGGCGGATCCACTCATGACATACAGGCGCCTGCATCACCAAGGTGTAGAAGGCCAGAGCCCTAATGTGGCTCATTTGAGTCATACAGTGTGGAATCGGGCCCTTCGGCCCAACTTGTGCATGCTGATAAAAATGTCCTACCCACACTAGTCCTGCCTGCTTTTTCCGCATATCCCTTTAACCCCATCCTACCTATGTATCCATTTAAATGTTCCTTAACCATTGCAATAGTACCTGCCTCAACTATCTCCTCTGGCAGTCTGTTCCATACGCCCATCACCCTCTGTGTAAAAAAAAAATGTACCCCTCAGGTTCCTGTTAAATTTCTCTCACCTAACCTATGTCCTCCGGTGAGTGGGATGTGGAGTGAAGAGGACTTGGTGGACAGAGGCCAGTTGTGAATATCCCATGAAAGTAATCTGGGATATGGCAGAAGCAAAAGTTTCAGATAAGGAAATTTCCACATGTACTTGAGAAAAGTGCATCTAAGGAGAGTATGTTAGTGGAAGCGTTGAACATTCAAGGCAAAACCTGGATGTGAATCACAAATTTACAGATTAAAAGAAAGTAGCTGGCCAGGGTGGGAGAGGTGCTGAGAGGGATCTGAGCTATCACCCTACTGTTTCTCATTTGCATTGACAACATGGAATCAGGAACTTTTAATGCAAATTCAACATGCATGCAAATCAGAATGTCAGTTGAGATCTACAAAGTATCAAAAGATAACTGAAAATTACCTTCACCATGTTGAAGTTGTAAAAGACTGAAGTGGAAGGGAAGCAAGGAGATGATACATAAAATCGCTGGGAAACTCAGCGGTCACACGGCGTTCTTTACATCGGAAAGATGCAAAACCAATGGCTTGGGCCTAAGCTCTTTGCCTGAATAAAAAGGTGTGGGTGGGACAGGAGGAGGAGCCATTTTAAGCATGTGGCACAAGATGATGGCAGAGGCAAGTAGCTAGAAAGGATTCATGGGTGTGGAAGTAGGTCTGGGTGAGTACATGGTCATAAAGCTTGAGAGCATCAGGGATTGTAGAGGGGGAGCAGTGGGAGAAGAGAAGAACTTCTTTTGGGTTCTTCTTTGGCTTGGCTTCGCGGACGAAGATTTATGGAGGGGTAATGTCCACGTCAGCTGCAGGCTCGTTCGTGGCTGACAAGTCCGATGTGGGACAGGCAGACACGGTTGCAGCGGTTGCAAGGGAAAATTGGTTGGTTGGAGTTGGGTGTTGGGTTTTTCCTCCTTTGTCTTTTGTCAGAAACTCAACAGGTCACGCAGCATTCTTTATGTACCATAGAATCATAACCAATGTCTCTGGCCTGAGCCCTTGGTCATGAGCAAAAAGCACGCAAGGGCTTGAATAATTTCAAGTCAAATTTTATCAAATTTCAAATTCAGGTTTATTGTCAAGAGTACACACACAACATTACATACAACCCTTAGATTCTTTTTCCTGTGGGCCAGGCAGAAATTCTACTTACCTGTAATTGTGTGGGGAGGGGCAGGGGAGGAGCAAGATGAGGTGGATTTGACTTACAAGAAGCACTGCCCAATCAAATTTTCTGCCAAAGAATGATCGGCACATATAGGCAAGGCTCTGGGAATCATAGTCATACAGCGTTGGAAGTAGGTCCTTTGATCCAACCTTAACATGCTGACCAGAAATGTCCCACCCACGCTCAACTACCAGAGGACATAGGTTTAAGGTGAGGGGAGAGAGGTCTAACAGGAACCTGAGGGGGTAACTCTTTTTTACACAGATGGTGAGTGTGTGAAACAGGCTGTCAGAGGAGGTGGATGAGGCAGGTACTATTGCAATGTTTAAAAAACATTTAGACGGATACATGGATAGGATGGGTTTGGAGGGATACGGGCCAAATGCAGCCAGGTGGCACTAGTGCGGGTGGGACATTTTGGCTGCCCTGAACAAGTTGGGCTTAAGGGCCTGTTTCCTGTTATGGGTGACACGGTTGACATAATGGTTAGCACAACGCCTTAACGGTGATTGGGACCAGGGTTCGAATTCCGGGCTGTATGTAAGGAGTTTGTATGTTCTCCCCGTGTCTGCATGGGTTTTCCCTGGGGGCTCCTGTTTCCTCCCACCCTTCAAAACGTACTGGGGGTTAATCGGTAAAATGGGCAGCACGAGCTCACAGGCCAAAATGGCTTGTTACCATGCTGTATGTGTAAATTGAATTTAAAAACTAAAAGGAATTTCCACACTGTAGGACTCCATGACAACCTCCTCCTTCAGCTTGTTCCATACACCCACCACCCAGAAGAAATGACTGAAGTTATTGTCACGTGGAAAACGCTGCAGTGAGAAGCTTAGTTTTGTGTCCGAGTGGCTCGCAAAATGATGTCACACTCTTGCACTGGCCGAATTGTGTCACATGACATCGTGTAGTCATGGACGTTGGCTCTTTCGAAAACTGCAGTCATTGGAACAGGCCAGATACCCGCACCAATAAATCGCAGAGCAAGCTGGTCAAGTTTTCAAAATAACTCGAAGCAATCGGCCAACCAACGTCGAAAACCAGTTTAGTGCATTTACAGGACTATATTCATAATCACACCTATACATTCATTATGCAAATTCAGGGCAGCACCAGCTGGGCAGAGCTCCACTGAACCAGTTTAACATGGGTGGTACAGTTAGCATAGCGATTAGTGCAACGTTATTACAGTGCCAGTCACCCAGCTTCAAATCCACTGCCGTCTATGTATTTCCCCGGGAGTTCCAGTTTCCTCCCGCATTCCAAGAAAAACATAGTAGGGTTTGGTAGGTTAATTGGGTTTAACTGGGGGTGGGGCATGGGCTTCTACCATGTTGAATATAAAAAAAATTCCTAGGCTTCAGATAAAAACCCAATGCTGGAGAAACTCAGCAGATCAAACAGTGTCTGACGTTGATGAAGGGCTCAAGCCTGAAACATCGGTTATGTATCTTTATCTTTGCTTATAAAGGACACTGTTTGACCTGGTGAGTTTCTCCAGCATTTTAGTTTTACTTCAATCATGGTCTCTGCAGACGTCTGTGTCTTAATCCTAGGCTTCAGATGTTGGCCGAGTGTACATTGCTTGTTCTTTCTACAAATGCGCTGGTTTCCTCTCACGCTGCAAAAAGGTGAAGAGCGAATCTGACTGAGTACTCTAGAAAGTGCAGATGGGGGTTAGAATCTGGGGTCTGGCATGGGAGTGGATGGGACTGTGTGGGTTAAGGTAGATCAGTGTAAACATGGCTGCTCCATGGTTGGTGTGGACTTGGTGGGGCTGAAGGGCCTTTTTCTGCACCGTCACTTTCTGTGGGTGCCATCAGCAGGGGAGAGAGAAGAGTTCAAAAGTCATTAAGTAATGTCACAGCTCTATAAAACTGATTAGACCATACTTGGAATATTATGTCAGTTCAAGTTGCCTCATTATATGAAAGATGTGGAAGCTTTGGAGAAGGTGCAGAGGAGATTTATCAGGATGTTGTCGTAATAGAGCCCGAGTTTTGCTCTATGGAGAGAATAAGGATGAAAGGTGACAAGATTATGAGATGCATAGATAGGGTGGACAACTGGCACCTTTTTTCCAAAGGCAACTATGGCAGATACCAGAGGACATTACCAGTATATAAGATGAGGGGAGTATAGTTTGGGGAAGTGCTAGAGGTAAGTTTTTTTTTCCCAGAGAGTACTGGGTTCCTGGAATGCATTGCCTGGGGTAGTCATGAAGACTGGTGCAATAGGGACATTTAAAAGACTTAGAGAGGCACATGGATGCAAGAAAAATAGATGTGTGTGAGGTAGGAGGTTTAGTTTTTTGAGTAGGTTTATATAGATCAGACCAAAGGGGCTGTACTGTGCTGTAATTTTCTACATGCACTGTTCTTTCTAAAGTCAACAATCAGCTAGCTCCTTGGTCTTGGTGACATTGAGAACAAGATTGTTGTTCTGGCACCACCTAACCCGGATCTCCATCCCGTACTCATTGCCAGTTATTTGGCCAACAATGGTGGTGGTGCCAGCAAATCGAGTTGGAGCTGAACTTGGCTAAGCACTCGTGAGTGTACAAGGTAAAGAACAGTGGACAAAGCCTGCAGTCTTGGGGTGTCCCTGTGTTGATGATCAGAGTGGAAGAGGTGATGTTGCCAAACCGCATTGACTGGCACCTTCCAATGAGGAAATCAAGGATCCAGTTGCAAGAGATGGGCAGAGTCCTGGATCATTTAGTCTGGCCATGAGGTTTGCTGCTCTGATGGTTTTGAACACCAAGTTGTGGTCAATGACGAACAGCCTGATGTAGGTGTTTCTGTGTACTCCTTGAAGGTGCTGGAGAAACTCAGCAGGTTATGTAGCATCTATAGAATAGCTGATGTTTTGGGCCTGAGTCCTTCATCAAGGTATGAGCAAAAAGCAGGCAGGTGCTTAAATAAAAAGTGGGGAGAGGAGAGGAGGGAGGAAGCAGCAGGGAAAGGAGCACAGGCCAACATAAGAAGTGGAAATAGGCAGGTAGGTAGAAGATTTTAAAAAAGCTGAGGTGAAAGGGGAAGGGGGAAGCTCTCTGAATGGAGAGGAAAGGGAGTTGGAAGCTGGAGGAAAAGAGAAAGAGGGATAAGGGAAAGAGAGAGAAATTGGAGGTCAGTATTAATACTGTCTGGTCAGAGAGTGCCCAGACAAAATAATTGGTGTTGCTCCTCCAATTTGCAGAGATCCTTGGATGATGTGCGCAACAAAACAATCTACATCCGGATCTCGAGAATGCTGGAACAGGAGCACCAGATGCAGTAGATGACCCCTGCGGATTCACAAGTGAAGTGTTGCTTCACTTGGAAGGATTCCTTTGGGCCCCAAACTGTCTGAGAGGAGATGTGGGCGCGTGTAGCATTTTTGTCACAGGCGTAGGTATCGAGGGGGCAATTAGTAGGAAAGGATAACTGGATGAGGGAGATAGCCCTGAGGAATGTGGAGAGGGGGAGGAGATGGGGAAGATATGTCTGGCGGGAGGAATGGCAGAGGATGGTTGGGTATGGAGGCTGGTGGGGTGACAGGTGAGGACTCGGGGAATCCTGTCCTTGTTGCATGTGGAGGCCAAGGCAGATGTTCAGGAAATGGAGGAGGTGCAGGTAAGGGCTGAGTGTCGGTGTTCTAGGTGATCTAATGCAGAGTGCAAGGCCAATGAGATGGTGTCCTGCTGCTGACCTGTGGTGATGGTGATCATGGTCACCATAACATTAATGGATTGTCATAAAAGTCCATCAGGTTCACAGAAAGAAGTCTGCCATTCTAACTTACACTGGTCTACATGTGACCTCAGAGCTACAAGGTAGGTGACTCTTGACTGCACACTATACATTTGGACGCAATAAGGGATGGACTACAAATGCAGATCTTGCAAATGATTCTACAACCTATAATCACCAGGGCATAATCTGAAGAGCAGAGAATTGTGGATATAGCTCAGATAGTCACATAAATCTTCCTTCCCTCGATTGACTTCCACCTACACCATCTGATGCCTCAGAAAGGCAGTCAACATACGTATGGACTCATCCCACCTTGACCACACTCTCTTCTCCTTCCAACTGCAAGAAGGAGGTCCGAGAGGGCGAAATCACGCTCCACCAGATTCAAGGGCAGATTCTTTTCTGCTGCTATCAGTTGACTGAACGAACCTGAGGTGACCTTACTCTGTTTGAGTTGGTCTCTTGGTGCAACCCTATGCTCTGAACCAGGTTTTGTTCTGCTGTTTTTTATGTATGGATAGACCTGCTGAATAGCACGCAAAACAAAATTTTTTGCATTCCTCGGCACTGGTGACAATAAAGGCAAACTTGAACATTCCCCCCCCCCCCTCCCCACCAAAAGCAGCTGGGGTGCACCTATAATGAATGAATCCCAAGATGACATTATGAAACCTTTACTAATTTAAAGATTCTCGTACTTTATATCTTTCAAATACAATAAAACTCCGATTAACTGAAATGGTCGGGACTGCGCCTATTTCGATAAAGGATATTTTCGGACAACTGGTCATTTTTTTTGAAAACAGCCCAGTAGCAACAGCAAATCACTTGGTAACAGTGTCTAAACAACAACAACCAACAAGGGAAGGCTTTTAAAGCTTGAAATAATGCTTAATTCTCACCAAAGAGCAACCTGAACAAAATAAGATAAATCCAACACCAAAAACTCGAAATTCTACTCAGAGGGTTTTCCAAAATTCCAAAAATTTTCAAAGGGAAAAATGATGTCATTTCAGCTTCGAAATTTTTCAGATAAATGAGGATTTCTAATTTTTCTGAAATCCTCAATTATGCATAAAAATGTTCGGAGCCAAAGAGACGTCACTTCCAGGATAACTGAGGATTTCAGATAATCGGGGTTGTGCTGTCGATGACTTTTGAGATGTTTTTCAGAGGAACTAATATGTTCTGGGCACTAACTTTGCACCACAATGCCCAAGGCAAATAATACCTGTAATTAGAGACATGTTGGCATTAAGAATGGCTTTGGTCTCAGGGACTGCCAATAAGGCAGTTTTCAGGGACTACCATCAACCACGTATACTCCATGTCCCTGTTTTCTGGGACTCGTTTTATAACCAACCATCAGCTGGTTTATACTGATGTTCATACAGTAGTTTACCCATAGACCCAGTCCAGAGAATATATTATGAATGGCCAGAATCCAAAGGGTTAGTAATGGATTTGCAAACGAACAGAAGCCATGGTGAATACATGTGTGGGCATCAGGCTTCTGAATGAACCCCACAGCCGTGGTCTCATGATTCCCTTGCTCTGTACCTACTCACTGCGCTCTTGTTCTTCCAGTCAGTGCAACTGTAGGAATGTTGGAAATGACCTGTTAGAACCTTTCTCACTGTTCTCAGTGTAATGAGGCAAATTAATTTCAACCTGATATCTTACCCAACTGTAGTATTTGAACAGAAAATATACAGTATTTGGAGCCAAAATAACTCCAATGTTATCCTATCCCACTGCTTGAAAGATGAAATTTAGAACATATAACATAGAACAGGTCCTTCAGCCTGCAAAGGTGTGCCAATCCAAGTAAACCTACTCCGCGCTACCCATAGGACCATAGAATGTTATAGCACAGAAACAGGTTCATTGGATCTTCTAGTATGTGATGAACTATTTTTCTGCCTTGTCCCACTGACCTGCACCCAATTCATAGCCCTCCGAACCCCTCCCATCCATGTACCTGTCCAAATTGTACTTAAGTGTTAAAATTGAGCCCCCATTCACCACTTTAGACAGGAGCTCATTTCATAACCCTCTGTTTTTCTGACAACCATGTGTCCCTCTAAATTTGAGGTGCGTAAAAGATTGCAGGAGAGCAGAAATTTCCAGAACACTATTTGTCTAACACGAAGCTGCTTTTTAAAAAAAATTCCATTAAATGAAACTGTGTGGGTTGAGTACTATTAACAGCTTCTAAGTTGTCTAATCCTAATAACATTTCCCATTTGACACCCACTGCATATTTCTCATCCACCAGTTGTTGCAACGGTGCTAGAAAAATGTGTGCAAGGGTTGCATTAAAATTCTTCCCCAGAAAGATGGGAGGAAAACTCATCCCACATTCCATACAGTTGGGCACTTGACTCATTTGCCTGGAGCATCAGGGTTAACAGGTTAATCAATCTGGGAATCTGCATCTGATAACCACTGCATTCCTTTCTGCTGAGTTGCCTGAATTTCTTTGAACAGAACATTACTCTTTTATGCCTTTTCCTCAAACACGCCTCACCACAAAGCAGATCATTCATAAAGGCAAATGAGATCAAAGATACTCAATGCAAGTGTCCAGAGGATAAATGCCTGTGGTCACAGCCATCTTTTCCACTGTATGGATTAATTTTGTTGCCCACAAATGTAATTGGAACGAGTTCAGCCTTTTCAAAAAATGAAATTAATTCTGAAGTAAAGTCAATTGACTCATAAACTAGTCAAGCAACTACATTTCAGTAGAGAATGATTTTCCTTGGTCAAGAACTTTGTCATGCTGAAATAACTTGAGGCATTTCTTGTTAAAAAAAAACACTTCTGGATGACACAGACTGCTGTGTAGGCAAATTCTGCATCCATCCTATGCCAGTGACGACACAGAAATGGATCTCGATGAATGATCATTAATCTGCGTTGGTGGAGAGGTATTCTTGGAAATCTCTCTGCTTGACTTCAAAGAGTGGCAGGTTTTAACATCCTGTCAGTGGTTTCATCATTATTACACTTTGTTCTCATCTTAAAAACACTGCAGAGGTGGGACAGGAACTGCCTGAACAATTGTTCGCATGACGACTTCCTCATTCTGATACGTGTAAGAAGTCGAGGATCAGGATTAGGCCTTGAGTCCACTCTACTTTCCTTTTTTCTCTGTCTTCCTCTTCCCACCATCATAAATCTTGAGTAACACACAAAAAATGTGCAGACACTGTGGTTTAAGGAAAAACACAAAGCTGGAGAAACTCAGCAGGTCAAACAGTGTCCTTTATCTTCTTTGGCTTGGCTTCGCGGACGAAGATTTATGGAGGGGGTAAAAAGTCCACGTCAGCTGCAGGCTCGTTTGTGGCTGACCAGTCCGATGCGGGACAGGCAGACACGATTGCAGCGGTTGCAAGGGAAAATTGGTTGGTTGGGGTTGGGTGTTGGGTTTTTCCTCCTTTGCCTTTTGTCAGTGAGGTGGGCTCTGCGGTCTTCTTCAAAGGAGGCTGCTGCCCGCCAAACTGTGAGGCGCCAAGATGCACGGTTTGAGGCGTTATCAGCCCACTGGCGGTGGTCAATGTGGCAGGCACCAAGAGATTTCTTTAGGCAGTCCTTGTACCTTTTCTTTGGTGCACCTCTGTCACGGTGGCCAGTGGAGAGCTCGCCATATAATACGATCTTGGGAAGGCGATGGTCCTCCATTCTGGAGACGTGACCCATCCAGCGCAGCTGGATCTTCAGCAGCGTGGACTCGATGCTGTCGACCTCTGCCATCTCGAGTACCTCGACGTTAGGGGTGTGAGCGCTTCAATGGATGTTGAGGATGGAGCGGAGACAACGCTGGTGGAAGCGTTCTAGGAGCCGTAGGTGGTGCCGGTAGAGGACCCATGATTCGGAGCCGAACAGGAGTGTGGGTATGACAACGGCTCTGTATACGCTTATCTTTGTGAGGTTTTTCAGTTGGTTGTTTTTCCAGACTCTTTTGTGTAGTCTTCCAAAGGCGCTATTTGCCTTGGCGAGTCTGTTGTCTATCTCATTGTCGATCCTTGCATCTGATGAAATGGTGCAGCCGAGATAGGTAAACTGGTTGACCGTTTTGAGTTTTGTGTGCCCGATGGAGATGTGGGGGGGCTGGTAGTCATGGTGGGGAGCTGGCTGATGGAGGACCTCAGTTTTCTTCAGGCTGACTTCCAGGCCAAACATTTTGGCAGTTTCCGCAAAGCAGGACGTCAAGCGCTGAAGAGCTGGCTCTGAATGTCCTTTATATAGCAAAGATAAATCACATAACCAACATTTTGGGCTTGAGCCCTTCATCAAGATCATACCTTGATGAAGGGCTCAAGCATGAAATGTCGGTTATGTATCTTTATCTTTGCTACATAAAGGACACCGTTTGACCTGCTGAGTTTCTCCAGCTTTGTGTTTTTACTTCATAATATTGATTTTCATTCTGTCAAAAAAAATCCATCCAAGCCCAGTGGTTCTTGATCTCCAATTCACAGCTCTCTGGGCTAGAGAATTCCAGTTTCACAATCCTCAAGACAGAAGTTTCTTCACTTTTAAGTGCTGATCCATTCTGAAACTATGCAGACACAAGGGACTGTAAAGGCTGGAATCTGGAGCTAAAGAATCCACTGGAGGAACTCAGTGAGTCAGGAAGATCACTGCTCAACACCAGAAGACTGACCATCCCTTTGCCTTCACAGATGCTGCTTGATCCACTGACCGTGTTCTTTTGCTGCTGTAGCAATGGCCCTGGCTCCACTCTCTCCTGCAGCGGGGGGGGGGGGGGGGGGGTGTGGGGGGGGTAGAATTACACCATCTAGCTGTTTGAGGCTTCTCACAATACTAGATGTTTAAATATTCAAAGCTGAGAGCTTGGGGCAATTAATTTTTTCCTCATTCTGGGAATCAATTCAAAGAATTGAGTTCTTTTCACGTGTACCAAGAGGAAGTGAAAAACTTCATTTTGCATGCTATCCAGGCAAGGCAATCTATTAATGTACAACAGATAGTGCAAAATAAAAGTGCAGAGTATAATGTTGCAGAGAAAATGCCTGGTTGAGACAGCACAAGACATCTTTCCTTAAAACAGGGGGTGGTTGATTAGGAAGCTGGTCATTACACACATTGACGTCAGCCTGGCAGTGAGGATTAGTGACAGCACCTCCTCCATGATTGCTATCAACACCGAGACTGCACTAAGTCCTCCACTATGCTCCCTTTACCCCACGACTGCATGGCCAAACACAAATACACCATCATTGGTAGGATTTCTAACAAGAAGAGGAGTGCAGAAGAGAGAAAAGGAGACGAGTCTTGGTGCCAGGATGACAACCTCTCTCTCAATGTCAGCAAGACCAAAGAGCTGGTTTATAGACTTTCATGGAGTTGCAGAACTCGCTCCCATGTTAATTAACTGTGATGATGTGGTGAGAGTTAACAGTTTTAAGTTCCTTGTGGTAAACATCCCCAGTGTCCTGGTTCACCTACGTCATTGCAATTACCAAGAAAGCCATTCTACTTCCTCAGAAGCCCAAGTATATTTATTTGGCATATCACCAACATCCCTTAACAAATTCCACAGCTGCACCATTGACCTCCCCTCCATCATACACACACCCCTCTCCTCTATCATACACACTTTCCCCTCCATTGTACACACACCCCTCCCCTCCATCGTATACACACTCCTCCCTTCTGTCATACACACAGCACTTCCCTCCATAGAACCATACATTTGCAGTGCTTCTAGTCTGTTCCAAACCATTTTCTTTTAGCCTAGTTCCACTGATCTGCATGCAGTCCACAGCCCTCCATACCTCTCCCATCCAAATTCTTCTTAAATCTTAAAATTGAGCCCGCATTCACCACTTCAACTGGCAGCTCGTTCCACACACCCACTGCTCTGTGTGAAGAAGTTTCCCCTCATGTTCCACCTAAACCTTTCCCTCTTCACCTTTACCTCATGTCCTCTGGTTTGTATTTCCCCTGCCCTCAGTGGAAAAACCCTATTTACATTTACTCTGTCTATTCCCCTCATAATTTTTAATACCTCTATCAAATCTCCCCTCTTTCCTCTTCCAGGGAATAAAGTCCTAACCTGTTTAACCTTTACTTTTAACTTAGTTCCCAAAGTCCGGGCAAAATCCTAGTAAATCTTCTCTGCACTCTTTCTATCTTATTGATACATTTCCTGTAGTTAGGTGACCAAAACTGCACACCATACCCCAAATTTGGTTTCACCAATGTATTATCACCATAACATCTGAACTCCTATACTCAATACAGGTCTTTACCTCTTCATCGGTGATACCGAAAACCTCTGAAAGTTGAACATTTTTTTTACTGCATGTAGGGTATATTTTCAGGTGTTCTAGAGGGAGCGAGGAGAGAAGGTGGCTTGGGCGGGTAGGGAGAGAACAGCAGTGCAACTCAGGCGGTGAGCAGGGAGAGAGCAAGGAGAGAAGGTGACTTGGGTGTTGAATGGGGAGCGAGCAGCAGCTTGACTCTGGTGTTGAATGAGGAAAGATTGCGACTCAGGTGGCAAGGAGAAAGCGAGGAGACTGAGTCGAGAGAGCAGCAGTGTGACTCAGAAGGCGAGCAGGGAGAGAGCAAGGAGAGGACGTGGCTCGGGCGGTAAGCAGGGAGAGACAGCAGCTCGATTCGGGTGACGAGCAGGGAGAGAATGAGGAGAGAGTGCAACTCGGCCAGCAATCGGGTTGAGAGCAGCAGCGCGACTTGGGTGGTGAGCGGGGAGAGAATAAGGCAAGAACGCGGCTCAGGTGGTCAAGCGAGCAGGGAGAGAGCAGCAGCACGACTGGGTGGACAAGCGGGGAGAAAGCAGGGAGAGAATGAGGAGAGATCGTGGCCCAAAGATGTGGAGGTCCAGTGGGGGCAAGGAGAAGTCAGAGATCACCAAGCCACGGGGGCCAGGAGGCGAAGGGATCTGGGTGCTGAGCTTCATGGCCCGGGAGGAAAGAAAAGAGATCCAGCACCGAGGAGATGGTGCTGGAGGGAGAGCAGCCGAGGGATGCTGGGGAGTGGCTGAGACTGAGCAGCAGCAGGAGCCAAGCCTGAAGGAGGAGCAGGTAATGGAAAGCCCCTGGAAGCTGAACTGGTGCAGACGGACCTTATGATGGGAAGTAGCTCAACAGTAGCCGAGCTGCAGGAGGAGGCAGAAAAGGGTGTGCCAGAGCCTGGCAGGGAGAACATCTTTTTGTTTTAATGTGGGATCAATGGCTGTCTTCATGACCCATAAAAAGGGCTTATGTTTTGCACGAATCTGTACCACTGCCATTTTAATTCAATAATCCAGAATAATCTGAATACCGAGAAGTGTCTCAGTCCGAAGGATCTCGGATAAAAGGGTAAGTACCTGTACTTTGATTTATGAAGGCCAATATGCCAAAAGCTCTCTTTACCACCCTATCCATCTGTGATGCCATTTTCAGGGAATTAAGTATGCATTCCCAGATTCCTCTGTTCTACTGCACTCCTCAGTGCCTTAACATTTACCGAATATTGATTGTCCTTCCAAAATACCATCTTTCCATCCACAATTCCATCTGCCATTTTTTGTCCCATTTTTCCAGCTGGTCCAGATCCCTTTGAAAAGCTTCTTTGCCGTCCACGACGCCTCCAATCTTTGTGTCATTGTTGATCCAATTTACTACATTATCATCCAGATCACCGACATGGATGACAAACAACAAAGGTCCTAGCACAGATCCCTGAGGGACACCACTAGTCACAGGCCTCCAGTCTGAGAAGCAACCATCCACCACTAATCTCTGGCTTCTCTCGTCCAGTCATTGTCAAATCCAGTTCACTAACCTAGCGTCTGAACATTTCTGACTAACTTCATATTGGGGCCTTGTCAAAAGCCTTTCCCTTATCAACTTTCTCAGTAACCTCCTTGAAAAATTCTGGTAGGTGTTCTAAGAGATTGGATGTACAATTGTTTGGATAACCAGGAACTAATTAGGAATAGTCATTTTGGCTTTGTGCATGGTAGGGCGTGTTTAACCAATCTTACAGAGTTTTTCAATGAACCTACTACTGATGTCAGGCTCACGGAGTTAGTTTTGGAGCCTTTCTTTTAACAATGGAACAATGCGACCTACACTCCAATCCTCCGGCACAACAACTGTGACCAAGGATATTTTAAATATTTCTGCCAGGCCCCCTGCAATTTCTATACTAGCCTCCCTCAAGGTCTGAGGGAACATCTTGTAAAGCCCTGGGGATTTATCCACCATTTGCTTTTAGTCAGTAAGCATTTCCTCCTCTTTAATCTGCACAACCTATCTATAATGGTTCAATATATAACTTTTATATGTTGTTGAGAATAAGAGAGGCTCCCTCAGATAAAAATTTTAAAAAGCCTGGGACAGGACTTACAGCTTTTAATTTCTGAAGAAACTTGGAATGTAATTTTCAAATTGGCTAATACCACTTCTTTATGTGCCCATCACTCTCTCCTACAGTTTAAAGTAGTCCATAGAACTCACATGTCCAAAGGCAAACTATCTAATTTTTATGTGATGTATCTCCTCGTTGTGATAAATGCAACAATGGAGATGCTTCATTCATTTATGTGTTCTGGACATTTCAGAGTCTTGAGGAATATTGTAACAAAGTATTTCAAACTTTATCTGCACTTTTAAAAGTTAATTTTAAACCTAATCTCTACTACTTTATTTTATATTGTTGGAGAGTATGACATAAATTTAATGGCAACTGAGCCGCACGCATTAGCTTTCATTTCTCTTATGGCTAGGTAGGCAGTGTTGCTTAGATGGAGGGATGTTACCCCACCTAATCATGCTCACTGGCTGCGTGATGTCATGTTTAAATTTAGAGAAATCAGATGCTTAATTTCTGATTTGAATGTAAATTTTCAAACACTGTGGACCCTTACTGAATTACCTTTATAATCTTTGATTTGATATGAAGGTAGAACTGTTACCTAACAAGGTCATTTATTACTCTGATAAGAACTCTGTCTTCCTTTCTTTTGGCCAAACAGCTTCTTTCTTGGTAGTGAGTTTAGATCAGTGGTTCTCAACCCTTTTCTTTCCAATCACATACCACTTTAAGTAATCCCTATGCCATAGGTGCTCTGTGCACCTACACAGATTAAATTTAATCCCTTAGTAAGGGATTGCTTAAGGTGGGATGTGGGTGGAAAGAAAAAGTTTGAAAACCACTGTTTTAATCGTACCTAACTGACTCGTTATGTGCAGGGTTTCATAACTCCAAAAGGAAATGGGCCAATGACAATTTTTCTCAAGCAAAATACTTCAGTAACAATTGGGTCTAGAGCAGAGCACTTATGGCACAGGGATTACTTAACGTAGCATATGAGTGGAAAGAAAAAGATTCAGAACCACTGGTTTAGATTTTTTTTATAATAAAATATCAATACAATATAACCTGTTTGATTAAAATGTGGAATACCTTGGAAGAAATTATATGATTTAAGTGCACTGTGTCTCTTTGACTTTTAACATAACTCTATATTTTTGGACATGAAATTTCAATGTTAATAAAAATATTGAAAAAGAAAAAGCACCTCCCATTTGGCAATTGTACTTTCACTCTCCAACATTAGAGTTCAGTCAACTATTGCTAAGTCCTGCCCACTCAGGTTGAAATCCCGTTGTACTATGCACACTGGACTATTTTCACAACAAGGGAGTGAAACACGGAAGTCTGCATATGCTGTGATTGTGGTAGAAACAGACAGAAATGCTGGAGTCAGTCTCGCAGCGTTCATTTGAAGTAAAGATTTACAACCGACGTTTTTAGGACTGAACGCTAAGGAAGACGGAAAAATAAAGAGTGAAGACTAGCCGGGACAGGAGTCCAGACCATCAAAAGGTATTAATTGGATATAATATCACATCTTCATTAGTATAGTGGTTAGTATTCCCACCTGTCACGTGGGAGACCAGGGTTCAATTCCCCGATGGGCAGCACGGTTAATGCAGCGGTTTGTGCAACACCTTTACAATGCCAGTGATCGGGACCAGACCAGCGTTCGAGTCCTACACTGTCTGAGTGTACATACAAAGAGTTTGTATGTTCTCCCTTTGTCTGTGTGGGTTTCTCCGTGGGGTCCAGTTTCCTCCCACCATTCAAAATGTATCGAGGGTGTAGATTAATAGGGTGCAAATTGGACGGTAATGGACTCGTGGGCTGAAATGGCCTGTTACCATGTTGTATGTCTAAATCTAAATTTAATTTTTAAAATTTAACAAAGAGTAACAGTGAGAATTTATTTTGGCTCCGTGAAAGGACACAGAGGGAAAAGGGAAGAGAGGGAGAAAGACGCAGAGCTGGGGTAAAGGCGACAGAGTTGGGGGGTAGGGGAGAGAAGAAAGTGGGGCAAGGTTAATGTTAAAGCCATCCAGTTGGTAGGTGCCCAGACAGAAGATGAGGGTGATCTCAGTCTGGCATTGCATGAGATCATTTCACTAAGGGAATGTGATGGGTAATTGAAATGGGTGGCCACTGGGAGATCCATGCTATTGCGATGGACAGACATCTATCAGGGATTTCCAGGTTTGTGTGGTAATACCAAACTTGGTGCATTGGTGGGAAAATGCTAACAATTTCACATGGGACAACTGGAATCCTCAGCAATCTCCAGCCCAATATTAAATTCAAAAAGGCAATTATTCTATAATTTAGATTTTTAAGTACAGTTTTGCTGATGTATTCCATTTGAAAAATGGTAACAAAATCCAGACATCTGCTTTATTAAATACCTTGCCATGAAAATGAGAAGGCACCTTTGGTGTGAATTATGACTAAATGTGATCACAATGATCTGAAGGATACAATTTCTATTCTTTTCCATTTCATTCAGAGGATTAAAGGCAAATCTGTTGTGACGACATGCTGGCAACATGTTGACAACATAAACCTCAACTCAAAAATTAAAAAAAAAATTCCTTCCCCTCTGGTAGCATTGGATAAGGGCTGGATTCAACATCCTCATAAGCCAGGAGGGAAGTCCACTCATCCAAACCCAGTTCTTTTGTTTTCCATACAAATACTCCAGCAGTAGGAAAAACCTCAGTTCATTGTCTGGCAGAAAGGATGTTTTATGCAGCTTTCAGTCTCAATTAAGATGAGTGAAACATGATAGGCTGCAGACACTGTGACTGTAAGTAAACACACCAAAATGCTGGAGGAACTCAGCCGGTCATTTCAGCATCGACAGGAGACAAAGATTTATTGGCAACGTTTTGGGCCTGAGCCCTTCTTCAAGGAAAAATCAGAAGAGACAGAAACAGGATGTATCAGAAAGTCTCAGAATTCAAACAATGGGGGAGGAATCTGGACCAACAAAAGGATATGATATGGGACTATGTGAGAATTTATCATGTCTGTGTGAGAGGAGTCAGGGAAGCAGGGGGTGGGGTTTGAATGAAAGCCAGATAAGTCGATATTAATGCCATCTGGTCAGAGGGTGCCCAGTCGGAAAATGAGTTGTTATTCTTCTAATTTATGGGTGGTCTCAGTCTGGCAGTATGTGAGACCATGGACTGGGAATGAGATGGAGAACTGAAATGGGTGGCCATCAGGTGATCCATGTTATTGCAGTGGACAGAGCTGAGATGCTCAACAAAGCAATCTCCCAGTCTGCATCGGAAGGAGAGGAGACCACAACGGGAGCACTGAATGCAGTAGATGACCCCTGCAGATTCACAAATGAAATGTTGCTTTACGTTGAAGGACTGTTTGAGGCCCCAAATGGTGCTAAGGGAGGAGGTGTGGGTGCAAGTGGAGCATTTTCTATGGTCACAGGGTAGGTCACAAGGAGGACGATTGGTGGGGAGGGAGAAATGGACAAGGAAGTAATGGAGGGAGTGGACACTGAGGAAGGCGGAGAGGGGAGGGAATAGGTATCTGATGGTGGGATCATGTACTAGCTGGTGGAAATGGTGGAGAAGGATGTGTTGGATGCGGAGGCTGGTGGGGTGGTAGGTGAGGACAAGAAGAATCCTGCCCTTGTTGTGCATGGGGGCGGAGGGAGTCAGGGTAGATGTGTGGGTAATGGAGGTTGAGTGCTGTGTTAATGATGTTAGAGGGAAAGCCATGAGTTTGAAGATGGAGGACATCTATGCTGATCTGACATGGAAGTCCTCATCCTGGGGGCAGATGTGATGGAGATGGAGGAATTGAGAGAATGGGATGGAATCCTTACAGGGGACAGGGTGGGAAGAGGGGTAGTTGAGGAAGCTGTGGGAGTTAGTGGGTTTATAGAAGATGTCCGTCGAGAGTTTGTCTCCTGAGATGGAGACAGAGAGATCAAGGAAAGGGAGAGTGTTGCTAGAAGATGGATCAAGTGAATATGAGATCATGGTGGAAGTTGGCAGCAAAGTGAATGAAATCATTGAGCTCATCATGGGTACATGAAGGAGCACCTAAGTAGTCATTGATGTAGGGGAGGAAGAGTTGAGGGGCCTTGCCTGTGTAGGCTTGTAGCATGGATTGCTCCATGTAGCCAACAAAAAGGTAGGCATAGCTGGGGCCCATGCGGGTACCCATGCCTACCCCTTCAATCTGGAGAAAGCGTGATGCGCCAAAGGAGAAATTATTGAGGGTGAGGTCAAGTTCTGTCAGCCAGAGGAGGGTGGTGATGGAGGGGGACTGGTTGGTTCTATTGTCTAGAACAAAACAAAAGGCTTGAGGCTTTCACTATGGGGAATGGAGGTGTATAGAGATTAGACAGATGGAGGGCATATGAAGTGTCCTAATGTAGGTAGGGTGGGACTCGTCCAGGGTGGACAAAACAGCGTCAAGGTAGACGGAGACCAATTTGGTGGGGCGGGAGCTTGCGGACACGATGGGTCTGCTGGGACAACTGAACTTGTGGATCTTGGGAAGGAAGTAGAAATGGGCAGTACGGGATTAGGAAACAAGAAGGTTGGAGGCCGTGGCCAGGGAGGGGACTGGATGTGATGAGTTCAGAGATGGTGCATGATACAGTGATTTGATGAGTTTTGATAGGGTCCCGTTGGAGGGGTAAGTAGGAGGAGGTGACTGAGAGTTGTCTGGCTTCTGCCAGATAGAGGTCAGTGCACTAAGCCACAACAGCATCATGCCTGTCTGCAGGTTTGACGGTGAGTTTCGGATTGGTGCGGAGAGAGGGAGGGCCAGGCGTTCCAAGGGGGTGAGATTGGAATGAGTGCGGGAAGTACTGAAGTTGATACTGTCGCAAGGCAAAAGTTGGAAATATAAAGGTCCAGAGCAGGCAGAAGACTGGAACGAGGTGTCCAGGAGGAGGAAGGTTTAAAGCAGGAGAAGGGCTCTGTAGTTGGAGGTGGGCGGGGGGGGGTGGTGAAGAATTGTGCTTGTGGAAGTAAGCTTGGAGCCGGCAGAGCCGAAGGAAGAAGAGTTTAACATCATGTCGTTCCAGAAATTGATAAGGTGTGGGCGAAGGGGGACGAAGATGAGGACAGACCATTCAATCTCTGAGAGGGGAAGATGAGATAGGATGGTGAAGACCAGGCAGTGGTAGGCGGAGATTCAATGGGGTAGAGGGTGTCAGGGAGGGGAGGAGAACGGGGTGGATCAGGAGATGGAGGGTGGGAAGGGTCCAAGGGAGGATGGGGAGGGTTGGGAAAGTCAGAGAGTGGAGAGGAGGCCTGTGCGCTCCCGGAGCCAGGGTGGGTGATCATGATGGAGGCTCGGGGCCAAGGTGAAAACCTGCATCTGAAGCTCGGTTCTGTCATGTTGCCGAGTTCAAGATAAAAGTTAATGCTGTAGGTCGCCGGGGCCGAAATGGAGACCTACGTGTGAAGCCCGGCCCTGTAGGCCGGCAGGTTCAGGGTGAAAGTTCATATCAGAGCCTTGATCTTGTGGGTCTTTGAGGCCAAGGTGGAGACCTGTGTCAGGAGCTCTGTCCAGTAGGTCACCAGGACTATGGTAGAGACCCGCGCCAGGAGCTCAATCCTGTAAATCACCAGGACCAAAGTGGTGCCCTGAGGGAGCAGTCTCCAGAGACGCGAGTTTCCGATCCTTGATGGATGCCAGAATCAGTGGTTGAATCCATGGATTGGTGGAGGATGAAATGTAAAAAGATCTGTGGCGGATCATGGCGAGAGGGGAATGAATGATGAAATCATTAAGCAGAGATGAGAACACATCAGCAAACTTCTAACCATGTGCAGTACAGCCCAAAACCCACGAATGCACGTGGGAAGTTTAGATGTGGTGTCGTCATCTTAAGACAAGCAGATTCATCTGGTAGCCTGGGGTAGCTATCACAGAACAGCCAGAAGCTATCTTGCTAAAAACATAGCGAGAGCCAGGTGAATGAAACAATATCAAGTACAACTTACAATTAGCATGTCACATACTGTATCATTAGACAGAGATGGGCCAAAATATTTGTAGGCTACTGAGCAGATGTTCTAAGATGTGGCTCATTTTCTTTAGATCTTGCACTAGATTTGCTCTGATGGATGTCAAGAGATGGATTAGAAGTGCAGTTTATTTTATTAAAACATCTTGAAACAACTTGCAGGAACTCTACACAAAGCTTTTTGCAGATCTTGATTATGATATTCTTACCTAATATTTAAGGCACGATTAATTGTTAATGCAATCCTCATGTTATATCATGTAGCGTACATGAATCTAACTAGCGAAGGCACGGTCTTTTGCTCTGAAGGTATTATTTTCGGGGGTAAAGTGCACTCTGGAATAAAATGCCAAAAATCCTCACCCACACAGTTTACAAACTAAAGCACTTTGCTCAAAAAATTTGATGGGATTGCTGCCAAAAATAAAGATTAAATATCTTGGGGTAAAACATGAAAATCTGCAGACGTCATGGTTGAAGTGGAGCACAATGCTGGAGAAACTCAGCAGATCAAACATTGTACTTTATATAGCATAGAAAAAGATACATAACTGATGTTTCAGGCTTGAACCCTTCATCAAGGTATTAAATATCTTGTACATTAAAAGATCTGAAGATCAGTGTAAAATTTAAATTCTTTTTAACTTTTCAGTGCATAATGGCCCGGTAGTTATAGATGTCACATTGTCTTTAAACACCTTGCAGTGATTTTTGTAAGACTAGTGGCAGTCATGGAACTAATAGGATGATACTAGTTTAGATGCCAATTTGGAATCACCAACTGATAGGAAGGCAGACAGCATACTAACATATGACATTACAGCACTCTCTGTCTAATGATAGAGCATTATAGCGCAGTACAGGCCCTTCAGACCATTATGTTGCGCTGACAGAGTGGAGAGAGTGCAGAGAAGGTTTACCAGAATGTTACCTGGGTTTAAGCATCTAGAGTATAGGGAGAGATTGGACAGATTAGGTCTTTATTCTTTGGAGCGTAGAAGGTTGAGAGGGGATTTGATAGAGGTATTTAAGATTATGAAAGGGATAGACAGAGGGGATGTGGATAGACTATTTCTGTTAAGAGGAGGAAAGATTAAAACAAGAAGACATGAGTTAAGAATTAAGGGGCAGAGGTTTAGAGGTAACATGAGGGGGAACTTCTTTACTCAGAGAGTGGTAGCCGTGTGGAATGAGCTTCCGGGAGAAATAGTGGCGGCGGAGTCAATTGTATTATTTAAGAAAAGGTTGGACAGGTATATGGATGAGAAGAAGATGGAGGGTTATGGGCATTGTGCAGGGAGGTGGGACGAGAAAGGGGTGTTTGGTTTGGTGCGGACTAGAAGGGCCTAATGGCCTGTTTCCGTGCTGTAATTGTTATGTTATATGACTTATGTAAATCTCCTCCACAACAATCAAATTTTTCCCAATCTCACACCCATAACTTTACTTTCATCCATCCAAGTACTTATCGAAGAGTTATGAACTTCTGTTATGCTCTGAACCTCTGGCACATATTTGCAGATTAAGTTGTTTATCAGTCAAGGAAGATACTGAATGAGCAATGTATTGATACGCTGAGGCATATACTGGTAATCTGGCAAGCAGGACAGTTCATTCAATTCCCACTGTTATCCTTAGTGCTAAAACCCAGAACACAGGTTGGAATCAATAAAATTTGAACATACTAATCCTGACAAGGACGAGCCAGTTTCTCCACTATTATCGCTATGGTAATTGATCTTCAGACTGCGTGGAAATCAAGTCACTCACCTCCTGACATTCTACAGACCTCTCCATCATCTACAATGCATAATTCAAGACCACAATGAATTTTTTTTTGCTGATCGATGCAAGCTCGTCAACACTCTACAGAAGCTCAACACATCCAGGTCAAAGCTTCAGCCACCAGCCTAAACATATATTCCTTCAACCACTAACGCACAGTAGCTGCAATGTATACCATGTGGAAAATAAACGGCCATTCCTAGTGGGGTACAGGAATGATGTGGAGACGTCTATCACCATATGTCACTGGAGAACTGAACTGGAATACCATAAGACAGGTGCAAAAATAGGCCCATCAAGTTTGCCCTGCCATTTAACCACGAGCTGATCTATTTTCCCACTCAGCCCCACTGCTTGGTCTTTTCCCCGTAACTGTTCCCCTGGCTAATCAAGAACCTATCAATCCCTGTCTTAAATACTTCCAATGACCTGGTCTCCACAACTACCTATTGTAACAAATTCCACAGATTTACCACCCTCTGGCTGAAGAAATTCCTCTGCATCTCTGTTCTAAGCAGACCTGAACTTGTGCCCTTTTGTCCTAGAATACAAACTTGACAGTTTAAAGTGGGGTGGAGTACCTGAGTCACAATTCTCTCACTGACCATCACTCTATGAGTGAGCACAAGGCTTTCATTGTATAGGCTCCGATACTGTATAATTCTAGGCCATTGAAGACTGAGATAATAAAGTTGTTTCCTTGGAGAATCTTTATGAGTCTGTAACTTTCTAATCATAGTGGGTCATGAGTGCTCATTCAATTAACAGATTTTAGGAAAGTGTACGAAGATAACTTAAAGGCATTAGAAATAGGAGTCGGCCATCTGACGTGGTGAGTCTAGTCCACCATTCAATATGACAAAGCCTCGGCTCCATTTACCTTCCCATTCCCCATAAACATAACCCTTAATTTCCCTATTATTCAAGAATCTATGTGTCTTAAATACATATGGAGATTTGGCAGAGAAGATGAGGTGCAGCAAGAAAGAATTTCAGTGCATCTGTGCATTGTACTTATGTATATGACAATAAACTCACATTGACTTTGACATGAACATTGAGGTACAGCATCAGGCAAGATACTGAAAGGTGGAAGATATCTGATTGGGCCATCTGTTTAAAACCCTGTATTGCATGTAAACCATCATTCCTTAATCCCGGGAAAGAACAAGATATATTTAACAGCATTGCTATCTACCGTGCAGTTTAAATAGTTAGTATGGTCTACTAACACTGAGAGGCTATTTAAACATGGAAAGTTCACATAAACATTCAAATAAATGCAATTTAGGCAACCAGGGTTTAATCAGGTCAGAAAGCACTCATCGGTTTTAGGGAGGGACTCTGCAGCAAGTGGACCAGGGGATGCCGAGTGAGATGAATACTGGGGAGTTTGGCCCCTTTCACTGTTCATTGCTGTGTTTCTGTGTGCTGCCATTGAACAGACTTGAGGTTCTCCATACAACACTGAATGAACAGTGGGATTCCCACAAAGAGATGGGGTTGTTTCACCTCTTCACACACGCTGATATCCTTTCCACTGACATGGTCATTTCTAGCCTTGAAGGTATAGAGTCTGTTTTGGGAAAATGAAGGCTGGCATGAGCAAGATGTGACATGCCCATCAGAGTTGATTAAATGTAATTAGAGTTCTCGACTAAACCCCACAGAGAAGGGAAAAGAACCACCAACATTCAAATAAAATTGATGAGTTAAACAAGTTCTCAGTGATTAGGTGGCACAAGTATGATCTTAAAGACAAGATTTTAAGGAGATAAGGAGCTCTCTGCTTTGTCATGGGAGAACTAGATTAAAAATAGCGATGAGTCTTGATTTCAAAGGAAGGTA
Source organism: Narcine bancroftii (assembly GCF_036971445.1). Taxonomy (NCBI): domain Eukaryota; kingdom Metazoa; phylum Chordata; class Chondrichthyes; order Torpediniformes; family Narcinidae; genus Narcine; species Narcine bancroftii. The sequence continues at coordinate 235,597,056 of NC_091474.1, read as the reverse complement.
GTGGTGTAAAAGAGTAATGGATTTAGTAAAGAGCTTGAACAATGTATGAGTTAACTAAACCAACAAATAGACATTGCCACACATGAGATTAGAGGCTTCTGAATATGTGCATGATGTTAAACAGCTAGTAAGACATGCACACAATTGGGCTGTGAAATTCTGGGATTACTCAGACAGAAGAAAGCCTGGCCAAATCAGGCAATGCCTACATTGGTGCTATTTAAACGAGGGGAGTAGGGGGGTGGGGGGGGGGGGGGGGGAGGGTCTTATGGAAATAAAACCACACCACATTTGGCTCATCCTTCACACAACCCTCTCCCCAGATATTTGGCTGGTCTCAATCCCCCACATCCATCACAACCTCCTTCTGCTTCCACAGTTCTGATCCTCTGGAAAGTAAACACATACAATGTTTTGGCCGTTAGGTGGGCTGTGAGGGAGTTTGGAGATTTGAAGTGGGGTTAAACAAAGCAGAGAATGTCAAAGCATTCTACAGCATAAAAACAGGCCCTTCAGCCCAACTTGTCCATGACGACTAAGCTAGTACCTTTGGTCTTTGTTCTGCTCATATTCCTCAAAGACTTTCCTACCTAAATATACCTGTCAAAATGTCTTTTGAACGCTACAATTATCTCCACTTTTGACCACTTCTTCTGGTAGCCTGTTCCATGTTCCTATCAGACTCTGTCTGAAGGTGCCCTTCTGGTCTCATTTTTCCCCTCTCTCCTTAAATCTATTCGATCAAAATTTAAATGATCCCATGATGGGAAAAAATGACTGTGCCTTTCACGATGTTGCAAACCTTGCTAAAATCCCTTCTCAGCTGTCTACACTCCAGGGAGAAAAAGTCCTAACCGATTCAAGCTTAACAGTCCCAGCAACATGCTTGCAAATCTTTTCTGCATCTTTTTTGGCTTAATGATATTCTTTCTATAGCTGGGTGACCAAAATTTCACTGCTGTGATTGAGACACATTTCATTGAAACACAGAGGTCATGAAACCTTCATCCTTTTGAAGAAGTGTTTCTCAGCTCTTGACAATTGTTCAGCAATGTGTAATTTTTTGGACCATTTCTGTAACTTGAAATTTCCCAAAACAATTTAACTTTTAATAAAGATTAGAGCCTTTAAACTGTGAAATGTCAAATCATGTAATGACATCATGTTTTACCACAAATTATTCTCCAACCACTGGACAGAGGTTTATGAGATTAGTCACAATTAAGGCCTTGGGCAGAATGATTAAAACACAAAGCTTACCGTAGTATCTACAGCCTTCACATTCTTTGTGGGAATGTGACATGGAGATCGTTGGTCCAGCGACATTAGCAAACTGCCCTTTGCTCCCAATGTGATAATAACAGATGTGCAGCCCTTCTCCAATAGCACAGAGCATGCCTTTCCAGCATCTTCAATATTGGACACTTCAAGCCCAGTTAAGATCTCTGCCTGCAACAAAACAACTGGAGTGTCATCATTTAATGAACCCGCCTTTCTTTAAAATAATTAGACAACATTTGTGCCTGCAATACTGGAGAAACTCAGCAAGACACGCAGCGTCTGTAGGAACCAAAGGTATATAATCGATCTTTCAGGCCTGAGCCCTTTGTCAAGATATGAGCAGAAAGGAGGCAGGCTTTTGTGTATTGCAGTACAACCACTGTGTCTGCAGACTTTCCTGTGTCTGGCTATGTTTAACAGCCTCTAATACTCAGATTAAAATAAATGGAAATGACTGCTTGAAGTCTTTTATGCATCTAAAATTTAAAAATAAAAAGGTAAATCATGCTTGACAAAAGGCTCAGACCAGAAACCTGAAGCGTTGACATGCTGAGTTTCTCCAGCGCATTTTTAAACACCTTTTGCAAAATGATGAAAATGACAATAACATGTTCACAGCCTTTTTCTCAGGGGATACAATTCGAGAAACAGACCACATAGGTTTGTGAGAAAGGAGAGGTTAAGCGGGACCTGATGGGCAGCTTTTTCACTCTGAGGGTGGTCCGTATCTAGATTGGACTGCCAGTGGAAGCTATAGAAGCAGTGCAACTTTGATGTTCAAGAGACATTTGGATAAATACATGAATAGGAAGGGTTTAGAAGGATATGGACCAAAGGCAGGCGAAAGGGACTAGTCCAAAGGGCTTGTTCCATGCTGTATGATCCCTTCATGCTATTTCTTCATTCTGCTGCAGAGTGGTGATTATTTGGGGAAATATTTCTTCTGTGATGATTAATTCTCAGTACAGCAGTGCACAAATATGCTGGTGAAACTCATCAGGAGATGTATCATTTAGGGAATGGAATAGACAGACGTTTCACGCCTGAGCCCTTCATCAGGTCTGCCTGAAACTAGGCAGACACCTGAATAAAGGTGGTGGTGAGTTTTCTACACTGCAATGTTAGCAACAAAAGGCTTCGATTTCATAAAGTACAAAGTTAATTTTAAAAAATACACAAAAAATACTTCCCTTCTAGATCTGCCAAATGATTTAATCCACAAGGTCTGTGTGCTTCATACTGGAGTGCAAAATATTTAATATACAAGACGGCCATTTCTTTCCACTTCCTGTCCTTTCACCTGCAACCTAGCAATTGAGTGATTTCATTCAAACTTTCTTTAACTCAGCATTTTCTATTTTTGTTCATGAAGATGCGATCTCACAGGCATATATTTGTTATTTCATTCGAGTATAAATCTGCAAACCACCTTTGGGTGTTCTACACATTCTTGAAGCCCTTGAGGATTTTGCTTTCTTTGCTCACCTCATGAGATGGATCACCTGTAGAAGGAGATAAAGACTTTTGGTGCCTTAAGAATGATTGTGATCATAAAAACATACACTTCTACAGACCAGAGGTCTTTGAAATTGTCCACTTCTCAGGTTTTAGAAAATGCCATTGAATATATTCAAAACAGAGGTTGACAAAAAAGGAATACAAGGCTCTGGGCTGGTTCCTCTTTGACCTGTTCTGCTGCATGCACTCGACTCCCACAGTCTTCTGCACTGGTTTACTTCTGGAGTTGGAGGGCCAACATTCTAAAGAGGTATCTGGAAGGTTGACTCCAATCATTAAGATCAAGCAAAACTGAAATAAGTGAGATAAAGCACTTTCTGCTCTCCTCTAGGATGGCTTCCCCATTTAGATGAATGGGTCGCTGCTCCAATGCCAGTACTGAAGGCCAAATGTGAAGTGTATCTGGAGCCTTTCTTCAATGGCAAGTCCTGTCACAGTTGTGGCCCGAAATGTGAAGTTAATAAAACATTATCAGGTAAACTTCTGAGTGTCTTTATTCTCCCGTTTTCCTTTGTTCTCCTGCTTGTGCTCTTATCTCTGTCTCATACCACGTGACTTCCGGTACATCTCATACATATTCATTATCGTGGCAAGTCCAAGTCTTGACTATCAGTCAAACGAGTCAGCATACAGGAAGTCTTAGGCACAGGCATTCAGATAGAAGTACGGGACTTTCTAAAGTGCGAGTGATTGATAGCTGACATTTTGTCTCATCATTCAGCCTATTTAGCATCAGCTGTGAGGCAAAGTATCATCCCTGACCTTTATTAAACAGTGTGCAGGGTTGGCAGGCCAGAATGGACTCTCGGTGATGGCAACCCTCAGTCCTGCCTCATTTGAGAAATCGTGACAGAGGCAGGAAATGAGAACATCAATCCAGACTGAGACTAAGACGAAGTAGCACATTTTCAATTGGGAAGGGAATACATTAGTTCCCAGTGGAAGCCTGAATGCAGATCATGGCCCAAATTTGGACGGAACAAATTCATGAAACTTCAAAAATATTTATAGGAGAGTTGGTTTAAGTGAAAAGTATTTGGATGAGATGCTTGAGATTAACTCCCCGTAATGCAAGAGCATGTGCTATTTTACAGACAATATAGTAGACAGGGGAAATCTCTTCATCTATCATCTGAATAATGAAAGCTTCAACAGTGCAGCAGTCGCTCAATAGTTGGGCCAGGTTCAGTGTTAAAGCCTTTGGAGAGACACCTAAACCTACAACATTTTCTGGCAGGGGAAAGCTCTAACGTTGGTTAAAGCAGCTTTGTATTCGACCGCTACAAACACACACACACACACTCTTCCCCACCCTGTTTCTGCTGAGTTAGCTGGGCAGCTTGACCAATGCCACTTCAGGCATGTTGGTCTGACGCTGCCCCAGTTTCTACCCCGCCGGCTCGTTGTCCTGGGAGTCACTTTAGCGATCTCTGTCCGCGTCTGCTGCCGCGCGATGAGGTGATTCGATCTACGCAATTGCGGGCCGCCACAGCTTCATGATTGCACGTGGTTGTAGTTCGTAAAGGATATTTACAAGCCAGGGTTCCTGGTGATTCTTGAGACACAGGAGGCTGCAGATGCTAGGATCTGCAGCAAAAAAACAATCTGCTGGAGGAACTCATCAAGTTGGTGGGGATGGGGGGGGGGGGTGGGGAATTGTCTTGATGAAGGGTTCCCACTCATATTTCTCTTACTGATGCTGAATTCAGACAGTAGATTGATTTTTGTTCTTTGCATTCTTTCAAGATAGCCATCTCTGCTGGAATGTTGAGGATTAGATTTGGTAGCGATGTTGGAAACGTTATCCAAACAGGAGATACCAGTGCTTTTCTGTAGTTTATCATATTGCAATGCTCCAAAGGTCAACGAGGACGAGGCAGATAAACAGAGTAAAAACAAAAAAAAAGGACTTCTGATCTCTCTGACTGAGCATTTTTTTTTGCATAGATTGGGAAAGCTGCCTTTGCATCCAAGTTCAATTGGATTATTTCAGTGAAATGCCAGATGAGGTCATTACAAACAGTGGTGCAAACACTGCAGGAACAAGAAGGAGAGAAGCAAAATCTGAGATATGAATACATCACCAGTTCTGAAGTGTGAAATGTGTCTTTAACATAAGTCTGGCGCCAACATTCCCCCAACCAACTGATGTTTTCTTTTCATTCCTTGAGAGGAGCGTGAAGTCAAGCTGCTGGTTAGGACTATGAGATCCAAAGTAGTACTTGGCCAGAGAATCAATTCCTTAGTTTCATTTAAGAAATGAGGTACAAATAAGAAGTTTTAGCATTAAAATTGCAATTATGAAGCGCCATAAATAGTTGTCAGGCATCTCACCACATCAAAGCAAAGCATTTCTCTTTATATCAGACAAAACTGCCTCCTGCAAAGTGTATAGCTAAGAAACATCTGTTGAGAAAAAAAAAATTCAGGGTATAAGTGGTATCAGTATTAATTGGTAGCACATCTGTGGGTTTCCTTGGTATTTTTACTGATATATTTTGAAAATTCAAGAGAATGTTTAGTCAGAGATGTTAACCATGAAATGTCCAACTCTCCATAACTAATTTGCTCTATTTGCTGTCAGTAAAAATCAGATAGGTTAACATTCATCATGGTGAACTTCAAGTCCATCAGTAGCAGCATTCAGTGCCCTCCATAATGTTTGGAACAAAGACAATTTTCCCCCTTAATTTATAGGCAATAGGAGCTGGAGTAGGCCCTTCGGCCCGTCGAGCCAGCACCGCCATTTTACAGATCATGGCTGATCACCACCATCAGTACCCCTTTCCAGCCTTATCCCCATTTGCCCTGAGCTCCAATTTTCAAATTGTAATCAAATAATTCCCATGTACCGGTAATTAAAGTGCACATTCTAGATTTTATTCAAGATTATTTGCATATATTTTGGTTTGACCATGTAGAAATGATAACATTTTGTTTTATATACATGGTCCACTGATGTTTGGGACATATGGCTTCACAGGTGTTTGCGAGTACTCAGGTATGTTTAATTGCTTCTTTGGTCCAAGAATAGATCAAGACTTCCTTCTAAGCTTTTGATCACCTTTGGAGTCTGTAGTTGCCATTTTTCAACATGAGGACCAGAGTTTTACCAACGAAAGTCAAAAAAGCCTTGATAAGGCTGAAAAACAAGAATAAAACAGACCAAACCTTAGGATTATTAAAATCAACATAATTAAGAACAAGAGTATTGATGAACTCAGTAATCACAAAGGGGCTGGTATTCCAAGGAAGACCTTCTCATCATTATGAAGAAAAATCCCCAAACGAATGTTTGACAGATCATAAAGCACTGTGGATGTGTCACTGACTACTGTCTGCAGAAGACTTCATGAACAGAAATACAGAGACTACACTGCAAGATACAAACCACGGCTAAGGTGGTATGCTTTGGATCTTGGGCAGTTCCTTTATGCCTCCACACTTTGCTCTTGCCATCACTCTGATGCAGACTAATCTTGGTCTCATCTGTCCACAAGACCTTTTTTCCCAGAATTCTGCAGGCTCTTTTAAATACTTCTTGGCAAACTGTAATCTGACCATCCTTTCTGTGGCATCTTGTAGTGTGGCCTCTATATTTCTGTTCATGAAGTCTTCTGCGGACAGTAGCAGTCACTGACACATCCACGACTGCCTCCTAAAGAGTGCTTCTGATCTGTCAAAACATACGTTTGCGGATTTTTCTTCTTTTATGAGAATTCTTCTGTCATTAACAGTAGAGGTCTTCCTTAATGCTCTTTCTTTTTAATGATGTTCCAAATACCACCTAAGGTTTAGGTGGTATCTCTTACTGTTTTATTCTTGTTTTTCAGCCTCATAATGGCTTCCTTGACTTTCATTGGCACAACTTTGTACCTCATGTTGAAAAATGACAACTACATACTCCAAAGATGGTCAAAAGCTAAGAAGAAAGCTCTCTTATATCTGAACCAATGTAGCAACTCCAAGGCCTAGAACTCAACACCTCACTGTGTAATTGGATCTTGGATTTCCTCACCTCCAGACGACAGGGAGGATTGGTAAGAACATCTCCTCCACAATCTCCATAAGCACTGGAGCGCAACAGGGCTGTGTTCTTAGACCCCTTGCTCTAATCTACGACTGTGTGGCTCAGTATGACAATAACACCATCAACAAATTTGCCGACAATACCATGGTAGTGGATTGTATAAAGAAAGGTGATGAGTCAGCATATAGGATGGAGATTGAAAACTTGGCTGGGTGGTGCACCAACAACAACCTTGCAATCAATGTTACCAAAACCAAGGAGCTGATTGTTAACTTCAGGAAGGGAAAGCCAGAGGTGTACAATCCAGTGATCATTGGGAGATCAGAGGTGGAGAGGGTGAGAAAATTTAAATTCTTGAGAATCATTATTCTAGAGGATCTTCTATCTATCTATTTATTTATTTATTTAATAATGGAACCATAGAACATTACAGCACAGAAAACAGGCCATTTGCCATTCTAGTCTGTGCCGAAACATCATTCCGCTAGTCCCACTGACCTGCACCCATTCAATAACCCTCTAGATCTCTCCCATCCATATATCTATCCAATTTAATAGAAATTTCTTGGACTCAACACACTAATGGTATTGTGAAGAAGGCACCTCTACTTCTATAGGAATTTATGGAAGTTTGGAACGACACCAGAAACTCTGGCAAATTTCTACAGATATGTGGTGGAAGTGTGCTGACCGGCTGCATCACAGACTGGTATGGGGATACCAATACCCTTGAGCATAGAGTCCTCCAAAAGGTAGTGGACATAATCCAGGACATCACAAGCAAAGCCCTCCCCCCTATTGAGAACATTTACAGAGAATGCTTTGTTGAAGAGCAGCAGCAATCATCAAGGATCCACACCACACAGCACATGCTCTGTTCACACCGTTGCCATCAGGAAATGGGTAGAGGTGCCACAAGACTCGCACCACCAAGTTCAGGAAGAGTTGCTACTCCTTCACTATCAAACTCCTCAACAACAAACTCAATCAGAGATTAATTTAAGGACTCTTATTTGTGCACTTTATTGACTTTTTAAAATTCTCTCTGTATTGCACGGTCAATTTGTTTACATTTGTTATCTGTTTTCAATTCTTTGTTTACACAAAAATGCTGTGTACAGTCTGCCTCACTTGCAGGAAAAAGAATCTCAGGGTTGTATGTGATGTCATGTATGTACTCTGACTTTTTACCCCCTCCATAAATCTTCGTCCGCGAAGCCAAGCCAAAGAAAGAAAAGAGACTCTGACAACAAATCTGAAAATCTGTATTAAACATACTGTACCTGAGAACACCTGAGAAGCCAAATATTCAAATATTATGGCACCCTGAAATGAGGGGACTCTGTATAAAAAGTGCTGTAATTTCTACATGGTCAAACCAAATTGTATAAAATAACTTTGAATAAAATCTGCACTTTAATTACATGTGAATTGTTTCGATTACAAATTTAAAACTGTGGAGCACAGGAACAAATAAAGGAAATTAAGGGTCTTTGTCCCAAACATTATGGAGGGCACTGTAATTATGGTCCACTAAGTGGAGGGACTTCATGGCACTAAAATGATGTTCAACAGGAATGAAATGTATTTTTGTACTCTAATAAACTGAATGTGTGTTCAGCAGGTGGAATTCCTGAGCCAAGTGCCGCTAGTTTGAAGGGGGAACTTTCTTGGGATGATCCCCACGAATAAGATGACCTCAAGGAAATTACTGTTCCTTTCCCAAAAGCAACATAACAAAGAGAATCTAAATGAAAGATGTGCACTTAAACAGCAACTTCGACTAATTTTGGACTGTTCCAAGTGCTTTTCTACTGATGAGGCATTTCTGATATTGAGGTATGTCTGATACTGATTTATTTACCAACTCTGTCCTTGAGTACATCAACTAGTGCGTGGATGGAGTGACACCACAAAAAGACATATAAATTTTTGCTAATCAAAAACCATGGATGAACAGTGAGGTTCGCCGTCTGTTCAAGGACAGAGATTTGGTCTTTTAGATCTAGAGACTGGAAGACTTACAGCTCAGCCAGGGCCAACCTACAGAGCGAAATCTCTCAGGCTAAGCATACGTACAGACAAAAGATCAAAGACCATTTCAACTTCTCGGACTCCACCTAGTACTGTGCCCCCTTCCAGCTGTCATAGAAACATAGAAGATAGGAGCAGGAGTAGGTCATTCGACCCTTCGAGCCTGCTCCTCCATTCAACGAGATCATGGCTGATCTTAAAGTTCAGTACCCCGTCCCCGCCTTCTCTCCGTAACCTTTAATACCCTTATACTGAATAAATAGATCTAATTCCCTCTTAAATATATTTAATGAACCTGCCTCTACTGGCCTCTGTGGCAATGAATTCCACAGATTCACCACCCTCTGGGTAAAGAAATTCCTCCTCATCTCGGTCCTAAATGGTTTGCCTATTATCCTCAAACCATTGCCCTGGGTTCTGGATTTTCCCATCCTTAGAAACATCCCATCTGCATCCATTCTGTCCAGTCCTGCCAGAATTTTATAGGTCTCTATGAGATCCCCTCTCAATCTTCTAAACTCCAGCGAGTACAATCCCAATTTGCGCAATCTTTCCTCATAAGTCATTCCTGCCATTCCAGGTATCAGCCTGGTGAATCGCCTCTGCACTCCCTCCATTGCAAGAACATCCTTCCTTAGATAAGGTGACGAAAACTGCACACAATACTCCTGGTGGGGTCTCACCAAGGCCCTGTACAGCTGCAGTAAGGTATCCTTGTTCCTCTACTCTAACCCTCTTGATATGAAGGCCAACATACCATTTGCCTTTTTAACCGCCTGCTGTACCTGCATGCTCGTCTTCAGAGACTGGTGTACAAGTACCCCTAGGTCTCTCTGCACTTCCCATCTCTTAATCTATTGCCATTCAAATAGTAATCTGCCCTCCGGTTTGTATTACCAAAGTGGATAACCTCACATTTATCCACATTGTAGTGCATTTGCCATGTATCTGCCCAGTCCCTCAATTTATCCAAATCACACTGGAGCTTCCTGACCCCCTCTTCCATGCACACAACCCCTCCTAGCTTAGTGTCATCTGCAAATTTGGAGATATTACATCCAATCCCCTCATCCAGATCATTAATGTAAATTGTGAACAACTGGGGTCCCAGTACAGATCCCTATGGCACCCCACTGGTCACCCCACTGTCCTTCCGTTTCCGAGGAGCTTAATTATTTTGACGCTCACTTTGACAGAACAAGGAGGTCACCTTCACAGTGGATCTTCCACCTGATGAACTGCCTCTCTCACTTCCTGTTGCTGATGTTGGGGCTACCCTGAGTAGGGTGAATGGACAGAAGGCAGCTGGTCTGGATGGTATACCTGGCCGTGTGCTTAGAGTCTGTGCAGAATAGTTGGCTGGGGTCTTGATGGACATTTTGAACCTGTTCCTGGCCCAGGCAGTTGTTCCCATAAGCTTCAAGATTGCTACCATTGAGCCAGTGCCAAAGCATCCCACCACCACAAGTCTGAATGACTTCCATCCAGTTGTACTCATGCCCATCATTGAAAAGTACTTTGAATGACTGGTTCTATCACATTTGAAATCTTTTTCCCCATCACCCTGGACTCTCGTCAATTTGTCTATCCACCAACAGGTTGACTGAGTATGTTATTTCCACAGCACTTCACACTGCCTTGATCCACTTGGACAGCTCCAACTCTTATGTCAGAATGCTGTTCATTGACTTTAGTTCAACATTCAATACAGTGATTCCCTCCAAACTGATCGCTAAATTTGTATTAGCCTTTCCCTCTGCAATTGGACCTTGGACTTTCTATCAGACCCTAATCTGTTAAGTTAGACAATCTCTTCTCTTCCATTCTCACCTTGAGCACTAGTGTGCCCCCCAGGGCTGTATACTGAGATCTCTCCTGTATTTCCTTTTCATCTCTGATTGTGTTCCTGTATATGGTTCCAATTCCATAATCAAGTTCGTAGATAACACCACGGTAGTTGACCTGATCAGAGGGGATGATGAGATGGCCTAAAGGGATGAGGTCCAGATCCTGGCCATGTGGTGTGTCGACAAAAACTTGGCACTTAACACTCAGAAGACCAAGGAGATCATTTTGGACTTCAGGTGTGCTGGAAGCCATACTCATGCCCCTATTTACATCAATTGAATTGTGGTGGAACATCTATCAAGCTTCAAATTCCTTGGTGTCCACATTTCCGATGATCTCACCTGGTCCATGAACTCCTCCATCCTGATCAAAAAGGTGTAACAGCATGAAGAAAGTACACCTTTGACCCAGGATATTGATGGATTTTTACCACTGTTCTGTCGAGAGCATTTCAGAGTGATATGGCAATTGCCTCGTATTGGACCGTAAAGCACTTCAGCGGTTGGTGAAAACTGCTCGACAGATTATTAGCATCCAACTGATATTGGATCAATTGACCACCATTGAGACCATCTATCAGGAACTCTGTCTGGGCAGGACGAAGGGCATCATCAAGGATGCATCTCACCCTAACAATGGACTTTTTACTCTTCTCCCATCTGGTAGGCGCTACAGGAACCTTCACTCTTGAACCAGCAGAGCCAAGAAGAGCTTTTTTTCCTGAGCCTGTGACCCTGCTGAACCTTAAATCCCAACGCTGAGTGGTCCTGGACCCACATTGCACTGTCAGATCTTTTAGAATTGTTCACTGAATGTGCTTTTTTTATTGGCATGTAGTTTTCTGTATATAGCAGTATTTTGTTTTAACTTCTGGGCTAGATGCGAATTGTATTTCATTGGTTTTGTATTTTACTGGCACAACACAAAATCTGAACCGGTGCGGACTCGAAAGGCCAACATGGCCTGTTTCCGCTCCGTAAATGATTGTATGGTCAATGACAATAAAGTTAAATCTAATCTAATGATCAATGTTATAATTTGAGGAAAATGGCATTCAGTGTATGGAGAGCAAGTATCCCATGTTGGAGTGCTAATAACGATTCAATGATCTGCGTTTGTGACGAGTGAGTAGTGATCTCAAAGGAAAAGCTCCTCATTTTGCTAGTAGTTGGTTGTAATTTCTAATTTGCACCCTTGGAAACCACTCAATCTGACAGCAAAGTACTGCAGAAGCTGGAGATTTGAAATATAAAACTGATTCAGTACTGAAAACACACAGCAGTTGAAGCACCATCTCTGGAGAAAGAAACATAATTTCAATGACCTTTCCATCAGGTTTTTCTGACTTTGCTCCAGCTGTCACAGATCCACTCTTGTCTCTCTTGCGCACCTCTGTGAATGGTCTAAAAGTGTTGCAGTGCATTTATAATATGCTGTATAAGAGCTGCTTATTGTACTGGTAAAAATGCTCTTCAATTAAAGTATGGGTTAAGGGCTTTGGATGTTCTATGGGCTTTCAAACAAGTGACCCATCCTAGTCAGTTTTCTGGCATGTTTCAGTACTGAAATCACAAGTTACATTCTATTCAATTGTGACAATGCTTTGATTGACTTAGTTGACCTTTCACCTCCAATACTGTCCATTTGGATGCTCGGTTCCATTCTTAGCATTATCTGGGAATTGCCTGTAAGGGCTCACATAACTTCCTCACTGTGCCACTGCAATTCATCCATCATCCACATCCCCAGCCAAGGATCCAGCTTTGATTCCCTTCGAGGAGAATTATAAGGTAGCCAGGAAAGAATATGAGAAGAGACAAGAGATCTGGAAGGGAGCAACGAGAAGGCCTTGGCATTTAGAACATTGAAGCGCATTACAGGCCCTTTGACCCATGATTTTGTGTCAACCCATAGAAATCTACTCAACAGACTAATCCTTCCCTACTTTACACCCATAATCCTCTATTTTTCTTGTATTCATGTGCCATGTATCCATGAGACTGTATAAGTCCCTATTGTACCAGCCTCCACTACCACTCCTGGCAATGGATTCCAAACACCCACGAGTCTCTGTGAAATACGATTAAGAAAAACCCCATGTATGTGAAGGACAGGAAGTAGACAAGAGGGAGGGTTGGAGCACTCGGGATGAAGAGGTGAACATTTGCCTGGAGATAGATGGAGGTGGTAGTGGGGGTCCTTTATGAATACATTGCTTTGGTATTCACTTGGAAGAATAGACTAGGAAAATGTGATGGAGCATGCTGAAGTTAAGAAAGAGGTAGTGTTGGAGCTTTTGTAAACATTGGGGTGGATATGTCCCTGGGGGTATACCACCAAGTTACTATGGGTAATTGGTAAGGGAAGAGATTGCTGGGGTGTTGAAGGTAATCTTTGCATCCTCCCTGATCACATTGTAGTACCGGAGGAATAGAGGATGGCAAGTGTTGTACTGTTGTTTAAGAAAGTTAAGAAGAATCCTGGGAATTATAGGCCAGCGGGTCCTACGCCAGTGGTGGGAAGGGATTCTGAGGGATAAGATTTACAAGAATTTAGAAAAGCCCAATTTTCTCAGCAATAGCTAACATGGCTTTGTAAGAGGTAGGTTGTGCTTCATAAGCTTAATTAGATTTTTTTTAAAGGTTTTGACAATAAATTGAAGGCAGGGCAGTAGATGTTGTGCACATGAATTTTAGTATTTGACACGTTTCTCAATAGTAGGGTCATCCAGAAAGTCATGAAGCTTGGAATCCATGGCTGCATTGATTCAGAAATGGCTTGCTTACAAAAGCCAGAGGGTGGTAGTAGATGCAATCTCATCTGCCTTGTGTTGTTCTGCACAGCTCTGTTCTGGGACCCCTGCCTGCTCTTTGTGATTTTGTACAAATGACATACAAAAAAGTGGAGAGGTAGGTCAGTCAGTTTGCAGAGGCACATTTGGCATTGTGGACAGAGTGTTGTAGGTTACAATGGGATGTATACAGGATGCAGAGGTGGGTGGAAAAATAGTTGATGGAGCTTAATCTGGAAAAATGTGAACTGATACATTTTGGAAGATTAAACTTTTTTTAAAAATTTTTTATTTTTCACACCATAAATCACGTTAGCCATGATATACACTTTTTCTTTTTCACACATATACAGTGACTTTGGAAGATTAAACTTGAAGGTGGAGTAAAAGGTTAAAGGCAGAATGTTTAGCAGTCTTGTGTTCCAAGTTCATAGCTCCCTCACGGCATACATTTTTAAATTATTATGGCCTTCATTAGTCAGGGAATTGAGTTCAAGATCCACAAGATAGTTCCAGCTCTATAAAATGCAGTTTAGTCCAGATTTGGAGTATTGCGTTTAATTCTAGTTGCCTCATTATAAGAAGGACATGGAAGCTTCAGAGAGGATGCAGAGGTGATTTTTCAGTATGCTGCCTAGATTGGAGGAATTTTATTCTGAAAATATGTTGGGCAAGTCAGGGTTTTTCTCTTTTGAGCGATGGAGGATGAGAAGTGACTTGAGAGATATACAATATTATGAGAGACATAGATAGGGTTGCCAGTCAGCACCTTTCTATTGGAGTGACAGTACCAAATACCACAGGTGAGTGAAGGAAAGCCTAGGGGAGATGTCAGAGATAGTTTTTTTTAAAAAAATAAAGAGTGGTGGATGCCTGGAATGCTTTGCTCGGGGTGGTTGTGGTACAATAGGAGCTTTCAAAAGACTCTCAGATAAGCGGATGGATATGTGGAGAGTTATGGACTGTGACAGAGGGAAGGTTTGGTCGTTTGGAGTATGTTTAACTATATCGGAACAACATGGTGGGCTGAAGGGCCTATACTGCGCTGTACTGTTCTGCATTCTACCTCTCATCTGCATGTTTCTCCTTAGCAACATCATCCCCAGAGACACAAATTCAATTTCCACCTATATCATCAACACCAGACTCAAATCACCCACACAGCCTTGACTCATCTACTGACTTTGAATAAGTAGCTTGTGTTTCCCATCTAATTTCATGACAAGCAGAAATTTTCCACGTGATATTGGGAATATCAAGACAATGTTCCATGGGCAACAACCATGGTCACCCATCCCTTTAACAGCCTATAGCTGAACTGAACTGTGGTTGCCCCTTGGATCTTGATTCTGGCTTTGATAGCAGAATCAAAGATAGTTTAGACTCATTTCTAAACGAATACATGACAGCCCTTTTGTTCTTGCTTCAGGGTATCAAAGCAAGGAATGAATGATTGCACAGGAAGAAAACATTCCACCCCTCATACCCGGAATGGTTATATGAAAGAGCCAATTGATTCTGTCCAACACTTCACCACCTTTTCAAAAATAGACCCAAACCTTACCTGAAAGTTACGAATGAATCACCTTTTCAGCATTCTATCCAGATCATAACTACCGTGCCCTCCCTTATGTTTGCGACAAAAACACTTTTTTCCTTCTTTTGCGCCTGTGCTCCAGTTTTAAATTTGTAATCAAACAAGTGATTAAAGTGTGCATTTCAGATTTTAGTTTGGGTTTGACTATGTAGAAATTACAATTACAGCACTAATACTTTCACATAGTCAAACCCAAATAATCTTGAATAAAATCTGGAATCACGTGTGAATTGTTTGATTACAAATTTAAAATTGTGGAGTTCAGGGGGAAATAAAGGAAAAAAATGTCTTTGTCCCAAACATTATGGATTGCACCCTAGGTTGAAAATAAAATCCAAACCTGACTTGGTTTTCATTTTGGAGTCCTTTGCCTACCAGCAGGACCACTGAAAATAGTAGGGTTATTTATTCTGTTGGACCTCTCCATGATTTCGAGCAGCTACGCTTAATTCTGCGATGGACACTAGCCTATTTTTTCAAATGTCTCTTCATTACTCTCCTCCCATTCCCCAAAACTGTCTACAAGATTATGAGAGACATAGATAGGGTGGACAGCCAGCTCCTGTTTCCCAGGAGACGATTAGTAAACACCAGAGGACATAAGTACAAAGTTAAGGGAGGCAGGTTTAGGGGAAAGTTGTGAGTTCCTGGGATGATGGTGGAGGCTGAAACACTGAGGGCATTTAAGAGACTCTAAGACAGGCAAATGGATGAAAGAAAAATAGAGAGTTACCGGGTAGGGAGGGAATAATACTTTTTTAAGGGAATATACGGGTTGGCACAACATTGAGAGTTGAGGAGCCTGCACTGTGCTGTAGTATTCTGTGTGATGCCCAGAAATGGATAAAATATTTGAGCTATGGTGATTTTTAAGGGTTTGGCACTCTCTGTAAGGACATCAATTTCAAATTAAGGGCATATGACAGAAGTGCACTTCAAACAGTGGCCTTATTGTCTCCCCTGTTAACAACAATAATTGTTACATTTTTAATATTGCCAGTTAGAAAAGGCTAAAAGTTGCTGTTTAACTATTGTTTATATTTTTAAAAGCATTCAGTAGCAAAGATCTAGAAAAGCAAATTAAATACAAAACAGTAGTCCAATCACACTTCTTTTCACATGCTATTAGTCAGACCTGTTCGGCTCCGAATCATGGGTCCTCTACCGGCACCACCTACGGCTCCTAGAACGCTTCCACCAGCGTTGTCTCTGCTCCATCCTCAACATTCATTGGAGCAACTTCATCCCTAACGTCGAAGTACTCGAGATGGCAGAGGCCGACAGCATCGAGTCCACGCTGCTGAAGATCCAGCTGCGCTGGATGGGTCACGTCTCCAGAATGGAGGACCATCGCCTTCCCAAGATCGTGTTATATGGCGAGCTCTCCACTGGCCACCGTGACAGAGGTGCACCAAAGAAAAGGTACAAGGACTGCCTAAAGAAATCTCTTGGTGCCTGCCACATTGACCACCGCCAGTGGGCTGATAACGCCTCAAACCGTGCATCTTGGCGCCTCACAGTTTGGCGGGCAGCAACCTCCTTTGAAGAAGACCGCAGAGCCCACCTCACTGACAAAAGGCAAAGGAG
The DNA here is from genome assembly GCF_036971445.1 of Narcine bancroftii. Classification (NCBI taxonomy): domain Eukaryota; kingdom Metazoa; phylum Chordata; class Chondrichthyes; order Torpediniformes; family Narcinidae; genus Narcine; species Narcine bancroftii. The sequence goes on along the minus strand of NC_091474.1, from coordinate 235,580,370 downwards.
GAAAAACCCAACACCCAACCCCAACCAACCAATTTTCCCTTGCAACCGCTGCAATCGTGTCTGCCTGTCCCGCATCGGACTTGTCAGCCACAAACGAGCCTGCAGCTGACGTGGACTTTTTACCCCCTCCATAAATCTTTGTCCGCGAAGCCAAGCTAAAGTCAGACTGGTCCAAAGATTTTGTGGCAATAAGACAAATAATTTTTTATTTGCATGGAGTTGTTTACTACCCACATCTATGGTTTCACATAGTTCTGTTGTCAATTAGGGTTTTAACTGTGCAAAAGTGGTATCTTAAACTCTGACAGTCATATTTAAGGCTAGAGCAAACTGTTGGGCAATTGTCAGTCTTTGATTTTATGACACAAAATGTTGTGTGTTTTGCTTGCATCGATTATATTTTCAAATGCTGTCCTTCTTTTTGATGACAAATCATCCACATGTACCTTCAAATTCAGGGGTTTTTTTTCTACCGTCAGACAGGCTCTTGAATCTCATAAGCTACTCCAGGGCCACCAGAAGATTTGCCTGCCCACTTGAAAGACCCCTTTTTTTTGCACCAACTGCAAATGTGAAAACTTATCTATCCTTGTATATTACCTCTTTTTTTTGTCTTATGGCACATTGTGATCATTTAATTTATTCCAGCCATTCTCAATGGGGGCCACATGCACCCCCCCCCCCCCCACTCAGGGGGCCACAGCAAATTTAAGGGGGACCACGGACTGAAATCATTAAAGAAAAATTATGTTTTTTATGTAGTCGGTTGGATGGAAGTACAGTAAAACCAACTAAAGACTGGGTCACAGGGAAGGAGTCCATTAACTTTGAGAATAGCTGCTTCTACAATTGCGTGGCAGCAGAAGGTAAAAATTTGGTGCATTGGTACACTGTACTTATGTATAAGACAATAAACTCTCTTCTCAGATCAAGTGAAGGTCAATGTATTCAGACTTTCAGTTCACCTGCTGTTGTCTCAGCAGGTTACATGAGAAAGAGACAACCTCTCTCTCTTGTTCAATGCCAATTCTCCAATCAAAAACACTCTCTTTTGTTGTAATAGGCAATAGGGTGAACCACAGTTTTCTTCCTGCCTTGTGGAAATTTTTGAGATTTTCAGCTATTGCATCTCTAGGATAAAAAAAACACTCTGCTGGGAATCAGGATTAAGATAACATGGTCATAACTCAATCACGTTAATTAGCAATGTGTTCCAATCCACTACAAACCGTGTTGTCCCACTTATGAAAACACACAGTAAATTCTGGAGGAGCTCAGCCAGTTTTGCAGCATCCATGTATCACTGTCGTTTTGGGACTGAGCCCTTAAAAAGCAAGCAGGCGTCTGAATAAAGACAGAGAGAAAGGGGGAAGAATGAGGGGGGGGAGGAGTCCAGAGCAATAAACAAAAAAGTGTTAATTGGGTATGATATGAGGAAAGGTGAGAATCGACAGAGCAAAAAGGGACGAGAGAGACAGAACTAGAGGAAAGGAGGAAATAGGGGTCAAAAATGGGGGGGGGGGGGTACAGGGGGAGAAGTCCATCTATTTGGAGGGAGCCCAGATGGAAGTTGAGGTGTTATTCCTCCCATTTGCAGGTGACCTCAGTCTGGCAATGCACAAACTATGGACAGGCGTGTCAGCAAGGGAACAGGATGGGGGATTGAAATGGGTGACCACTGGGAGATCCACACTATGGTGTTGGCAGAATCATGGGGCTCAGTGAAGTGATCATCCAGTCTGTGCCCAGTCTCTCTCTGACATAGAAGAGACTACAACAGGAGCACTGGATGCAGTAGATGTCCTGTGGCTAGCAAAGGCCCCCAACATCTCAAATGCATTCTGTATTAAATCACATGATGCATCTGTCTTTGTTCCAAGTCGCTTGTCTAAATAAAAATTATCACTCAATGCCAAAAATGTCATAATCCTACATCAACGGACAATGAACTATATCTCACTTTTTTCTCTTTTTGCACCAAGTATTTATTTTTAAATCTTGTATTTATGGAGCTGTAATTTACAGCAATCTTGCACCTGTAATGCCCAATAATACTGCTGCAAAACAACATATTTTGTGACACGTTCATGACAATAATTCTGATTCTGATCAACAACCTTCAGGAGAAAACAATTCAACTCTCCGCAGTCATTTTGTTTCTAACTCTGCTCCAAAGCTTGAACAACAAGATTATAACGTCCTGATTTGCCTTATAATTTGGAAGGAGAAATAGAAGATCAGTTAGTGTAGTGGCTAGCGCAACAGGGTTACAGGCCCAACGACTGGGACCAGAGTTTGAATCTCGCGCTGTAAGGAGTTTGGACATTCTTCCCATATCTGCATGGGTTTTCACCAGGGGCTCCAGTCTCCTCCTAGCCTTCAAAATTTACTGGGGGTTGTTAGTTAATTGGGGGGCACGAGCTCACCAACAGCATGCTGTATGTCTAAATTAAAAAAAATAAGATTATTACTTAAAATGTGAAAGATTTCAGCATGCTGTTGTGCAGAGGGACTTGGGAGTGTTTGAGCATGAATTGCAAAAAGGTTCATTGGCAGATTGCAAGGTAAATTGATTGTTGGCCTTCATTGCTCGAGGAATAAATTTAAGAGCAGGAAGTTCTGCTGCAACTGTACAGGGGACTGGTGAGGCGGCACATACAGGGTTGCATGCAGTTCTGGTCACCTTTCTTGAGGAGGAGATTCACCAGGTTGATTCCAGAAATGAAGGATTTAGCCTTTGAGGAGAGATTGAGTCAACTGGGACTGTATTTGCAGGAATTCAGAGAATGAGAGGGTATCTTCAACAAACATAAGAAATTATGAAAGGGGTGAACGAGATAGAGGCCAAAACTTGGTTTCCACTGGTGGGTGAGAGTAGATTAGAGGACGCAGCAACAAAATTTGAGGGAATAGTTTTCAGATGGTGATGAGGAATTTATTTTTCCAGAATGATGTATCCGTGGAATTCATGACCAGGGAAGCAATGGAGTGTACCTCACTGAATCTATTTACAGATAGATAATTTTTAAAATCTAATTAATAATTATGGTAAAAGACTGGTAAGTGAAGCTGAGTACATGTTCAGGCATTTTGGAAGCACAAACCAGAAGGCTGAGTACAAAGTTAATGGTCAATTACTTAAGAGTGTGGATGAACAGAGGGACCTTGGGGTTCAAATCCATACATCCCTCAAGGCCACCGCAGAGGTTGATAGGATAGTTACGAAGGCCTTTGGGATGCTGGGATTCATTAATAGAGGGAAGCCAATGGAGATGTTGCTGAGGATATTTACCAGGGATGTTACCTGGAGTGGGAAACAATCTTATGAAGCAAGGTTAGCAGAGCTGGGACTTTTCTCTTTGGAGCATAGAAGGATGAGTGGAGACTTGATAGAGGTCTATAAGATTCATAGGGGCATAGATAGGGTGGACAGCCAGTACCTGTTTCCCAGAGTAGGATTAATAAACACCAGAGGACATATGTACAAAGTTAAGGGAGGGAGGTTTAGGGGAAAGTTGTGAGTTCCTGGAATGGTGGTGGAGGCTGAAACATTGGGGGCATTTAAGAGACTCTTAGACAGACACATGGAAGAAAGAAAAATAGAGGGTTATGGGGTAGGTAGGGTTTAGTACCTTTTTTTTAAAGAAGGAATATATGGGTCAGCACTGCATGAAGGGACAAAGGTTCTGTACTGTTCTTTCTATGTTCAGCCATAATCTTAATAAATGACAGAGCAGGCTTGATGGGCCAAATGGTCTACTCTTATTCCTTGTCTTCTTATATCTAAGAAGAGGACCTTCATGTTTGTAAAAAAAAATCATTTTTAACTTCTTGGATGGATCAAAAGATTCAATGTTAAAATTTCATTCTAAAAAGAACTGAAAATTAAGGCACAAGGGATCTACAGAACGTCGCACACTTGAAAGTGGTGGCTATGACGACTGACAATTTCAATCACAAATCCAGGAAAAGGACAAAGGAAACCATATTTGCCGCAAAGAAAAAAAAATGACTTGAGCACAATAAACTGCTGAAATGAGGAATAATTGACTTGACGGTCACTTGATAGGCATCGCATTGTACCAACACAAGAAAGGTTGTGCTCTGAGTTCAAAGTGGTGATGCCCATACTTTCTCCACATACCAGTCAACCCTCTTAGGACAGAAACTTTCATAACAAGAGTTGGAAGAATGAAGGCAACACAGAGGGGTTGCGAACTGTGGGGCAGACACAAAAGGTCTATAAACTGGACGAGTGAATGGTCAAGAGACAGCAGGAGATCACGTGGGGAAATGGGAGGTTAACCCACTTTGGGATAGATGTGGGTGATCTCAAACACAAAAACAGAATACAGATTACAGAAGAGGAAGTACTTGCTGTCTTATAGTGAATAAGGGTGGATAAATCCCCAGGGCTTGACAAGATATTCACTTGGACCTTGAGGGAGGCTAGTGCAGAAATTGCAGGGGGTCTGACAGGAAGTAACATGGCAGTTGTAGGGGGTCAATCATATGAATGAGATTGTCCTATGACAAGTCTGCAGTTCTTTGGTGTCATTGTCTGGACTATGTTGTGCAATTTTGCTCTGCATATTTGACTATGCAATGAAAGCTCATTCAATTGCTTCCAGATGTAAAGGGACTGAATAAACTGGCCTAAACACTGATAAAGAGAAAGATCATATGGAAAGTTTTAAGGTTTTGAAGGGAGTCAACAGGATAGATGCTGGGGACGTGGTTTTGTCAACCAAAAATATCTAGAATTAGATGGGATTCATTTTATTCAAAAGGATGCATTATTTTCTACCTGCCATAAAATTCAGTGTAACATATATTCGGGGTATCGAAGAAAAATTGGATCAAAATAAAAAGAGAAACAGAACAAATGTACAGAATCTCAGTAATTGTTAAAACATTGTGTCAGTTTTATGTACCTGGGGAGGATAATCTGGCATCATGTTGGAAGTGTCCAGATGTAAAACTCAAGTTGGAAAGGACAGAAGTAAATCGAGAGGGTGAGATGTGGAGACAGAATTTAATTTTCTCTCCACACGAATCGCCCAGAAATTAGTTTGAACAAGCCAATCATCGCTTGGGCTGTGAGAGTATGCACTACACACTCACAATGAATTTTTAGGAACAATTTCAGTCATCTATCCTTGTTATCAGGAGCGCAAATGTTGAAGAGTAGTCTGTGTGCCCTAAGAAATATGTCACATTCCTAACCAATGAATAAGATAAGGATTATCGATGATAGGTTTACATGATTTTTGTTTGGGAGGCTTCCTCGCAATATTTTCCACACCAAAGTTTTCAAGATTAAAGCTTTTCAAACAAATGGTATATTAACAGGAGTGAACAGGCTTATCAATAGAATGCATGGTAGGAAGATATGGCAGAAAATGGAGCCTCTGGTCAAAACTATAATTAATATAGCTTCTCGAGTATTTGCTCTGAACCCCAAATGTGGAAAATGATGTGAATATTATTGGAATCAAGATGATAATAAATGTACAGGCAGAGACACGTGCATTCCAAGAGTACCCACCAAACCCATGGTGGATGAAGAAATCACACTGTAAGCTGATTCACAGTCTATCTATACATATTACCCATTTGGAAGGACACACAAAATTGGCTTGTTGAAACTTACTGAAATAGCCTTGTTAATAATAAGTTATTGTCTAAGAGTATAATGCATCTTCAGTCAATGTGATAAATGTTCAAAACAAGTTACGCTAATCTTGAATCGCTCTTTGGTGAATCATATCTGGAATAGCACAGGTTGTTTAGGCATCAATGTCCACAAGCAGTTTCAGAAAAGAATGAGCAGCTTCTTAAACACCAGCCTGTTTGCCCCCAGAGCCAAAAGGTTGTGGGTTCAAACCACATACTAGAGATTTAATCAGGCCATTTAGACTGATGAGTTCAGCACTGGGAAGCTGAACTGCTAACATCAAAGAGATGAAATGTTGAAGCATACTTTTGTTTAATGGTCAGGTGGTGGTTAAAAACAATCCCAAGCCATTACATGATTGCCCGATGGTTCTCATGTTCTACCAAATTCCCTCTTCTATAAATACCACCACCACAAAGTAGCACTGTGGCACAGCTGGAACTGATGCCTCAGTTTCAGCTGACTGACATGTCATAGAGGGATACAGCAGGGAAAGAGGCTCCTTTATTCACCGTCTCTGCTGACCATCAGCTGCCCCCTAATTCTAATCCTTCTCCCATCAACTCATGCTTAGATTCTACCACTCATGAAGGGCAATTTACCGCAGCCAATCAATCCATCAACCCGCATGTCTTTGGGATGTTGGGAGACAACTAGAGCACCTGAAATGCACGTGGTCACAAGGAGAATATGCAAACTCCATACAAATAGCACCTGAGGTCAGGATAAACTCAGGGTGAATCCTGAACTTCATGCTTGGGTCAGACAATGTCATACTATTTTATGCTCTGTAAAATAGCAATTTGATAAGCTGTGCCATTGTGATCTTGGGTTCTATCGATGTGGAATTTGCATGTACTCTGTGACCATGTTGGGTTCCTGCAGATGTTTTCTCCCACAATGTAAAGATGAACCAATAGATTAATTGGTCACTGAGAAAATTATTCATGAGTTTTGGGTGGCACGGTTAGCACCACACTATTATAACACCAGCTACCAGGGTTTTAATCTGGCGCTGTCTGTAAGGAATTTGTTTGTGTCTGAGTGGGTTTCCTCCTACCGTTCAAAATGTACGGGTTGGGGGGGGGAGGGAGGGTTATAGGTTAGTTGGGAACATTTGGGCAGCACAGACTCGTAGGCCGAAAGGGCTTGTTACTGTGCTGTATGTCTAAAAATAAAGACTAAAACGGATGTTGATGGACATCTAAAAGAGAATAAGTTGCAGGGCTACAGGGAAAGAACATTTTTGTTTTGGGACTGATGCAAACTACTAATCTCCTGTCACAATGATTAAAATCTCAATATGTAACATGCCAAGGATTTGAAAAGCATGACATAAAATTAAGTTATTTATTTCTCTGCTCATAGAGATGAACTATTATTTTATTGGGGAGAAAAAAAATTGAAAGTGAAACTCTAATCAATTCTTACAGCCACACAATTTTATGGGATACAGGAATTCTTTGTTTTATCAGTCACTCAGCCCATTGGATTGGAGGTCAATCCGCAAGAGCGGCAGAGAGGATTAGCGGGGTCTCCCTTCACCTTCACCCCAATCTACCAGGATCATAGTTTGACGAGGACTCCCAAAATCACTGAGGACCCCTACCACCCTGCACACAACATCTTTCAGATACTCCCAGAACCACAAGGCTAGAAACAGCTTCTTCTCATGGGCAGTGAGAATGCTGAACGACTGAATGAACTGCTCATACAAACACTCCGAGACTCAACCATTTATTAAACAATATTTATTTATTTTAATACATACAAATAGAAAAAAATGTGTGTTTTAATATATATATGTCTTGATATCTCTCTAGTTGTGCGTTTGCATGTTTTTGAACTGAGGATTAGAGAATGCCGTTTCATTGGATGGTACAAACATGAAGCATTAAAAAGTGGCCCAATCTAATTGTACAGGGAATCACAAAAGATCTATGGCTGGTTCAAAAAAGATGATGCATTTCCCCAGGTTCCTGGATAATATTCCCTGTCTCTCCCCGCCCCCCCCCCCCCCGCACCCCACCCCCCCCCCCCCCCCCCCGCCCCCACCACACCAAGGTGAAACTGCTGAAGTGATTCATTCATTGTTATGCGTGGAAATTGGCATGCACAATTCTGGTACAATTTGCTTTTATAACAATACAAGAAAGAGTGTGAAAAACAAATCATAAGGAGAAGTGTTCTGAGAACAGCATGTGAATAGTATTTAGCAAAATGGAAGTTTCATTTTGCAATTAATGTTTTCAGTTTATTTGTCACAAAATATCAGGTTTCCTTTAACAGACACATAAATTTGTGGTGTAGAGTGCACCATTGTGACCCATTGAGAATCTCCAATACATTTGTCTATTGCATTCGACCTCAACATCTGCAGATTTTCTTCTTTAACTTGCAGTGTGTAGGATAGCAATGCAAAGATTACTTTGCACCAAGCAAAGACAGCATGTTAGCGGTTCATACAGATGGAGCCTCCAACTGTAGATGTACTCTACTGAGGAGGGTAAGTAACTGTCTTTCAGCTTGTTGGTGCTCACTTTCACATTCTTCAGTCTTCTCCCCGATGAATGGAGGGAGAAGAGAGAAAGACACTCAATGCACAGCAAAGACACAAGCTGCTTGGTCCAGCCTCTCTATACTTGTTCTGCTTTCCTCATCCTAGTCTTCTTGTGACCTATTCCATTCTCCTTTCCCTCAGCTTGCCTGAGGAAAAGATTCAAGGATGTTCTCAAACTTTTCTTGAAGACATACAACATCACCACTGACTCAGGGAAACTCTAGTCCACAAGTGCTCAAGGTGGAGAAGGACTCAAGGTGAGTCAACATACAGGAGGGAGATTGAAAACTTGGCTGAATGGTGCACTAACAACAACCTTGTACTCAATGTCACCAAAACCAAGGAGCTGATTGTTGACTTTGGGAAAGCCAAAGGTTTACAATCCAGTGATCATTGGGGGATCAGAAGGGGAGAGGGTGAGCAAATGTAAGTTTTTTGGAGTCACTAGCTCAAAGAATCTTTCCTGGACCTAACACACCAATGTCATCATGAAGAAAGCACGTCAGCACCTCTACCTCTTCAGGAGCTTGTGGAGGTTTGGTATGACACCAGAAATCCTGGCAAATTTCTAGAGGTGTGGAGGAAAGTGTGCTGACCGGCTGCATCATGGTCTGGTATGGGAACACCAATAACCCTGACCGTAAAGCTGTCCAAAAGGTCATGGACCCAATCCAGGACATCACAGGCAAAACCCTCCTCAGTAGAGTACATCTACAGTTGGAGGGCAACAGCAATAATCAAAGATCCACACCACCCACCACATGCTCTATTCTCACTGCTACCATCACAAGAAAAGTAAAGGTGCCAAAAGACTCACACCACCAGGTTCAGGAACAGCTACTACCTTTCCACCATCAGAATCCTCAAAGAAAAATTTAATCAGAGACTCATTTAGGACTCTTATTTTTGCCCATTATTGATTTTCTTTGTTCTCTCTGTATTCAGTCAATTTGTTTATATTTATTATCTGTTTACAGTTCTTTTATTTGTTCATGTGTTTACGCTGTGTACAGTTTAGTTTTGCACTACTAATTAGGGGTAATTCTGCCAAGCCTGCAGGAAAAAGGAATCTCAGGGTTGTATGTGATGTCATTTATGGACGCTGACAAGAAATCTGAACATTCAGAAAGGCTTTAATCAAGGTCATGCATGCATCAGGAGTTCACGAGCTGACAGAGGCCACATAAGGAGAAGATCACCTACAAACTATCCAACTTCCCTCTTCAGCCACCATCTGCTGCTCTGTCAAAGAGTCTGTAGTTCCTACACTGGCCTCATTGGACACCACAGAATCCACAATAGGAGTCGAAGGACAACTTAAAGAATAACATACACAAAAGAATGCATAGAGCAAAAATAAAAATGACAAATATGGCAAATCTGCACTCATGATATCCAACCTGATCAATGAAATTTAAGTAAATCACAGCATGTGCAGAACAATCCGGATTCTTCAGGATTACATATGGCCTGTTTAACTGTTCAATCTGAATGAAAACCTAATCCAAACACCTGAAAGGCAATCCAAGCAGTCGAGCTCATAAATTCAAACATCCACGTTTTAACAAAGCATCTTAAATTCAAGTGCAAACATGATTTCATCACTGCCCATTTGAACTGTATAACAGGCAATTGCAAACAGGATTTCAAGGTATGCAATAAAACATAGCTGCTGAGAAAACAAAAGCTACCTTTTTTGCACAGTACACATTGAAAAACTTGCCCTGCAAGTTTATCATGACCACATCCTCATTTGGCCTTTTTAGTCATAAAAAAAGCGAATGTAAAGCCGGATATTCTCAGCCTTTACATCATTGCAACTACCTTTATAAAAATGCCAATGGTGGATGCTGGATGCGAACTCCGATCCTTCCAGGGGGTAGTCCTAGAGGTGGACCGACTCACTTCGCCTCGCTCCATAAAAGCACTGATATCATCAGCCCGTGACTCAGGGGCCACCACCAATGCTCCCATGGTGATTGGTGTTGGGTTTAGGGCTTCCTCCCGCCACCTGGAAATGTCTTCTTCCCATTCCCCCTCTGCCCCTCACTCCTTCACCGAGCTGGAAGTAGGCAGAAAAGGGTGCGGGCAGGGTATGCCTCTTTTTTTTTTAAAATGTGGGATCAATGGCTGGGAAACGCAGAGCGCTTCCAGCTGTGTGGGGGATTATGGGTAATGAAGACGGCCATTGCTCGGCATATATGTTCAACCTCATGGCGAAAGGCAGCGCTACTGCACCACTCACCCGCCTCCCTCAGCTCTGGAGGATGTTCTCCATAAAAGCAATGCTGGAGCAGCTTATAGGCTTTCTCCATAAAAGTCCGCCCTTATTTTTCCTCATTCAGCATCGCTTCATAAAAAGGGCTATAGATGCACCATTGAACACCTCCTCTGAGATGTACATCAGAAGAACCCAAAGTAATGCAGATGAATAAGGATGACACAACCGATTATTCATAATTCAACCGAGAACACATGAAAGTTTACGAACACGTAAAGATTCATTGAACTAATTCAACTTTGAATTGTATATTCCTACTCTCAGTATGTAACCTAATCTTGGCTTCCATCACTGTCATTTGAGAGTTCACCACTGGAGCAGGGGAATTACTAATCCTCCTGCACTTTTGATATACCCTGGTTTAGGTGGTTAACATTGCATGGACAAACAAAACTACTGCACATAATTGTTCTCGCTTCTCTCTCTCTCTCTCTCTTTCTCTCTCAGTAAATGGAAAGATTGTTTAAAATGACTTGGAGAGGAAAAAGCACCTTATGAAGATTTACTTCAAATAAACCTTGATTTTAAATACACTGTGTCACTGAAACCTGAAAGTTAGGAATTGGGTCCTCAGTAGTAAAGAGGGCGAAGCAGTCAGAAAAACTAGCAAATTCTTTGCTCAATTAGAATGTTAAAGTAACAGTAGGATAGAGCCTAGGTGTTAGCCGTGGCTCAGTTGGTAGTACTCACACCTCTGAGTCAGAAGTTGCAGGTTCAAAAGCTGCAAATTATTTAAAATAATTAATCTTCACAGTGAAATATGCCCCTCCAGGGCATATTGTCTAGGCCAAAATCAGATTTACAAGATAAACCCGCAGTGAAAGAATTACTTAAAGTTTATCATCCTCGAGCTCAACGCATCTCAGAGACCTCAATTCTTCTTAGGCACATTCCTATTTGTCCTGTTTCCTTGATTGGCAGGCACATTTACATTAATGATTTGGATGACAGGATGGTAAATTGGGTGGGTAAATAGGCAGATGATACAAAAATAGTGGGGGGGGGGGGTGGGTTGTGGATAGTGAGGATGGTTTTCGGGGACTGCAGAAGGATTTGGACTGCTTAGGAGAGTGGACTGAAAGGTGGCAGATGGAGTTTAATGTAGATAAGTGTGAGGTGCTTCATTTTGGGAAGAATAATCAAAACAGGACATATGCAGAGAAGAGGAGGGCGTTGAGGAATGAAGAGGAACAGAGAGATCTTGGAATAACAGTTCATTGTTCTTTGAAGATGGATTCTTATGTAGATAGGGCGGTGAAGAAGGCTTTTGGCCTTTATAAATCAAAGCATAGAATATAGGAGCTGGGAGGTGATGTTGAGACTGGTCAAGGCATTGGTGAGGCCAAGTTTGGAATATTGTGTGAAGTTCTGGTCCCCAAATTATAGGAAGGATATAACTAAGGTGGAGAGGGTGCAGAGAAGATTTATTAAAATGTTGTCTGGATTGCAGTATCTAGAATATGGAGAAAGATTGAGTAGACTGGGTTTTTATTCATTGGAGCATAGAAGGTTGAGAGGGGATTTGATAGAGGTATTTAAAATTATGAGGAGAATAGACAGAGTAGATGTGAATAGGCTACTCCCCTTGAGGGTAGGAGAGATTGGAACGAGGAGTCATAAGGGTTAGGGGGCAAAACTTTAGAAGTAACATAAGAGGAAGCTTCTTCATTCAGAGAGGGGTGGCTGAGTGGAATGGCCTTCCGGAAGAGGGAGTTGCAGCAGGGTCAATTCTATAATTTAAGAGGAGATTGGATTACATGGATGTGAGGGGGTTGGAGGGTTATGGGCAGAGAGCAGGTAGGTGGAACTAGTGAAGTTTCACTTAAATCGGTGTGGACTAGAGGGGCCGATATGGCCCGTTTCCGTACTGTATATTGTTATCTGGTTTTCAGTCATATAGGCCTCAAGTTTTCCAATTACATAGATTAAATCGCTCTGCTTTCTTTTTGCATTAAAGATGCTTTCTAAAATCCCTTGTTTTTTAGTTTTTAGTTCTAATAGGGTTAAAATCAAATCTTCTTCGATAACAGTTTGAGAAGCACAAACTTTCTAAAAGTCTCTTCTCAAATGCAAGTTCTTCCTGATCTTTGTTAATCAGTGGCTCTCTTCCTGGATAAAACCAATAAGCTGGAAACCAGTCTCAAATCTCCAGCAACTTCTTTTACACTGGCAAAAGATGATGCCCTTGCACTGTCTTTTATAACTGTTATCTTTTCTCTATTCCCTGCACTATGTTCTTGTACTTTTCTTCACGTACTGCGCTACGAGACCACTGTTCTACTTCCTACACAGTTGTCTTATTTATTTGTCTATTTATTTATTTGTTATTGTTGCACTACCTGATGTACAAGTTGGAATAGCATGTAATTGAAACTTCTAACTGTATTTTGTAACAATCTAAACCAATCTCTGAGCCTTTTCTGCCATTTGCAGGTTTCTCCTGCAAAGGCCTGCAAGGATTGCAAACACACGCTGGATCGGAGTATAACTGCATATGTAGTTACTTGATCTATTTAATAACAGCATTACCTCACTGACTGGGAGATTAAGAAACATAGATTCGATAACTGAAATAAGCTTTTCCTTTTCTCTGAATTAAGAAGGCATTTTTCCCCTCTTCCTCTACTGCACACTTCAATATTCTTCCCAGGTTTCAGCACGTGATAAGAAACTCTACAATGCAGGAAGTGAGGCCCCTTTCATCAGAATAGGGCTGAAACAAGGAAGTCAAAAAACATGCACAGGGAAAAAGATAAAAGATATCTGAAAAATTAGCATTCACTTTGGAATTGACTGCATCACAATATCGTACCGCGCAGGAAGAAGTCACAGGAGGAGGCACATCACATCCAAAGTTCTCTGAACAGCCTTCCAAATTAGTCCCACTCTCTTAACATATTCCATCATGGTCTTGCAAAAACTTTCTTTTTGCATTAATATTCAATCATCTTAGAAGAGCCCAAATCTGCCTCCACCCCCCCCCCCCCCACCCCTTTGATGAGGTGCATTCTAGAAGACAATAAACCGGGAACATTTTTAAAAAAGATATTACTTATGTAATTTCCGAGGTGCTGTCTGATATGTGTATTTTCTGTTTTTTTTTCCAGAGAACTTTTACCACTGCAAAGAAACAAATTGACCATTTTTAAAATAGCAGAAAAATATAAGCAACTGATGACAGGGATGTGATGAATGACAGCTCAGGTATGGATTTTAGCTTGAGAGCGAGAGGACTTTGCACTGGGCAAGAGGTGGGATTAATGATAAATATGTATAAACAATTAGGGTTGAAAAACACAACCCATGTCCATTTTCAAAATAAAAATATTTGGGAATAATATTTTAATACTTTAAAGAGGTTAATCAGCTTATTAAAACTGACTAATTGGAGTTTTAAAATTTAATTTAAACCTCATTTTATTAAATTTTGAGATACAGCATGGTAACAGGCCCTTCCAGCTTATGAGCCCCAGTTGTCCAAATACAGCAATTAATCGACAAACACTGTAGGTTTTGGAGAATGGAAGGAAACCAGAGTATCTGGAGCAAATCCATGGTGACAAGGAGAGATCGTACAAACTCCTGACAGATAGCATTGGATATCTGAACCTGGGTCACTGCACTCTAATAGAATGGTGATAATCGTTAAGCTAATGACACCACCCATGGTTACTTGAACTCTCCAGATTTTGCTGCTTAAATCCGATGAGAGATTACAGGAGGACTAGATAGTGGTTCGCACCTAACAACTTTGCAGAGCAAATAATGTTTGAATATTGTCACGTACACAAATACAATTAAAGATTTAGTTTTGCGTACTATCAAAATGTCAACCCCAACATAGTGCAAAAAGAGATAGTGTTATCGTGAAAGTGCAGGATATAGTGTAAAAGAGAAAAGTACAGTTATCTTATATTAACAGGAGGACCATTCAGGAGTCCGATAACTGCGCTTGAATCTGGAGCAGTGTGTTTTCAAATGAATGAATCTTCTGTTGAAAGGAAGGGGAGGGGGATGTGAAAGAGTGTGACTGAGATGCGATATGACCTTTAAAAGGTTGTCTGCTTTCCCAAGGTAGTGGGAAGTCTAGATGGAGGCAATAAAGTGGAGGCTTGTTCATGTGATGGCATGACTAGTATTCACAACTCTCTGCAGCTTCTTGCAAAGTTGGGCAGAGCATTTTCCACACCAGACAGAATACTTTTCAGGGTGCATGTGTACAAATTGGCAATGGATCCTGTGATCATACCAGATTTCCTCGGACTTCCGAGGAAGTAGAGGCACTGGTGTGTTGTCCTTGGCCTTTGCATCAAAATAGTTAGACGAGGAATATCACAGCTCTCATGAGGAGCTTTCCCATTGGAATTGCATTTCTTCAGTAAACTTTGGAAGATGGTTTGAAAAGGCAATCTTGTTGTTTAGGACTTATATTAATTGGATCAGTCCCTTTGCTTATGACAGTTAACAGGTCTTCGTTAGATCTTGACGATGAGAGCCATTCATAAAGCAATCAGTGATGCCCAAAGTGGTCTGGGAAAACACAGCTTGCTCAAGATCAAGAGCAGTTCTTTCTCTGTGCCCGGTTTTATTTTCTCACTTTTGTAAGTTTCTTTGTGCTGCAAACACATGTGTTTTAAGTGCTTAGATCCATAGTCTGATAACTGAGATCCTCTTTGATTTGATGAAGGGCTCAAGCCCAAGATATTGGTTATGCATTCAGTATATATCCTTATCTTTGCTTATATAAAGTACACTCTTTGACCTGATGAATTTCTCCTGCGTTTTGATTTTACTCCTCTTTGATCTTCTTAGGGTTTGGAGTGTTTGAGGGTTGCTGTATCTACTGCTTCATCTCAAATTGTGCAAGGAATACTTGCCAAATTGTGACAATGAGCTGCACATGTGTGATTCACAATGAGTACAGGCAGGTGGAGAGATGGGAGCAGAGTGAGGGTCAGAAGGGGAAGGACTTTGATCAATGTACCCTGCAAGATGAAATGTCGTTGACTTGAGTCATTCTCTCAGTTTACCTCTCCATACATGATGTCTGTCCTTCTGTGCAATTCCTGTATTTTCCAACATACACAGTATTTTAAACAATGACTTTGACTCGAAACTTTGACCATTCTGCTGAGTTCCTTCAGGACAGTGAGTATAGCTCCAAATTCCAGCATCCGCAGTCTCCCATGTGTCTCTGATGCATGGTATTTAAATAAAAAATTTAGTACTGAAAGCCCTTTTAGATTCCAAAAGGTTAAGATAAACATTAGAGTTAAGAAAAATATCTTGGTACTTCCTCTGTAGAAATCAACTACGTTAGTCGACCGGGGATAAAACCAGATGGCTTTTTTCGAACCCACAACATATTCAATACATGAAATCATATCTTCATCATCTGACCATAAGCAAATCTCAACAGATATAACAAAACTCAAATCAATGAGTCAGTAACAATATGGCAAGTTTTTTTTCAGTTATGTACTGAGTATGTGTATGATTCAAAATTAAAATAGTTCACAATCTCCTACATCAGTAGCTTTCAAACTTTTTCCTTCCATTCACACCATCTACAAATTTGCTGACGATACCACGATAGTGGGTTATTTAAAGGGGATAAGTCAGCACACAGGATGGAGACTGAAAATTTGGCTGAATGGAGCACCAACAACAACCTCTCACTCAGTGTCACCAAAACTAAGGAACTGATTGTTGACTTTAGGAAAGTCAGAGGTATACAATTCAATGATCATTGGGGGATCAGAGCTGGAGAGGGTGAAAAAATTTAGGTTCTTGGGAGTCACTATCTCGGAAGATATTTCCTGGATCGAACACACCAATGGCACCATGAAGAAAGCATGTCAATACCTCTACTTCCTCAGGAGTTTGTGGAGGTTTGGTATGACATCAGAAACCTTGGCAAATTTCGACAGAGATGTGGTGGAAAGTGTGCTGACTGGTTGCATCATGGGAACACCAATACCCCTGAGTGTAAAGCTCTTCAAAAGGTGATGGACCCAGTCCAGAACATCACAGGCAAAACCCTCCCCACTATTGAGTACATCTAGAGGGAATAATGCCGTTGGAGGGCAGCAGCAATCATCAAAGACCCACAACGCCCAGAAAATGTTCTATTCTCACTGCAGCCATCAGGAAAGAGGTATAGGTGCCACAAGACTCACATCTCCAGGTTCAGGAACAGCTGCTATCCCTCAACCATCAGACTCCTCAATGACAAATTTAATCAGGGACTCATTTAAGGACTCTTGCTTGTGCACTTTATTGATTTTATTTTGTTCTCTCTGTATTGCACAGTTTGTTTATATTCATTATCTGTTTACAGTTTTTAAAATTTGTTTTCGTGTTTACGCTGTGTAGCTTATTTTGATAATTGTGCCATGCCAGCATAAAAAAGGAATCTCAGGGTTGTATGTGATGTATGTACTCTGACAATAAACCTGAAAGAACATACCACTTTAAGAAATCCCTATCCCATAAGTGCTCTGTGATTAGTAAGGGATTACTTAGGGTGGTATGTGGGAGGTATGTGAGTAGAAAGTTTGATGACCACTGTTTTAATCTGGAACTCTCTTAAAAGAATTGTGAAAGAACTTTCAAAATGTGGGATGAAGCAGTTAAAGACGGTGGCTCATTGATTATTTATGGACACATTGAGGCGGCTACTACGGTAGAGCTACTGAGAAAAAAGCAATTACACACTAGGCTAGTCAACCAAAGACTGGTTTAGTGAAGCTTTACAAGCGGCTTTTATTTCTTGCCTGTCCCGGGCTCCACGGGACAGGGTGGGACCTTGTTAAGGGACAGCCGCTGGTCCACGGGACCAACAGGTTTAAATTGAGACTTGTTAACGTCCCGTGCCTTTCAGCAGGGGACCCAGCTGATCAACAGGCCGTCCCTCGGAACTCAGTACGGCTAGCACGCCAGCCCTAGGTAAGTCCGTGCACTGCATTGTCGGTGGTGGTTCGCATTACCCCACTGAGCGCCTGCTCGGCCCACTACACAGCCGCTACATCACCCCCCCCAAATCGTCATCGTAAATTACATATTACATACAAAAATTACATACATGCAAGTCTTAGGCGGACACCCACGTCGTCTGGGATGAGGGCACTGAATGGGTGTAGTAGGGTGTGTATGGGCAGGCTTAAGTTTGTCTATGCTGAATAGTTGTGAATGTTCCCCAATGTCCAAGGTATACACGACTCCGTCTCTCTTAATGTTGCGGAATGGTCCTTCGTATGGTTTTTGTAACAGTGCCCCTGGGACCTGTCTATGAACAAATACAAAGTCAGCGTTCAGGAGCGATGGGGGCACTTGTTGTTTAGGGTTGCCGTGCCAGTTAGTAGAAGTCGGCTTGCTGTTAGCAATACCTCTGTGGAGTTGTTGAAGGACATCCAGGTCAGAGTTGGCTGCGAAATGAACATCTCCTGGAACTGTAAGGGCCGCACCATACACCAACACTACAGATGATGCAGACAAGTCTTCTTTTGGAGCCACGCGTACCCCCAGCAGAACCCAGTTGGGGCCAGTGAGTCGGGGCCTTAAGCGCAGATTAAAGCTGTTGGTGGAAACGCTCCACCAGGATATTGGACTGCGGATGGTATGCTGTGGTGTGGTGCAGCTGTGTATCACAAAAACGTGCAAGGGTAGAGACCATAATGCCAAAGTGAACTGTGGCCCGCGGTCTGAAGTTATGTGCATAGGCACACCGAATCTAGCGATCCAATTCAGGATGAATGCTCTACCACATGTTTCAGTATTACTGGCTGGTGATGGGATGGCCTCTGGCCAGCGTGTGAAGTGGTCTACCACTGTTAGAATATATTTCATACCCTGTGACACTGGTAATGGTCCAATTAGGTCCACCTGTACGTGCTCAAACCTCCTGCGTACTGTCGGGAAAGGCTAGAGGGGTGCCTTGGTGTGGTGCTGAATCTTTGAAGACTGGCAGGAGATGCTCGTTCGTGCCCATTGAGCAATATCTTTCTTCAGTCCATGACATATGTACTTATTTGACATGATCTTGACTGATGTCCTGATGGATGGATGTGACAAACTGTGAATGTCGTCAAAAAGACGTCACCTCCATGACAATGGGACCAATGGTCTAGGATAGCCTAATGATACGTCACAAAGGAGTTTTGGTCCATTGTGCTGCTGTGCCACCTCCTGAATGTCCAGTCCAGTAATGGCTGTACTGTACACCTGTATATCAGGATCCATGGCCTACGTTGCAGCCAGTTCAGTAATGTTGATTCCATCTTGAATATTGTACACACTTGGTCTGGACAGCATATCCACAACTAGATTGTCTTTTCCTGAAATGTGGCGTACATCCGTAGTGAATTCTGAAATGTAGGACAAATGGCATTGCAGTCTTGCCGACCATGGATCTGTCATTTTACTAAAGGCAAAAATGAGTGGTTTATGATCTGTAAATGCAGTGAAATGTCGACCTTCCAAGATATAACGGAAGTGCCGTGTGGCTAGATATAATGCCAACAGTTCCCGATCAAAGGTGCTATATTTTACTTCTGCTGTTCTTAAATGGCGATTGACGAAGGCAAGGGGTCGATAATGGGCATTGATGCACTGCACCCACAGCTGTACCTGAGGCGTCGGTGCTAAGTGTCAAAGTAGCTTCAGGGTTGGGATGTGCAAGCATTGCTGCTTTGGCCGATGCTTCTTTGGTGGACATAAGCGCTACCTCTGCCTCCGAGGTCCAGATAACGTTCAGTAACGGGGTACTGAACTTTAAGATCAGCCATGATCTCGTTGAATGGCGGAGCAGGCTCGAAGGGTCGAATGACCAACTCCTGCTCCTATCTTCTATGTTTCTATGTTCTTGTGTTTGGTGGAGACAACGTTAAACAGCCACTACAACTTAATGTTTGTTTAGCAATAACCATTGCCATTAAAGAATAAAGAACGATACATGCATTTTTTCTGAATGTTTACACAATAGTTCACCATTATTTGGAAACATAAAAATATGACAACTTCCAAATTTATGAAAACATAATTTTTTAACTTACACAAATTCCAATGGTATGTGAAACACACAGGTACACTGATGGACCTGTGCATTTCACATTCCCATCCCACCTCCTTACACAATCTTTTACTGAGCAAAAAGCCCAAACTGCAATGCCCATTAGATATGGTCTGGTATGCAAATATTTGCTTCATTGGTCATGGTAGCTCTTGGGAGAGGTGGATCAGTAGACATTTGTGGCGGGGATGGGGTGGGTTGGGGGGGGGAGAGTTGATCAGAAATCACAGATGTGATTGTCTGGAGATGTATTCATGCTGGGTGAGAACCTTAGGTTTGGGGTGGATAGTGAAGGGGTAGTGAATGCACAATGGCTAGCTGTACAAGGAGATAGGAGCAAATTAAAGTCTTACAACAGATGTAATCATCTGATGCGTACAACATCATCGACCAAATAAGGCTGGTCCCAAGATAAATAGAAGCAGATATCAATCATAAGTTAAGGCCTGTTTTGAAATAAGCAAACTGTGCCACTTGACAATGGCCTGCCTGAGTGATAGCATGTGAGCGTTAATCACCAATAGTAATGGAAAATAAAGCAAATTATGGTAATGTATTATGAATGTGGTTATGTTCTTGATTAAATTCCTTTGTGTAATTCTATGCTTTGTATATGCACGTTTGAATATGCATAATTCCTACCAGGAAGGACATCTACAACACTTGATGCAGGTGAAAGGCAATAAACATTGTGAAGGACTCCACACCCCCCTCACATAAACTGGTCTGCCTTCTGCCAGTACTCGACATCCAGATTGGGCAACAGTTTTACCCCCAAGCCATCAGGCTCCTGAATTTCCAGAACATATGTGGATAATGTAATATGAACTTTTACTGTATACATCTTAATATTTTAACGTGTTTAACTTCTAACCTATTTATGTAAATATGCTCTGTGGTCCTGGAGAAACATCTCATCTTTACCATGCGAGCATGGATATGACTTGACTATCTTGCACACATGTAAAATAGACATATGAAATTAATAAAACATTTCACTCCTCAATCTACCAATAAATACACTTTTGTGTGGATCATAATTAACCTTTGTGTTAACAGTAGATAGGTTTTAACTGAACAAATGATAAACAGTAACATCACACTGTTCATGTCAACAATTTATTCAGATTCTAAGAAAGGCTAATTCAACACAATTCTGCAATGGCCAGAAACTAGTCACATTATTAGGGTACACCAACAACTAAAATAGAGGGGTATGGATGTATGCTAGGGAAAAATTAGATTGTAGTGGATTAGGTTTACACAGGTGGGCACAATATTGTGGGCTCAAGGGTCTGTATTGTGCTGTAATGTTCCATGTTCCAGAAGAGTGTGTTGAGTATTAAAAACAATTAAAGGCATGTTTTATCTATGGGTAGTTACTTCATAACAATTTATTTTTGGCAAACTGATTCATATCATTTAGAGCAAAGAGGAAATGACCTGGGATTCTGCAAACAGAGGCCTAACTCAAACGCATGTAGAAGCAGTGAATGCTATAACATTTACATTTGGTATCCAATAAATGACACAGCCCAGGAACAAAATACATCCTTTATTGCTACACATCACATATATGTGAAGGTGCAACAGGCCATGCATTCTCCCATATCTCAGCATGCAGAAATACATCCTATTTGTCAGTGATATGCTGTCGGCAAGGATTATGAAATGTTACAATAAATGGTCACCAAAGTATGAAAGAATAATTTAATAAATATTAATGTTTATCAGTCAGAGCAGTGTGTTTCTGAATTATAAAAAATGCTTGTGTGGAAAGAAACATATGAATAAAACAGAAGCAATTAAAAAGCAGTGAATTAATCATTCCTTCTGGATCTACCTGTCATCCAATGTAATAACCTGCAGCTAAAAATGTTGGAAAACATGAAAAAATAGTCTTTAATTAGCTTATCCAATCTGGAAAAGCCTGAGCAGTGATGTAAATAAGACTTTAGTCTCCATCAACGTATGCGAGAGGAGCTACTAGTGCTGGCACCATCTCCAAAGGCACTGACATCAAGCTATTTGCATCACTTAAAAGAGTCTTCACAAGTCTGTGATTTGGACTTCTCCAACTCAATCTGACATCAGTGAAGAACTCATTTTTCAATAGGTGTTTTTATGGAACGACGCGGCATTGAAGCCAGCTCTATTTGGGGAGGGGGGGGGCTGGGACAAAAGGCAGACTTACCTTATTATGAAGAAGGCCTATAAGGCTGTTACAGCGTTGCTTTCATAAAGAGTGACAATAGGAGTCATCCTCCAGAGCTGAAGGAGGCGGAGCGAGTGGTGCAGTAGCTCTGTCCATCGCCATGAGGTCAAACATACATGCTGAGCAATGGCTGAATTCGCTATCCATAATCCCCCATGCAGCTGGAACCACTCTGGGAAGCTGCTTGGGGGAATTATGGATAATGAAGACGGCCATTGATCCTTCTTCCATCTCTTCTGCCCAGCACTACTCCTCCAGCATGCTGAGCGCAGCTCTTTGCTCCCCAGCTCTGCTTCTCTGTGTCTACTCCTCAGCATCCGTCCTCCTTCCTCTCGGCCCGTAGACCTCAGCACCCGGGTCCCTTTGCTCTCTGGCCCTGGTGGCTCTGTCTCTCCTAGCTCCCATTGGGTCTCCACGCACTTCCGGCCAGAGTCCCTCCACTCCCCCTCCAATTGCATGTCCATTCCCGCTCTCTCTGGCTCCTCGCTGCCCTCCTGCTCAGCGGCCTTGATGAAGGAGCGAGGGGTGGAGGGGGAACGGGAAGAGGGCATTTCCGGATGGCAGGAGGGAGCCCTAACTCTAGCACCAATCACCATGGGAGCCCTGATGGTGGCTCCTGGGTCGCGGGCTGATGGCATTATCGTGAGATCATCAGCCCGCCCCGAAGCAGCCATCTTCAGCGGCATTGCCTTTATGCAGCAGGTGGAATGACTCATTTCACCTGTGAGACTTACCCCCTGGAAGGACCAAAGTCCGCACCAGCATCTGCCATCGGCATTTTTATAAAGGTAGTTGAGTTGATGTAAAGGCGGAGAATATCCGCCTTTACATCCGCTTTATTTCCTCACTACCGATGGAGATGTGGGGGAGCTGGTAGTCATGGTGGGGAGCTGGCTGATGGAGGACCTCCATCAGCCAGCTCCCCACCATGACTACCAGCTCCCCCACATCTCCATCGGGCACACAAACCTCAAAACGGTCAACCAGTTTACCTATCTCGGCTGCACCATTTCATCAGATGCAAGGATCGACAATGAGATAGACAACAGACTCGCCAAGGCAAATAGCGCCTTTGGAAGACTACACAAAAGAGTCTGGAAAAACAACCAACTGAAAAACCTCACAAAGATAAGCGTATACAGAGCCGTTGTCATACCCACACTCCTGTTCGGCTCCGAATCATGGGTCCTCTACCAGCATCACCTACGGCTCCTAGAACGCTTCCACCAGCGTTGTCTCCGCTCCATCCTCAACATCCATTGGAGCGCTTTCATCCCTAACGTCGAAGTACTCGAGATGGCAGAGGTCGACAGCATCGAGTCCACGCTGCTGAAGATCCAGCTGCGCTGGGTGGGTCACGTCTCCAGAACGGAGGACCATCGCCTTCCCAAGATCGTGTTATATGGCGAGCTCTCCACTGGCCACCGTGACAGAGGTGCACCAAAGAAAAGGTACAAGGACTGCCTAAAGAAATCTCTTGGTGCCTGCCACATTGACCACCGCCAGTGGGCTGATATCGCCTCAAACCGTGCATCTTGGCGCCTCACAGTTTGGCGGGCAGCAACCTCCTTTGAAGAAGACCGCAGAGCCCACCTCACTGACAAAAGGCAAATGAGGAAAAACCCAACACCCAACCCCAACCAACCAATTTTCCCCTGCAGCCGCTGCAACCGTGTCTGCCTGTCGCGTATCGGACTTGTCAGCCACAAACGAGCCTGCAGCTGACGTGGACTTTTACCCCCTCCATAAATCTTCGTCCGCGAAGCCAAGAAATTTCCTCACTATTAAAAGGCCTAATTTACAAATAGAATCCTTCAGAAATAGACTTCAGGAGTTTAACAGCAGATTAATGCATCACTGGGATTCCCAAGATAAAAGGCCTCATATTTTGCAGCAAAATCATGTTCAGACAGAGTTACACTGCTAAACTGGAATTTTTGTGTCTGCTTTGCACTTGAATGACAAATGCAATAGACATTTTCAGAGTTTCACAGCAAGGAAACGGGCCTTTCAGCCCAACTTGCCCATGCTAACCAGCCTGTCCATTCAAACTAGCCTCAGTTGCCCACACTCAGCCCATATGCCTTCAAAGCCTTTTCAACTTTACAATTGTACACACATCTCCAACTTCTTTTGGCAGCTCGTTCCATATACCTACAACTATCTGTGTGAACAAAGTTGCCCCTTATCCCTTTTAAATCTTTTCCCTCTTACTTGTAAACTCACTCCCTCTTGTTTTCAATTCCCCTACCCTTCGAAAAGATGGTGGCCATTCACTGTATCTATCCCTGTCAAGATTTCATATACCTCTATTAGGTCACCTATCTGCCTCCTTTAAAGGGTCCAGGCCTATCTAGCCTCTTGTAACTTAATCCCTCCAGTCCCAGTAACAGTCTAATGAATCTTTTCTGCAGCCTTTCCAGCTTAATGACATCCTTCCTGTAGTTGGATGATGAGAACGGTGAACAAAACTCCAAATGTGGACAAAATAACATCTCATACATCTGTATCTGAAGAAAATTCTGGAAAAAAAACCTAATGGCAAAATACTGAAGGACTGCTGCACAGTCAGAGGTACCATCTTCCAGAAACAACCAGTGCCAAGCCTGCTCCCTTGGGTGCTTGGAAAGGAAACTGCAGCAGTAACTTATAAACACCAGTTGCATGGACAGTGAGAGCAAGTGCAAATATGCACAAGCTCAAAGTGAGAATACTTTTGAATTCAGATCTCAGCGCAAAATAAAAATAGTTAACTCACTGTATCATCAATAATAAAATAAGATACAATACTACTGTACCTCAGTCTCATTGCAACAGAAGACATCTGTGTTTTTGTAGAAATCGAGATCAAGGTCACCAATAGCTGGAGCAGGATTGAAGATGGTCTTCACTGAAAGATTTGTTTAATAAAAGGAAATGGGGATTAGGAGTTAATAAATATTCAGAGAATAACATTTAGGTTAGGATTATATAAGAAAACTACTCCATGGATGAGCATGGACAAAATAATAAACCACAAGTGAAATGCTCCAATTGTTTACTGTCATTGCAATGCCAACATGATACATCAGAAAGTTTAAATCATTTAGCTGTAGGAAAGGGAAGAGCAGGGCGTCTTTTTAATAAAAATGGGGAGGAATATTCTTCTCTAAATTTGATTTTATTGATAAATATGTAGAAAGGATGAGGTGCACAGTGGGAATCCAGATAGTGTTACTATTTCATAGGTCCAGCAAGCCCCCCACCATTCAATTCTGAACTCAACTGCTGTCTGAGAGGAGTTTACATATTCTCCTTGTGTTTCCAGGTGAATCCACTGATAATCACCTTAATTGATGAGTGCCCTGGTGAAAATTGCCCTGGTGTACGTGGATGTCTGAAGGTCTCGGGAGAGAGGGTGTTAATAGGTATGGGATTGATGGAATTGCTCAGTGAACGGGCATAGACTTAATGCAGTGGTTCTTGACCTTTTATTTTTTCACTCACATGCCATGTTAAGTAAGCCCTTAATAACCACAGAGCACCTATGACATAGGATACTCAAGTTTCCTCCCACTATTCAAAATGTACTGAGGTTGTAGGTGAACCGGACAAGTACTTTACATTTTTTTTTTTTTTTTTTTTTTAATTTTTTATTTTTCACACCATAAATCACAATAGCCATGATATACACTTTTTCTTTTCCACACATTTACAGTGACTTTTTCTCCCTCCCCCCTCCCTCCTCCCAAGCCACCCCCCCATCCCTCCCCCCTCTCATCCATTTTAGTTATACAATCTAGGTTGCATTAATTCAGTTAGACAATGTTGTCATTCAACAAAAATACACCAGAAATTCTACTGAGTCCATTTTTTTCTTCTCTTCTCCTTCCATCAACTTAGGTAATGTTTGTTCCCGGTAGGTTTTCGCTATTGTATTTAATGTAAGGCTCCCATACTTGTTCGAATATTTCAATATTATTTCTTAAACTATATGTTATTTTTTCTAATGGAATACATTTATTCATTTCTATATACCATTGTTGTATTTTCAAATTATCTTCCAATTTCCAGGTTGACATAATACATTTTTTTGCTACAGCTAGGGCTATCTTAACAAATCTTTTTTGTGCATCCTCCAAGCCAATTCCAAATTCTTTATTTTTTATGTTACTTAGGAGAAAGATCTCTGGATTCTTTGGTATATTGTTTTCTGTTATTTTATTTAATATCTGATTGAGATCATCCCAAAATGTTTCTACTCTCTCACATGTCCAGATTGCATGAATTGTTGTTCCCCTTTCTTTTTTACATCGAAAACATCTATCAGATATTGTTGGGTCCCATTTATTTAACTTTTGCGGTGTAATGTATAGTCTGTGTAACCAATTATATTGTATCATACGCAGCCTCGTATTTATTGTATTTCTCATCGTTCCAGAGCATAACTTCTCCCATGTTTCCTTTTTTATCTTTATATTTAAGTACTTTACATTTAATGTAATTACTGGGATTCATTTCAGGAATGGCAGGTGAGCCCTGACCCGTGTCATGCTTCTCCTGTGTCATGTGGGAACTCAGGAAGATTGACAGAGTCCCTGAGGACTACGTGTGCAGGAGGTGTGTCCAGCTGCAGCTCCTCATAGACTACATAATGGCATTGGAGCTACACGTGGACTCACTCTGAAGCCTCTGGGATGCGGAGAATGTGGTGGATAGCACATTTAGTGAGTTGGTCAGACCGCATCTTAAGAGAGTAGAGAAAGATAGGGAATGAGCAACCAACAGCAAGAGCAGTAACAGGAAGGTAGTGAAGGAGTCCCCTGCAGTCATTACCCTCCAAAACAGATATATCACTTTGGATATCGTTGGGGGAGATGGCCCATCAGGAGAAGGCAGCAGTAGCTAGGATCATGGCACTGTGAATGGCTCTGCTGTGCAAGAGGGAGGGAAAAAGAGTGGTAGAGAATAGTTATAGGGGATTCTATAGAAAGGGGAAAAGACTTAATAAAATACATCCGTAATAGCTTTCTTGAGCAGCATGTTAAGGAACCAACAAGGGAGAATGCTATTTTATATCTAGTATTGTGCAATGAGATAGGTAAAATTAACGATCTCATAGTGAGACACCCTCTTGGAAAGAGTGATCATAGTATGACTGAATTTCTCATACAGATGGAGGGTTTAATAGTTAGATCTAAAACTAGTGTTTTATGCTTGATCGGGGAGACTACAACAGGATGAGGGAGGAATTGGTGTGCGTGGACTGGAAGCACAAGATAGTTGGCTGAACAATTGAGGAACAGTGGAAGACTTTCAAAGAGATTTTTCAGTGCTCAAATAAGAGAGGGAAAAGTCAGCATAAAATTAAAAGCTCATGTGTACAAAGTAGCAAAGAGTAGTGGGAAACTGAAGGATTGGGAAAACCTTAAAAGGCAACAAAGGACAATTAAATGAGAAATAAGGGAAGGGAAGAAGGATTATGAAGGTAAATTAGCACAAAATATAAAAACAGATAGCAAAATATTTTATAAACATATATAACTGAAGAGGGTGGCTAGAGTCAACAGATGAGAAAGGGAAATTGTTATTGAGTAATGAGGAAATGGCCAAGGCATTGAACAGATATTTTGTGTCAGTTTTCACAGTGGAGAACACTTCTAACATACCAGAATGGTGATAGGGATATGAAGGGAGGTGAGGGCCTCAAAAAAATAATTGTTACAAAGAGATAGTGATGAGCAAACTAATGGGACTGAAGGCAGACAAATCCCCTGGTCCTGATGGGATGCATCCCAGGCTACTGAGGGAAATGGCGGGAGTTATAGTCGA
This sequence comes from Narcine bancroftii, assembly GCF_036971445.1. Lineage (NCBI taxonomy): Eukaryota > Metazoa > Chordata > Chondrichthyes > Torpediniformes > Narcinidae > Narcine > Narcine bancroftii. Next base: position 235,552,756 of record NC_091474.1, on the reverse strand, counting down.
CATGTTGGGATTCATTTACCAAAATTCTCTGATTCGAAGACAGCAAATGTCGCACCATTTTTTAAGAAGGGATGTTGACAGAAGACAGGTAACTATCGGCCAATTAGCTTAACGTCTATAGTCAGGAAAATGCTTGAGGCTGTCATTAAGGATGAAGAATAGCGAGACATTAGAAAGACGGGGTTCCATCAGGCAGATGCAACATGGATTCAGAAAGGGCAAGTCTTGTTTGACAAACTTGCTGGAGTTCTTTGAGGATATAATGGGTGTGGCAGATAGAGGGAAACAGGTTGATGTATATTTGGATTTCCAGAAGGTGTTTGATAAGATGCCACATAAGAGGCTTATCAATAAATTAGAAATGAATGGAGTCAGGGGAAGTATATTGGCATGGACTAAGGATTAGTTAACTGACAGAACGCCAAGTCAGGATAAATGGGTGCTTTTCTGATTGGCAGACAGTGGTAAGTGGGGGGCCGCAGGGGTCGGTGCTGGGCCTGCAGCTGTTCACCATTTACATCGATGATGTGGAAGAGGGGACAGAGTGTCATGTAGCCAAGTTTGTGGATGATATTAAATTGAGTGGAAAAGCAAAATGTACATAGGATGTAGAGTGGCTGCAGAAGGATATAGTTAAGTTAGGTGAGTGGGCAAAGGTCTGACAGATGGAGTACAACATTAGTAAATGCGAGGTCATCCACTTTGGCAGGAAAAATAGAAGAACAGATTATTATTTAAATGGTAAAAAACTGCAGCATGCTGTAGTGCAGAAGGACCTGGGAGTGCTTGTGCATGAATCGCAAAAATAATTGGTTGCAACAACAACAGGTTATTAAGAAGGCAAATGGAATGTTGGCCTTCATCACAGGGAGGTCATGCCGCAACGGTGCAAGGTACTGGTGAGGCTGCACCTGGAGGGTTGTGTGGAGTTTTGGTCTCTATACTTGAGGAAGGATATATTGGGCTTGGATGCAGTCCAGAGGAGGTTCACCAGGTTGATCTCGGAGATGAGGGGGTTGACTTATGAGGAGAGATTAAATCGCCTGAGATTATACTCACTCGAATTCAGAAGAATGAGAGATCTTATAGAAACATATAAAATGATGAAAGGGATAGATAAGATAGAGGTAATAAACTTGTTTTCACTGGTAGCTGAGACCAGAACTAGGGGTCACAGCCTCAAGATTCAGGGGAGTAGATTTAAGGCGGAGATGAGGAAAAACTTTTTCCCAGAGAAGTGAATCTGTGGAATTCTCTGCTAAGGGAAGCAGTTGATTGAGGCTACTTCTTTAAACATATTTAAGGTTCAGTTAGACAGATTTTTAAATAAAAAAAGAATTAAGGGTTATGGGGAAACGGCAGGTTGGTGGAGTTGAGTCAACAATCAGATCAGCCATGATCTTATTGAATGGTGGAGCAGGATCGATAGGCCGGAAGGCCGACTCCTGCTCCTATTTCTTATGTTCTTATATAGGCATACAGCATGGGCTCATGGGCCAGAAGGGCCTGTTACTGTACTGTATGTCTAAAAAAAAGAATTTGAGGAGGAAAAACAAACATTTAGCATTTCAGTTCAATGGCCATTCATCAAATGCTATCTGACTTGCTGAACATCTTCAAAATTTTCCGTTTTTATGTATATTTTACAGTGCTTCCAGGCATCTAGATCTATGGCTTGGAAAATCCAGTGCTTCTTTATTGCTTAAACAATTTCACATGAATAATTCTCCAATGCAATCGCTCTTCTTTACTCTGAATTTTGTTTATACGCAAATTAAGTCAGAAACTACAGAGAATCTCCTTCGACACTTGAAGTTTAACTGGCAAAGCAAAAGCTATTCTTGAGTCCAATATTTAACATTTATTGGGTGTCTTGAGCACCAAAAGGGAGTCTGTTATATATTGCTCAATTACTAAACTCTCAACCTATCATCAAGATTAGAAGTAAAACATGAAAATCGGGAAACACCGTGGTTGAAGTAAAAACACAATACTGGAGAAACTCAGCAGGTCAAAGTGTCCTTTATATAGCAAAGATAAAGATATGTAACTAATGTTTCAGGCTTGAGTCCTTAATCAAGGTATGTGAGTGGGAAGGGAAGGTTGAGAAACACTGCTCTCGACCCAACTGTTACTGAAATATTTTGCTTGAGAAAAATTATCATTGCCCTATTTCCTTTGGAGCACATCACAAGTCAATTAGGTACGATTAAAACAGTGGTTTTCAAACTTTTTCTTCCCACTCACATACCACTCTTACTAATCACAGAGCACCTATGGCATAGAGAATACTTAGTGGTATGTGAGTGGAAAGAAAAAGTTTGAAAACCAATGGAATAGAATATTTGAACCTCACTGCTCTTTCACTTTTACCCTCTCAAATTCTGCAGTTTATGTGTCCAGTAAGACCATCCAAAATCTTTCAAATTGTTTACAATGACATTTGGAATGTCTCCAAATTATAACTTGTTCTCTGCAATACGATAAGACACTGGAGTTCAATTTGGCCATTCTATCAAGCTGATTTACTATCCTTTTCAACTCCATTTTCCTGTCTTCTCTCCGTAAACCATGATTCCCTTCCTGATCAAGAACATATCAACCTTCGCTTTAAAAAATGACTTGGATTCCACAGCTGTCTGCTGCAATGAATTCCACAAATTCACCACCCGATGAGTAAATAAATTCTTCCTAATTTCTGTCTTTTTGTATTCTAAGGCTGCGCCTTCTCAATCCAGACTCTCCCAGCACAGGAAACATCCTCTCTACGTCCACTCTATCCAGGCCTTTCAGTATTCAATAGGTTTCAATGAGATTCCCCCCTCATTCTTCTAAACTCCAGTGAGTACAATCCCAGAGCCTTCAAATGCTCCTCATACGAAATCCCTTTCATTCTGGGGATCACACTTTCCAACCTCCTCTGGACCCTCTCCAATGCCAACACATCCTTCCTTAGATATGGAGCCAAAATTGCTCACAATGTTCCAAGTGTAATTTGACCAATGCCTTATAATGCCCACATCTCTGGTTGTACACTCTTCCTTTTGCCTTCATGAAAACTGACATTCAGGGAATCTTGCATGAGGACTCCCAAGTCCTGCTGCACCTCTGATTTCAGAACTCACTGTTCATTTACAAAATGATCTACGTCTTTATTCCTTCCACTAATGTCATGTGCCAACTGCACTCCTTCTACCATTTCCTTGCCCAATCTCCTAACCTGTCTAAATTCTTCTGCAGATTCAGTGATTCCACAACACTCCAATCTTTGCATCATCTGCAAATTTGACCACTAAGCTATCTAATCCATCCTCCAAATCACTGACATATAACATGATAAAAGTGGCCCCAGCACCAAGCCCTGTGGAACATCACATTGGATCACTGGCAGCCAACCAGAAAAGGTCCCTTTTATTCCCACTCTCTGCCTCCTGCTGGGCAGCCAATCTTCTATCTATGCCAGTACCTTTTCCATAAATGCTTAGCAGCCTTAGTTTTGAAAATCCAGGTAAACCACATCCACGGACTCTATCTGTCCTTCCTGTTATTTCCTCAAAGAATTCTAACAGTTTTGTTCGGCAAGATATCCCCTTCAGGAAACCATGCGCCTCCAAGTACACTGAAACCTCATCCTTAATAATAGGTTCTAACATCTTACCAACCACCAAAGTCAGGCTAACCAGCCTATAATTTCCTGTCTTTTGCCTCCCTTCTTTCCTAAAGAGCAAAATGACATTTGCACTTTTCCAGTCCTTCAGAACCATTCCAGAATCCAGCGATTCCCAAAAGATCACTACCAATGCCTCCACAATTTCTTCAGCTGCTTTTTTCAAAACCCCGGGGTGTAGGTCATCTGGTCCATTTGATTTATCCACCTTCAAACCTTTCAACTTCCCCAGCATCTTCCCATTGGCAATACCAACTGTACACACTTCTGCCACTTAACACTCTCAAACCTTTGGCTCACTGCTGGTGTCTTCAACATTGAAGACAAACACAAAATACTTAAATAGGTTTGCCATTTGAGTCCCTCCATTACTATCTTCCCAGTGTTGTTTTCCAGTGTTCTAATATCCATCCTCACCTCTCTTTACCTGATGAAATTTTTCACATCTTTTATGTTGCTGGCTAGCTTACCTTATTTTTCATCTGTTCTCTTCTTTTTGCTTTTTTAATGGCCTTCTGTTGGCTTTTAAAGCTTCCCAATCACCATGCCTCTCTTTTGCTTTTATGCTGTCTTTGACCTCACTTGTCAGCCATGGTTGCCTCGTCCTCCCTTTTGAAAACTTCTTCACCCTTGCGACGAATTTGTCCTGTGCCTTCCAAGTTAATCTCAGAAACTCCAGCCACTGCTGTTCTGCCTTCCTCTCTGCCATTTCCATGGTTGAAGCAGGGCCATAATTTGTTCTAAAAAGCCAATCCGAAGACTTTAGAAATTCTTGGGATCCAGCACCAACTTGATTTTCCCAATCAACATTCAAATTGAATTCCCATGACAAATGTATTGTTGCCCTTTTTGCTTGCCTTTTCTATCTCCCCTTGCAATTTGCACACCACACCCTGGTTACTGCTTGGAGACCTGGATGTAACTCCCATCATTGTCTTTTATACCCTTACAGTTTCTTACTTCCACTCTGTGGGATTCTATATCCACCAATCCAAACTCTCCTCTTTTCAAAGATTTGATTCTTTTTTTTTACTAACAGAACTATCCCACCCCTGCCTGTCCTTCCGATACACTTCGATGTTTAATTCTCAGTTGTGATCTTCTTTCAGACATGACACAGTGATGCCCACAACATTGTACCTGTCAATTTCCAGTTGCACTACAAGATCATCAACCTTATTTTTTATACTGCGGGCATTTAAATACAAAACCTTCAGTGCTGTATTCATCACCCTTTTCAATTTTGTTTCCAAACTTTTGTTTCCTAAGTACTACAAGTAAAATCTTATGTGATTTTGGACTATTGACTGTCTATCCCTCCGCACAATCTCACTACACAGAAAACGGTTTTGACAAAGAGGAGCAGAGTAAAAATTCAGAATCTCCACATTTTTTCCCCTTAAGCAGCATATCCACCTGAGATGACCGTTCGTCCAGAACTACGGTATTTTCTGAATTACCTTCTGATTCTTATTATGTAGTTTAAGCTTGAATTGCAATTGCATTCCCCAGCACGTTAAAAACTTCTGTACTGAGGAAATCACTATAAAATACTAACAGACAATTAATAACCTGACCACTAATATACCAGTCAAGGAGAAGAGCGAAGAAATATGGGTTGCAGCAAAATTATCACAATGTCAATCTTGCAAATCACTACCGATCTATATTTGTGGTTTATTAGATCAAAAGATGCCTTCATCTATAAAAGGTTTCAAATTAACTATATTTCAAATGAAACGTTGGGTCAAAGCCATACAGAGATGGGCCATGGAACGAACTATCACTGAAAAAAAATGAAAAGCAGAAAATAATGTCAAAGTAAACTACTGTATAAGGAACTTTTAAATTCAAAATGGTCTTTCACAGAAATAATTAATTATGTATATTTAAAGATGGCACTTCCACTTTGTTTTGAATTGTCAGCGCTGCAATTGACCTCATCACTCAATTAATACAATTCTTTCCCCTTTCAGATTACTGTAAAAATTGGGGAATCATCATCTTGGCCAGAATGATTACTTCACTACAAATATAGGTGCCTGCTCACAATTATGTACAGATAACAGGCCCAGAGAGGATTCCACCGTAACCGCCCGGCCGGCTATTGGGGATCTGGCATCTCTGGGCCTTGACTGGTCAAAATACCCACTGTTTGCAATGTAATTGGTTCCTGTAATTTGCTCTCCTGGAGCCAATTAGCAAAGGTGAAAATGCCACCTGAGGATTTAATTACTTCAAATTTTTTTTTAATGTGGTACTTGGTGTACCACTGCATTATGCAACAGAAAGGAGAATACACTCTTCCACTTTTTCTTTTAGGGACCAAATTTATGATTGAGAAATAGCCTTTCTATGCTCGCTTGAGAAATGTTAATGGGCTGACAACTCTTCAATTATTCAGCCTATCACTGAACAGGCAAGACAATACATGTGTGTTACTCAATCCCTTGCGACTTTCTATCTTTCAACACATCAGGCAATTCAGCACACTGTTTACCAATATATTAAACAACATATTTTATTTTTTATTATAAAACCCAACACCCAACCCCAACCAACCAATTTTCCCCTGCAACCGCTGCAACCGTGCCTGCCTGTCCCGCATCGGACTTGTCAGCCACAAACGAGCCTGCAGCTGACATGGACTTTTTACCCCCTCCATAAATCTTCGTCCGCGAAGCCAAGCCAAAGAAGATATATTTTAGTTGTTTACATTCAATATTCTACAATACAAGACTATGGCTTATCTGGTTTGATGTTAATATTCTGTGATATTCTCATTGTAGATCACTGAGGAAACATTGAGGACAAAAATCAAAAATTGATTCAGATTGTAGTGCCAGTAAATTTTCTGCAGGTGGAGAATATATCTCCGTGACATTAAATAGCTGTCACAAACAATGATGCACTTGCTTTTCTTTTGCCAAGGGTCTTAAATACTTCTGTCAGCTCATTAGATTCAGAGTCATTCAGTGGGCAAACAGGCACTTTGGCCCAACATGCCTACTCACACTACTCCCACCTGCCCACATTTGGTCCTTGATCTTCTAAACCCACCCCCATCTTTGTATCTATCCAATTTTTCCCCCCCAGAACATTGCAGTAGTGCTGTTGGGTATAAGCCCGCCTTCTCCTGGACATCATGACATCATGGCATGATGTCACCCTTCCATATATAACACTGTGTGTCAGTATCCATGTTAGTCGAATAGAAATAAAGAATGAGAAAGCATTACATCTCAGAGTCTTAATTATGTGAGTGCATACACAACAGTGTGACGAGGAATGAAATGAACCCTACACAAACTCCATGCACCAACCGTGAGAAGGAAAGCAACAGAAGAAAGGTAGAAAATGACCACCTAACAACCCCTACAAATTTCTGCCAAAAAATCAAGGTGAAAGGGTGCCAAGATGGTGGAGGTAAAGTCGGGGAATTCAACAAAGTAGAAGAAAGTTGGTATAACTACGTAGAACGGTTTAACCAATGCTACAGAGCCCACAAACGTGCCCTCTTCCTCAGTATAATGGGCAGCAAAACATTCAACCTCCTTAAGACCTTGCTGTCCTCGGAGGATCCAGGGACGAAGACATTCAATGCATTATGCACAGCTCCAAGGAACCATTTAAGCCCCAAACCACCAGTTATGGCAAAAAAGCAACGAGTCTATGAAAGGAGACAAGGACCAGGAGAAACAGTAAGTGAATACCAGGCATTGATGCGCAAACTGGCAGAACACTGTCATTTCAAACAATTTCTAAATCAGGCACTATGAGACAGATTAGTGATGGGGCTGGCAAATCGCCAAGCAAGGCAAAAATTATTAGCAATGGATGAAAATGTTACATTACAGATTATATACAGGAATGACTACAGGTCTGAAATGGCAGGTAAAAACTTGGATGTGGGTCAATCAGACCTACTGGTCAGGAGGTCTTCCCGCCAACAATGCTTTCGTTGTAGGAAATACAACCACTGACCAGAAAACTATTTCTTCAAATAATTCTGAATGCAACCATAACTGGCCTTTGTAAATCATAGCATAGAATTTACGAGCTGGGGGGGTGATGTTGAGACTGTTTAAGGCATTGGTGAGGCCAAGTTTAGAGTTCTCGTCTCCAAATTATAGGAAGGGTATAACTAAGGTGGAGAGGGTGCAAAGAAGGTTTACAAAAATGTTGCCTGGGTTGCAGTGTCTAGAATACGGAGAAAGATTGAGTAGACTGGGTCTTTATTCATTGGAGCGTAGAAGGTTGAGAGGGGATTTGATAGAGGTATTTAAAATTATGAAGGGGATAGATAGAGTAGATGTGAATAGGCTCTTCCCCCTAAGGGTAGGGGAGATTGGAACAATGGGTCATGTTAAGGGTTAGGGGGCAAAACTTCAGGAGTAATATAAGAGGATGCTTCTTCACTCAGAGAGTGGTGGCTGAGTGGAATGACCTTCTGGAAGAGGTGGTTGCAGCAGGGTCTGTCATTTAAGAGGAGGTTGGATGAGTACATGGATGTGAGGGGATTGGAGGGTTATGGGCAAAGGAGTGGATAGGTGAAACTAGTGGAGTTTCACGTAAAACGGTGCGGACTAGAAGGGCTGCCTGTTTCCGTACTATAAATTGTTATATGAAACAGAAGAACATATCAAAGCTAAATGTCTGCTTCTAAAGCGCAGGTGGTCTGCAAATAAACAGGCAGCTAAAGACAAAATAATTACAGAGAGAGGCAACGATGATGATAAGAGCCCAACGGCTGCCCTTCAAGCTCCTGAAATTTCAACTCCTGAGATATTACACATTCAAGGAATAAATGGTTGAAACACAGTAATCTTTATACAGCTAAAAGTAAACAGACATCCCTTGAAGACGGAGTTAGACACAGGGGCAGAGGTGTCCCTAATGCCATTACATGTAAAGGAACGCTTGCTACCACGCCTCCTGGTAAAAACAACTGAAATAACTCTAAGATCTGTTACAGGAGACAGAATCAAAGTGTTTGGAAAATGTACGGACCAAGTACAATGCAAACAACAGCAACCAAAAACACTCTCTCTCTACATCGTAGATACCCAGGGACCAGCACTCTTTGGAAGAAATTGGCTGCAACACATTCTGCTAGACTGGCTGGAAATCGATTCAATACTAAATGTAAACCACATGGACACCTCCCAGCCAGAACTCGACCAAATCCTCAACAACCACGCAGTGGTTTTCCAACAAAAATTGGGGAAAATCAAAGGTGTTCAAACCAAACTGCAATTAAAAGATAATTCAGAACCAAAATTCTTCAAAGCCAGAAGAGTCGCATTTGCTATGAAGGGGGAAAATGGAGAGTAAAACATGAAGGCATATTAGAACCAATACAATACAGCGATTGGGCAGCGCCCATCGGACCCGTATGAAAAGCAAACAGTGAAATTCCCATTTGCGGTGATTACAAAATCACCATCAATCCATCTCTTAAAATACCCAAACACCCAATGCCCAAGGCAGAAGAATTGTTCCAAGCACTAAACGTAGGGCAAAAATTCACAAAACTAGATTTGTCACAAGCATATGAACAGATAGAATTGGACAAAAAAAATTAAGGGAATATGTGACAATGAATACCCACCTATTCACCTACACACGGGCCTTACGGAACATCAGCAGCTCCTGTGATTTTTCAAGCAACAATGGATAAATTTCTACTTGGACTCTCAGTTGGGTGTTTCCTCGATGATGTCATCATCACGGGTCGAAACGACAGTGAACACTTATAAAACCTTGAAAAGGTTTTAACCAGACTACAACAGGCTAAGAAAGGACAAATGTGTCTTCGTGTGTCATATCTTGGGTTTACAATTGACAACGAGGTGGGGGGTGAATGAATCCAGCAGGAACAGAAGCCCCATACCCAACCAACAAATCAGAATTACAGTCCTTCCTAGGACTTGTTAATCACTACCAAAAACATATCCCTAATATGTCTACACTATGCAGCCCTCTGAACCAATTACTCAAGATCAAACATGGTATTGGGACACAGAAACTAAAAACACAGTCGATCAACTAAAGGAAATACTGACGTCAACAAATAAGGTGCTGATCGACTATGACCCTAGTAAAGAAGTTACACCAGCCGTGGATGCCTCACCAGAGGGACGAGGAGCGGTACTATCCCAAATCATAGAAAAAGGTGAGCAACCAGTAGCGTATGCTTTGCAAACATTAACCACAAGCGAACGCAATTACGCCCAACTAGAAAAAGGATTGGCGATAATTTTTGGTATAAAAAAATTCCACCAATATCTTTATGGAAAAAAAAATCACCCTGATCACAGACCCTCTTAGTTTAATCTTGGGGCCACACAAAGATATAGCAGTATTAGCTGCGGCCAGAATTCAAAGATGGGCCATGCTACTAGCAGCTTATAATTATGATATAAAACATAAACCAGGAACACTCAACAGCCATGCAGATGCCTTATCACGCATCCTGCTACCTGAGACCGAGCAACAAGAAGAAATTATTAAATGGACAGTAGCCAAGAACTGGCCATATCAGTCCAGATGATTGGAAAGGAAACCCAAAAAGAAGCAACATTAAGCAAGATGCTATACTTCACCCTTAATGAGTGGCCCTAATCTGAAGTCATCCCAGAAGATCTAAAACCTTACCACACATGCCGCCATGAACTATCCGTCAAAGAAGGATGTTTACTATGGGGTACCCGTACAATTACTCCAGCCAAATGGCAAACTACCATGTTATCAGAACTGCACCACAACCATCCGGGAATGGTACGAATGAAGGCACTGGCCTGGATGCATGTCTGGTGGGCCTCCATGGACAGAGGCATTGAAACAACTATAAGAGAATGGAAAGAATGCAGCCAAAAATGCCGCAAGCTGAAGCTAACCCATGGAAATGGCATCCAAACCCTGGAATTGGATTCATGTAGAATTCGCTGGACCATTCATGGGTGAGACTTTCCTAATAGCTGTGGATGCCCACTCCAAATGGCCAGTAGGTTCACAGCTGAAAAATACCAAAGCAGATCCCACGATTGACTGTCTTCGAGCTGTCCTTGCCACTTACGGATTGCCTCATGAATTAGTTATAGACAATGGGCCTCAATTTACATCAGAACATTTTAAAAAATTTTTGCATGACAACAATATCAGACATATTTTGTCCGCACCCTTTCACCCAAGTACTAATGGGGAGGCAGAACGTTTTGTTCAAACATTCAAAAAAGCAATGAAAATCATGAAACTTCTAAATACCTCCTGGACCCACAAAATCGCAGATCTCCTATTGGGATACAGAAATATGCCGCATTCTACTACAAAACGCACTCCAGCAGAACTAATGTTTGGCCGCAACCTGTGGACCAGACTGTCCACAGTTCATCCAAATCTTGGTCTCCAATTGCAAAAAAACAGTACTGCCACAGACTTTGCTTAGAATATTGAAAGTGGGCGAGAGAGTTCTGGTACAAGATTATAACAGATTATAGTAGGAGTAATCTTACAAAAATTGGGCCCCCGCTCATACTCTGTTCTAATGGGGGACAGATTGTGGAAACGACACATTGACTAATTACGAGCATTAACTGACACTAAGGTCCATGAACTGCATCATGAACTGGAGGAGGTGGAACCAGACCCTCAGGCCGGGTGGTGGGGGTCAGAGCCGGTCGCAGAACCAAGCAGTCCAGGGAGGAGTCCAGTAAATGAGACACACAGCCAGGAGGGCAGTGAAGACAGGAAGTAATCACCGAAGGTCAGCGAAGGCGGGCAGTGCCCACCGACTTGACCGCCGACCTGACTATCTACAGGTCCCGAGGAAAGACTGGCACCACAAACCATGCTAAGGTGGTCCAAAAGAGAAAGAAGTTCACCTGAATGCTTTAAGGACTACGTGCCCTGATTATTATTAAATACTTTCCCTTTTATAATTATAATTACTCATGAGATGTACTTTAATTCTTATTTGTAGTCCTAGGCCTGATGTAATCTTATTAGTTCGAAGGAGCCCAGTCAGCATTTACTGCCCCAGGGGTGGGAGGGGGGGGAAAGGAAGAGTGTTGGGCATAAGCCCGCTTTCTGCTGGACACCATGATGCCCATGTCATGATGTCACCCATCCATATATAACCCTGTGTGTCAGTAGCCAGGTTAGACTAATAGAAGTAAAGGATGAGAAAGCATCATGTTTCTGAGTCTTAATTGTGTGAGTGCATACGCAACAAGCACCTACCTCAACCACCTCCTACAGCAGCCGATTCCATACATGTGTAAAATAAATTAACCTCACTTTCTGTTAAATATCTCTCCCCTCACTTTAAACATGTCTTTTGGTTACCAATTCCCCTACTCTGGGCAAAAGGCTCCCTGCATTCACCTGATCTCATCTCCTAGTGATTTTGATTGCCTCTATGAGATCTCCCTTATCCTCCTGCGCTTCAAGCCTCACCCCCTCAACTTCTCCCTGTAACTCAAGCCTGAGTCCTGGCCACAGCCTCGTAAATCTTCTCGGCATCCTGTCCAGCTTGACAAGATCTGTCCTGCAGCATGGCAGCCAAAATTGAACACAATACTCCAATGTTTTACACAACTGCAATATGACCTCTCAATTTCTATGCTCAATACTCTGACCGATGAGGCCAAAGTGCCAATAGCATTCTTGACCATCCTATCAAACTGTGAGAGGAGTAAAACAGGAAAGTTTGCAGACACCGTGTATGATGTAAAAACACAATGCTGGAGAACTCAGCAGTTCAAACAATGTTCTGTATAGTAAAGATAAAGATACATAAACCAATGATTTGGGCTTAAGGGAACATATTGTTATGGAATAAGTTAACAAAATTGTGATAAAATACATCTTAAAAGGGTAAAATTGTACAGTTTAGTTATTAGGTCACATTTCAAAAACAAACATCTTATTTGCCACACAAGAGCAGACTTCATGTTTGTAGATGGCTTTGCAGAGACAGTGGGAAGTACTTGTGAGAGTTTCACAAGTGGGTGTTAATGGACCAGCATGTTTGAACATTGTCCAGACTCAAGAACTGAAAAATGTTTTGCTGCTTAACTGGAGCCAGAGTTTTAAATTTCTGGTTGAAGTTTGTTGTCCTAAGAGGGGCCACATTGTTTTGCCAACAGAGAGAAAACATCCATTACTTGGAAGAGAGAGTGAGTGAGAGTATTTTGCAGCAGTTTGTGGCGAAGGCTGGAAGTTGGCAGACCTGCCGCAAACCCCATTTCAAGATGGGTTTTGAGTTCTGAGTTCAGCCTATTCTAAATCTCTGTAGTTAATTGCAGAAGTTGTGGCTGGATATTGTGTTTCTCCTAAAATAAGGAAAAAGAAGAACTCTTTGTGGTCACCTGGAAGAAGAGGTTATCTTTGGAAAAACCCACGAGGGGGCAGGTTTCTTAGGTAAGACACTTCAGTTGCTGATTGAAGAAGATCAGTTTGTGCGACTAATAAATATCTCTCTGAAACCAACAAAGACCTTCCTGAGCAGTAACAAATTAAGTTAAAGCAGTAGAGCCTGGTGAATATAATAACTGTTTAATTCTGTGCACAGTCTGGAAGATAGTCTGATACCAGTGAACTTGGAGAAGTGAAAAGTGAATGACTGAACTGTGAAAAAGAACTTACCTGAACACATAAACATTACATATATGTGCACTTAGCATTAGAAGGGGGTTAAGTTATGTTAATAGTAATAAGTTAAGTATTCAACATTATTATGTATTTAAAAAAAGTTTTGTTGAAGTAGCCATTGTCCTGGTGAATTTCTGTTACTGCTGGTTTTTGAGTCCTTTGAGCTTGTAACAGTGTCCACCTATTATCCCTTGCCTGTGGAACTGTGCTCCACCCCCTTCCCCTTCCACCATTTTGTTCAGGCACCTGCCTACATTTTGCTTTTACCTCAGAATCAGAACTTATTGTAATGAAATTTGGTGTTTTGCGGGAGCGTCACAGAGTAAACGGGCATATTGTACCCATCTTAAGACATTACTATATAAAAAAATATAATGCACAAAAAGTAAGGGTTCATTGATTATTCAGGAATCTGGTGGAAGTGGGGAAGAAACTGTTCTTGTGCGACTCTTCCTTAGGCTCCTGTATCTTTCCCCCGATGGTCAGCAGAGTGAAGAGGGCAAGGACTGGGTGGTGGGGGTCTTTGAGGATAGACTGCCTTTTTAAGACACAGCCTCATGTAGATGTCCTCGATGGAGTGAAGTCTATTGCCCATGATGTGGCAGATGAGTTTACAACCCCCTTGTCCTGAGAGTCGGCACCTTGATTAAGGGCTCAAGCCCGTAATGTTGGTCATAGATCTTTATCTTTGACCTGCTGAGTTTTTCCAGCATTGTGTTTTTACTACATACCTGTGATGCAAATTTCAAGGTACTATGTACCTGTACTCCTAGATCCCTCTGCTTCTCAACACTCCCCAGATCCCTACCATTCCGTATAGGTCTTATCCATGTTAGATCTCCAAAAATGCAACATCTTACATTTCTCTGGATTAAATTCCATCAACTATTCATTCCTCTGCCCAATCAACTTCCTGCTACAAACTTTGGAAAATGTCTTCACTATCTTCAAGACACTCTATTGTCATTGTTTAAGTTGGCTATCTAATATTAACATCAATTGGCATTAGTTTCACCAAACCATTTTTGCACATAGTCCTGCAGACCTGCTGTGGAAATAACAAGGCAAACAGCATGCAGTCAGGTTTGTGGTGTCCATCAATGCTCTTCTTTGATCAAAAGCAAAGGTTTACCAAAAACACTTCCACTTATTCAGATTTGTAATACTGCTGGTCTGACATCCAGTACTGGGTGAGTAGGTTGTATTTCTCAGACTAAATATTAAGAAAACTTGAGCCATTATCTTCAATGCCAACCACAATCTCATCATACCCATTTACTCCATCCCTTCCCTAGACATCAATTTCAGACTCCCCGATTTACTTGGAGTTAAGCTTTAAGCAGTACATCTCCTGCAATGCATCACGATACATGCTTAGGAAGGCAACTTTATTTTGTGGATACAAAATGGCAGCAGAGCCTGACAACCTTTTGGAGCTGCCTTTATAGCACACAAAACAAAGCTTTACACTGTCCCTCTGTCTAGATGACATTCAATTCTATTCAAATGGCATATCAGCCTTTATTGAAAGAATGGCGGAGTAACTATTTCATCACATTACATGTAGGTGAGGTGTTTGCACACCCATATGTTTCAATAAACAATCTGCTACAGGAAGTCAACAGGTCTGAGCAGCATCTTGAAGAAGGGTTCAGGCCCAAAATGCTGACCATTCCTTTTCTCCCAATGATTCTGCGTGATCTGCTGAGTTCTACCAGCAGATTATTTTCCACTCCAAATTCCAGCAGCTGCAGTTTCCTCTGTGTGTCCAGATGATTCAAAATCTCAACCATTCACAAAAATATAGAATACACTATCAAAAGGAAAAATTGGTTAAAAAAAATACATAATTTTTTCTCATTTTCATGTTTGTATGCACACACTTCAATCAATCTAAAATGAATGGCAAAGGTGGTAGTGTAGAGGCTGAAAATTAGTCAAGGATAAACACGGCTGAAGCAATTTTAAAGACCCATCACTGCATCAGGATGGCATGTCATAAAAACCATGTTTGCTTTCACAAACAAAGAAATGCAGGCCAAGTTAACAAATAAAGTCTTTGTGCAACTTTGGAGTGACCAGCAGATTGCTCCTGATGGAGACATGGCAAATGAGTGCATTTCTCTTTTATGGCATAGTACAGCAAGGTTACCTAAAAATGTGATATGTATGATAGAAAATCAAAATTAAAATACAGTTCAAGAGCTTGTAGTTTTTGCTTGGGATATAGTAATTAACTAGACGTTGCAACAAGTGCTCATTATTACCCCATAAAATTTGGCCCATCAAATAGGATGTTGCTCAAGTTTTTAAATAAAACTGTACCCACCTCCAGCCTTGTGTGCTATTTTCAGGGCCTTTAGTGAGATGGCAGTTTGAATTTCCAGCTGACAGACAACCACCTTTGCACAGCTGATTGCGTTAGAAGCTTGTTCCAAATCTTCAGAGTTTAAGATCAGATTGGCCCCAGCCACTATTACAATTGCATTCTGCCCTGTAACATTGCAACACAGGGGTTAAGTTAGAGGAAACTTCATGGTGCAAGAAAACGGGCAAGATGTCTCAAGTAGGGACCTATCTCCTGAAATCTAATCAAAAACTGAAAGGATTCACAACTCGACTGTTCTCCGTGCATATAACTGTCTCTTGTATTTTCGGTTCAGCGGCAAAGATATGCAATCATGTACCCATTCTTCACAAGGTGCTTTCAGATTTCATTACAAATGGAGCATGATTTTTGGGAAAAAATAGCAAGATGTAGATCGGTGGATTATTAGTTAATATGTGTAGTAAGAAATTTAGCTTTCAGTCAGCCTTATTTAAGTCATAACAAAATTATGACAACCTTAATCACTGTGGTACATAAGTGATTAACAATAACATTAAGAATGACCTTGAAAGAGATATTGACGCTTGAGTTCACCAGCCAAGATCTCAGAGATATTGATGTTAATCTTTAGCAGCAAAATTCTTCCTACTTCCTCCAAACATGGTTTTTGTTAAATTCATGTTGATTCATCATTTCCTTTGTCTGGCTCATCTCACAAAATGTATCAGGCTACCTGTAATATACTGCACCTTTTGAGTTTTTCCATTACTGCCACCTGAGAGATTTTCACTATTAATTTTCCTGCAACATTCACATTTCTGTTCCTCGTTGGTTATAACGGGTTACAAATTTTAAAGGAAATTGCAGAAAACCACTGAGGAAATGGAAAGCAAAGATTTTTTTTTCCCCCCATATCCTCTTCTGTGAAGTGTTGCGAAACAAGGTGTCTCAGTCCAACTTGACAATTGATGGCACACAGTTGCATCTGAAACCCTGATTGTAGTGTGTGCCTAGTCTCTGTAGCCTTCTTTCCCAACTGCCCATTTAAAAAAATTACTAACAGTGAGCTGCTGTGGTCTCATTCAACCTTGCCCTTCCTTGTGTCACTGCAGGCACTCATCAAACCACTGCTACTCATACCATAGCTATCAGTTCTGCATGAAATTCAAGAGTACTATGACCACCCGATCCATTTGCCTTCCTTGCCAGCCTCGTCATATTCTACCAATAGTGGGGATCTCCCAGTGGCCATGTCAATTCTGCACCCCACTCTGACAGATCAGTCCATGAACTCATGCTGCGCCACACCAACGCCACTACAAATTGGAGGCACATCACCTAATATTCTCCAACCAGATGCCATTAACATCAACTTCTCTGGCTTCCGGTAGGCCTCTCCCCTGCCTCTCTCTCTCTCTCTCTTCCTATCCCTCTGTCTCCTTCCTTCTTCATTCAGAGAACTATGCATTCCCACCATCACTTCCCAGCAATTTTATCTTCTGCCCTCCCACCCAATGACCTCTTGCTTGTGGGCCTGTGCTCCTGCCCCCTGCCCCTCTCACCACCAATTTATTCATATGCCTTCCTGATTTTTGTTCATATCTTGATGGAGGGCCGAGGCCTGAAACGTATCTTTGCTTCCTACAGAAGGTTGCATGACTGCTGAGTTTCTTCTGCACTGCAAACTTTCTTGTTAACACTACCAACCAATCCTGCTTTCCTGCTTCCCCCACACAAATAGGATACATTGGTTCAAGCCCCACAAATCTCTCAATGGTGTGTCTCTTAGCTGAATTCAACCACAGTTCTGCAATTCATCCAAACAATGGTTTCTTAAGTTTAAAAAAAAGAAATTCCATCAACTGCTCAAGGGGAACATAAAACATGAGAACATGTTCTGTGGAACATTTCAAATAGTTACCGTGGCTATTTTGTCTAATCATTGCTAATAGAGTGAATTGTTACCCTAATATATCCATTTCTGGTGCCATCACTGCCTTTGAATAGATTGCTAACTTTGCTTTGAACTATGACTGCTTTTCCTGATACATAAGTTATCTAATTGTTCTAAACTCCGAGAACTAACATTTTATCAATTCCAGTGTTCCAACCTTCAAAATGTCCTCCATTCCTACACTCTTGACCCAGTCTCCTGACCCATTTTTTGCTCTGTACTCACACAAAATTCCAAGCATTAAACTCTTCTGTGGTGCTTTGTTTCCCATTCCTGAACCTCGCCCCTGATATTAAGGATCAAATTATGCTGATCGCTGACTACATTATTTTGATAATCTTCTCTCAGATTTTATGATTGGAGATACTCTAAATTATTATTTTGATATTGCTATTTTCATTTGACATCATCGCCAATGACTGAAAATGAAAGTAATCTTCCTTAACTTTGTTGCACTGCTAATAAATCCTTGCAAAGGAGGAGGCCATTTAATAATTCCTCTCTCTTTTAATATCGGTAATGTATTCTTGCAAAAACTTGGCAAGCAATCTCTGCAAAGCCATCTTGCACAAAGGAACGTTTTTAAGACACTGTTTTTAAATAAATACAAACTGTCCTTGGTGAAATAGTTCTTGTCCATTTAAAATGAAGCCTGAAGAAGTCAAATTTGTACAGTACCATCATCATTCACTGCAATGGAAGCAACTCCTGTTGACGCTTCACTTGTTTGGCCCACATACTCTGCAAAGGAAAACATGATAATTCACAACATGTAACTGGAATGCATGAAGACTTGATTTAAACAAAAGCTTCCACCATACAAAAGTATGGCAAAATTAGGTTAATGTTCAGGAAATATGAGTGCTGAAAAACCCAACAATTAAACATTGAAATCTACAAGCTTACGATAATTCAATGACAGATGTAGAATCATCCTTCCCAATCACCAATCATGGAAAGAATGTTTTGGCAATACCTGTAGACACGCCATTATTTTTGAAGTTTTGGATATAATTTTCTCCAAATGAATCTTTCCCAACCTATTTTGTAAATAAAGAAAAAAAAATATGCAGTAGTTTCTTCAACCTGGCACATCTTATCACATCTAACCAAATATTGCTCATCGTAAGATTAATATAACTCAAAACTAGTTAGTAGAATATTAAATTAAATTGGTTTCCAAAATAATTTGGCACAAGTGATTGTCAGTGATAATCTCATTGTTCACCTGGCATTTGACCAAAATCTAAAATATCCATCAAATCCATTGAACATTAATACCGTTAGCATGAAACCAATAAAAAAGTTGCTATGTGGGCTCCAAAATTACAGAATAAATCCCTCAAATGAAATACGGTACAACTCTGATCATCCAAAATCGGATTCTCCAAAATCCTCAGTTAACCAAAATATAATTTTTTTTAAAAATTCAGATAAATGAGGATATCTGAAATCCACATTTATCCAAAATATTTTCAGAGCCAAACTGACTGAGGACCTCAGGCTCCTGGCACCAGGAGCAGTGGACCTTGGGCTCCCAGCGCCGGCAACAACGGACTTCAGGCCCCCAGTGCCAGCAGCAGCGCACTTTGGGCTCCCAGCAGAAGAGGGATCCTCGGCTCCCAGCGGCGGAAGCAGCGGACCTCAAGCTCTTGGACTGGAACAAGGACTAGGAGGGGTTGCGTCGTTGATCGACGGCGGCCAGCATTTTTTTTTGGTGAGAATTAAACATTATTTTAATGCTTTAAAATCCTTACCTTGATGTTTGTTGTTGTTTAAACACTGTTACAAGTGATTTGCTGTTGCTACTGGACTGTTTTTTAAAAAATGAAAAAAAAAACGTTTATCCAAAATGGGCCCGGTCTTGACCATTTGAGTAATCGGAGTTGTACTGTAAAATCCAACACAAAAAAGCTAGATAGACTGAAAATAATAGTGAATTAATGATAGAGAGAGAGATTATTAGAAGCAGCTTGTGAATCTATGTGGACGAAATAGCTTGTAGAGTACATGGAGAGAAGCACTTTAGAACTAAATATATTTGCTAATAAAGCAAGCGACATAGCTAGGGAAATAAGTTCAATGAAGTCGTCCAGATTCAGAGGAATTCAGGATCAATCAAGACAAACCCAGGGCTCACAACATTTTTAGGTCAGTTGAATTAACACAACAGGTCAGCGTCATTAGGCGATTAAACATGCTAAATTCAATAAAACTTAATTCAATGTTTCTCTCAATTTCCTACGTGATACAGCAAATCTGAAATTGTGTTCAGCCTGAAATTGTCTATCATAATCCTCATTTTTTTTAAGAAGCAAATCTTTTGAAAAAAACTTGTTCAATATAATTATAAACAACCACTTCAAAAGAATTTTGTTGTAGCCTTGTGTGTCTCATTGATGATTACTTACCATACCCATGAACATATCAATAAGCAGCAGGCCATGCCAGTCTCCAACTGCTACTGCTATTTAATAAGATTATAGCTGATTTGATGGTCACCTCAACTCCAAATTCCTGTCTGCCCTCAGTAACTCTTCAACCTCCATTGCTTACAAATCATTTATTTCCCTCTGCTTTAAAACCACTTCCACCCTTCTTTGAAGAAGCAAATTTCAAAAACTCACTGTCCTCTAAGAAACAACTTTGACTCCTCTCTTTAATGGTAAACATTTATTGTTGAATATTATTCCCTAGTTCTGGATTGGTTCACAGCAGGAAGTATCCACATCCAACCTAGAAAGAGCCCACAGGATTTTGAATTTGAATCAAAACCTTTCTTGCTCTTCTAAACTTCAGCATATACAAGCCTAGTCTTCCGTACTTTTCCTCATGTCGCAATCACTTTGCTGTACATATTAGTCCAGTAAGCTTCCTTCAAATTACTTCGATGCATTAACATCCTTCCTTAAATGTGGGAAGTCAATACTGTGCACAGTACTCCCCATATGGTCTCAGCAGTGCTCTTCATGTCTGTATCATAACCTCCCAGCTGCTAGATATAATTTTCTCTCACAATAATTTGTAAATTACTGTTAGCTTTCCCAAATATCTTCAATATCTACAAACTAGAACCTTCAAATCAGGCAAGAGGATACCGAGATTCTCTACATTCAAATGCTTTGCAACTTTATATTGCGCAAATACTATAGTCAGGGAATTTACGGCATGGAGAATTATCCTCTGGTCCACTTAAGACCTCACCCATCTCCTGTGGATTTGGTGGAGATGGCCTTCCTTATCCTGAAGGAGTCTTATTCTTTGATTCGATACTATTTTGCTCTTCTAGAATCTTTTAAGCTCCTCCTTTAAATTTTCTTCCCTCCTGATTTCCCTTTTCTGTGTACTCGTCCATCCCTTATACACCTCCTTAATCCCAGCTATCCATACCTGACATGTGCCTCTTCTTTACCTGAGCAGCGCTTCTATGTTCCTCATTAATCAGGGTTCCCTGACCTGACCTTGCCAGCATTGCACTTCACTCTGACAGTAACATATTGGCTATGAACTCATCCAACCTCACGTTTAAACGCCTTCCATTTACCAGATGTTCTTTCAACTGCTAACACTAGCTGTTGTCTAATGCCATCAAAATTAGTCTTGCTCCAACTTTAACTGGAGGTCTAGCCCTATCTTGTTTCATAATTATTTTTAAAAGTTTGTTGATCCACCAAGACTTCAGCCACTTGTTTAGCTTATTTTCCTCTTTTAATTAAAAAATTAGAAATACAGCACAGCCACAGGTCATTTCACCGTGCCGCCCAATTACACCCAATTGACCTACACCCTGGTAAGTTTTTGAACGGTGGGAGGAAACCAGATACCCCGGGGAAAACCCACACAGACATGGGGAGAACATATGAACTCTTTACAGACAGCGCAGGATTCGAATCCTGGTCCAAATCGCTGACACTGTTAAGGCGTTGCACTAACTGCCATGCCAACCATGCGCCATCTACATATTGCTTGAGATACCTTTCCTGGACACTTAAATTCTTCTCATCCAACCTCTTAGCAAATATTATGGAAGTTAAAAATTACCCACTACACCACCCTTTTATTCCTACAGCTATCTGGAATCTCCTAACACTTTTTCTCCTCCAATTCCCATTGACTAATGGAGGCCTACATTACAACCCCAAAATGATTGTATGCTTCTTATTTCTGAGCTTTTCTCAAATGGCCTCATTGAATGATCCACTAATCCATATACTACCATGATCAATGGACAATTCATTGGTAAAATATGATGCCTTGCATTGTTTTTACAGTATCTTTCTCTTTCACATTACACCCTGCACGTTGGTCTTATGTGAGACTGCACCCTGCACTTTTGCTTTATTGTACAATACATTTCCCCATATCTGAAATTCTATTAACCAAAAAGTTCTATTAACTGAATATTTTTTTGGTGCCAACATGACATCACAAGTTGAAAAAATTATATCACCCGACTTGCCCATGTGGGGCTCTGATTCTCTGTTAGCGCCAGTTTGGTAACAACAGAACTCAGAACCAGCTGGGAAGTCGGACGCTGAACGGCTGGATGTCCGCTCAGAGAAGCAGGCTGAAATCTCGAGCCATCAGTGAGCGACTGGAGAAAGTCAGTGGATCAGGCAGTGCATGGGAAGAAAGCAAAAGAAATTAGAATGCCAATTGTCCTCATTTACTCCTTTTCTTCTCTCTTTCTATTCCATTTTTACCCTCCACTGTACTTGGTTCTCTGCTATCCCAGTGTCATCAAGGAGAGCGGCTTCCTAGGCAGGAGCAGGGACCTTGGTCTCCTGGGCAAGATCGGGGACCTCAGTGGGGAGGTGTTGGTGACTGGTGGCTGCAGTGTGGAGGTATCAGTGACCGGCGGTGGCAGTGGGGAAGTGTCGGGGACTGGCGGCGAAGGTGGGGAAGTGTTGGGGACTGGCGGCGGAGGTGGGGAAGTGTTGGGGACTGGTGGCGGCAGATGCTACTGTACTGTTTTGGGGTTTTTTCGGTTTTATTCCGAAAACCGAAAAAAATCCAATAACCAAAAATTGTCCTGCTCAAGCTTTTCAGAAGCGGGGAACCGTGTACTACTATCCACTGTAATTTTGCTTTTATTCTTGCACTACCTGTATGTATTGGCTGACTTGATTAGATAGGACGTAAAGCAGATTTTCACTGTATCTCAGTACATTTAAACAATTCCTCACTCTTTCTTTCTTTTTCCTGTCTTGCTGCAATTTTCTGAGGAAATCTTTGCCAAGCAATGCTGATCAAATAGCACAATCACTTACAATTAATAATAGCTCTTTTGACTGATCATAGCAAAGCACTAATCAAAGCAATTGGTCTAAAGTCTATTCCTGAATACATTTTCAAGTTCACTCTTCATTAGTGGTTCTTTAATTAATTTACTAAGATGTACCTGTCAATGAATGAGCAATATGCTACTGTGTTTATGCACAGGCTAATTAGCCGTCCTTTTTTTGCATTTCCACATCTGTAACTCATGCAAGAGCAGTGCAACTCCAGGTCTCCATCATTTACACTGACTTCAAAACTATGCTCATTGCTTTTCTGTGCTTTCTTTCCATGCTTTTTTATCTGATTCACTCCCTTGATTGTAGATTTTCACACTGATACTAGAAGCCCTTTCTTCTGCCGGTTAATAAATACATTGTGGTATTTTTAACTGGCATTACAATTTTGCACAAAATCTCAAATGCGAGATTCTTTGTAATAACTTTGAATTTGCTCATTGATTATCCCATGTTCTTCCACTGGCACAAAACCTTGGTTGTTTTGTTTAAACCAAATAACCATGTTGCCAATTTATAATTTATGTGCTTAAATAACATCTTCCTTATTTTAAATCTGAGTAATGCATAGAAAGACACAAAGATGTGCAGAACAACTTGGACATGTGTAACCCTGTGGCGGCTCACAACTATGCAGGCAAACCGGCCCTGCTTGTAAGCCACGGGGTGGGGCAGCCGGCCAAAATGGCGCCGTCAGGGGTGTTCCCTTCCTCCCAGCACGGGGCTCAGAAGCCCGCACTGGGGGACCACATGATGCCCGGGTGACGTCAGCACCCTCCAGCACGGTTCTCAGCCAGGTCCGGACTGGGAGTATAAGTGCAGCCCAGCAGCCTGCAATAAATTAGTCTCCTCACTGAGCTCAACCTGTCTGGTTGTGTGTGTTATTGCAGGAGCAGAGGAGCTGCCGCTACAACTGGTTTAATAAGTATATTGCATGAATACATCATAGTTCCCACTAACCACAGATTTAAAATATTTGGGAAAAAAAAGCAGGATTTTTTTTTACTGAAGGGTGTTGTTGATTGGAACCCACTTCTTGAAAATACAATGGCAACAAACTCCATGGAAACTTTCAAAAGGCAATTGAATATTTATTTTATGATTTGAAATTCAATGAGTTTTGTGGGATGAGAAGAAGATGGAGGGTTATGGGCATTGTGCAGGGAGGTGGGACTAGAAAGGGGTGTTTGGTTCGGTGCGGACTAGAAGGGCCTAATGGCCTGTTTCCGTGCTGTAATTGTTATGTTACGGAAAGAAAGCTGACATATGGGACTAAACTGGAAAACAATTTCAAGGGAAGATACAAATGTCTTTGGATTTTGCATAATTTAATGATTCTAAGAACAATACAGTACACTTCCCCATATCCAAAAAGCTTGGGACAGGACAATTTTCGGTAAACTGGATTTTTTGGATAACTGAATAATGGCTTTAAGCACCCCAGTAGCATCAGCAGAATATTTGTATCAGTTAACAGAAGAAAACAGAAGATCAGCTGTGGCTGATGTGAGAGAGTCTATAGATATGTTTTTCTGAGATAAATTGGGAAAGGGTTTGTTAGTATAGGTCACATACAAACACTTTAAAACAAATCTTATTTAAAATACTGGAGCTCTGTTAATGCGAGATATGTCAGGGCCTCAGAGCTTTTGCAAAAGCTTTGGAGAGTGCCCAAGAGACTTCACTAATGGATTGTTGTTTATAAAAAGTCAACAGATGAAAGAGATCGTTGGAGCCGCATTCTGTCTCGAGGGGAACTTGCTAAAAGGGTCGTGGTTTTGCAAGCAGAGAGTTAGAGAAAGAAAGAGAGAGAGAGAGACAGGATCACTTCTATAGTGTTACAGTCAGTAATAGCAGCTGGGACTGGATCAGGACAAGCTGGCAAGCTTGTGGAAAACCCCATTTGGAAGACAGGTTGTAAGTGCTTAGTTCAGCCTGGTCAAAGCCCTTGTGGTTCATGCAAGAGGAGAGGACTGGATTTTTAATGTTTCACTTGAAATAAGTGAAACAAAAAGGAACTCTGTGGTGACCTGAAAGAAAGAGGTTATCATCTGGAGAACCCTGAAGGGGCAGGTTCTTCAGCAAGATGCTGAAGTGGCTAATGGAAGTAAATGTACAACAAATCTCTCTCTGAAAACTGACAAGAACCTTCCTGAGCGGTAACCATTTACTTTTCAAGCACCAAAGCCTGGTCCTTCATAAATGTTAAATTTTGTGAACAGTATAAGAATTGCCTTCAACCAGTGAACTTGGAAGAATGAGAAGTGAGATTGGACTGTGAATCAAAGAACTTTTCTGAACTTACAAACACATTACATACACGTGCTTAGAATTAGAAGGTTAAGTTAAGTTAGTTAAGTCAAAAGTGATAATTTAAAAAAAAACTTTTGTTTAAGTCAATATTTGGTGAATATCTATTGCTGCTGGATTTTGGGGTCCTCTGGGCTTGTAACACTGATCCCCGACACCCCCCCCCCCCACCGTTGCTGATCCCCGACACCCCCCACCTCCATTGCTGATTGGCCTGGGAACTCGAAGCCCCTACTCCTGCCCAGGAGGCTGCTCTCCTTGATCCTGGGACAACAGAGAACCAGGTACAGTGGATGGTAAATAAGAAATTTAAAAAAAAGAGGGGAGGGAGTTACCTGAAACAAGGACAATCTCCTCATGCACTGCCTGATCCCCCAACTTCCTCCAGACGCTTACTGATGGCTTGAGATTCCAGTCTGCTTCTTTGAGCCGGCATCCAGTCATTCAATGTCTGTCTTCCCCGGCTGGTTCTGAGCTCTGTTGCTACCAAACTGGCGCTAACATAAGTACGTCGGGTGAAATTTTTTTCTCTCCTATTTTCTACATCATGTCGCCACCGAAAACAAATTTGGATAATTCAAGTTTTTGGTTAACCAAATTTCAGATATGGGGAAACATACTGGATTTAGATATCTAGTGAAAAAGGTGCATATACGTCACATACGATGGATCTGACTTTGAAAGACTGATATAATCAAGTAAATTTAATGTATAAGATTTCAATAATTTTGCACTTTTAATTATACCAAATGGTTCCTAACTTATTGAAAATATCAGTGAAATAATCAGATCAGAGAATTTGCCCGAATCATATCTCTATTACTAACCATGTCGTTAACTGGTTGAATGCCTAACAATGGCCAGCATCCCTTGATATTCCCGTGGTTTTTAGAGAACCAGACGAGATTATTGAACTAGTTCCTAGTTCCAGCTTTTGTAGTAAATATAGGAATTGTTAATTTAGAACTTTATTTTTAGTGTTACCTTGCAAACCATTGCTGACTTGGCACCTAGGCGTGCTGCCTGGATACACTGATTGGCTCCTTTTCCTCCAAATCCAATAAAAAATTTGCTCCCATGTATAGTTTCTCCATCTTTCGGTAAACGTGGTGCAACACTATTGAAAAGGAACAAAAATAATTTGAAACACAAAAAATATAAACCAATGGCCTTTCAGACATTGCTTCTCAAGTCCCCTCATCAACAACAGGATCTTTTAATGACTAATATAGTACTCGGCCTTTCAAACTCAGATGTTGGTCATAATGACATGTTCAAGAGTAATCCAAAGTGTCATGTTTTCATGCTTTTAATGTTTCAGGTTGTGCAGCTGAGGTCAGAGTAAAACACGGACGTCTGCAGACACCGTGGCTGAAGAAAAAACACAGCACTGGAGAAACTCAACAGGTCAAACAGTGTCTTCTAAATAGCAAAGATGAAGATACATAACTGACCTTTTGGGCCCTTCATCGAGGTGTGGAAAAATTTAGGCAGGTCTCCAAATAAAAAAGAAGGTGGGGGGGGGAGGTGTGGTCGCAAAGGCAGAAGGTACAGAAATAGGTGGAGAAGGGATGGAGGGCACAGCAGCAAGCAAGGGGAGGAGGGATGGCGATGTGAATAGAGAGGGAAGGGGGTAGTGTAGCCTATTTTTCATGAATTTTTCTACAGACAGGAGTCATTGATATCCCCACACCTGTTTCCTGAAGAGAGTTTCTGATCTGTTGGACATATGTTTGGGGATTTTTCTTCGTTATGATGAGGATTTTCTGTCATCAGCAGTGTAGATCTTCCTTGGAAGATCATCCCTTTGCGATGACTGAGCTCAACAGGATGCTCTTTCTTCTTAATGATGATCCAAACTGTTGATTTTCGTAATCTTAAGATGTGGGCGATGTTTCTTTCTGTTTTATTCCTTTTTCAGCCTTATCAAGGCCTTTTTGACTTCCATTGGTAAAACATGTTGACAAATGGCAACTGCAGACTCCAAAATTGATCAAAAGCTTAGAATACTCACAAACACCTGTGAAGCCAAATGTCCCAAACATTTTGGTGCCTTGAAATGAGGGGACATATATAAAGCGTGCTGTAATTTCTACATGGTCAAACCAAAAAGTATACAAATAATCAAATAAAATCTGGAATGTGGACTTTAATTACATGTGAATTGTTTGATTACAAAATGAAAACTGTGGAGCCCAGGGGCAAATAACGGGGAAAAAAAAGTGTATTTGTCCCAAATGATATGGAAGGCACTGTCTCTGTGCATGTCTAAATTATTAGATACAGCAGAACAAATAATTCATGGGCTTGGATCAGAGAACCTTTGCCAAAACTGGAAAAGAAAGAAAATTTTTAGTAGCTGAGCTATGATAGGTGGAACAAAGGGAATATCTTTCATAAGGATTAATGTGGACCAGCAGTTGGAAACACATTATTCTTCCTGATCTGTGCAACACGTTGTTAATGACATGATCAGAAGGAATCAGTTTGTGTGTGTCCAGCGAGCAACAAATCTCTCTCCGAAAAACGACAAGAACCTTCTTG
Organism: Narcine bancroftii; assembly: GCF_036971445.1. Taxonomy (NCBI): domain Eukaryota; kingdom Metazoa; phylum Chordata; class Chondrichthyes; order Torpediniformes; family Narcinidae; genus Narcine; species Narcine bancroftii. The sequence continues at coordinate 235,525,004 of NC_091474.1, read as the reverse complement.
AGTGGTAACCGTTTACCTTCAAGCACCAAAGCTTGATGAAGATTCATAAATGTTAAATTATGTGCACATTATATGAATTGCCCAATACCAGTGAACTTGAAGGAGTGAGAAGTGAGATTGGACTGTGAATCAAAGAACTTTTCTGAACTTGTACACACATTACCTGCACGTGCGCTTAGAATTAGGAGGGGGTTAAGTTAATAGTAATAAGTTAAAGTTTGATCCTGTTTTTATGTTTAAAGAAAATTAAAATAACTTTTGTTTAAGTAACCATTTATCTTGATTAATTTCTATTGCTGCTGGATTTTGGGGTCCTCTGGGTCCATCACACCAACATTAATTAAAGCAAATGTTCATTATACACTCCAAGACCAATATTCACCTTGCACATTGCTAAGAACACACCTCCTACTGACCCACATCTGCCAAATTCAGATAGATTATAACACTGGGTAATTGAAGGGCTAGATTACCTTAACCTCTGAATGAGAGAGATCTATTTATAATTATTTTCAACCTAATCCAGAATATAAATTAAATCAGTAACCAACCCCTGGTCAACAAGAAGCAATTACATGCCCATTTTTGCCATCTGAAAGGTTGAACCGCAACATCAGCAGAGCGAACACTTCCCGTTCTTTTTAAAAATATATATTTTTCATTTGCGTCAAAACGTACACAGTATTTATCCATAACATAAGAATAATAAAAACGACACAAAAATAATAGTTTTTCTACATTTTCTCCCCCCCCTACCCACCCTCCCTTCTCAAAAAAGTAGGAAAAAAGAAAAAAAGAAAAGCCTGTCTAATAAACATATCTTTTAACTAATTAATTGCAGTTTACATAATAATCTTAAACCATAACTAATTAAGATGGGTTGGAGGGGGTGTGGTAGACACTGCAGGTAAAGTCGTAGCAATAAAATTCATGTAGGGTTTCCAAATCTTATCAATTTGTTTTGCTTGATTTTGTAAATTGTACATTATTTTCCCTAATGGTATACAATTTAATAATTCCATTCGCCATCTATTCAACCCCATAATATCACCAGATTTCCATGTCACAGCTATATATTTCTTTGCTATCGCTATTGCTACACTTAAAAGCTTCTTTTGAGAAATATCTAACTTCAATTGAGAAATATCTCCCAATAAAAATACTCTGGGATCCTTCAAAACCCGTCCCAATAAAATATTTATATACTTCCTAAACTTATCTACCTTTTCACATTGGCATTCTGCATGCAGGAAAGATCCTACTTCTTTATTACATCTAAAACATTGATCAGAACAATTTGAATGAAGTGTATGTAATTTGTATGGAGTATAATATAGCATCGAGTCCACGCTGCTGAAGATCCAGCTGCGCTGGATGGGTCACGTCTCCAGAATGGAGGACCATCGCCTTCCCAAGATCGTATTATATGGCGAGCTCTCCACTGGCCACCGTGACAGAGGTGCACCAAAGAAAAGGTACAAGGACTGCCTAAAGAAATCTCTTGGTGCCTGCCACATTGACCACCGCCAGTGGGCTGATAACGCCTCAAACCGTGCATCTTGGCGCCTCACAGTTTGGCGGGCAGCAGCCTCCTTTGAAGAAGACCGCAGAGCCCACCTCACTGACAAAAGGCAAAGGAGGAAAAACCCAACACCCATCCCCAACCAACCAATTTTACCTTGCAACCGCTGCAATCGTGTCTGCCTGTCCCGCATCGGACTGGTCAGCCACAAACGAGCCTGCAGCTGACGTGGACTTTTTTACCCCCTCCATAAATCTTCGTCCGCGAAGCCAAGCCAAAGATGAAAGAAAGAATATAGCTGATGTAGAAAATTAAATTGTACCATTTGATATTAAGCGTTAATTGTATTAGTTACACTTTCATAGCATATTTTTGACCAAGCTTCTTCTTGAATTTGTATATTTAAATCTTTTTCCCATCTGGATTACTTCCAGTTCTTCAGATTATTAATGAACACTTTTCCCCCCAAAAATGCTGGACCTGTATATTGACAAGAAGGAATTTGAAACGGTGACTCAATTTCCTGCAAACATATCTCAGTATATTTAACCAGATTATCATTGAAACATAATTTTTATTTGATTTATTTTTTCATTCATTTTCCAGTGATAATGAATCACAGATAAACTTGGAATATTTTATTATAAACAAGTAAATACAGAAACCTGAAGCTACAACGGATTCTAAATATCGCAATAATCCACACATCTTATGATTGTTCCATCATGAGTTGTTCCCTGGAACAGAGGCAATGCTTATCGGCAGAAATAATCCGACTATTTTTAAACTGTGAAAGAAAAGTTTTTAAAAAAAAATTATATTTTTAATATTTTAATCAAAATGAACATAGGGTTTAGATTATGAACTGCAGACCAAGGAAGTTTTCTTCAGAATAAAATAATGGTTTGAGGCTCCCACATTGAGTGAAAACAAGAAATCCTCAATGCCAAAGAATTAGCAAAAAACACAATACTATTATAAATGCCCAATTTTCCAGTACATCTTTGGCTTGGCTTCGCGATTTATGGAGGGGGTAAATGTCCACGTCAGCTGCAGGCTCGTTTGTGGCTGACAAGTCCGATGCGGGACAGGCAGACACGGTTGCAGGGGAAAATTGGTGGGTTGGGGTTGGGTGTTGGGTTTTTCCTCCTTTGCCTTTTGTCAGTGAGGTGGGCTCTGCGGTCTTCTTCAAAGGAGGTTGCTGCCCGCCGAACGGTGAGGCGCCAAGATGCACGGTTTGAGGCGATATCAGCCCACTGGCGGTGGTCAATGTGGCAGGCACCAAGAGATTTCTTTAGGCAGTCCAGTACATCAGATACATGTTAAACTGACATTGCGTGCCTATTTAATAGTCGAAATGGGATACAAAAACTCTTGGTGCCGTATATTATGCACACATCTTATGAATGTTCAAGATTTGAACTGTTAGATCCATTCTACATCGGTCCCAGTTAATCTCAACTAGTACTTTATAACATTAAGGAAAAGAAAACTCAGTCTGAAGGGTTTTATCTCCGTGAAGACCGGGCTGAAATGAAGCCCAACTGTACTGTCAAGTGGACGAACAGGAAGGAGGATGCTGGAATGTCAAGTTAAACACAATCTGCTAGAGGAATTCAGCAAGTTGACCAGCACTAGAGGGAGAAAAAGAACTGTTGATATTTCAGGTTGATGGATATTTCTGGTAAGAGCACAGCCAAACAGGATTTCCCTCATGTTGGTTCTTTTGTCACTTGGCACAAGTTCTTTCGCAGCTATCTTTGTCTAAGCTTGGTCAGTTAATTTTATGTCAGTGCGATTGAGCCACTCCTGGTGATAGACACAAAATGAATTCTGTTTAGAGAACTTCAAAGATTTAAATAGTTTTGCTCTTTATTCATTGTTACTCACTATGGAGAAATACTGATTCATCACCTGATGGAAGAGTCATAACAGTAAATCTCCCAGTAATAGTATTAACTCTGATGCCTTGTCACTCCATGATATCCAGAATCAAAGCTGAAGACTTCAGAAACTGTACCACAATGGCACCATCAATGATGTGACTGTCTTGGGAGTAGGACAGAATGATGAATGAACTCATAAAGTGTGATGGAGAACTAGCTGTTAATCATGTCGAGCTAATGTTTGATTAGCTTGTGGAATAGTGCACACAGCTTTCTCAAAATTGCCAGAGGAATGAATGAATGGTTTATTGTCCTCATGGCGAGCTCTCCACTGGCCACCGTGACAGAGATGCACCAAGGACTGCCTAAAGAAATCTCTTGGTGCCTGCCACATTGACCACCGCCAGTGGGCTGATATCGCCTCAAACCGTGCATCTTGGCGCCTCACCGTTCGGCGGGCAGCAACCTCCCTTGAAGAAGACCGCAGAGCCCACCTCACTGACAAAAGGCAAAGGAGGAAAAACCCAACACCCAACCCCAACCGACCAATTTTCCCCTGCAACCGTGTCTGCCTGTCCCGCATCGGACTTGTCAGCCACAAACGAGCCTGCAGCTGACGTGGACATTTACCCCCTCCATAAATCGTCGTCCGCGAAGCCAAGCCAAAGAAGAAGAAGAAGACATTTGCTCAACATACAGATGCAGTGAAAGTTTAATTTTCACAACTTTTGAAGTACATAAAGTACAGTAACAACAAATTAAATATACAATCAACTCAAAAGAGGAGAAAAAAAATACAACAAAAATGAAAGGAAGAACAAAAGTCAATACTCCAAAAAATATGTTGTGTAAGTAATGCAGTCAGATCTTTGTGGTAATGAAGTAGTGTTATGATTAGGGTAGGACATGGAGTTAAAGGTTCCTGATAGTTGTTGGAAGAAAGTGGTTCTTGAACCCAAAGGTGCCAGAATTTAGGATTCTGTGCCTATTGCCTAAAAGTAGAAACAAGATGATAGCATGTCTTAGGCCAAAGCGATCTTTTATTATGTTGGCAGCCTTCTTGAATCAGCGCCACACATAGATATCTTCAATGGATGGAATATCAGTGCCCATGATGGACTTGGTCATGCCTGCCACTTTCTGCATTACTGTACATTTACCTATCCAAACTAGGCTGGTGGTTAGAAATATTTTGCAGAGTTGATGGGGCTAAAATACCATATATTTTGGTGTATAAATTGACTGGCATATGTTGACCCTCCCCCCCCCCCCACTTTTTCAGCCTCATTTTAAAGGTTTTATGGTATATCGACCCACATTTTCTGGTTCCCCGAGGTGTCCCCTTGACTGGCATATAAGTCATCCCCCCAAAGCCCGCGGTGTCTGATATGGGCCATTGGCCACCATATACATTGACCCTCGTAGAGTGTGCGGATTGATCTGGTGGAGGTGATTGCTATCATGGAGGGTCCATCGACACAACACCGCACATGACGAAAATATGAGGTGAGCTTTAAGTTGAAAGTGATAGAAATGGCCAAGAAAACTAACAACTGCGCTGTGGCAAGAAAATTGATGTGGATGAGAAGATGGTTAAGAAATTGGAGGAAGAAAGAAGAGACTTTAAGAAACATAACAAAAAGGAATCACTCATTGGCCAGAGTTGGAAATCACGTAGCAGAAGAGGAACAGGGACAGAGGCAATGCTGCTTCATAGTCTCCCGAAATAAAATAAGAACATTTGCACTGCAGTGGGCCAAGTTGCACCCAGACCTTAATGATGATTTTGAGGCTATAGTAGGCTGGTGCAATTGTTTCTTGAACAGAAAAAAATCTGGTATTACATCACCCAACAAAAATTGCACAGAAACTACCAAACAATTTTGATCATAAAGTTGTAAGTTTTCACCAGTTTGTTAGACAGAACCGGCAGAAACACCAATTTGCATTGGAAAATATCGGAAACATGGACGAAACCCCATGAATTTCAACATGATAGGGAATAGAATAGTGGACTGGAAAGGTGTTAAAACTGTGCAAACCAGAAATATAGGCCACAAAAGGACCAGGTTTACCATGGTGGTATCATGCATGGCCAACGGGACAAAGTTAAGACCCTTGGTAATCTTCAAATGCAAAATTAAACCAAAAATGAAATTCCCTGGAGGTATTTTTGTATATTTTCAGGAAAAAGGCTGGATGGATGAAAATGGTGTAAAACTATGGATAGACAATGTGTGGAACAGGCGACCAGGTGGTTTACGCAAAGAACGGAGTTTGCTGGTCGAGGATATGTTTCGTAGCCACTTAACTGTGAAGACTACAAGTAGATCAGCACGACATAATACATGGCAGTTATCTCGGATGATTTTACGCCTATATTGCAACCTCTCGATGTCTTCTTGAACAACCCATTTGCTCGAGAAATGGAATACAAGGATGTTGAGTGCAGAAAAGTCGACGGGTGGAGCAATGTGTGCTGCATCATGTGCTGTGTAACTTCGTGCTCAAGGCGTGGGAGAATGCTGGAGACTGTGAGAGAATTGTTTAAAAAGTGTGGCGTCTCTTGACGACGAAGCTGAAACCGCCTCATCAGACACAGACTGGGACCCGTATGATGACTGTTTAAACAGTGAGAGTACGGATGTGCTTGCCGCCATCTTTGCTTCAGATGATGACAGCGCGATTTTGATGGGTGCTAATAGTATTGTTGTTTTCAATAAAAATCTCAATGAAAATCTGTCGCAGTTGGGTTTTTTTGTTTTTCAAGGGCCGACTTAAACACCACGGATTGGATTTTGGTCTAAAAAGTAAATCAGGAGTATAAGTCGACCCCATTCTTTGAGAGTTTTTTTTCGGTTTCACGACTCAACTTGTACCCTGAAATATACGGTATGTCTTCTTACATACTTACAAATCCTAGTTGAGTAGTTTGAGCCATATTAAATTAAATATATTTGCAGTCAATCAAGCTCTCTGCGTCAGAGTTTCATTTTCCATGTGATAAATTATTCACAGAATTTTTTTAAATAATTCTTACATATTTTATTTTTCCATTTGACTCATTTTTCCTTAATCTTTATTTTCTTCTCAAAGCTGAAATTAATTGCTCAGAAAAGCTTGGCTGGTGCCCCATTACCTCAGATCCCATATGCTTATTTTTGCCGCAATGTAATCAGCTTGCTGTTCCAGCAAAAATTGCCACAAAATAATTGTGAGGTACAAAAGCTGCAGATACTGAAATCTTGAGCAGGCAAAGGAACAATTAGGTCAGACAGCATCATTGGGTAGAAAAAGTCAGTTATTGTTTCGGGTCTAAACCCTTTATCAAGACCAAGATAGAATAGGTGAAATTACATAGATAAGGAGGGAAATAAGATGGGATTGTGAAGTAAAAGCATGCAAAAAAAAGTTCTGGCAAATTTGCCACAAGAGACATGCAGCAGTTGGATGCGTTTCATGATAGACTTTTACCTGTGTATCCAACACCAATTTGATAAAAGTACATCGGGGGATGCAGGCTAAAAATTTTATATGTGAATGATGTTTGCTATAATTTATATAAATATGCGCAGTTTATAAAGGTCATCTTTAATTAAATTTGCACTTTTTTCCAGCCCTCTCCTCATGCTGGGTTGGATCGGAGATTCACAGGGATTGTATATCCTCTGCCATCTCAATTTAGTGACCATCCTTCTTGTGAGCACAGGTCATCTTCCTGAAGAGAGCTCAATAACGACGTGCGTGCTGCCTTCAGGAGAGTGAATTCGAGGAAAGCATCTGGTGCCGAGTATTAAAAATAGGTGCTGACCAACTTACTAATGTATTAATGGTTATCTTCAATATCTCACTCCAGCAGGGTCTGGTACCCACTTGTTTCAAACAGGCATCAATCATATCAATGCCCAAGAAGAGTGTAATCAGCCTGAATGACTCGACCAGTAGCACTTACATTAACTGTGATGAAGTATTTTGAAAGGTTGGTGTTGAAGCGTATCAACTCCTGCCTGAGCAGTGACATGGATATGTTCTAGTTCTCCTATTGTAGCAACAGGTTGCGTTATTGTGTGTGCAAATAAGAACTACATTTCCCAGCATGCAACACATGCGTGGTTGGGCAGAAAGCAGAAGTGACATATAACAGGGGTTGTTGTTTGAAGTCAGTTGAAGCAGCTCAAGGAAAATGAAGTTGGTTAAGTGTTAAACCCACATAAAATTGTTAATCTGGAAAGAACAAATATAACATGATTTCAGAAGTGGCTGAGGAGTATTTTGTTCCAAGTAAAAACGTCACGTTTGAGAGATTCAAGTTTTTCTCCTGTGATGTTATGAGCTTTGACCAGTATTTAGCTGAGCTTCATGCACTAAGTCCTGTGAATTTGGAGATTTGAAAATTCACTCATTAAAGACAGAATAGTTTGCAGAATCACAGATAATGGGCTTAGAGGAAGACTGTTGCGTGAAAAAGATTTGATTCTGGAAAAGGCTGTGTTTATGTGTAAGGGAACAGAGACCACATGAGCACAAGCTAAGGAGCTGCACAAGATAGACACAACAGATAAGCTCAAGGAAAATAAAGATAACACAGGTCGATGGCAGATGCCTTCTCACTGGCTCTACACAAAGCCCTGGAACACCTGGACAGCAAAGATGCATTCATCAGGATGTTCTTTGTTGACTACAGTTCAGCATTTAACACCATCATCCCCTCAAAACTGATCAGCAAAATCCAAGACCTGAGACTCAACACTTCACTGTGTATCTGGATCATGGATTTCCTCACCTCCAGACCAAAGTCAGGGAGGACTGGTAAGAACATTTCCTCCACAAACTCCATCAGTACCGAAGCCCCACATATCTCCCCGCTCTACTCACTTTACACCTATGACTGTGTGGCTTTGTACGTCAATAATACCATCTGCAAATTTGCGGACAATACCGTGGTAGTGGGTTGAGTAATGATAGGTGATGAGTCAGCATACAGGAGAGAGATTGAAAACTTGGCTGAAAGGTGCACCAACAATAACCTTACAAACAATGTTACCAAAACTAAGGAGCTGAATGTTGACTTCTTGATGGGAAAACCAGAGGTATACAATCCACTGATCATTGGGGGATATAATTTAAGTTCTTGGGAGTCTCTATCTAGATGGATCTTTCTTGAATCCAACACACTAATGTCAGTGCCTCTACTGAGTTTAAGGAAGTTTGGTATGATATCAGAAACTCTGCAAATTTCTACGGATGTGTGATGGAAATTGTGCTGACCGCTGCATCATGGTATGGGAACACCAATACCCCTGAGTGTAAAAGTCCTCCAAAAGGTAGTGGATGCAGCCAAGGAAATCACAGTCAAAACCCTCCCCACTATCGAGAACATCTACAGGAAACACTGTCGTCGGAGAGCAGCAACAATTATCAAGGATCCACACCACCCAGCACATGCTCTGTTCTCGCTGCTGCCATAAGGAAAGAGGCATAGGTGCCACAAGACTTGCACCACCAGGTTCAGGAATAGCGACTACCCCTCCACCATCGGACTCCTCAACATCAAATTCAATCAGGAACTCATTTAAGGACTCTTACTTGTGCACTTTATTGATTATTTTTATTTTCTCTGTATGGCACATTCAAGTTGGATACATTCATTATCTGTTTACAGTTCTTGATTTGTATACATGTATATGCTATGTACAGTTTTTTTGCACAACTAATAAGTGGTAATTCTGCCGCACTCACAGGAAAATGAGTATCAGGGTTGTATATGATGTCATGTATGTTCTCTGACAATAAATCTGAAATATGAATCTGTATTTCAACTCTGAGGAAATTTGGGACTCGCTGGGACTCAGCACTCCTCTCTGGACTTCTTAATGGAAAACCACAGTCTGTCTTGGTCAGTAGCAGGATGTCAACCACCATCACACTGAGCACTGGAGCTCCTCAGGCCTGTTTGTTCAGCTCACTCTTGTTAATGCCACTGACCCACTGCTGCATTGCTAGAACCAGTTCCAACAGTGTCATCAACTTTGCAACTAACACAGTAGTCGGCCTCAATAGCAACAACAATGTCGTACTACAGAGAAGAAATGGAAAATCTCATGATGTGGTGCAAGAGTCTCAATGTGGACCAGACAAAGATGATTGTGGACTTCAGGAGGACCAAGGATGACCATCCTCTACCACACATCATAACTCTGTAGTGGAGATAGTGAAAGGCACCAAGTTAACTGGAGTATACTTAACTAGTGACCTATCGTGGCACACACACAACTTTACTCACTTGTCAGGAAGGCGCAACAGCGAATGCAATTCCTTAAAGACTGAAGTGGACAAGGTTACTGGTCACCATTATATCAACCTCCTCTCTACATTCTACAGAGGATGCTTTGAGAGCATCCTGTACAACCGCATCACTGCCTGGTTTGGAGCTGGACCTCCTCGGACCACAAGACCCTGCAGAGGATAGTGAAGTCGCAGAAAAAACCATTGGGGAACCTCTTCAAAGCATGATGGATATCTACTACACTCAATGCAGGCAGAAAGCAATAAACATTGTGCAAAAGACTACACATCCTGCATATAAACTTTTCTCCTTTCTGCCACCTGGCAGGAGGTACCGTAACTCTCGGTCCCTTATGCCCAGAGTGGGAAACAGCTTTTTCCCCCAAGTCATCAGGCTCTGAACACCCAGTACAGATGTGCATAGTGTGCTGTGGACTTTCAGTGCATACGTCTTAATACCTTAATATTTTAATGTGTTAACTGCTTTCCTCACTTATATTTATGTAAATATGTTTCATGATCCTGGAGAAACGCTATCTTGGTATAAACAATAAATAAAGTTGACTTGACTTGAACCTTCAACAGGAGCTCAATCGAGTGTCCTGGCCAGCTGCATCAGTGTGGTATGGTTGCTGCAGAGAAATGGATCAGAGATCAATCCACAGGACAATAAGAGGATCACTGGAGTCTCTCTTTCCCATCAATGTGATCTACCAGAATCATTGTCTGAAGAGGGCACTCAAGATCATTCAGGATCCCTTCCACCCTCCACACAGTATCTTTCAAAGAGATACAGGAGTATCAAAGCCAGACTGAGGAACTGCTTCTTCCCATGGCTAGTGAGAATGCTGAACAACCAAAGGAACTACTCACTTGAATCATCTGAGACTCTCATATTCATGAAACAATGTTTATTTATTTATTTATATATATGAATCATGGGTCCTCTACCGGCATCACCGACAGCTCCTAGAATGCTTCCACCAGCGTTGTCTCCGCTCCATCCTCAACATTCATTGGAGCGATTTCATCTCCAACATCGAAGTACTCGAGATGATCACGTCTCCAGAATGGAGGACCATCGCCTTCCCAAGATCGTGTTATATGGTGAGCTCTCCACTGGCCACCGTGACAGAGGTGCACCAAAGAAGAGGGACAAGGACTGTCTAAAGAAATCTCTTGGTGCCTGCCCCATTGACCACCGCCAGTGGGCTGATCTCGCCTCAAACCGTGCATCTTGGCGCCTCACAGTTCGGTGGGCAGCAACCTCCTTTGAAGAAGACCGCAGAGCCCACCTCACTGACAAAAGACAAAGGAGGAAAAACCCAACCCACCAATTTTCCCTTGCAACCGCTGCAACCGTGTCTGCCTGTCCCGCATCGGACTTGTCAGCCACCAACGAGCCTGCAGCTGACGTGGACATTACCCCTCCATAAATCTTGGTCCGCGAAGCCAAGCCAAAGATAAATGAATACTTGTCCTGCCTATGTTTTGTTTGTCGGCATGTGTGGGATGACTGGCTGAGCATCTGCGTGTTCTGCATCAAGGACCAGAGAACGCTGTTCCATCAGGTTCTCCTTGTTCAATTAGATGACAATAAATAAGACTTGACTTGTTCCACCACTATGGGTTTCCAACATGAATGCTGATTATTGATCAATAGCAAGAAACTAAAATGGTCTTCCATTCCTTTAGCAGGCTATCCAAGTTGAAAACATTTGATTTATTGGACTCAGTTATAAATAAAATTGATTAGTGGAAATTTCCCTTTAGATTATCTGGACTTCTTTGAAAAGGTACCTTAAAAAGTAGAAACGCGTCTCTATAAAGCAAAAGAATGCAGAAAAATGCAGAAGAGACGACAGGTAATTAAAAAGTGGAAAGCTGTACAATCTACGAAGGGACAAGGGACTTCTGCAAAATCATTTACATTTTTATTTGGGCATTCATGGTCTTGTGTGGTTTATTCAGGGTTTTATATGGTGGAAACCCAATTCTTCCTAAATATGAGTAAACCATTGTTAAAATTCAGAGGAAATAACCCACAGATTTACAGGAAACATCCAGGACAACTTGGTCAATTTCGATAAATTCCTGTGTTTTACTGAAACTGAAAAGGAAATTGTAAAAAAAAATAAAGAAAACAAATTCCCCTTTGTAGATTAACAGGACATATGTCATTAATCGTTCATGAATCACCTTCCTGATCCCAAGCAATCAGTTGAAAACATGGTACATGCAACACAATTGCAGTAAGATGTTAACAAATAAGACCACTTCACAAGAACAAGTCTACCTGCTGAGCTTCCTTCCCTAAGTGTACAAATGCTCATAAAGCAAGATTCTCATTCGCAACAGGACGCAGATGAACTTCATTATTTTCAATGGCAAGTTTCATGCAGGGGACTCTCCAAAATAAATGTTATTGCAGATGCAAATTCAAGAGTTCATCCTATTCAGTCCAGAGCGGCAAATTATCGTAAATTGACTAATGCTGGTTAAAATTTATTTTCCCATTACTAAATGGATACGTTCATCATTGTGATACTTTCTTTCCAAATAATTTAAGGAATATAAAAGATTTTTTAAAATATTTTTATTTGCAGCACAGTCTGGCCATTTAAAACCATGCCATCTAATTACACCAACATTAATCTATAACCCCTTATGTTTTGGACGGTGGGATGAAACTGGAGCATCCAGGTAAAATCCACGCAAACACGAGGAGAACGTACAAACTCATTACAGACAGTGTGGGATTGGAACCCGAGTCGCCGGCGCTGTAACAGCATCGTGCAAACTGCTACATGAACTATGAACACCAATCTTTGCAAAAAATCTGCTTGGCAAATAGAATAGAAGAACAATTGTGCCTGCAAAAAAAAAATTGTTTTAATCATGTTGAACTTGTGGAAGCTTAAATGGAGATACATGATAATGATAACTGGCCCACTTTACTAGGCAGCAAAGATACTGTGTGACGACCTATGTGTTCAAATATCTAGACTGCAATCCCTGAATATTAAATTGAAAAACCTATGGATTTGACCAAGAAGAATGACAAAATTTACAAAACCACAAAAATCTGTTGCACAGATTTCATGAATATTATTTCCGGAGTTACACTACAGAGAAGAGATGGAAATTCTCATGATGTGGTGAGAGAATAACAACCTGAGTCTCTACGTGGACAAGGCGAGGGAGATGATAGTGGACTTCAGGAGAACCAGGAATGACCATCTTCCACTACATATTAATAACTTGGAAGTGGAGAGGGTGGAGAGCACCAAGTTCCTTGGAGTCCTCTTAACAAGTGACATATTGTGGAAAAATATCTCACTTGTCAGGAAGGCGCAATAGTGGCTGCACTTCCTGAGAAGACTGAAGTGGGCAAGGCCATCGGCCACCATCATGTCATCCTTTTACAGGAGCTCTATCGAGGGTCCTAACCGGCCATATCACAGTGTGGTGCAGTTGCTGTAGAGAATCCACAGGACCCTAAAAGTGGCAGAGAGGATCAGTGACGCCTTCCTCTGTGGTATTGGTTGACAATGTAATGAAATGAATGTGCTGTGTATAAGAGTTAAGATGTTATTTATAACCGTATTATGAAAGATAGAGTTAGATTTTTTAAATGATTGCTGTGAATACCTAAGAAATGGGTATTGGGACACTCACACAGACAGGTCAGCTGCAACTAACAAAATTCCAGACAACTATCCATTATCACCTCTGCATAAAGCTATCTCTGGTCCTACACAATAACTCCATGACACACAATGAGCTGTCAGACACAGCCCATTCATACACGGGTTCCCGCCCCAAAACAGCTGACGGCACTACAAGCTTGTCAAACAGAATGTGGAAACATCAAAAGCCTGCAGAATGGCCAAGGGCGCCAATGGCTTTGCCTCAAGTGTCTGGAATTCAACAAACTCTGTTCAAAATAATGAATATGGAGATCACTGGGGAAGCAACATTTACATGTGCCAAGAGCCAGGCTAACACTGTCTTAAAGGACCCTTTTTGATTATGTCTGCCACAATTCCATATCTTTTAATTATAGAAAGCCAATTCAATGATAACCATTTTCCTGTCTTTGGAAATAAGCAAACAACTGACTGTAAGACCTCAGCTTGAAACAATCCCCTCAAAGGAATGGTTATTTAATCTTAAGCAGCAAAATGCCTTCAGTATTATACTGTGGTGCTCTGCGGAGATGAAGAAAGCACAGCCACCACGTTGAGGGTCGATAACGACTGTTTATTTGAATTTAGCGTGTGCCCCTTTAAGGGCAGCGCTGGCTTAGTCACCATGTGCGTGGTGACGTCATAATCGCTGCCCGAGGCACGCGCTGAGAGGGAGGTTTAAGTCAAGAAGAATCGCTGACGGCGCCATCTTCCCAAGGATGTCCTGCCATGTGGCATAACACGCGGGGCCGGTTCACCATTTGAGAGTGCACCGCCACACAACATCCCCCCCCCAGAACCGGCTCCACGTCCCGCCCCCTTGGGAGGGCGACCTTGGCACTTGGGCACGACCGTTTGTGACAAGTCCAAATGGGCCGCCTTCAAGCGGTCCACTGTAAAAAGTTCCTCCTCCACCCCCCACCACATCCAGAGTGAAAGTTCTGCCGGATGACTTTATACGGACCTTCGTATGGGTGCTGTAATGGTGCCCTCTGCAGTCCTCTCTGGACGAACACAAACTGTGCCGAGTCCAGTTACTTGGGGCGGTGGGATGGCCGGATGCCGTGGCGTGATGGGGGTGGAGGGGCCAGGGAGGCCAGTTTCCTGTGGAGATCCGCCAGCAGGTTCATGTCCTCGGGTGCTGTGTCGGTTTCTGAGTCGAAGAACTCGCCAGGCAAGGAAAGTGGCGCGCCGTATACCCAGTTCTGCCGACAAGGCTTGCAGGTCCTCCTTGGGTGCCATCCTGATCCCAAGGAGGACCCAAGGCAGTTCGTCTGCCCAGTCTGGGCTGGTGAGTCAGGCATTTAGGTGCTGGTGAAACCTCTCCACCAAACTGCTGGATTTGAGTGTGTGGTGAATGCCTGCCAAGCTGCCTGTCTCTCCTCTGGCGAGCCTTGCTATACTAACATTGGCTGTCCATTATCTCTACTGTTAAGGACAATCCCCTTGGGTATAACTGTATATGCACCTATTGTCTTTCATTATTGTACCATGAGTTTCTGCTAATAAAAGCCATGATTATTGTTTGACCACATCGTCTTTGTCTACTTCATCAACTGGCATTCAATTTTATGAGCAGAAATGGATGCGGCTGATAAACGACCAGATGGCCCCGAGGGCCAGAGAAATTTTCAACTACTGGATTGCTTGTTTCGATTACTACATGACTCGAAACAACGTGATCGATGAGGCGATACAGTGGGGCCACCTGAACTCTCTGCTGGGTGAGGTCCCAGCAAGAAGCTACCACTCTGGCTATAGCCCGGGAACATCTGACTTCTTACTATCCAGCGCCACTGAACGTGGTCCTAGCTCGACACCAGTTGCTGACTAGACACCAGAAACCCGGGGAATGTGATTCTGCCTATGCACTGGCTCTCGACTCACTGGCAAATGAATGTGATGTCAGGGCAGTCAATGTGCAACAACACCGCAATGCCTTGAAGCTGGATGCTTTTGTCAACGGGATTGACCCCAGTTACATCTGACAGAAGCTGCTGGAGACAGAGCCCTTAACCTACGACTGGGCAGTCACTCTAGCCAAAACACTGAGAAGTGCCATGCGGTCCAGTGAAATGCTAGAAACCGAAAAGGAAACATCCAGAAGTGCTGGAACCCCAAAGGAAAGAAAAGGGCAAACTCCTGAAAAATCCTACTTCTGTGATAAGAGCTGGCACCCCAGACAGAAGTGCCCGGCTCAATTTGCTACCTGCAGCTATTGTGGGAAACTCGGCCACTTCATTAAAGTGTGTAGGGCGAAATGTACTCCCACTGATAAGAAGAGAGGCACCAAGAAAATGCATCCTGGAGCTGCAGGAATGGAAGACAACTGTGAAAAGGGGGAATCTTCAGACGAGCAGGCTGAATCGACTTCAAGTGATGGCAAGGTGAGATCCCCTGTGATAGCTCAATTGACTGTAAGGTTTGGGGGATGTTACAGACTGGAACGGTTGACTATGAAGGGGGAGGTGAATGGTGAGACTTTTGATTGTCTAATAGACTCGGGGAGTACTGACAGCTACATCCATGAGAAAGTTGCCAGAGCCTTAAATTTGCGGAGATATCCAGCGAACCGAAAGATGTCGATGGCTTGTAGTGAACTTACAAAAACTGTATGGGACAAGTGTAAAGTTACTTTAAATTTGCAGGGACATTGCCTTGCTGATGTGTGGCTCTTTATTATGCCGGAGCTCTGCGCCCCCGTGTTACTGGGGTTAGATATTCAATCTCAGATGAACAGTGTAGTGTTAAAGTTCGGTGGGCCACTACCCACACTTACCATCCCCCGCGCTAGTTACTGTGGTCTGTCTGCATTAAGGATCAAAGCTCCTTCCCTTTCCAGTGATTTATCCCCTGAGTGTCAGCCGATTGCCACTGAGAGTCATTCTTACAGCAAAGAGGATCGTGAGTTTATCACGGAGACCCAGAGACTGCTTAAAGTGGGAGTAATTGAGCCTAGTAAGAGTTCATGGCGGGCCCAAGTAGTAGTCGTGAAAAATCACACTAAGAGACAACTGGCTATTGACTACAGCCAGAAATCAACCGTTACACTAACCTGGATGCTTACCCCTTGCCACGCATCAATGAAATGATTATACTCCACTATTGACCTCAAAGCAGCTTATCACCAACTCCCCATTAAGAAAAAGGAACGACACTATACAGCCTTTGAGGCTGATAGGGGTTTATACCAGTTTAAAAGGATACCTTTTGGGGTCACTAATGATGTGTCCGTGTTTCAGAGGGAAATGGATAAGATTGTTAGGACGTATGAGTTACAGGGTACGTTTCCCTATCTGGATAATGTCACTATCTGTGGGAAAACACAGGCTGCCTGAGCACAACAACTTAAAGAAATTTTTAGCAACACCTAAAGAACTCAACCTTACATTTAACGAGGGAAAATGTGTGTTCAACGCAACAGAACTACCCATTCTGGGCTACATTGTCCGCAAAGGTGAAATCCACCCAGACCCGGAAAGAATGGCCCCCCTTAAGAAGTTACCACCCCCAAACTCAGCAAAAGTCCTTAAAAGGTATGGGATTCTTTTCCTACTACTGCAAATGGGTTTGGGACTATACCACGAAGGCACGCCCTCTGTTTGACACTAAATCTTTTCCTCTCTCTCCAATGGCCTTGAAGGCTTTCGAGAGAATTAAAGCTGATATTGCCAAAGCTGCACTCTCGTCCATTGACGAGGATGTCCAATTCCAAGATTGTGCCTTGGCAAGAACCCTTAATCAAAAGGGCAGACCTGTGGCATTCTTCTCCTGCACGTTACGCGGAGCTGAACTTTAACATCCTGCCATTGAAAAAGAAGCCCAGGCTATTACTGAAGCTGTTCGCTACTGGAGACACTTTCTAGCCAGCAGAAAATTTACTCTTGTCACTGATCAGAAATCTGTAGCCCACATGTTCAGTACTAAACACAAAAGTACAATCAAGAATGATAAGATGGCACGCTGGCGAATAGAACACTCAACTTATAAGTATGAGATCCAGTACAGACCGGGCAGGTTAAACAATCCCTCTGACGCATTGTCACGATCTGCTGCTGGTGCTCAGCTGGACGGGCTAAAAGAGATCCATAGCAGACTGTGCCACCCAGGAGTCACTAGGTTCTTCCACTACATAAGGGCTAATAACCTTCCTTACTCTCTGGAAGAAGTCAAGAAACTGACTAAAGCTGTCCCGTTTGCGCAGAATGCAAACCGCAATACTTCAAAGCTCCAGAGGCCACTCTCATCAAGGCAACCCGACCTTTTGAGAGGATTAGCTTAGATTTTAAAGGACCGTTACCTTCCAACAACAAAAATGTATATTTCCTTACTGTAATTGACGAATATTCCAGGTTTCCCTTTGCGATACACTTTGCTACGTCTCGTCAGCGTCTGTCATTAAGTCACTTGACAGAATTTTCAGCATTTTTGTTTTTCCCAATTACATTCATACCGATAGGGGCTCAGCATTCATGAGCGCTGAACTAGGGCGGGCCCTGCTATGGAAGGGGATTGCCACCAGCCTTACCACGAGCTACAACCCTCAGGGTTGAAAGGGCTACTGCTACAGTCTGGAAGACTGTTAATCTTGCTTTAAAAACACATGGTTACCCTGTTACCCGGTGGCAGGAGGTGCTGCCTGAGGCCCTACATTCTATTCGGTCTTTATTGTGTATTGCAACAAATCAAAAACCTCATGAACATATGTTTGCCCTTCTTAGGAAATCAGGAACTGTGACTGGCCAGCCTGTTTATCTGAGCCTGGAACCGTGCTGCTGAAGAGCCACGCTCGGGTGCGTAAAACAGACCCCTAGTCCAACCAGTTCAGCTACTGCATACTAACCCCAACTTGTCTTTGGCTTGGCTTCGCGGACGAAGATTTATGGAGGGGGTAAAAAGTCCACGTCAGCTGCAGGCTCGTTTGTGGCTGACCAGTCCGATGCGGGACAGGCAGACACGATTGCAGCGGTTGCAAGGGAAAATTGGTTGGTTGGGGTTGGGTGTTGGGTTTTTCCTCCTTTGCCTTTTGTCAGTGAGGTGGGCTCTGCGGTCTTCTTCAAAGCAGGCTGCTGCCCGCCAAACTGTGAGGCGCCAAGATGCACGGTTTGAGGCGTTATCAGCCCACTGGCGGTGGTCAATGTGGCAGGCACCAAGAGATTTCTTTAGGCAGTCCTTGTACCTTTTCTTTGGTGCACCTCTGTCACGGTGGCCAGTGGAGAGCTCGCCATATAATACGATCTTGGGAAGGCGATGGTCTTCCATTCTGGAGACGTGACCCATCCAGCGCAGCTGGATCTTCAGCAGCGTGGACTCGATGCTGTCGACCTCTGCCATCTCGAGTACCTCGACGTTAGGGGTGTGAGCGCTCCAATGGATGTTGAGGATGGAGCGGAGACAACGCTGGTGGAAGCGTTCTAGGAGCCGTAGGTGGTGCCGGTAGAGGACCCATGATTCGGAGCCGAACAGGAGTGTGGGTATGACAACGGCTCTGTATACGCTTATCTTTGTGAGGTTTTTCAGTTGGTTGTTTTTCCAGACTCTTTTGTGTAGTCTTCCAAAGGCGCTATTTGCCTTGGCGAGTCTGTTGTCTAACAGACTCTAACCCCAACTACGCTCATGTTAAATTCCCAGACGGGAGTACTGACACTGTACCCCTAAGAGATCTGGCCTCACCTGGTTCGCCCCTTCCTCGCACCCCTACTCAGAATGAGCCTGAGAGGTTGGACTCATCCCCCCAGCCTGTGACCCCTAGTCAGCTTTCAGATGGACATGCTGAGGCTCCACTGCCTCACGCTGGCGATTCTGGAGCAGGTCCAGAAGTCATTCCTTCCCACACTACTGACCCAGGACCTATACCAGTTCCCAAGGTTGCAAAGGAGCCACCTTGAGATTTAAGGTTTTGAGACGAAGCACCAGAATTCGTAAACAACCTAATAGGCTGACATATTCATAAAACATCTCATTATATTTCGATTGCTTGCTAGATACTGGTGTATTTTGGCTGTTAGAGTATCTCAAGGCCAAATATGGTATCCATGTATCGCTTGCTTCTGCCGGGGGGAGACTGTGGTGAATGTCTGCCAAGCTGCCTGTCTCCCCTCTGGCGAGCCTTGCTGTACTAACATTGGCTGTGCGTTATCTCTACTGTTAAGGACACTCCCCTTGGATATAACTGTTTATGCACCTATTGTCTTTCATTATTGTACCATGACTTTCTGCTAATAAAAGCCATGATGTTTGACCACATCATCTTTGTCTACTTCATCAACTGGCACTTCAGGGTGGTAGGCCATGATGTGGTGGAGTTTAACCCCCAAGTTTAACCCCCATCCATCCACAGCGCGGAGGTAAACTGGGCGCTCCTGTCACTGGTGATGTCCGTCGGGATGCCGAAACAGGCGATCCACTGACTGACCAGCACACGTCTCCGCCAAAGCTTCCCTGATCGGGATGGCCTCGGGCCATCTCGTGGCTCAGTCCACTATCTATGGTAAAGAGGTAGAGTGCCTCCCTGGACACCGGCAAGGGGCCGATTACATCAACATCGATGTGCTGGAACCTTCGTGCTGACGAGTCGAAGGGTTAGATTGGGGCCTGTGTGTGTCTGTGGATTTTGGAGGCCTGGCATCTGGTGCAGTTCCTAGCCAAATCCGCCACCTCCTTCTTGAGCCCGTGCCACACGAATCGCTCCGTGACCATCTGCACTGTCGTCTTCACCAAGGGATGAGCGAGGTCGTGGATTAGGCTAAAGACTCTCGCCCTCCACTGCGGCGGTACTACCGGGAGCGGTGGGCCTATGGAGACATCAAAGAGCAGAGCGTCCAGGCTGTTGGGCAACTGGATGTCCTTGAGGTCAAGGCCCGAGATGGCAGTCCGGAGGGTTTGTGTCTCTGTGTCGTGCTGTTGGGCCTGGGATAGCTGTGTATAATCAAGGCTGGTGGCTAGCGTGTTGATGGACGGGCGTAAGAGTGCATCCGTTACCACGTTGTCCTTGCCTGCCCTGTGCCGAATGTCAGTTATGAATTCCAATACATAAGAGAGGTGGCACTATTGTCTGGCTGACCACGGGTCCTTGGCCATGGCGAGTGCCTGGGTGAGGGGCTTATGGTCTGTGAAGACCGTGAAGAATCTGCCCACTAGGAAATAGCAGAAATGGCGAATGGTCAAGTACAGCGCCAGGAGTTCCCGATCGAATGCACTGTACTTGAGCTCCGGCGGGCACAGCTGTTTATTGAAAAAGGTCAGCAGGCGCCATTGTCCATCAAGCTATTGTTCCAGAGCTCCCCGACTGCCATAGCTGAGGCGTCCACCGAGAGCACCATGTGCGCCTCCGGGCGTGGGTGCACCAGCAATGTCGCACTAGAGAGGGCTTCTTTCGTTGCCGTAAAAGCCTTGTCTGCCTCTTCTGACCAGGATAAGATCTTTTCCTTCACGGCGATAAGTGCGAACAGTGGGTGCATGGTACAGGCAGCACTGGAGATGAACCGATGGTAAATGTTCACCATCCCCATGAACTTTTGCAAGCCTTTGAGGCTGGACGGGTTGGGGACACGTTGGACGGCTGCCACCTTCTCCGGTGCCGGAGCGGCCCCAGCTGCCGAGATGATGTGCCCCTGGAGCTGCAGCGACTGCTTGCTGAACTGGCATTTGGCCACTTTGACCATGAGGCCAAACTCCACCAGCCGGGTAAACAGGGTGCGGAGATAGGCCTTGTGCTCTTCACGGTTGCGTCTGGCGATAAGGATATCATCTAAGCAGATGAACACAAAGTCCAAGTCCCTACACACTGCGTCCATGAGGCGCTGGAACGTCTGGGCCGCATTCTTTAACCCGAAAGGCATCCAGAGGAACTCGAAAAGGCCGAATGGGGTGATGATCACAGTCTTTTCCACATCGTCGGGGTGCACTGGGATCTGGTGATATCCCTGCACTAGGTCGACCTTGGAAAAGAGCTGCTCGCCATGGAGGTTGGCCGAGAAATCTTGTATGTGGGGGACTGGGTACCTGTCGGGGATTGTGGTATCGTTCAGCTGTCGGTAGTCTCCGCAGGGTCTCCAGCCCCCAGACGACTTGGGTACCATGTGGAGTGGTGATGCCTAGGCACTGTCTGAATGCCGGACGATCCCCAACTCTTGGAGTCTTGAAAACAACTTCTTCGCCTGCTGTAGCTTTTTGGGCAGCAGCAGTCTGGGCTTAGCGTGCAATGGGGGGGCCTTGCGTAGCGATGTGGTGGAAAGCTCCATGTTGGGGGTAAGCGGCATTGAAGCGTGCCTCCAAGATGGCGGGGAATTCATGGAGTATTATCGGCGTACTCATCTCTGGCGGCAGACATGGCGGAGATCTTGGATCTGACGGCGTCCATGGTGTCCAAAAGCATGGAGTGCGAAGTTCGGGCATTGACCAACCTCTTGCTCTTCATGTTGACCAGCAAGCCGTCAGCCCTCAGGAAGTCAGTCCCCAAGAGCGCAGTGCCCACCGAGGCCAATATGAATATCCAGTGAAATTTTTCTTTGCCGATCTGGATCTGCGCCCTGAGGGTGCCGTAGGTCTTGATGGTGGAACCATTGGCCACCCGCAGGGTTGGACTGGGAGATCGGGTGCGAGTCTCTAGCATTGTAGGGGGTAGGATGCTTAGCTTGGACCGTGTTTTCCAGGAAATACCAGCTGGTGGATTTGTCGGTGACATAAAGGAGGCTGTTAACGTGGCCAGCCATCGCAGCCATCAACTGCGGTTGGCCTGGTCGTTTTCCTGGAAGCTGCAGGGTTGGCGGCACTTATGGGCTTGCGCTCCCCAGCGCTATAAAAACACCAGGTCGAAAGATTCTCTTCTGGCTTGTGCTTGGGGGCAGCTTGCGATCGACTGATTCCTGGTCTTGAAACCTGGTTGAGGGCTACTTCATGCTCCCTCTTCGTGCGCCAGAGGGCATCCACTTGGGCTGCAACCTTACGTGGGTCCGCAAAATCCTCATCTGCTAGGAGCAGCTGGATATCCTCTGGCACTTGTTCGAGGAAAATCTGATGGAAGAGGAAACAAAGCTTATGATCCTCTGCCAAGGCCAGCATTTCGTCCATTAATGCTGACGGGCTGCGGTCCCCAAGCCCGTCCAGGTACAAGAGCCTGGAAGCCTGTTGCAGGGGGGGTGAGGCCAAAAATGCCCAGGAGCAAGTTCTTGAGGGTGGTATATTTACCCTCAGCCAGAGGATGATGGATGAGGTCGTCCACTCTGGCTGCCGTGGTAGAACATCGTGGCATCCGCTGAGATATTTTTTTTTTTTTTTTTTTTAATTTTTTATTTTTCACACCATAAACCACATTGACCATGATACATACATTTTCCTTTTCAAATATATACAGTTCGCTGAGATATTTCTAAGGTGAATTTGCGCTTCCGCCTGCCCAAACCAGATCCGCGGGCGATGGATCCAGAAGGGAAGAAGCTTGATTGCCACGATGTTAACCTCAGCCGAATCCATGACTTTGAGTCCAGAAAAGCATCTGGGCTCGTCGGGGTCACCACTGTGGCGTTCTGTGCAGCTGAAGAAAGCTCAGCCACCATGATGAGGGTCGTTGACGACTGTTTATTTGAATTTAGAGTGCGTCCCTTTAAGGGCAGCGCTGGCTCAGTCACCACTTGCGTCATAATCGCTGCCCGAGGCGTGGGCTGAGAGGGAGGCTTGAATCAGGAAGAACCCCTGACAGCGCCATCTTCCCATGGCTGCCCCGCCACGTGGCGTTACACACGGGGCCAGTTCGCCATGAGAGAGTGCGTCGCCAAAGTACTTTGTACCCTTGTGTCATGATAATGAATATATATGAGATATACCGGAAGTCACGTGGTATGGGAGAGAGATAAGAACACAAGCAGGAGAACAAAGGAAACCGGAGAATAAAAAAACCCAGAGAAGTTTACCTGATAAACTTGTGTTTAATGTTTTATTAACTTCACATTTCGGGCCACAAATGTGACACCTTGTACTTTGAATGAGGTTCAACAGTATTAGGGAGGTGACCTTGTCTACCCAACCCTAATTACTGCTCAGTCCCGCTAGCGTGGCTCTAATAAATTCTCTGGTTTGATTGTACTTCTTGTACCTTGACAGGACTAAACTATGACACTTCCACCATCAACATGACCTAATTGAAGTTGGTTGAAGCAGGTACCATTGCAATGTTTAAGAAAAAAAATGGACAGATACCCTGTACAAGGATAGGATGGGTTTAGAGTGATATCAGCATAATGAAGCCAGGTGGGACATTTTGGTCAGCTTGGGCAAGTTAGGCTAAAGGACCTGTTTCCACCCTGTATGACTAAAGGAACTGCTCACACTGACCACCCGAGACTCCCATATTCATGAAACAATATTTATTTATTTGTATATATGAAAACTTGTCCTGCATCTGTATTGTTTATCTGTGTGTTATGTGCTTTGCCCCGAGGACAGGAGAACGCTATTTCATCAGGTTGTAGTTGTACAATCGTTGAGGATGGAGCGGAGACAACGCTGGTGGAAGCGTTCTAGGAGCCGTAGGTGATGCCGGTAGAGGACCCACGATTCGGAGCCGAAAAGTACTCGAGATGGCAGAGGCCGACAGCATCAAATCCACGCTGCTGAAGATCCAACTGCGCTGGGTAGGTCACGTCTCCAGAATGGAGGACCATCACCTTCCCAAGATTGTGTTATATGGCGAGCTTTCCACTGGCCACCGTGACAGAGGTGCACCAAAGAAGAGGTACAAGGACTACCTAAAGAAATCTCTTGGTGCCTGCCACATTGACCACCGCCAGTGGGCTGATATCGCCTCAAACCGTGCATCTTGGCGCCTCACAGTTCAGCGGGCAGCAACCTCCTTTGAAGAAGACCGCAGAGCCCACCTCACTGACAAAAGACAAAGGAGGAAAAACCCAACACCCAACCCCAACCAACCAATTTTCCCCTGCAACCGCTGCAACCGTGTCTGCCTGTCCCGCATCGGACTTGTCAGCCACAAACGAGCCTGCAGCTGATGTGGACATTTACCCCCTCCATAAATCTTCGTCCGCGAAGCCAAGCCAAAGAAGAAAGAATTGTACAATCAGATGACAATAAGCTTGAATTGACCTCATGCAAAGTGTTCAACCCTTTGTTCTTTTTACAGGTACCACACATTCAGTTTGAATGGGACATTTTAAAGACACCTGTCATAGGATGATCAGGAAGGTCAATGAATAGAAAATGAAAACTAAATACTGGGAAAACTGGTGTCATCCCCCTCTCAGGATTAATTCCAAATACCAACAACTGCTGTTTCCACTAAATATGGTCATCAACATGCACAGACTGAAACTGCACAAAGAGTTGCTCATAGAAAGTGAACAATGATCAAACTCTGAGAAGAATTACTGGAAGGCTACAAACTGTCATCTGCATCGTCGAGACTGAACTTCCTGACCACAGTGGATTATTCAACACATCTCTATAATGGACAAAGGACAGAGAAAATTCACACACAAAGGAATTGCATTTTAACAGTACTCAAATGCTCTG
Organism: Narcine bancroftii; assembly: GCF_036971445.1. NCBI lineage: Eukaryota > Metazoa > Chordata > Chondrichthyes > Torpediniformes > Narcinidae > Narcine > Narcine bancroftii. The sequence goes on along the minus strand of NC_091474.1, from coordinate 235,500,096 downwards.
GGTTTAATCACAGTTGTTCATTCAGGGAGCCGGACAAGCAAAGGCTACACCAGATGACATAGAGTAACAGGAAAAGCCTACAATTACTGAACAACTTTCACACCAGTTATTTAATTACTTAAAAAGGAGATGCTGTAGAATAATAAAGGCAGGAAGCATGAAAACTGTGAAGTAGGTTGAGCGGTGTTTATGGGACAGTGAAAGAGGAGAAGTGGTTGTAGAGAGTGGAAGGTGCCTGCAATGGGCTGCTGGAGGAAATGGTGTGAGCAAACAGTCCTTTAACTGGAACCCTTGGGGGATAGTGTGTTCTGAATTTCGGACTTTTCCGGATTTCAGAAAAAAAGCCAGGTGCCATCTCTCTCCCCACCCCACCTCCCCGCCCACCTGAGTCGTGCTGCTGTCTCTCTCCCCCTCGTCCACCTGAGCCGCGCTGCCATCTCTCTCCGCCCGGACCTGCCTGAGCCATGCTGCCATCTCTCCCCCCACCAACCTAGTTGTGCTACTGTCTGTCTCTCTCTCCCTCCGCTGTACCAGCATCAGGAAAAAAAAGTCAAATTTTGGAGTTTTCCAGATTTTAGTTGTCCGGATAAAGGATTGTGTATCTGTAGTAGGCTTTTGGCTTTTAGATAGACCCAGGAAAATCAAGCCAGAGAGATTTTGTTAAATTTGGTATTGTGTTTGTTACAGACACTTCGGGCAATGATTGAGGGTGGCACAAAGGTCACATCAAATGGGAGACAAGATCAATCGCATTGTATTGGCTCTGGGAAGCACAGAAGGGGGGGTATCTAGTAGAGTTACTGCCTCACTGACCTTGTAGGCCAAGTTCAGTCCTAACCTCTTGTGCTGCCTGTGTGAAATTCATATTTTCTCCCCATGACCTCACACATACCAGAAATGTACATGTGATGGTTAATTGGCCACAGCAAGTTGCCTCTGGTTTTCAGGTGAGCAAATAGGATCTGGAAGGACATGATGGACATGTTGCGAGCATGTGTTTAATGTAAATACCTACATAACAATTGTAATGAATTTGGTGGACTGAGGGTTTTGTTTCTATGCTGCAGGACTCCCTATTCTAGATATTAGTCCCGATTTTTTGTGACAAACTGATAATGGTTTCTTTTGTGTAAATGGAGCAACTCTGGGTTTTAGATTTATTAAAAATGTAGGATGCAGCAGAATGCAAATCCAGTCCATTGTTTGATCCAAATTATTACATTCGCAATAGCCATTTAATTCACATTCTGTTTCTTTTGACATAAAGTATGGTAACAGGCCCTTCCAGACCATGCCACCCAAAAACCCCAGACTAATCTACAAACCCTGTATATTTTGAAGGGTAGTAGGAAAACAAAACATCTGGAGGAAATCCATGCAAAAACGGGGAGGATGCATAAATTCCTTAAGGACAGTGATGGATTTGAACCAAGGTTGTCGGCACCATAATAGTGTTGCTATGCCAGGGGTGGCCAAACCACAGCTTGCGAGCTACACGTGGCTCTTTGACATGTAATGTCCAGCTCATGGAAATCTGTAGGTCGGAGGAGGCACCAGCGCGTCCGAAGCTGCCCAAGGACACTCAAATCCCTGCAGCCAGACCAGGGGGTCCCGGGATGGTCATAGCCTGGATGCGTGACAAGAAGAGGGAAGAGGGAGTGGGGAATGAAGGAACAGCACCTGCAGAGGTGCAGGGCAAGCAGCGCATGCAGGAATTGGGTTCTCGCTTGGGCGAGGCCACAATATGGTGTGAGAAGTAGGAAGGTCAGTCAAGGCTGAGGGAGTGGGTGCAGAGGTTGGAAGCTGGAGCTGGGCCAGGAGAGCTCCAATGAGGCATAGCCTGCTTCAGAGGCGGGATCGAGACAGAGGAGGAAGCAAGATGACAGAGACAGGGAGGAGAGGCTGGAAGGGGTCCCCAGTGAGGACCTCAACCAGGCACAAAGCCAGGACAGAGCTGGAGATGGCAGCAGCAAAGGTCATGTCAGTGGCCATGGGCAAGCATTGGCCCCTCCAGATGGAGAATCAGCACCAGGCCACACAGAGTTTAGACCACTCTATACCCCAGCCTCCACTCCCAGCAGCTGCTCTCCCCATCCTGCCGGCGGCGACTGGGAAGAAGGGAGCAGAGAGTGGGAGTGGGAGGAATACAGCTGTTGGCCCTCTGTCCTCATCCTGTCGCAGGAGGCAGCTTTGCATTGCGTTGTTTCTGACATCATGTGCTCAAAGAGAAAGCATCAGAAACAGGTGCAGGAGTCATCGATCTGGCCCATTAAGCCTGCTTCAACACTCAGTGAGATTACAGCTGATCTGCCCGTGGACCCAGGTCTGCCTTTCCCCCATAACCTGCAACTCCGCTACAATAGAAAAATCTATCTTACTGTACCTTAAATATATTTAATGAGGCAGCCTCTACTTTTTCCTTAGACAATGATTTCCACAGAAAATCAGTCAGGATTATGAAAATAATTGGTTTGTATATGTGCACCTTTTGAATATTGAAACTAATACAAATGAGTGTAAAACTACATTCAAGATATTATTACATCCATGTACTTAATATTTAAATAAAATTTTTGTGACAAAATATGCACGTAAAAGTAAAAAAAAATATTTTTTTTTCATGGCTTGTGGCTCTCAAACATCTGAAGTTTACGTTAAGCAAGTTTGGCCACCCCTGTACTACGCTAACAGATTTATTCTTTGTGTGTTTTCCTCTTCCTTTTAGATATTTATTTTCTCTTCCTGTCTGTAGTAGAACATTACAGATCCTTCAGCCCATTATGTTGTGCTGACCTACTCCGTAACCAAGACAGCTATTAGGCCTTTGATTACTTCCCTTGTTTTATGATAAGCATTACCGACACTTTATTTCAAATTTACACATTGACTCAATAAAATTCCCAGGTGATGTAGCCACAAGTTTTGGCACTCAGTTCCACCGACTTGAACTGCCAGAGAATTCATTTAAATCAGTGGGTCTCAACCTTTTTATTTCCACTCACATCCCACTTTAAGTAGTCCCTATGCCATCGGTGCTCAGTGATTAGTAAGGGATTGCTTAAGGTGGTAGGTGAGTGGAAAGGTTGAGAACCACTGCTCTAGACCCAATTGTAATTGAAATATTTTGCTTGAGAAAAATGGTAATTGGCCCGTTTCCTTTGGAGTTATGAAATCGTGCACATAATGAGTCAATTAAATACGATTAAAACAATGGATATCAAACTTTTTCTTTCCACTCACCTACCACCTTAGGCAATCCCTTACTAATCAAAGAGCACCTACATCATAGGGAACACTTAAAATGGTAGGTGAGTGGAAAGAAAAAGGTTGAGAACCAATGATTTAAATCCAAAGTTGCTATTCAAAATACAAGCTATCACATTAAAACCAAAGACACCGTCTTAATTTTCATGCATTATTTTTGTTTATTTATTGATGTAAGGTGGTTTCTATGAATGTTTGCACTATGAGGCGGCATAAAATACCAAATTTCATGACTTCTGGTTCTGAATTTTATCAAAACATTCCACTGCTCCCTTGAAATTGCTCTATCACTTAAAAACTCATCCTTAAACGATGGAAACTGAAGAACGTTAACAATGGCGCTCTCCAGATGAAGCAAACTTCATAAGAAATAAGTCATTACTGATGGATAATTTTGAGGCATCCAGTTTTGCCTAAGCAACATAATAAGTGTTCTTTACTAAATTATAAACATTATAATTTTATAATTACAAATGTATTTGTCTGTCAGAATGTTAATTACATATCAACTCATATTCTGCAGGATTATATGCATGCCATACTCGGGGCATCAATCCAGAACTCTTGGGATCCCTCTACTTCCTGCAGCCCACAAAATCTTCCAAACAGATAAGAGTGGAATATTTTGATTAGCTTGATTAGTCTCAAGCAGGGTTGGGCAATCTTCTAATTTTTAATTTAGACAAACAGCACGGTAACAGGCCATTTTGGCCCATCAAGTCTGCGCTGCCCAATTAACCTACACCCCTGGTATGTACTTGTGGACCAAAGTGACTTGGTACCGTGCTGTATGTCTAAATTAATAAGTAAAAGATTTCCCATCCCTTCAAGAAATAGCAAATGTAGGTGTATTCCCAGGGTAAGGGGAAGCACCCAACTTTGCATTGTTGTATAATAAATGTTCTTTGTTCTCAAAAAAAAAATAGCAAATGTTATTTCAGATGTTTTTGTGGACTTAAGATGCCTTCCTTCTCACGCAAACACACTGCACTAAGGAACGGTGGAGGCACATTGGCAATATTTAGCCAACCAAACACCAATTTTCCAAAGTCATAGATTTACTGTCATTGGAAGGTACTGATCAGAAACAAGTATTACTATTAATGACTATTTGGGCGACATGGTCACCGCAACACTATAACAGCACTAGCAGCCCAGGTTCGTAGCTGACGCTGTCTGTGTTCTGTGTGGGTTTTCTCCGGGTGCTCCAGTTTCCTCCCGAACCTCAAAAACATACTAGGTTTGTAGGGAAATTAGTGTATTTGGGCAGCATGGGTTCTGGGATCGGAAGGGGCTGTTACCGTGAATAAATTTTTAAAGATTGAAGATTGGCAGAAGAAATGCAGGGAAAGGCACTACTTGCCGACTACCGTGCACCACTGTGAAGTGCCAAAGAGATCGGAAGGGGCTGTTACCGTGAATAAATTTTTAAAGATTGAAGACTGGCAGAAGAAATGCAGGGAAAGGCACTACTTGCCGACTACCGTGCACCACTGTGAAGTGCCGAAGAGATCGGAAGGGGCTGTTACCGTGAATAAATTTTTAAAGATTGAAGACTGGCAGAAGAAATGCAGGGAAAGGCACTACTTGCCGACTACCGTGCACCACTGCGAAGTGCCGAAGAGATCGGAAGGGGCTGTTACCGTGAATAAATTTTTAAAGATTGAAGACTGGCAGAAGAAATGCAGGGAAAGGCACTACTTGCCGACTACCGTGCACCACTGTGAAGTGCCGAAGAGATCGGAAAGGGCTGTTACCGTGAATAAATTTTTAAAGATTGAAGACTGGCAGAAGAAATGCAGGGAAAGGCACTACTTGCCGACTACCGTGCACCACTGTGAAGTGCCAAAGAGATCGGAAGGGGCTGTTACCGTGAATAAATTTTTAAAGATTGAAGACTGGCAGAAGAAATGCAGGGAAAGGCACTACTTGCCGACTACCGTGCACCACTGCGAAGTGCCAAAGAGATCGGAAGGGGCTGTTACCGTGAATAAATTTTTAAAGATTGAAGACTGGCAGAAGAAATGCAGGGAAAGGCACTACTTGCCGACTACCGTGCACCACTGCGAAGTGCCGAAGAGATCGGAAGGGGCTGTTACCGTGAATAAATTTTTAAAGATTGAAGACTGGCAGAAGAAATGCAGGGAAAGGCACTACTTGCCGACTACCGTGCACCACTGCGAAGTGCCGAAGAGATGGACTCATCCAATTGATTGATACGACTTTTGGGACACATTTCAGAAAGGTAAAGAGGAAAACAGAAAAAAAAAAAATCTCATGCCACACGAGAGGGAGAGTAGTTATTTTCATAACTGGAGTTATGATTATTTGGGCGAGACAGTTAACACAACACTATTAAAGTGAACATTAATATAATTTGTGTGGTTTTGTCATTTTCACACAAGTGCTGCTGTTAACTATTGTTTAGGGGAATATTTCATGTTCAATAGTCCTTATTTATAGTTAATAAATATCCCGATGTCTCAGCAAGCAGGAAATAATGATCATACTTGTACACAAGTGTAAAAGGGCCTGCGACTTCATTTACGTAATGCAAGAAATGAGAGTCTGAAATTTTTATTGTAACTAATAAAGTCCTTCGAAGCAACAATGGTTGTTTCTGAAAAAATGGTTTTCATTTCTCTTCACCGATAAAATTCTCTGATGGCAACAATGGAATATTACATTTCATTCAAAGAATGCTGGATGTGGGTGACTGAATGCTTGGATAGACTGCTGGCTGATCCCGTGTGATTATGTGGTGTGCTGGTCAGTGGTGGAGATAGCAGTGTCAAAGGTCAAAAGACTAAAAGAACTGGTGGAATTGAGATGAAAAATGGAAAAAAAAATGTGGCTGTGATCACATGAACCAAAATTAACATTTTGAAGAACGAGCTGAGGTCATGTCTAAAAGAGTCAATTCTGTCATATAAACAAAAGAATGCATGTTCCCTGAAAATTCCTTTTCAGTGGGCATTGCAGTAGGTGCAGCTTGTGGCACTGAGCACTGATGGCATAGGGATTACTTAAAGTGGGATGTGGGTGGAAAGCAAAAGGTTGAGAACCACTGGTATAGATGGTGTGCTAAAAGGCATGTTTCCATTCTCATTATCTCAATGAATGATAATCCACAATTTTGCCAATCATTAATAAAAACACTCCACCCTAATAGAAAAACTACCTTCAAAATATTCATATATCCATTGCAGTGAATTAGTCGCACTAAATATGAAAAAAAAAAACTTGGCTATTTAACTTCTCCTGCCTCTTCTGCCATTCATGAAGATGATGGCTGATCTTTTACCTTGGCATCATTTTCTGAATTAACTGGATAGGAAAACCAGAGGTGTATGATCCAGAGATCGTTGGGGGATCAGAGGTGGATCTTTCCTGGACCTAACACACCAATCAATGTCATTATGAAGAAATCATGTCAGCACCTCTGCTTCCTCAGGAGTTTTCAAAAATTCAGTATGGCATTGGAAACCTTGCAAACCTCTACAGATTTGTAGTAGAAAGTGTTTTGACCAGTTTCATCATGGCCTGTACCTTTAAGCAGAAAGCCCTGCATCTCAAGCAAAGCTCTTCCCACAAAAAAAAAGAAAATCTACTTGGAACACTGCCATTGGAGAGAACAACAATCATTAAGGATCTACACCACTCAGGACTTACTCTATTCTCACTGCTACTATCAGGAAAGAGGTATAGGTGCCACAAGACTCACACCACCAAGTTCAGGAACAACTGCTACCCCTCTACCATCAGACTCCAAAATAATAGACTCAATCGGTACTGGATTCATTGTTATTTGTCATATATAGTAATGGTCTAAATGATAGGGAGGTAAATTGGTAAGTATGCAGCAGACACGAAGATTGGTGGTGTTATAGACAGTGAAAGTTATCAAAGCTTGCAGTGGGATATAGGACAGTTAGAAGAATGGGCTGAAAGATGGCAGATGGAGTTTAATATTGATAAATGTGAGGTGCGACATTTTGATAGGACTGATCAGCAAAGGTCATACACATTAAATGGTAGACAATTAAAGAGTGCAGTAAAACAAAGGGGTTTAGGAATTCTAGTACAAATTCTCTGAAAGTTGAGTCATGTGTAGATAAGGTGGTGAAGAAAGCATTTGGTTTTTTGGCCTTCATAAATCAGTTTTGAGTACAGGAGTTGGGATGTCATGTTAAAGTTGTACAAGGCATTGATGAGGCCTAATTTGGAATATTGTGTGCAGTTTTGGTCCCCAAATTATAGGAAGGATATAGACAGAATAGAGAGAGTGCAGAAGAGATTACAAGAATGTTGCCTGGATTTCAGGGTTTAAATTACAGGGAAAGGTTGAGCAGGCTGGGACTTTGTTCCCTGGACTGTTGAAGATTGAGGGGTGATTTGATAGAGGTCTTTAAAATTATGAAGGGAACAGTTAGAGTCAATGTGGACAAGCTTTTTCCATTGAGAGTGGGGGAGATTCAAACAAGAGGACATGGATTGAAATTAAAGGGGGAAAGTTTAGGGGGAATTTCTTAATTCAGAGGGTGGTGGGGGTGTGGAATGAGCTTTCATCCAAAGTGGTCGATGCAGGTTTGATTTTAAGGAAAAGTTAGATAGGTATATGGTCGAGAGAGAAGTGTAGATGGTTATGGGCTGGGTGCAAGTCAATGGGACGAGGTAGGAGAAGGTGTTTGGCATGGACTAAAAAGGGCAAACTGCCTGTTTCTGTGCTGTAATTGTTATATGAATATAATCAGACACTCATTTAAGGACTCCTTACTTTGAACATAATTTATCACTAATTTTTAAATTTTTTTCTGTTTTTTTTGTAGCTTATTTACATATTGTTTACATTTCTCTCATATATTGTGACAGATTATGCTATATTGTATATATTTTATATTGTATATATTTTATTTTAGATATGTTTTAAAGGAGATAAATTGTGGGGTTTTTTTTAGTTAGGTCACAAAAATATACAAACACCTCACAACACAGATCCCATATAAAAGGCCAGAGCTCTGCTCAAGCCAGACAGTCCAGGCTTCCATTGCCTTTGTAAAGACAATGGAAACTGCTTTGCTGACGGACTTCACACGTAGGTGTTAATTGGACATGCTGTGGAGTAATGGATTATTGTTTTGGAAAGCAACAGATGAACAGACTGTCTGAATGCAGTTTGCTGTGCTAAGAAGGTCATGTGGTTTTGAAAGGGGAGAGAGAGAGAGAGAGAGATTCTGCTGGTTTTCTGCAGTGGCTTTTGGAAGCTTGTTTGAAACCCCATTTTGAATACAGGTTGTGAGTTCTTAGTTCAGCCTGTTTCAAGCCCTTGTAGTCCATACAAGAGGAGATAGCTGGCTGTATAATGTTTCGCTTGAGATAAGGGAAACAGAAAAGGATCTGTGTGGTGACCTGAAAGAAAGAGGTTATCATCTGGTAAACCCTGATGGGGCAAGTTTCTTCGGGAAGACACTGAAGTAACTGATTGGAAAGAATCAGTTTGTGTGTGTCCAATGAGCTACAAATCTCTCTCTGAGAACCGACATGAACCTTCCTGAGCGGTAACCATTTACCTTTCAAGCACCAAAGCCTGGCGAAGATTCATAAATGTTAAATTCTGTGCACAGTGTAAGAATTGCCTGATACCAGTGAACTTGGAGGAGGGAGAAGTGAGATTGGACTGTGAATCAAAGAACTTTCCTGAATGTACACACATTATATACACGTGCACTTAGAATTAGAAGTGGGTTAAGTTAATAGTAATAAGTTAAAGTTTAATCCTGTTTTTATGTTTAAAGAAAATTAAAAGCCACTTTTTTTTTAAGTAACCATTTGTCTTGGTGAATTTCTATTGCTGCTGGGTTTTGAGGTCCTCTGGGCCTGTAACAACATGCATCTTTTTTAAGTACAATTTGCACGACTGATGAGGAGAAGTTCTGCCTGGCCTACAGGAAAAAAGATCTCAGGGTTGGACATGATGTCATGAATGTTTTCTGTCAACAAATTTGAACTTTGAACTTATTTCTAAAAATGTAATCTGTCTTGAAGCAATCCAGCGACTGAACTGCCACAGCCCACATGAGTAAAAAATACAGGTTTACTAATGATATGTTACAAGTTTCATTTTTGCTTGTTAGAAGGAGCTGGTAGTGCATGTGAAGGTTTTATAGTGTGCTGAGGGACACATTTCAATAGAGCTTCTGGAAGACAAATGAGAGCAAGGATGAATGACCAACTGTGAAGTTATATTCAATGATGGTTTATTAAGAAATTGATAATAAATTGCAGTTGTAATATTCTTCCTGCTTAACTTCAGAATTCAGGATACAGGGAATATAAAGCAGCTTTGACGGACAATCTGAAATTCTACTGAAGCTCTGGTCGGAAACATCGATCCTCATCACCTTCCTATCCAACAACTACCCACCTCACTCCCAATCACAAGATACCAAAATACAAAATTTAAATTAAGTCAATTTTTTTTGCACCTTTAAGAAATTCACATTTTAATTGGAATGATCTCAAATTTAAGTTTCTCAGTTGAAATAATAATGGTTTGTAATAGAATACTTGTTGAAACGGATGGCGATATTACATTGCAGGCATCTTCATTATATTTCTTTACAACCAGTGAACTTTAGACATTCATTGTAGACAATAATTTACAAGTCATGGGACTGTGATGCAATTAGCATTGTGTCCATTGTATAGAATAGCATTATCATGTCACTATGACTGCAATGGGATTTTGCTAATGTAGCAAATTAGTGGATTGCTAAATGTATCTAGAGCTATTTTTCTCGACTGCATTGTCTCACAAACACATGATTCTCTCTCCTAATGATCTACTGCCAACATAATGCTTGTACTATAAAAAGTACTTTTCAAACATGACGTCAGTAATTCCATCAGCTGCATAATGAGTAGTTAAAAGAAACCACACGCACCAAAACATAAAAGTGAGAATAAATATCAGGGGAATGAGATAATTGCTAGTCTTGGCATGTCTTTGGTATCATTTGAAAATAAGAATAAAAAGGAAACATCAGAATAAAAATAATTATTTTTCTCTCACTGATTTTTCAAGTAACTGTATTCTTTGATCCTCATGTTTTGATAGCATCAGTTAAGTAAATAAAAAATTATCAGTTTTTAATTAGCTGTAGGAGAGAAACTTGCTAAATAATTGAATGATCAAAAATAGCTAAAATAATAGAGAACTACTGACTACTGGACATTAGGCCCATGACCATATATTTAGTACCATAGTACAGTACAGAAACAGGACCTTCAGCCCATCAAGTCCATGCCAAACTATTATTCTGCCTTGTTCCATTGAGTTGGATCATAGCCTTCCAACTCATCCCATCAATGGACCTACACAATTTTTTTCTTAAATATCAAAATCAAGCCTGCATTCCCCACTTAAGATGATAGCTCATTCCACATTCTCACCACTCTCTGCCTGATCCCTTTAGCCATTTATCTATACCCTCAACTTTGGGTACCTTCATTCGTTCTCCTAGGCTCCAGGGAATAAAGTCCTAACCTATTTAACCTCTCCTCAAAACCCAGCAACATCCTTGTAAACCTTCTCTGCACTCTTTCAATCTTATTGATATCTTTCCTCTGGTTAGGTGACCAAACCTGCACATAATACTCCAAATATGGCCTCCCCAATGTATTATACCACTTCATTATAATATCCCAACTCCTGTAATTAATAGTAAAACACATTGTGGATGAAGTAAAAACACGATGTTGGAGAAGCTCATAAGGTCAAACAGTGTCCTTTGTAGCAAAGATAAAGATACAGAACCAATATTTTGGGCTTGAGCCCTTCATCAATGATTCAATCACTATTAATACTTTGATTTCTACACTTATGGCCTTCATTATGAATATCTTCTAGATGGCTTTGAATTTATTCATCAAGGGCTATACTGCAGTCCAAGCTTCACTTGGAGCTCAGTATTAAAGAGTCATTTGTTGGACCCTTGATTGTCACTCGTAATATAAAGTTTCCTGACCCACTTACCAAAGAAATGCTGCACTGCTGAATGACAGGAGATAAATTTCACTAACACACAGGGAATGGGAGGAAGGTGTGTCTCACTCATTTATACTCTTGAAGGGTATTTTTGTCTTTGTTCTTGGATACTGGAGTAAAGTCGTTGTGAGACTTTAAGAATCCTTAGTTGGATCAGTATTTGAGGAGTTGCGAGAACTCTGAAAATAATTAACTAAAACAATTGCAATAAATAAACCTTTAATTTTGTTCGATATAGGGGTAATGATTTTTTTAAAACATCAAAGAACCCATGAAGGTTAGTGCTCAAGATGATAGTGTGCAATGAGCTGCCAAATGAAGTGGTGAATTTCACATTTAAGAAAAGTTTGGTCAGGTATATGGATGGGAGGGATATGGAGAGCTATGGTCTGGATGCAGGACAGTGGGACAAGGCCTATTTTCTGTGTTGCATTGTTATATGGTTCTATGCAACCAAAGAGCTTTCCAAGCTGCAGGCTGCTTGCTTGAAACTGGCTTGTGGGGACCAAGTATCGGGACCGACATTTGTGAGGCTGCCAAGTGAACTCTTGATGGTCCTCAGGCATTAACAGCAGGGGCCAAGGACAATTTGGATGCCTGGTGGGACAGGAGACCGTGTGGGTATAGAGGAACACAGAAATCAGCAGGTCTTGGAGGGGGAATGGTGATCCATGGACACTGGATGTCTCTCAAGAGACCTTTCTCTTTCTTTTCTTGGTGAAGGTGCCAGGGTAGTGGCATCGCTTTTTATGTACATTTTACAGGTAAAATTTTACACCTCACTGACAAAAGGCAAAGGAGGAAAAACCCAACACCCAACCCCAACCAACCAATTTTCCCTTGCAACCGCTGCAATCGTGTCTGCCTGTCCCGCATCGGACTGGTCAGCCACAAACGAGCCTGCAGCTGACGTGGACTTTTTTACCCCCTCCATAAATCTTCGTCCGCGAAGCCAAGCCAAAGAAACAGGTAAAATGTAAAAGGAAACATTTTTTTTTGTTTTACGCACAAGACAATGAAGGAATTTCCAAGATTCTGTAAAAATTCCTGGAGAAAAGGTCAGTAATACATCTTTACCTCCTATAAGACGCTGTGAGACCTGCTGAGTTCCTCCAGCATTTTTGTGTTTTTACTACAATCACAGCATCTGCAAATTTTCCTGTTTCATGCCAAGATTCTGTTAACTGACTTTTAAAACCATACACGAATATTAGCACCTAAACAGGATTTTGTAAGTTTCAAACCTAAGTTCATGGTGAGATCAGTCATGATCTTACTGCAAGGCAGAGAAGGCTTGACAGGCCAGATGGCCGACTTCTGCTCCTATTTCTTATGTTCTTTAATAAATTCCATTGGGAATTCACCTCAGTCCATGTGCAGCAAGTTACTGGCACTTTTAATGCAAGAGTTTGTGTCTTCATAAAATCCAATAAGTGAGGTGTTAGGATATCCCTAAATGTAATACTGATGATTTGTTTTCCAGTAATAATGACATCCCTTGCCAAATTGTTTCAGCGCCATTAAAATACAAGCATCTATTGAATAAGGTGGAAAATTGCCCAGACGTTTCCTGTTCATATAGCACAGTACAAATCCTATCCAACCGGTTTACCAATGCCTAATTTGGGTTTTGGGATGACCACTCAGTTCTGAACGTCATGGCATGTTTGGTCCAAACGTAGGCCAAAAGAACTGAACTTATGAAGTGAAGTGAGAATGACTTCTCTTGGCATTATGCAGTATTTGAAAGAACACAGCACCAAGGTACTCCAGTAAAATTGAAGCTAAAGGATATTCAGAGATTAAAGGCTACTCAGCCCTTCAAGCCTGTACGCGTGACACCACTGCAATGCTGTTATGCCATTGGTACTGTATCTCTGAGTATGGCTGGCCAACCTCCTCCCTGTAACTCCTCCCCCCTGGAATTCCCCAATAAAGGCGATAACGCCCGAGTCCCTCCCTCAGTATGAATTCTGGAATAGGGCCAGAATAAAACCCTGTCGTTTAGCCTTTTGGCGTTATTGATAGTCTATCAATTTTATTACCATCAAGTTTTTTACCGAAATGGACAAGTTGCCGAGGCTGGACAAGCAATCGCCCAAAGCCCCATATTGATTTGAGTTCTGGCTACACTGTTTTAACGACTTTCTGTACACCTCTGTTCAAGTTGTGAGTTCCAATAACAAGCTATCCCTGCTATGATCGCAGGTCGGCCACCACGCTAACGCAATCATCAGGAGCTGCACAACGTACAAGGTGGCCACGAACAAGTTCCAAAGCCAGTATAGGTCCAGGATTAATGCGGTCTACGCCAGACATCTACTGGCTACCCACAAGCAACAACCCAGTGAGCCCCTCGAGGAATACTTTCGGGTCCTGTGCGAGCTCAGGGATGTTATTGCTGAGGTCTACACACAAGAACTCATTTGGGATGCCTGCGTAGCAGGCATCTGATCAGACTATGTCCTCCAGTGACTGCTGGAACTGGTCGAACCGACCTTGCAGAGGGCCTTTGAAGTGTTCAAAACATTGAATGTAGCCCTCCAGAATATGGACTCATTCTCCTTCAACAACACGACTGCCTTGTGGGGAACACAGTTGCCGCCATCTTAGAATGTAGGGGTCCCAGGCCGCCTTTACGCTGGTGTGTCCCTACTTCACTTCCGCCACTGCCAAGTACATAAAATGCTACTTCTGTGGCCAATAGAAACATCCCCAAAGGTGCTGCCCAGCCAAGGAAGTGGTGTGCTCAGGATTTGGGAAGAAGGAACACTATGCCAAAGCTTGTAAGTCCTGACCTTCACATTTCCCTAGCAGCACAGTGTGCGGGTAATGGGGGCCAGTGCAATCTTGGCTGGCATCACTTCTGGCGCCACTTCCACCCCAAGCAACAGCACCACATGCATGCCATGGAGGCCGCCATCTCACCAGCCCAGGTTGTGGGCACCATCTTACCGGTCCGAATTGGAGAGCGACTCCAACAAAACCAGGTATTGGCATCAATTGTACTTGACCAGGTCAGCTCCCACCAGCTCACCCGTTCGACAATAGAGGTCGAGGTAAATGGTCATCTCTCTAACTGCCTATTCGATAGCAGGAGCACAGTGAGCTTTGTGCATCCTGACATCGTGCAGGACCACTCTCTTGCGGTGAGCCCAGTGAATGGCAAGATCTCCATGGCCTTCAAGTCTCAGTCGGGAGAGATTTGTGGCTACTGCATAGTGACGGTGACTATACGTGGAATAGCCTATGAAAATTTTAAATTGTTAGTAATGCCACAGTCCGTGTGTCCATGATACTGGGGTTGGACTTCCAGTGCCATATCAAGAGCATCACTATGGAATTCGACGGGCCCCATCCCCCCCTCACGGTCCACCACCATCTGTTTTTAAACCGCCCACCCTCCCTACTGCGTGTCCCACCTGCAGGCTGTCCATCCTCCGGATACCGCCTCCATCCCTGCTCACTAATCTCACCCCCAATTCTAAGCTGGTTGCTATCAAGAGGAGGCAATACAGCTCTGGGGACAGGGCATTCATTAGGTCAAAGGTGCAATGGCTTCTGGCCAAGGGGTTCATTGAACCGAGCACTAGCTCCTGGAGAGTCCAGGTTGTGGCGGTCAAAAACAGGGAAAAACTCTGCAGGGTCACCGATTACAGCCATTTCATGCAGTTGGATGTGTACCTCCTCCCCAGTATTGCCCATATGGTGAACCAGATTGCCCAGCATCAGGTTTTCTCCACCATAGATTTTTTTTTAAATCAGCATGTCACCAGCTCTACATCCGCCCAGAGGACCACCATTACACTGCATTCAAGGTGGGCGGCCGCCACTTCCTACGGGTCCCCTTTGGAGTCACCAATGGTGTTTCTGTCTTTCAGAGAGAAATGGACCAAATGGTAGACCAACACAGGCTCAAGGCCATGTTCCCCTATTTGGATAATGTCACCATCTGCGGCCATGACCTGCAAGACCACGTGAACTTAGAAAAATTTCTCCAAACAGCCAAGGGACTCAGTCTCCCTTATAATAAAAAGAACAAATGTGTTCCGCACATCATGCCTGGCCACTGCTTTCCTCCAACAGAAACCTGTACTTTCTCAATGACGTGGAGTACATCCGATTCCCCTTTTGCCATCCCCCACCTGGGCATGACCATGGCACCGCGCAGCATCTTTCGCTATTCGGGTACCTGAGCTACAGGCATTGGGGTCCTCTTTTATGAGCCATGAGTTGCGTCAATATCTTTTGGCCACCAGGAGAATCCCCAGGGGAACGGTCAGGTGGAAAGGAAGAATGCCACTGTTTGGAAGGCAGACCTCCTAGCCTTGAAATCAAGAGGCCTACCTATCCCCCATTGGCAGGAGGTCTTCCCCGAGGTGCTCTATGCGATTAGATCCCTTCTGTGTACAACCAATAACACCAAGCCACATGAACAAATGTTTTCCTTCCTCCGGAGGTCCGAATCGGGGACAACGGAGGTCCTCCCCGAGGCGCTCTATACGATTAGATCCCTTCTGTGTACAACCACTAACACCAAGCCTCATGAACAAATGTTTTCCTTCGTCCAGAAGACCAAATCGGGGATAACACTGCCATTCTGGCTGACGTCCCTAGGACTAGTCCTTCTCCAGAGGCATGTGCGTGGCCATAAGACTGACCAACTGGTTGAGAAGGTCCACCTCCTCCATGCTAACCCTCCATACACCTACATGGCATATCCGGATGGGCACTGTTACAAGCCCAAAGGACCCCAAAGCCCAGCAGCAACAGATATTCACCACAACAAGCAGTTACTTAAACAAAAGTTGTCTTTAATTATCTTTAAACATGAAAACAGAATCAAACTTTAACTTACCTCTATTAACTTAACTAACCCAACTTAACCCCCTTCTAATTCTAAGCACACGTGTATGTGATGTGTGTATAAATTTAAGAAAAGTTCTTTGGTTCACAGTTCAATCTCACATCTCCTTCTTCCAAGTTCTCTAGTTGCTGGCAATTCTTATACTGTGCACAAAATTTAACATGTATAAAGTTCACCAGGGTTTGGTGCTCGAAAGATAAATGTTTACCACTCAGGAAGGTTCATTGTAGGTTTGCAGAGAGAGACATGTTGTTCCAGGATTTCCACAACTGAGGTACCACCAATAGTCACCTCAATGTCCTGCTGATGAAATTTGCACCATCAGGGTTCTCCAGATGATAACTTCTTTCTTTCAGGCTATCACAGAGTTCCTTTCTGTTCCATTTATTCCAAGAGAAACATCAGACAGATAGCACTTCCAGCCATCCGCCACTCTGGAGCTTCTGTTTCAGTTCCAATAAGCTTCTCCTGCTTGTTTCAGCTGTGACTCTCTCTCCATCTCATATTCCAACTGCCAGCCACATGTCCTTCTCTCTCTCACTTGCAAAACCCCCTCCTTCTCCTGGAAACAATAGGAGTTAGTCTTCTTGGTCAATCTGTTGCTTTTAGGTAAACAAGAACCCAGGAGTGACCTTTCTGAGGATTCTGTCAAAACCTTTGCAAAGATATATCAACAACCAGAGTGTCTCTTTCGTGTTGCTTTAAAGACAACACTCCATTCATTCATGACATAATTTCAATTAGCACCAACTTGTGAAATGTGCATAGCATTCTCCTTAATTTCTGTAAAGTCACTGAATACGAATTCTTCAGTATTTCAAATAACATTTGTTTTAAAGTGTGTGTATGTATGTAACCTCCTCTAATTTTACCAATTTATCTCCCAAATACATCTACAAATATTACAGGGAGTCAAGCAAGGGAGTGGGGTAGTGCAAAGGGATTTGGGTGTACTCGTACACCAGTCATTAAAAGCTAGCATGCAGGTTCAGCAAGCTGTGAAGAGGGCTAATGGCATGTTGGCTTTCATAAAGAGGGGATTGGAGTATAGGAGCAGAGATGCCCTCCTGCAGTTGTACAGGGCCCTGGTGAGACCTCACTTGGAATATTGTGTCCTGTTCTGGTCCCCCAATTTGAGGAGGGACATACTTGCTATAGAGGGAGTGCAGCACAGATTTACAAGGTTGGTTCCCGGGATGGCAGGATTGACATACGCTGAAAGGTTGGAAAGACTGGGCTTATATGCGATGGAGTTTAGAAGGATGAGGGGAGACATGATTGAGGTACATATTATCAAAGGGTTAGATAGGGTGAATTCAGATTACATGTTCCCATTGTTGGGAGAGACTAGGGCTAGAGGGCATAGTTTAAGAATCCCTTTAGGATGAAGATGAGGAGAAATTCTTTTTACTCAGAGAAGTGTAGATCTGTGGAATGCTTTGCTGCAGAGGGAGGTGGGAGCAGATTCACTGGATATGTTCAAAAGGGAGTTAGATAAGGCTCTTGTGGGCAGAGGAGTTAAGGGTTATAGGGATAACTCAGGGAAGAGTTACTGACGGAGAATGATCAGCCATGATCTGAAAAATGGCGGTCCTGGCTCGACAGGCCAATGGGACTTCTCCAGCACCTATTTTCTATCTTCCACATCACAGCACAAAGGCAGCATCTGTGTCTGGCATCTGGCATGTGCAGGAGACCCAATAAAATCTACGACCACCATTATCCATTACATACCCAGGCATCCTAACCTGACCCATGCGCCAACTTCTCTGACCATAACAGCTTACCACCAGCACCCTGGTCTGACTCCCGCCCCACCTTCCCTTCCTCAGTCACAAGGAACACAAACTGGCGATCTGCTCTAAATCATCCAGGAACCAGCAGCTGCACCGCAGCCAGCACCATGGGAGTTCCTTAGACCCAGAAGACCACTTTCAAACGGACCAGGTGAACATGTAATGGAAACTAAACCCACACCACCTCACTGGACTTTTTTAAAAAAACAGATGAATATGGTGCTGTTATGTTATACTGTGATGCCATTCGCACTGTATCTCTGTGTATGGCTGGCCCACCTCCTCCCTGCAAGTCTCCCCCGGGAATTCCCAAATAAAAGCGATTACACCCGAGTCCATCCCCCAGTACGAATCCAGGAATCGGGCCAGCAACAGGAGCATGTGTCAAGTCTTATGGTAATAAAAGCCTGTTGTCAAGTAACTCCATTCTTTTGGCATTATTGATAGTGTATCATGGCTGATCAAGCAACCTCTTTATTCTATTCTTGTTTTCTCGCCCAAGTGCCTTAGCTTAACAATGTGACCATGGCCCTAAGGAGAGAAGGCAGGAAGACCAGAAGGAGGTAGAAGCAAGACAATTTCCACGTCTCCCTCGAGATCCTAAAACAGAATCAGGATCCGGTGAAGGCAGAGAGAACAAAATACCTCATCAACCTAACTGCCAATAACTCCCATAAACCCAGTATCCTCTTTAGTATCATAAACTCGGTTGTTGGCCCTCCACCCACTACAATCTTGGACACACTCCTTGCCAAACATGAAGAATTTCAAAAATTCTTTGACAAAGTTGAGAAGATTAGGAAAAATACCCCTCCCCTACCACCCATAACCTAACTGGACTGCAGCTCTGTCCACATAACCTGGATGATTTCAGTCAGTCCCATCACACTACCCACCCTCAGAAAGATCCTGTTTTCCATGAAACCTACAACCTGCCCCCTTGACACTATCTCTACCACCCTCCTGAAGGATGTCTTCAATATCGCGGGTCTGAGAATCCTCTCCATTTTCAACAGCTCCCCAGCGACTGGCTGTCCCAACCTCCTTCAGACGTGCAGTGGTTCAGCCCCTCCTGAAAAAACCTAACCTTGACCCCACTATCCCCAAAAATTACAGACCTGTTTCAAAACTTCCTTTCTTCTCCAAAGTCCTTGAAAAAGTGATAATTAATCAGCTATCTCCCTACCTTCACCAAAATAACAGAAAAGTTTCAGTCAGGCCCCCCCTAATTTCACCAAAAAAGTTACATGACTCCCTAGGTAACCTATCCACTCTTATTAAACCCCAAGTTAAATCCCTTGGGGTGCTCTTCACACCATTGTTAAAATAAAACCATACCTCTCACTCAAGGTCCTCGCGTCTGGACTACACTAACTCTCTATATACTGGGATTAGCTAGTCCTCCCTAATCTGCCTCCAATCGGTTCAGAATACCCCAGCTAGGGTCCTGACAGGTGCCATGAAGCGGGACCATATCGCCCCAATTCTGGCCTCCCTCCAGTGGCTGCTGGTGTGGCTCAGAATCGACTTCAAGCTGTTGCTATTTACATACAAGGGCCTCAATGACCTCCTCCCCGCCCCCCCCCCCCACCCACCCAAATATCTCCGATCTGCTTACTCTTTACTCCGTTCCCAAGCAGCTCAGGCTAGCTACCGCAGGACACCTGGCTGTTCCACGCACTAAGCACACACAAAGGGGAGACTGGGTCTTTGCGGTTGCGGTCCCCAAACTGTGGAACAGCATCCCCCTGACCATTAAACTAGCTCCCTCCCCAACTGCTTTAAATCCAGTTTTAAAATGTACCTTCTGTTGTAAGCGTTTAATGTCTGAAACACTTTGTACTTCCCTAACCTCCGACAGCATTGCACTATTCATTGTAATTGTGGTCTATTTATAACATCTTAATCCATTGTTCCGTAAATAGTTATATTATTTTTGATCGATTGCCTTGGTTTATACACCATTTTGGTTAATGCAAGTTGAAAAAAATGTGATATATAAATAAAGAATTTGAACTTGAGGTATTAAGTGATATTGCCTGACAAACATCTTGATATTGTTTGAGGAAGTCACAAGCAGGATAGAGAAAGGAGTCAGTATATGTTGTGTATTTGCACGTGAGGCTGCTGAATAGCTTGGGGGGTCCGGGTATTCCAGGAAAGGTACTGGCATGGAATGAAGATTGACATACTGGCATGGAATGAAGATTGACATACTGGCAGAAAGCAAGAGAGTGGGGAAAAAAGGGAGCCTTTTCTGTTGGTCACAAGTGACTAGTGGCAGTCTGCAGGAGTTGGTGCTGGGTCTGGTACTTTTCACATTGCATCCTAACGATTTGGATGTTGGAACTGATGGCTTTGTGGCCAGGTTTGCCGCTGATACAAAGACAGGAGGAGAAGCAAATAACATTGAGGAAGCAGGGAGACTCTGAGGAGTCTCAGATAAGTTGGGAGAATGGGTAAAGAACTTGAGGATGGAACACCTCGTAGCAAAGTTTATGGACATCCATTTTGGAGGAAAAAATAAAGACATACTACTTTCTAAATGGGGAGAGAATTCAGAAAGCAGAGGTTCAAAGGAACTTGGGAGTCC
Organism: Narcine bancroftii; assembly: GCF_036971445.1. Taxonomy (NCBI): domain Eukaryota; kingdom Metazoa; phylum Chordata; class Chondrichthyes; order Torpediniformes; family Narcinidae; genus Narcine; species Narcine bancroftii. The sequence goes on along the minus strand of NC_091474.1, from coordinate 235,479,529 downwards.
TTGTTAGGATTTCTTAATGATTGACTTGCAGATCAAGTAGGTAGTAAGTGTGAAGGATTATATAATATTTCATAAAATATAGAAAAATGTTTTTGGAGGAAATAGATTGTGGGGGTTAGTGTAGGTCACAATCAAACACTCAAAACAAGAGAGAGAGAGAGAGAGAGAGAGAGAGAGAGAGAGAGAGAGAGAGCAAGAGAGAAGACCAAACAGGCTTTCTTTAAGAGAAAGAGAGAGAGAGAACTGGTTTCTGTAGTCATGGCAAGCTGGCAGCTTGTTGAAACCCCAATTTGAAGACAGGTTGTGAGTTCCGAGTTCAGCCTGTTCAAAGCCCTTGTGGTCCACACAAGAGGAGATAGCTGGCTGTAAAATGTTTCGCTTGAGATAAGGGAAACAGAAAAGGAACTGTGTGATGACTTGCAGAAGAAGAGGGTATTTGGAAAACACTGATGGAGCAAGTTTCTTCAGCAAGACACTGAAGTGTCTGATCGGAGGGAATCAGTTTGGGTGTGTCCAACTAGCAACAAATCTCTCTCTGAAACCAACAAGAACCTTCCTGGGCAGTAACCAATTACCTTTAACCACCAGAGCTTGGTGAAAATTCATAAATGTTAAATTCTGTGCACAGTTTAAGAATTGCCTGATGGTGAACTTGGATGAGTGAGAAATGAGATTGGACTGTAACCATATAACTGTTTACGGCGTGGAAACAGGCCATGTCGGCCCTTCAAAACAGGCCATGTCGGCCCTTCAAATCCATGCCGGTTCACTTGTGAATCACATAACTTTTCTGAACTTATACACATGTGCTTAGAAGGAGATTAAGTTAAGTTAATAGTAACAAGTTAAAGTTTGATCCTGTTTTTATGTTTAAAGAAAATTAAAAATGACTTTTATTTCAATAACTATTTGTCTTGGTGAATTTCTATTGCTGCTGGGTTTTGGGGTCCTCTAGGCCTACAACATTAGGAAGGCAAATGCAATGGTAACATTCACTGAGAGAGGACTGGAATATAAAAGATTAGATGCTGATGCTTTACAAGGAGTTGATCAGACCATATTTGAAGCATTGTGAGTAGTCTTGGGCCCCATGTCCAAGGAAGAATATGGTGGTGTTGGAGAGAGTCCGGAGGAGGTTTACGAAAATGATCCCGGGTTGGGCAGCACATTTAAAGCAGCTGTAAGCGCAAATCTGGCACTCTCTATAAGGAATTTGTACATTCTTGCAATGAGTTTTCGACAGGTGCTCCAGTTTCTTCCCACCCTCCAAAATGGACTTGGTTGGATGGTTAATTGGCTTTCACTGGGCAGCATAGGTTTCAAGCTACAAGGACTTCTCTCATAGTAAAAAAAAATTTAAAATGAGCTTAATACATTAATTTTTGTTGGCCTTCTGGGCCTGTACTCACTAGAGTTTAGAAGTATGAGGGGGGATCTCATTGAAACTTAGTGCAAATTGAAATGTCCGTGGAGATAAAGTTTCCAATATTGGGAGAGTATAAGACCAGAGGACAATGCCTCAGAATAAGAGGGCACCCCTTTAGAACAGATGTGAGGAGAAATTTCTTCACCCAGAGGGCGGTGAATCTGTGGAATTTGTGGAGACCGTCTTTGGGTATTTACAGCAAGCCTGATCAGTGCTTGAGTTGCAAGCTTTCCAAAAGTACAGTAACAGGAAGAAGGAAAGTAGATGCGGTTGAGTGGAAAAATACATCAGCCGTGATTTGAATGGTGGAGCAGACTCCTACAAATGTTCTCTTAATGGGAAATAATAGCTGGGGTAATACCTCACCCATAGGAAGACGATTGTGGCTGCTGGATGTAAACATCGCAGCTCCAGGGAATCAGAGTTTTATTCTAATATCATTCCAGGAATGGTGATATATTTTCAAGGGTGGTGTGATTTAGAGCAGAACTTCCTGGCAGTGGCATTCCCATGCACATGCTATTATTTCTTATCGGCAAAGGTAGGGTTTGGAAGGTGCTGTGGTTATAGCCTATGCAATTAACCAGGGCCAGATTAACGTAGTTGTGAGAGTAGCAAATGCTATGCGCCCCATAATTTCAAGGCCCCCTGCATTTATGTATTATAAATTAAGAGAAACATTTTTGTTTTCATCTTTGTGCAGTACCTATCAGATTCCACTGATAGTCTGTGTTAATAACCCCGATTAAAGGTGATGATTGTCTAAATTTCCTAAGCTTAAATTTAAACTGGGTTATTAACAGACTATCCCCAGCAGCTTGTGCTATGGCTGAATGCAGGAGCAATGGCCGTCTTGGTTACCCATAATCCCCCATGCAGCTGGAACTGCTCTGACAGTGTCAGCAGTGGGGAAACGCAGAGTGGTTCCAGCTGCGTGAAGGATTATGGGTAACCATGAGGGGCATTGATCCCGTATTAGGGGAGAGGGCAGTGAAGCCCCAGTGCGATAATGCATCCTCAAGAGATTGGATTCCCGATCAGCATACTGTCGCTAATACATTGCAGTTTGATTGGATCATGTTCAAATCGGCTGAGGTTGTTTGCTAAATTATATCAGCGAGTGCACTTCAATGGCAAAAACATTTTTGACCTCTTGAATTTGTTAAAGGCTTTGTACAAGCTAATTATATCCCTTTAAACATAGAAGTACACAAGTGTCTTCTATAGAAGGAAGATTTGACCCATTTAGTGCGGCTTTCATTATTTCAGTAGGAACAAGACATTCAACCGTAGAGGCGGTTCTTCCATTCAAGGGGATTTTACTGCCGTTGTTTTGAACAAGATTGTGTTTTCTACATATATCAATCCCCCTCCATTTGCACTTTTTGTTAATCCTTTTGGACTCTGTGTCCCAGTTTTCAGGGACCAATTTTATACTCAACTACCAGCTGGTTTATATTGTAGTTTGCCCATGGAACCAGACCAGAGTATATTTATATATTATGAAAGGTTAAAACTGCCTGGAGTCCAAATTGGCTGGTGGCAAATGGGATCAATGGCTGATTTTGTTACCCATAATCCCCCATGCAGCTGTGTCAGCACCAGGAAAATGCAGAGTAGTTCCAGTTGTGTGCAGGATTATGGCTAACGAAGACAGCCACCGATCCCGTAAGCTGCCAGCTGCCGTCACCTTAAATTTTGTTTCAACAAAATGTGTAAGTAAGTTTGGGGAGGGGATGTCAGTGCAAATGCTTTCCCCCCACCTCATCGTGCATGTGCCAGCCGGCACTATTTGGGAATGTGATTGGGATACCCATACAGTAAGAGGATTGGATGTGATTGGGATACCCATACAGTAAGAGGGCTGGATGGGCTAGAGTTTGTCAAATGTGTGCAAGATAGTTTTCTTAATCAATACGTAAAGGAACCGACTCGGGACGGTGTAATACTGGATCTCCTGTTAGGGAACGAGATAGGTCAGGTTTCTAAGGTTAATGTTGGAGAACAAATTGTGTCTAGTGATCACACTCTATTAGTTTTAGAGTAATTTTAGGGAAGAGGAAAGAAAGGCCTAAGGTTGAGGTTCTGGATTGGAGAAAAGCAAATTTCGAAGGAATGAAAATGGATTTGGGGAGTATTGAGTGGGATGTGATTTTTTCAGGAAAGGATGTAAATGAAAAATGGAGAATATTCAAAGAAGATATTTTGAGAGTACAGAGTATGTCCCCGTAAGGATCAAAGGAAAGGCTGGGAGCCTTGGTTTTCAAGGAATTTTAGAAATTTGGTTAGGAGAAAGAGGGAGGTGTACAAGAGGTATAAACAGCAGGGTGCTGAGAAATTGAAAGAGGACTACAAGGAGTGTAGAAAAAATCTTAAGAAAGAAATTAGAAAGCCCAAAAAGAAGCACGAAGAGGCTTTGGCAGACAGAGTAAAAATAAATCCAAAGGGTTTCTATAGGTACATTAAAAGTAAAAGATTAGTGAGGGATAAAATTGGACCCCTGTAGATAGCGAGGGTAGGCTGAGTGAAAAGTCAGAGGAGATGGGGGATATTTTAAATGATTTCTTTTCACTAGGGAAAAAAATATTGTACCAGTTGAAGTAAAGAAAAATAGTGGGGAGGTCATAAATTATATAAGGATAACCAAGGAGGTAGTGATGGCTGTGTTGAAAAAGATAAAGGTGGATAAATCTCTGGGTCCGGACAATGTATTCCCAAGGACACTCAGGGAGAGTAGTGTACAGATAGTGGGGCCATTAACAGTGATATTTAGGATGTCACTGGTCACGGGGGTAGTGCCAGAGGATTGGAGGGTGGCTCATGTTGTTCCGCTGTTTAAGAAAGGGTCCAAATGTAAGCCTGGAAATTATAGACCTGTGAGTCTGACGTCTGTAGTGGGTAAGTTGATGGAAAGTGTTCTGAGGGATGGCATTTACAAATATTTGGAAGAACAGGGATTGATAGGTAGTAGTCAGCATGGTTTTGTCAGGGGTAGATCATGCTTAACAAACCTTATAGAGTTTTTCGAGGGGGTTACAAAAAAAATTGATGAAGGGAAGGCTGTGGATGTTGTCTATTTAGACTTTAGTAAAGCTTTTGACAAAGTTCCCCACAGGAGGTTAGGAAAAAAGGTGGAGGCATTAGGTATAAATAAGGAGGTAGTGAAATGGATTCAGCAATGGTTGGATGGGAGGTGTCAGAGAGTAGTGGTAGAAAATTGTTTGTCAAATTGGAAGCCGGTGACTAGTGGAGTTCCTCAGGGATCAGTCCTGGGTCCACTATTGTTTGTTATATATATTAATGATCTGGAAGAAGGGGTGGTAAATTGGATAAGTAAGTTTGCAGATGATACAAAGATTGGTGGTATTGTGGACAGTGAGGAAGATTACCGTAGCTTATAAAGAGATATAGGAAAGCTAGAGGAGTGGGCTGAGAAATGGCTGATGGAATTTAATACGGATAAATGTGAAGTGTTGCATTTTGGAAAGGTAAATCTAAATAGGTCATATACATTGAATGGTAGACAATTGAGGAGTGCAGAGCAACAAAGGGATTTAGGAGTTATGGTAAACAGTACCCTCAAAGTTGATACTCAGGTAGATAGAAAATAAATCGGAGTATTGAATTCAAGAGTTGGGATGTTATGATGAAATTGTACAAAGCATTGGTGAGGCCAAGTTTGGAATACTGTGTGCAGTTTTAGTCACTGAATTATAGGAAAGATATAAACGAAATAGAGAGGGTGCAGAGAAGGTTCACGAGAATGTTGACAGGATATCAGGGTCTGAGTTACAGAGAAAGGTTGAGCAGCCTGGAGCTTTTTTCTCTGGAGCGTAGAAGATTGAGGGGGGATTTGATGGAGGTGTTCAAGATTTTAAAAGGGACAGAGAGAGTTAACGTGGATAAGCTTTTTCAATTAAGAAAGGGGGATATTCAAACCAGAGGCCATGGTTTGAGATTGCAAGGGGAAAATTATAAGGGAACATGAGGGGAAATTTCTTCACGCAAAGGGTGGTTGGGATGTGGAATAAGCTTCCGGCAGAGGTGATTGAAGCAAGGACGTTATTTACATTTAAGGAAAGACTGGATAATTACATAGAGGGGAGAGGATTGGAGGGGTATGGACCAGGTGCTGGTCAGTGGGACTAGGAGGGTGGGGATTTGTTCCGGCATGGACTAGTAAGGCCAAACTAGCCTGTTCTGTGCTATATATGGTTATATATCAGCAGCTATAATTTAGGGCCCCTTTAAAATATTTACAATACATTAATACAGCACTGCAATTAACTGCAGTGTATTTTATAGGTGATACACATTTGCAACCCTAGTGGTGATGAGGGTAAATACTTTGTGTTGCTTGGAAACTGATCAAGCCAGCTGTTAACCACACTTGATGCTGAGGTGCATTCATCTCAAAGGTTAGTAAAGCATTTTGTGTCTAAACTGCTTGTGTAGCACTGGCACAAAACTGTAACATACAATTAAGAACTTGAATGGAACAAATGAATCATATTAATAACATTATAGGGAATTGAATCACATGTTTTTGAGGTGGCGTGCTACATCTGCCATAGACACTGGTTTTTCTGTTCTCTTCATGCATGCATGGGTTTGTGAACACCATTCTGAAAGTTTCTTCTCCAGTTAAGCTGTTGTGGGCTAGTGTTCTCCAGGAAGCAGTGCTATCTTCTCTCACTACGGAGTTCAAATTATAGGGTCTGTCTCAGGAACTTGGCATCAGGCCTCTTTTATGCAGAATTGCAAAGTCAGGTTTTATCCGCCTTTCGAGCTCTGTGTGTGTTTAAAAAAAAATTCAAAGATGGATTTGGTGGTCCAAGGGGAGGAGTCACAGTGGTGGAGCATATTTGACTCACAGAACCAGCTTTTTGTGGTTCTCTGTGAACACACAAGATGGCTTCCAAAGACTGCTCACGTCTATGGGAATACTGCATCTTTGCAGTATAAAATGGGCTACAGTTACATGAGTGACATTGCTTGCCTGATAGAGTCAATCAACAATAACTGGGGCCTCACTTCTGCAGATGTTAGCTTACTAATTCTGACAATTTTGCATTGTATTTTTTCCAATAACTTGAATGCCAGGTACTGATAGCCATGTTTCAGAAGTATCTGGGAGGATTGGGTTAATACCATCATAATGTAAATATTGAATGTACCTTTCTATTTGTATTTTTAACTTTGTAATTGACTCCGTAGCAGTGCTATAGAGATACTACAATTCCCAAAAGTCTAGTGAATATCATAACATGGTGCATGTGGTTCAGTGCTAAAAAATAATACATGCAACTCAAGTAAACAAGTTCTGATTTACCTGTAACTGTGTGTGTCGTTATTTTGCGTTCATCAGCTACCACTGCATTTTCAGTGGCTACAATTGGTGACCCCGACAAGTCCAAAACGAGTTTTTGGACCATATGGATACTGCAGCTGTTGCTATTAAGCTATTGCCCTAGTGGATGGCAGAATGAGAGCTTTGGTTTTGACAGGCTGAGGCACAATTTTATCTCAGGAAGATCGAGGTGGACGCGACTTGCTATTATCACCTCGTCAGTGCCTTGGACCAAGCCACTCCCAAGAGAGTCGATGACGTACTGCACGATCCACTGGAGCCTGGAGATTTCAGGTATGACACTCTAAAAGCGCTCCTGCTGCAAATTTATGGAATGTCCCACACACTTGGAGGATTTGGGTGACCCCGCCCCATCCGAACTAATGGACATCATGCTGTGCCTGGCATCCGGCCAATGGCCAGATATGTTATTCGAACAGCTCTTCCTCGAGAGGATGCCAGAAGAGATTAGACTCTTATTATCGCAGAGTTCTTTTGGAGACCCCAGGGCAGTAGCTGCAGAGGCAGACGTCCTGTAGCTGGCAAAAAAACACACCAAAAGGTCTTTGGACAATGTCACTGCATTACGGCTGTCCGCACCCAGCACCTCAGTTGTTGACACTATTTCCCAAGCCAATGCTCTCAACACACCAGCTCCTATAACGAGGCAACATCTCAAGTCAGCCAGATAGCCTGTCAACATTTCCACCTGGTGTTTTTAACTCCGCCGTTGGGGAGTCAATGCACGTAGGTGCCTGCCACCCTGTGTGTTCTTGGAAAATGCTCTGGCCGACCCTCGTTAATGGCTGTGACTGTTGGCCAAAAATTTACGAGCCCTCCATATGACTGGGATCAGCTATCCCAAAGCAAATTTTTGGTGGACACAGGATTGGAGATTAGTGTTTTTCCACCAACTGGTTTTGATACACGTTATCCTACCCCTAACCTCCAACTCACAGCTGTCAATAGTTCTAATATACCCACGTATGGCACCAAAAATATGAATGTTCAGTTCGAAGGGAACATTTACACATGGCCTTTTATAATAGCAGCAGTGTCTCGACCATTATTTGGGGCCAATTTCCTTCAAGCTCATTTGTTCATGGCAGAATCGCACGTTTCTGCTCTATGCCTTCAAGCCTTATGTAAGACTGTTGATAAGTTCTCCAGACTTGTAGAAGAGTTTCACGAAATCACATCTCTGCAGTTTTTCGATCCCCACTGCGAAACCTGGAGTAACTCACCATATTTCTACCAAGGGTCCTTCCATTCATGCTAAGGCATGTCACTTGTCTCTATAGAAACTGCAATTAGCTAAACAAGAATTCCACAAAATGGAAGAGCTGGGGATAATTCACAGGTCCAACAGCCCATGGGAATCTTCATTACATTTAGTCCAAAAACTCACTGGAGGGTAGAGACCTTGTGGAGATTATAGATAACTCAACAACAGCACTATACCAGACCGCTACCCTATCCCCATATTCAAGACTTTTCAGTAAATCTGCATGGGGTGAAAATCTTTTCAAAAGTGGACTTGGTGGCAGATATCATCAGGTGCCAGTAGAACCAGACATCCCGAAAACAGCAATAATTACCCCTTTCGAATTTTCACATATGCCTTCGAGTTAAAAAATGCAGCTCAGATCTTTCAGCAAGTTATGGACAAAGTTGGACGTGACATTGCCAATGTCTTTGTTTATCTAGACGACATATTAGTCGCCAGCAAAACTAAAGAAGAGCACGTGGAACATCTGCTTACCCTCTTTAGATGTCTGTGAGAACTTGGACTGACCATCAATCCAGATAAATGTGTTTTTGGACAACATTCCATAGAATTCATGGGGCAACCAACCACTAACAAGGCCTTGGTTCCACTGCCTTCCAAGATCCACGTTATTACTGAATATCCCAGACCAACCACTGTCAAGAGTTCTTGGGCATGGTTAATTTTTATCGTCGATTCCTTCCAGCAGCAGCTCACGTTATGAAGCCTCTGTTTAATCCACAGTCTGGTGGTGCCAAATCTATTCAGTGGGCAGATACAAGTCAAGATGCTTTCATAAAGATAAAGAAACCATTAGCTCAAGCAACCATGCTCAGTTATCCAGTCCTAAACACAGCCACCACCCTTTCAACAGACCCATCTGATGCGGCCATAGGGGGTGCTCTCCAGCAGTATGTCGATGGACAATGGAAGCTATCGGCGTTCTTTAGTTTAACAGCTCCAATCTTAGTCATCTGCAAACTTGCTGATCCAATTTACCACATTATCATCCAGATGATTGATATAGATGACAAACAACAATAGTCCCAGCACTGTTTCCCAAGGCACTTCACTAGTCACAGGCCTCCAGTCTGAGAGGCAATCACCCACCACTACTTTCTAGCAACTGTGGTGGGTAGACCCCTCTCTTTCATTTCCTGTTTCTCAGACTTCTGCCATCACCCTTCTCTCCTCCCCAATACAGAACAAAGATAGTTCCGTAGTTCTCACCTTTCACAGAACCAGCCTCCATATCCGTGGATTGTCTGGTGTCAATTCTGCCAATTGTAACAGGATCCAACCACTAGTCTCATCCTCTCCTCCCCACCCCTTTCCGTCTTCCATAGCAAGGACATACATGATGAATGGTAGGGCACTGAGGAGTGCAGAAGACAGAGGGATCTGGGAATATAGATACATAATTCCCTGAAAGTGACGTCAAAGGTAGATAGGGTTGTAAAGAGAGCTTTTGCTATATTGGCCTTCATAAATCAAAGTATTGAGTATAGGAGTTGGGATGTTATGGTAAAGTTGTAAAAGATCACAAGATAAAGGAACAGAAACAGGCCATTAGGCCCATCGAGTCTGTTCTGTGATTCTACACTAAGCTGAACTCTGCTCACACCTAGTTCCAATTTCCAGCCTTAACCCATATCCCTTGATATCCTGACCAATTAGATATTTATCAATTTCCTGTTTAAATTCTCCCAATGATCTGGCCTCCATCGCTGATTGCACCAGTGAGTTCCACAAATCCACGATCTTCTGGGTAAAGAAGTTCTTCCTTACTTCTGTTTTAAATGGATAACTTCTAGTTTTAAGACTGTGACCCGGGGGGGCGTGGCAAGATGGCGTAGGGAGCGGACGTGCATTCCCGGTCTCCCCAAGGCAGTTATATAAATACCCGTTTTAAGAATATTTCTTTTCTGTTAAAAGTCTTTGTTTTGTTTATCAATTGTTTTTAGTTTAAAATGGCAACAAAGATTAAGGAAAATAGAGTTCAAATACAGAACAAAACTACACTCTCTGACTTTGGAAGAAACTCGGCCTACTTGCCCAGACAGAACCACGGAGTCAAGGCAGGAATTTTCTTAAGAACGGAGCTCATTAATTGGACTGTCGGATAAGCTGGCCTTGGACACCCCTCTGAAAGATGGTGATGAATATTGATTTGAAATGTTTTATGAAGATAAATTTCAGTAATTGGCATTGGTTGCCCGTGAGTTTTAAAAATCTAGATAACATTAAAGTTTATTAGTGATTTTTTTTGGATGGAATATCGGAAGGATGAATTTATTATCTATAAATACAGAACAAAATTACATTCTTTGACTTTGGAAGAAATTTGACCTATTTGCCCAGACAGAGCCGGAGTTGGTGCTGGAATTTTCTCAAGAACAGAACTTATTAAAGTTGATTTCGGACTCCTTTTTGAAAGATGGCGACGAATGTTGATTTGAAATATTTTCTGAAGATAAACATATATATGGAACTCCTTGACCTGCAATAAGGTTTATCAGTGATTTTTTTTTGGATGGAATATTGGAAGAGTGAATTTATTATCTGTGAGTATGCATACATTGCAAACAGATTTTAATAGTTTTGAAAAGGTTTTTTTAAAACTAAACAAGATCAGTTTAATATTGAGAAAATTGGAAAAAACAGAAACTTTATTATTAAATTTGGAAATTCAGTAGAAAGAAACTATGAACAAGATTGATGATTTATAAAATTAAAGTTGAAGGAGCAATGTCCAAGAAGAATTAAAAATTTTGAATAAGTTTTTCTTGAAAATAAACAATAATTTCAACTTAACATTGAGAAGATTGACAAAGTGGAAAATTTGGTATTAAATTGGGAAACACAGAAGAAAGAACTTATGAATAACATTGATGCTTTAGAAGATCAAGACCGAAGGAATTATGTTCAAGAAAATTTTAAAAGATTTGAAAAAAACTTGTTTTGAAAGTAAGCTACAAATTCAACTTGAGACTGAGAAGAATGGAAGATTCGGTGTTGAACTGGGATGTTCAGAGGTGTTTTAATTCAGTGGATGAAATTCAGGAAGACTTGAAAAAAAAATTAAAAAAAAAAACTTTTATTGATTGTAAACAATGTTTAACTCAGTGTTGGGAGGGTGGAAAGGGTGCAAAATTTAATATCAAATTTGGATTTTCAAAAAAAAAGAGTTTATGAATAAGATTGGTTAAATTGATGGACCGGGGTTTTATGGATATAAGAAATGATGATTTTTCGGTTTATACGTGTATTTTGTCTGCCGGGGGGGGGGGGGGGAGGGAGTGGTACTTCTCTCCCGAAAGTCATAGGCCACTTGTGGTTTATACCACACCCATTTGGGTTTTTGGGAATTAACCACCACAAGGTGGTTTCCTAAGGGGTTAGGGGAGGTGGGGGGGGGGGGGGGGGGTGAAAATTTGAAAATTATTTAGTATCTATTATGTAATATTATACTAAGTCAATTTGAAATGAATGTATGGAGATACTATAAATACATTTCGAAAAAAAGACTGTGACCCCTTGTTCTTGATTCACCCATCAAAGGAAACATCTTATCTACATCCACTCTGTCAATACGTTTAAAAATGTCTCTCTGAGATCCCCTCTCATTCTTCTATACTCCAATGAATACAATCCAAGAGCTGCCAAATGTTCCTTGCATTCAGGAATCATCCTAGTAAATTTCCTCTGCACTCTCTCCAACAACATCAGATCCTTTCTAAGATAGGGGGCCCAAAACTGTAAACAGTGCCCACAGAGCCTTATCAACACCTCTTTACACATATACTATCTCTATCGAAATGAATGCCAACATAGCATTTGCTTTCTTCATTCCCAATCCCACCTGGTCATTACCTTTTAGGTTTCCCTGCACGAGGACGCCCAGGTCCCTTTGCACTTCCGAGGTTTGAATTTTCTCCTCATCCAAATAGTAATCTGCCTGTTTATTTCCACTCCCAAAATTCAGAACCATATATTTCTCAGCGATGTATCTCATCTGCCATATTTTTGCCCACTCTCCAAATCTGTCTATATCCTTCTGCAACTTTACAGTCAACACTTCCTGCTCCGCCACCGATCTTGGTGTCATCTGCAAATTTGGCCACAAAACCATTCATTCCACAATCCAAATCATTAATATAAATTATAAACAGCAGTGGCCCCAAGACTGACCCCTGCGAAACACTAATTTTTACAGGCAGCCATCCTGAACAGGATCCCTTCATTTCAACCCTTTGCTTCCTACCAGCCAAATTTTTTAATCCAATCTAATATCAACCCTGTAATTCCATGGGCCCTCATCTTATTGAACTGGCTAACATGCGGAACCTTATCATAAGCCTTTTGAAAATCCAAATATACACATCCACAGCCTCCCCTTTATCTATCCTACTTCAGATTTCTTTTTTATTGAAAATTTTATTTAATTATTTGGATCATTACAGAGAAAAACAATGAATAAAACAGTAATCAAATATCCATATCCAATTATACAAAAAAACTTTTAGATTTTTTTCTCCCCAACCTCTGTCTCACCCAGAAGTAAGAAAAAGAAAGAAAACAAGGAAACACTTACCATTTAGTATACAATACTACTAGCATATTTGGTCATTAATTATTATTAAAATTACTGGTTAAGCGGAGTGGATAAGATAGAAGAGATGGACGGAAAATTATTCATAAAATCCATATATGGTTTCCAAATACTATAAAAATTTTCAACTCAATTCCTTAAACTATACAAAATTATTTCTAAAGGTATACAATTCCGCACCTCACTATACCATCTAGTTAATAACATCATCTTTCCATGATATTGCGATACATTTCTTTGCAGTTGCTATTGCATTACTTAACAAATTTTCTTGACATTTATTCAGTTTCAAATTCGTATCCTTTTCATAGCTATCCCCAAGTAAAAATATTCTTGGATCCTTTGGTATCTTTATCTCCATAATTTGTCCTAATAATAAACTCATGCAGTGGCAGCTACACTGCTAGCTGAAGGATCGCACAACCAGACAGGTTGAGATCAGTGAGCAAAAACTGATTTATTGCAGGCTGCCTGGCTGGTCTTATACTCCCAGCCCGGACCTGGCTGAGAACTGCATGTCACTGTGGCATCACGTGGGTCCCCAATCGCGGGCTTCTGAGTCCGGTGCCGAGGTTGGGAGGAAACCCCCCGACGGCGCCATTTTGGCCGGCTGCCCCACTGCGTGCATGACAAGCGGGACTGGTTCGCCTGCCTAATGACGTACTGCCACACAGCACCCCACCAGAACTGGCGCCAATGTCCTTTTTTGCTGGATAGCTTCGCTTCTTGGGTTGGGCCACAACTACTGGTTTGGTGGGGTCGAGGTGGGCTGGCTTTAACTTGTCAACCGTAAACAGTTCCCTCTTACCACCAATGTCTAGTGTGAAAGTGGATCCTGAACGCTGGATGACTTTGTGCGACCCTTCGTATGGACCTTGTAGAGGTGCTATGGATGGACCCCGCCTGATAAAAACAAACTCTGCAGAGTACAGCTCACTGGGGACGCAAGAGGCCCGTGTGCCGTGTCTGGGGAGCGGTGGGAGTGTGAAGAAGTCCAACTGGGCCTGGAGGCGGGGAAGTACACCGTGTGGTGACTGCTGGGGGTGGTGTGTTGACAAACTCACCAGGTAGGGCTAGCAGTGCACCGTAGACCAGCTCGGCTGAGATGACGTATGTAGGTCTTCTTTGGGTGTCGAGCGGATGCCCAGGATCACCGAAGGCAGCTCGTCCACCCAGTCGGGGCCAGTGAGGCTGGCCATAAGTGTCGACTTAAGATGGCGGTGCAATCACTCAACGCCCATTGGCCTGTGGGTGATAGGCCGTAGTGTGATGTAGCTCAATCCCCAGCCTGTTGGCGAGCTGTACCCAGAGCGCAGAGGTGAACTGGGTGCCCCGATCACTGGTGAGGTGGTTCGGGACACCAAACTGGGCAAGTCAACCATTCAAAAGCACTCGGGAGCAGGAGTCCGTGGAACTATCTGGCATCGGGATCGCCTCAGGGAAACAAGTGGTGTGGTCTACCACTGTGAAAAGGTAACGGTTACCTCGGGAAATGGGCAAGGGTCCGAAGATGTCCGCATGTATGTGGCTGAACCGTTCCCAGATGTGTTCAAAATCTTGTACGGGCACTCTGGTGTGCCTGTGTACCTTGGAAAGCTGGCAATGGGTGCAGGTTCTGGTCCAGTCCACAATCTGCTTCCGAAGCCGACCTAGACAAAATGTTCTGCCACCATACGGACCGTGGATCTGATGGATGGGTGGGAAAGGCCATAGATACGGTGGAAAACTTGCCTGCACCACTGCTGTGGAACCACTGGTCGTGGGGTGCCCATGGAGACATCGCACAGGATAGTGCTCTCACCATGAGGAGTCGGGAGATCGTGGAACCGCAGGCCAGTGATGGCAATCCTGAAGGCCCACGTCTCCTCGTCAGACTTTTTCTGGTCCAGGGCAAGCTGGTCAAAGTCGAAGCCGGGTGTCAGCACGCAAATGGCCGTTTGTGAGAGTGCGTGGGTGACCACATATTCTTTCCTCACCTTGTGCCGAATGTCAGTGGTGAACTCCGACACAAAGGAGAGGTGACGTTGTTGGCAGACCGACCAGGTATCTCTTGCCATAGCAAATGCCTGAGTGAGGGGTTTATGGTTGGTAAAAATGGTAAAAGGCCTCCCCTCCAAGAAATAGCAGAAATGACGCACAGCCAGGTACATGCTCAGCAACTCACGATCAAAAGAGCTATACTTGTGCTCTGGTGGGCGAAGAAGTCAGCTAAAGAATGCCAGTGGTTTCCACTGTCCGTTCACCTGCTGCTCCAGGATGACGCCAACGGCTGTGGCAGAGGAATCGACGGAGAGCACCAAATGCAGATCGGTGCGTGGGTGGATGAGCAGGGTAGCCTTCGCGAGGGCATCTTTTGTGGCTTCCAATGCCCTGCTTGCCTCTGGTGTGCAGGTGTGTATCTTGTCTTTGGCCCCGATGAGGGCGAAGAGCGGCTGTATGATGCACGCAGTACCTGGAATGAAGCGGTTATAGAAATTGACCATACCCGCGAACTCCTGTAGCCCTTTGAGGTTATCCTAGCATGGGAACTCCCTGATTGCAATGACCTTCGTAACGGCAGGTGTGGCTTCTTCGGCCGTGATGGTATTGCCCAGGAACTGCATGGACTCTTTCCCGAACTGGCACTTGGCCGGATTGATCGTTAGGCCGAAGTCGGCCAGTCAGGAGAAGAGGGTGCACAGGTGAGACTTGTGTTGTGCCCGGTCTCTGCTGGCGACAAGGATGTTGTCCAGGTAAATGAATACGAAATTCAAATCCCTCCCCACTGTGTCCATAAGGCGCTGGAAAGTCTGGGCGACATTCTTGAGCCAGAACGGCATGCGTAGGAACTCGAACAAGACGAAGAAGGTGATGATGGTCGTTTTGGGTATGTCCTCGGGGTGCACTGGGGTTTGGTGATACCCGCGCACCAAGTCGATGTTGGAGAATACTCTCGCACCATGCAGGTTGGCCGTAAAGTCCAGGATGTGAGGTATCGTGTAACGATCAGATACTGTCGTGTCGTTAAGCTGTCGATAATTTCCGCAGAGGTGCTAGCCACTGGAGGCTTTCGGGAACAGGTGGAGTGGTGAGGCCAAAGGACTGTCGGTGTGTCAAATGATCCCCAGCTCCTGCAGATGCGAGAACTCTTCCTTCGCCATCTGGAGCTTATCCGGCGGGAGCCAGCATGTCTTGCCGTGGTCCAGTGGGCCTTGGGTGGGGATGTAATAAAACACCTCGTGGCGTGATGAGGCGGCAGAGAACTGCGGCTTGAGGAGGGACGGGAACTCGTCCAGGATACGCTGAAACTCATCCTTGGGCGTGCTGACCATGGCCACCTGCGGCTGCTCTGTGCGGGAGGTGTTGAGGTGAACGGGTTGGAAGGTATGGGCATCTACCAGTCGCCTACTTCAAATGTCGACCAGGATTCCGTGGATGAGGAGGAAGTCGACACCCACGATGGCAGTTGGAAGGGACAAAATGGTGAATCTCCGAGAGAACTTCTGCTGGCCGATCTGGAAGTGGACGGTCTTGATTCTATATGTTCGGATCTCCATCAAATTGGCTGCACAGAGGGGAGGTCCTCGCGGTCGGTTCCGGAACTCGATGGCTGAGGCTGGGATGATGCTGATCTGGGCCCCAGTGTCAACAAGGAAGTGGCAGCCGCTGACTGAATCCCGCAGGTAGAGAAGGCTGTATTCTTGGCCAGCCACCGCAGCCATTAACAGGGGCCAGCCTGCTCCTTTCCCTGGAACGAGCAGGGCTGACGACACTTCTGAGCCTTGGCTCCCCAGTGCTGGTGGAAGTAGCAGAGGCCTGAAGTGGATGACTTGCTTCTGGCTATGCTCTTTGAGGCACCTGCAGAGGCTGGGTGTTCCATGGCAGCTCTAGAGGAAGGCTTGGTGTGGTCATGTCCGTGACTTGTAACCTGCTGGACTGCTGAGCCCTCCGGGAATTGTTCGAGCCATAGCTCCTGAGTCTTTTGAGCGACCTTCCTAGGGTCAACAAAGCCCTCCTGGGACAGTAACAGCTGGATGTCTTCAGGCAGGTGGTCGAGGAAGATGCGCTAGAGGAGTGGGCAGTTGGTGTGATCGCCCCTAAGCCCGAGCATCTCGTCCATCAACTCGATTGGAGATCTGTGCCCAAAGGCATCGAGGCGCAGCATCCGAGCGGCACTCTGGCGCCTGGAGAGGCCGAGGGAGCACCGTGGTGAACACCTGCTTGATGGTCCCGTACTTAACTTCTGCGGGTGGGTGCTGAACGAGGTGCAGCACTCGTTTGACGGTGACTTGGTCCAGGGTGGTGACCACATGGTAAAACTTGGTCAAATCCGATGAAATCTGGCGGAGGTAAAACTGATCCTCTGCGTGGCTGAACCAGGTCTCCGGCTCCTGAACCCAGAAGTCAAGAAGCTTGATAACTATAGCGTTGATCGAAGGGTCATTCATGTCGGGTTCAAAGACAGGTTTTTGAACCTGTCGGGGTCACCAATTGTAGCGGCGGCTACACAGCTAACTGAAGCATCGCACAACCAGTCGGGTTGAGTTCAGTGAGCAAAAACTGATTTATTGCAGGCTGGCTGGCTGGTCTTATACTCCCAGCCCGGACCTGGATGAGAACCACGCTGGGGGGCCCTGATGTCACCAGGGCATCACGTGGGTCCCCAAGCACGGTCTTCTGAGCCCGGTGCAAAGGTTGGGAGGAAACCCCCCCCGACGGTGCCATTTTGGCTGGCTGAACTGCATGAAAAGCGGGGCCGGTTCGCCTGCCTAATGGCGTACAGCCACACTCAGTTCATTCTAAAACTTTTCCACTTTTTTACAAGACCACTCTGAATGCAAAAATGTCCCTATTTCTTTCTCACATTGAATACTTATTTGAATAATTGGAATTGTCCATTTAACTTATATGGAGTATAATATAATTGATGAAGAAAATTATATTGAACCATTTGGTATCTAACATTTACTGTATTTGTAACACTTTCATCACATAATTTTGACCAAATCTCCTCCTGAATTTGTATATTTAAATCTTTCTCCCATCACATTTTTGATTTATATAAATCTTTTTTCGTTGTCATTTCTTGTAATTTTATATACATGTTAGCAACAAATTTCTTAACAATAAATGTATCTGTCCCGCATCGGACTGGTCAGCCACAAACGAGCCTGCAGCTGACGTGGACTTTTTTTACCCCCTCCATAAATCTTCGTCCGCGAAGCCAAGCCAAAGAATATACATGTTAGCAACAAATTTCTTAACAATAAATGTATCTGTTATTATATCTTCAAATTGGCTTTGTTTAGGGAGTCTCAAATCTGCTCCCAGCCTCTTTTACAAATACATTTTAATTGAAACATGAAAAATTTGTATTATTATGTATATATCTATCTTTTAATTGATCAAAAGTTTTAAAATACCCTAAAAAACAATCTTTTATTCCCTGTAAACCTTTACTAAACCTATTGCCAAATAAAGAATTACTCAAAGTAAGAGGAAGAAGTTGAGTTTTTAAAAAATGACGTTTTTGGTAATAGGTAACTTTTAATTCCTCTCTTGATATGACTTCTATTCCATATTTTTAATATGTTTTAATACTGAGAAACGTTAGTTCCTTTAAACAACTCACTATTCTATTTATACAAAATTTGCTCCGCAATAGTTTCACCAATTTTATTCATTTCTATTTGAATCAAAGCTGGTTTTTTACCCCTTTGATAACAGGAGGACAAAAACCTCAATTGAGCTGCTTTAAAATAATTCTTAAAATATGGTAGTCTTAGTCCACCCTGATCAAATTTCCACATTAATTTTTCTAAACCAATTCTCGACATCTTAACTTTGCAAAGAAACTCTCATATTATTTTATTCAAATTTTAAAAAAAGGGTTCTGGTACATCAATCGGCAATGATTGCAACAAATGTTGCATTCTTGGAAAAATATGCATTTTAATACAATTCACTCGTCCTATCAATGTTATTGGTAAATCTTTCCATCTTTTCAAATTCTCTTCCAATATTTTTAACAATGGTAAATAATTTAATAAACATTTTTAAAATATTTCTATTAATTCTAATTCCTAAATTTTAATTACTTTATTTCTCCATTTAAATTTTGTCAATCTTTTACATTGAGACCAATCCATATCCACCATGGGCAGAACTACAATGTTAACTTTATAACCCATATTTTTAAATCTCTCATTCAACTTATTAAAAGATATTTCTGGTCTTGTTAAATATCTTCTTTCTTTCTTTGGCTTGGCTTCGCGGACGAAGATTTATGGAGGGGGTAAAAGTCCACGTCAGCTGCAGGCTCGTTTGTGGCTGAAAAGTCCGATGCGGGACAGGCAGACACGGTTGCAGGAGCTGGAGGGGAAAATTGGTTGGTTGGGGTTGGGTGTTGGGTTTTTCCTCCTTTGCCTTTTGTCAGTGAGGTGGGCTCTGCGGTCTTCTTCAAAGGAGGTTGCTGCCCGCCAAACTGTGAGGCGCCAAGATGCACGGTTTGAGGCAATATCAACCCACTCGCGGTGGTCAATGTGGCAGGCACCAAGAGATTTCTTTAGGCAGTCCTTGTACCTTTTCTTTGGTGCACCTCTGTCACGGTGGCCAGTGGAAAGCTCGCCATATAACACGATCTTGGGAAGGCGATGGTCCTCCATTCTGGAGACGTGACCCACCCAGCGCAGCTGGATCTTCAGCAGCGTGGACTCAATGCTGTCGACCTCTGCCATCTCGAGTACTATATTAGGGATGAAAGCGCTCTAATGGATGTTGAGGATGGAGTGGAGACAACGCTGGTGGAAGCGTTCTAGGAGCCGTAGGTGATGCCGGTAGAGGACCCATGATTCGGAGCCGAACAGGAGTGTGGGTATGACAACGGCTCTGTATACGCTTATCTTTGTGAGGTTTTTCAGTTGGTTGTTTTTCCAGACTCTTTTGTGTAGTCTTCCAAAGGCACTATTTGCCTTGGCGAGTGTGTTGTCTATCTCATTGTCGATCCTTGCATCTGATGAAATGGTGCAGCCGAGATAGGTAAACTGGTTGACTGTTTTGAGTTTTGTGTGCCCGATACATCATCAGCAAATAGACTAATTTTATGTTCCTTATTACCTACTTCAAAACCTTTAATTTCATTGTCAGTTCTAATTACTTTTGCCAATGGCTCAATCGCTGATGCAAATAAAAAGACCTTTCGAGCAAAAAGGGTTGTGAGATTTGTTTATTCATAATCGCTTTTGCTTGATTTATACAATGCCTTTATCCAATTTATAAAAGTATTTAGAATCCCAAAAGCATGAAGTGTCTCAAATAAAAAATCCCATTCCAATCGATCAAATACTTTTCGTTTCTAATGCTACTGTTACCACAGGAGTCTTCCTATTTCGCGATATAATTTTTCAAACTTAAGAATTTAACTATATTATCTGCTGTTCTATTTTTCTTAGTTTGATCTAAATTTATTAATTTTGACAAAAATTTAACTAATCTATTAGCTAACAATTTTGATACAATTTTATAGTCTGTACTCAATAATGATAAAGATCTATATGAAGAAGGCTGTAAACAATCTTTCCCTTTTTTAGCGCACGCTAAATTCACGCTAAAACAGTTGTTATAAAATTCTGGTGGAAAACCATCTTCACCTGAGGCCTTATTATTCTGTAAAGACATTAGGGTCTCAAACTTCTTTTTTTGAAAAATTCTCAGAGATTTTTTAACTTTTCATCTTCCTTTAACACTGATAATTTAACTTGTCTCAAATAATCTTTTATTTTGTTATGATCTCTCATAGATTCTGAATGATAAAGTTTAGCATATGTGATGGAATATTTGGGAATGTTTTTTGGGAGATAAATTGGTAAAATTAGAGAAGGTTACATACATACACACACTTTAAAAAGATTTTATTTAAAATATTGGAGAATTCATATCCACAATACTTTGAAGAGGAACTGTGAGGAATGCTATGCACATTTCACAAGAAGGTGGTAATTGAAATGATGTCATGAAATGAATGGACTGTTGTCTTGGAAGAACAACCAGAGCCAGGTTGTCTGTTTTGGACCTTTTTGCAAGGCTTTTGACCTCTTTGAAAAGTCCTCACTCAGAAAGGTAATTGAGAGGTTATTGTTTACCTAAAACAACAGATGAATTCCTATTGCTTGCAGGAGGAGGGGTTTTGCAAGTGAGAGAGAGAAAGACATGCTGCTTGGCAGTTTGAGTATCAGAGAGAGACAGAAGGGAGTCTTGGATTGTGTGAGACACAGAAAGCTGTAACAAGCCAGGAGAAGCTTGTTGGAACTGAAACAAAGCTCGAGAGTGGCAGGTGTCTAGAAGTGCTATCTGTCTGATGTTTCTCTTTGAATAATAGGAACAGAATGGAACTCTCTGGTAGCCTGAAAGAAAGTGGTTATCATCTAGAGAACCCTGATGGGGCAAGTTTCATCAGCAAAACATTGAGGTGACTCAGTTGTGAAAATCTTGGAACTACACATCTCTCTATGCAAACTTACAATGAACCTTCCTGAGTAGTAACCATTTTCCTTTCAGGCCCCAAAGCCTGGTGAACTTTATACATGTTAAATTCTGTGCACAGTATAAGAATTACTTGCAACCAGACAACTTGCAAAAATGAGAAGTGAGATTGGACTGTGAACCAAAGAACTTTCTTAAATTTACACACACATTACATACACATGTACTTAGAATTAGAAAGGGGTTAAGTTAGGTTAGTTAAGAATGATAAGTTAAAATTTGATTCTGTTTTCATGTTTAAAGATAATTAAGAACAACTTTTGCTTAAATAACTATTTGTCATGTTGAAAATCTATTGCTGCTGGGATCGTAGCACATAAAAGTCTTTAAAATTATCATTTATTTCCTGTACTTTGTTATCTGTCCTGATAATTTCTTAGTTGCAATTATTGTTCTAGAAATTTGTTCCATTTTTAATTTTTAAAAGTCAAGAAACTCCTTTTCAACTGTTCGCACCAGGTCAGAAAGGGACGAAGAATGGTATATAAGAGAGGGGATCTCAACAGTTGATTGAAATTGATATCGATGATAATCAAATTAATAGAGACTTGGAAGAAGCTCATCATACTTGAAATGATTTGTTGAATTTTTTGTTCTGTTCGGGAGGGGTGGTTTGGCTTACTGTTCCTTCCGAAGTCATTGGCCACTTGTGGCATTGGTCACTCCTGTACAATTGAGGGAGGTAAAAGTGTAGTATAATTTTTTTTTTGTGGATTTTTATGTATGGAGTTTTTTTTCTCTTAAGGAGATTTTTTGGGGCTTTTTTTGTGTGTGTTTGTCACGGATAGGAATCCCACCATGTGTGGTAAGGTGGTTTTCAACATAAATTGAAATGATGGCTAATTTAAATTTTGCAACTTTTAATGTTAATGGGCTCAA
This sequence comes from Narcine bancroftii, assembly GCF_036971445.1. NCBI lineage: Eukaryota > Metazoa > Chordata > Chondrichthyes > Torpediniformes > Narcinidae > Narcine > Narcine bancroftii. The sequence continues at coordinate 235,457,475 of NC_091474.1, read as the reverse complement.
TAATCTGATTAAGGAAAAAAGAGTGTTGGCATATATTAAAACGTTGAAGGTTGATATTGCTTTTTTGCAAGAAATACATTTAACTGAGAAGAAACATCAGAAATTGAAAAGAGATTGGGCTGCTCCAGTTATAGATTCTTTGTTTAATTCTAAAGTGAGAGGTGTAGCCGTTTTGATTAATAAAAATTATCTTTAAAGTTGGAATTGGTTACTTTTAGCTGTTAATTGTAAAAAAAATTTTTGAATCATGGACTTTGATGAATATTTATGCTCCTGTGGCAGCCCACTCTCTCATTGTGAACCGGTCCCGTGTGTAACGCCACGTGGCAGGACAGTCATGGGAAGATGGCGCCGTCAGGGGTTCTTCCTGACTCAAGCCTCCCGTGCAGCATGTGCCTCAGGCAGCGATTATGATGTCACCACACATGTGGTGACTGAGCCAGCGCTACCCTTAAAAGGGCGCACGCTAAATTCACGCTAAAACAGTCGTTAACGACCCTCAACGTGGTGGCTGTGCTTTATTCAGCTGTCCTGATGAGCCCAAACGTCTTTCTGGTCTCTGCAACATGGATTCGGCTGAGATTAATGCTGTGGCAATCAAGCTTCCCCCCCTTCTGGACCCATCACCCGCACATGTGGTTTGGACAGGCGGAAGCACAATTCCAGCTCAGAAACTTTTCAGCAGATGCCATGATGTTCTACTACGTCATGAGCGCACTGGACCAAGAAACAGAAGCTAGGGTGGAAGACCTCATACACCATCCACCGACAGAGGGTAAATATACAACCCTCAAGAACTTGCTCCTAGGCACGTTTGGCCTCACCCCCCAGGCAGCAGGCTTCCAGACTCTTGCACCTGGATGGGCTTAGGGACCGCAGCCCATCAGACTAATGGACAAAATCATGGCCCTGGCAGAGGATCATAAGCCTTGCTTCCTCTTCTGCCAGATTTTCCTCGACCAGATGCCTAAGGATATCCAGCTGCTCCTGGCAGACGAGGAATCCGCCGACCCATGTAAAGTCGCGGCCGCGGATGCCCTCTGGCGCACGAAGAGGGAGAACGAGGCAGCCCTCAACCAGGTTTCGCGACCAGGAACCAACCGACCGCAAGCAGCCCCTAAGCACAAGCCAGAGGAGAGCCATTCCAGCTGGTGCTTTTATCACCAGCGATGGGGAGCGCAAGCCCATAAGTGCCGGCAACCCTGCAGTGTCCAGGGATACGACCAGGCCAGCCGCCGTTGATAGCTGTGACGGCTGGCCATGTGAACACCCTCCTTCAAGTCAGCATGGAGGTTCCAGCACATCAACGTTGATGTTGTTGGTTCCTTACCAGTGTCCAGAGAGATGCGCTACCTCCTTATGGTGGTGGACTGGGCTACGAGATGGCCCGAGGCCATCCCTATCAGAGACGCTTCCAAGGAGAAGTGTGCTAGGAACCTGGTCAGTCAGTGGATCGCTTGATTCAGGGTTCCAGCGTACATCACCAGCAAAAGGGGTGCCCAGTTTACCTCTGCACTTTGGGCCCAGCTGGTGAGACTCCTGGGGGGTTAAACTCCACCACACCATAGCCTACCACCTCAATCCAATGGTTTGGTGGAGAGGTTTCATCAACACCTAAAGTCCGCACTCATGGTTCGACTCACCGACTCGGACTGGGAAGACGAACTGCCTTGGGCCCTCCTCGGGGGATGAAGACTGTACCCCAGGAGGACTTGCAAGCCTCGTCGGCAGAACTGGTATATAGCACGCCACTCTCCCTGCCTGGCGAGTTCATCGACCGAGAATCCAGCACCGCACCAGAGCACGCAAACCTGCTGGCAGATCTCCGCAGAAAACTCACCAACCTGGCCCCCCCACCCCCATCGTGCCACAGCACTCGGCCGGCTCACTGCCCCAAGGAACTGAACTCGGCACAGTTCGTGTTCGTCTGGAGAGGACCGTAGACGGCACCGTTGCAGCGCCTATACAAAGGGTCCGTATAACGTCCTCTGGCGGAACTTTCACTTTAGACGTGGGGGGATAAGGAGGAACTTTTCACAGTGGACTGCCTGAAGGCGGCACACATGGACTTATCGTAGCCCATACGTACGGCCGTGCCTAAACGCCGAGGCCACCCGCCCAAGTGGTGTGACGCATAGCCGGTTCTGGGGAGGGTTGTGTGGGAGCGCACTCTCTCATGGCGAACCGGACCTGCATGTATCACCATGGGCAGGGCAGCTGTGGGAAGATGGTGCCATCAGGGGTTCTTCCTGACTCGAGCCTCCCGCGCAGCACACGCCTCGGGCAGCGATTATGATCTCACCACACACGTAGTGACTGAGCCAGCCCTGCTCTTAAAGGGGCGCGTGCTTTCTTAAGCTGCGCCTAGTGCCACACTCCTAATAATAAAAGATGAGAAATTTATGTTGGATTTTTTTTTAATTTGAATCAAGCAAATGAAAAAGTTAAGTTGGAGGTGATTTTAATTGTTGTATAGACCCACTGTTAGATAAATCTCCAGAAACAGTAATTAGGTAAAGATGGCAGACAATTAATGACGTTAATGAAAGATATGAATTTAGTTGATAATTGGAGGAAATTAAATCCTAAAGAAAAAAGATTTTTCATTTTATTCATCTTGACATGATTCTTATTCCAGAATAGATTTGTTTTTGTTATCAGCTAAATATAAGAGTAGAACTTTGTCTGATCAGTCATTGTTATAACATGTACAGGCTTAGAGAGGATTGATACTACAACTCGATGGAGATTTAATTCTTTGTTGTTAAAAATGTATAATTTTGTAATTTTATATGAGATCAAATACAGCTATTTTTGGAAATAAATATGGATTCAGTAAATTTGTTTTATGGGATGCTTTAAAAGCATATTTTAGGGGACAAATTATTAGTTTTATTACTAAAATTAAGAAACAACATGTAGACGAAGTACATAGAGAAGGAGATAGAGATTTTAGAAAAAGATTTACAGCAGAATTCAACGGAGGTTAACAAAAATATTATGAATTAGGGGAAATAGCTCATAAGGTTTTACCTCGGCAATTAAAAACGGAAAAAATTTCAAGAACAATAAATGCTATTAGAAAAGATTCAATGATTACATATAAGCCTTAAGAGATTAATGATGTGTTTAAGGAATTTTATGCAACATTATATACATCTGAAGATGAAGCTAAAATTGATCATTTTTTAGTTGACCTTAATTTACCTTCTTTCATAGTGTGGATATTAAAGATTTCGATGCTCCTTTTACTTCTAGAGAGGTAATAGATGCACCGATCCATACCAAATGGGAAATCTCCAGGAAATGATGGTTTTACTTCTGAATTTTATAAAAAAATCCAAGTCTTTTTAATTCAACAATTAAAGAAAGTATTGTAACAGACGACTGAGGTTCATTCTTTTCTGGATTCCTCTTCTCAGGCAATTATTACAGTTATTCTTAAGAAAGATTGGGATCTATTGAAAGCTGGGTCTTATAGACTGTTAATGTTGAATATAAGGTTGTAACGAAGGTTCTAGCTAATAGATTGGCAAAATGTCATATTAATGTTATTATTAATTTGGATCAGGCTGGATTTATTACAAATCGTTATTCAGCAGATAATATTGTGAAATTGATTTCTTTGATTAATAGTTTCTGAGAGGACTCCAACCTCCAAAGGTTATTTCATTGGATGCAGAGAAGGCCTTTGATTGAGTTGAGTGGAGTTTTTTTTATTTAAAGTTATAGAGGAATTTAAATTTGGTCCAGTATTTATTGGTTGGATTAAGGCTTTGTATAAAAATCCTATTGGTAGAGTTGTGACAAATGGACAGTTATCTTTATCATTCATGTTGAATAGATCAACAAGACAAGGATGTCCTTTGTCGCCAGTTCTTTTTGCATTAGTTATTGAACCTTTGGTTCAGATGATTAGGCAGGATGGTAATATTAAAATCTAGTGAATTTAAAATTAATTTGTTTGTGGATAATGTTTTGATATACTTATCAGAACCATCAGAATTCCTTGAAGCGGTTACATGATACACTGGAATAGTATGGCGAAATATCAGGCTATAAAATTAATTGGGGAAAAAAGTGAATTATGCCATTAGTGGCAATGGATTATTCTCCTTGTAAACATATTGTTAAATTTAGATGTTTGGATCAAATTAAGAATTTAGGTATAATTATAGTAATTTATATGAATTAAATTAATTACCCATCCTTTCTAAAATTAAAAATGATTTGAATCAATGGAAATATTTCCCTATTACATTAATAGAAAGAGTTAATTGTATTAAAATGAATACTTTTTCCTAGGATTCAGTATCTATTTCAAAATTTGAACTCTATGGTGAGAAAAAATTTATGGAAAGATAAAATAGCAAGGGTATCTTTACAAAAATTAACTTGGAATTATGAATTAGGTGGTTTAAAGTTACAAAGTTTCAAAATTATTATGATGTGGCACAGTTGAAATTTATTAATAGAACATTTGATTTGGAATAGTCATTGAAATGGGCTAATATTAAATTTTCTCAAATTGGTGAAAAGAGGATGGATCAGTTTATTTTTAGATGGAATTCCAAGTTATTGACTCATTATAATTTACCTATTTTGAAAAATTTAATTGAATTATGGTATAAAATAAATGAAGTTATAGTGTGACAGATTATGTTGTGTTTATATTGTATATAGATATGTTGTGGGAGATAAATTGGAGCAGGTTTTATAGTATACGTCACATACAAACACTTTAAACAGATCTTATTTAAAATACTGAGCTCTGCTCATGCTAGACACGGCGCCAAGAGCCTTTGCTAAATCTTTGGAGAGTGGCCATGAGACTTCACTGATGTCGCAGGCTATCTGGATGGGAACTTGCTGTTCTAAAAGTGTCATGTGGTTTTGCAAGCAGAGAGAGAACACAGGCTTTCTCTCAGAGAGAGAGAGAGAGAGAGGAGAGAGAGAGAGAGAGAGAGAGAGAGAAAGAGAGGGAGAAATTCAGTTCTGCAGTTTTACAGTCGGCAACAGCAGCTGGACTGGAACAGGACAAGCTGGCAAGCTTGTGGAAAACCCCATCTCGAAGACAGGTTTTGACTGCTGTACGAGCCAAAGGACCCCAAAACCCAGCAGCAATAGACATTCACCAAGACAAGTGCTTTCAAAACAGAAGTTATTTTTAATCAACTTCAAACATGAAAATAGAATCAAACTTTAACTTAACTCTATACTTATACTATATACTAACCCAAATTACCCCCCTTCTAATTCTAAGCACACGTGTATGTAATGTGTGTGTAAATTCAAGAAAAGTTCTTTGGTTCACAGTTCAATCTCACTTCTCATTTTTCCAAGTTCTCTGGTTACAGGCAATCACCATACTGTGCACAGAATTTAACATGTATTAAGTTCCCAGCCTTTGGTGCTCGAAAGGTAACCCACTCAGAAGGTTCTTGTAGGGTTTGCAGAGAGAAATATCTGTTGTTCCAGGATTTCCACAACTGAGGTACCACCATTAGTCACCTCAATGTCTCGCTGATGAAACTTGCCCCATCAGGGTTTTTCAGATGGTAACCTCTTTCTTTCAGGTTGTGACAGATCTCCCTCTGTTCCTCTTATTCCAAGAGAAACATCAGACAGTTAGCACTTCCAGCCATCCACTGCTTTTGGAACTTTTCATCAGTTCTTCCTGGATTGCAGTGTTCAGTGTCCCACACACACTGACTGAGAGAGCTTGTCCTCTCTCCTCCAACTGAAACTCCAAAAAGAGCATGTCTTGCAAAACCCCTACCTTCCTGAGCAAAACAACAGGAGTTCTTCTTCTTTCAAGTTGTTATCCTAGGTAAACAATCCAGAATTGACCTTTCTGTGAGCACTTTGCAGAAGGGGTACTGATAGACATCATGACTCCAAGCTGGTCAAGCATTTTATGAGGTCAGTTCAATAACACCTACTTGTGAAAGGTGATTACATTCTCCAAGAGATCCTGCAATGTGAATTCTTAAGTTTTTCAAATAAGATCTGTTTTAAAATGTGTGAATGTATGTGACCTACTCTAAATCTTATAAAATCTCCTCAAATATTAATACTGTTACATTGCTCAGTTCAGCCTGGTCAAAGCCCTTGTGGTTCATGCAAGAGGAGCGGACTGGCTGCATAATGTTTCAATTGAAATAAGGAAAACAAAAAAGGAACTCTGTGATGACCAAAAAAAAGAAAGGTTATCATCTGGAGAACCCTTAGGAGTTATGTTTCTTTGACAAGTCACTGAAGTGGCTGATTAAAAGAAATCAGTTGTGGGTGTCTTGGCTGATTAAAAGGAATCAGTTGTGGGTGTCTAGCGAACAATAAATCTCTCTTGGAAAACCAATATAAACCAAAGCCTGATGAACTTTATAAATGTTAAATTCTGTGCACAGTATAAGAATTGCCTGCAACCAGTAAACATGGATGAATGAGAAGTGAGATTGGACTGTGAATCAAAGAACTTTTCTGAACTTACATACACATGCACTTGGAATTAGAAGGGGGTTAAGTTAAATAGTTAAGTTCATAGTAATAAGTAAAGTTTGATCCTGTTTTCATGTTTAAAGATAATTAAAAGCAACTTTTGTTGAAGTAACCATTTGTCTTGGTGAATTTCTATTGCTGCTGGGTTTTGGGGTCCTCTGACCTCATAACAATAGGTACTCAAAGGAAGATTTCAGCAAAACTCCTTTGTATCAAAATAAGCTTTTTCACTTTACATTTAATAATCAACTTTTAAAGTTA